>NC_057392.1:62502704-63102704 GCF_019320065.1 Cervus canadensis
TTTTCTCTCAGTCTGTAGCTTGTCTTTTTAATCTCCTGAAAATGTCTTTTGCAGAGCAGAACTTTTTTTTTCAATTTTAATGAATTCCAGCTTTTCAATTCTTTCTTTCATGAATTATGCCTTTGGTATTTTACCTAAAAAAACCATCACCAAACCCCAGATAATCTTGATTTTCTCATATGTTACCTTCTAGGAGTTTTATAGCTTAGAGTTTTAAGTTTACTTCTATGATCCATTTTGTGTTAATTTTGAGGGGCATAAGGTTTGTGTCTAGATTTAATTTTTTGCATATTGATGGCCAGTGTATATAGCACCATTTGTTGAAAAGACTATATTCCATAATATTGCCTTTGCTCCTTCGTCAGAGATCAGTTGACTCTATCTATGTGGTCTATTTCTAAGTTCACCAGTCTATTCCATTAATATGTTTGTCCATTAGTTCACCAATATCACACTGTCTTGGTTGCTATAGCTTAATATGTAGTAAGTCTTAAAGTCAGGTTGTTTCAGTACTCTAGTACTTTGTTATTCTCTTTCAGTTTTGTGTTAACTATTCTGGGTCTTTTACTTTTCTATATAAACTGTAGAATCAGTTTGTTGATATCCATAAAATAACTTGCTGAAAGTTTGACTGGGATTGTATTGAATCTATACACCAAGGTGGGAAGAACTGATATGCTGACAATATTGAGTCTTCCTGTACATAAAATGTCTCTCAGTTTATTTAGTTCTTTGATTTCTTTCATTAGGGTTTTGTTGTTTTCTTCATATAGACTACATATCTATATCTCTCTGTCTATCTATGTGGGCTTCCCAGGTGGTGCAGTGGTAGAGAATCTGCCTGTCCTTGCAGGAGATTCCAGACTTGGGTTTGGTCCCTGGGTCAGGAAGAGCCCCTAGAGTAGGAAATGGCAACCCACTCCAGTATTCTTGCATGAAAAATTCCATGGGCAGAGGAGTCTGGTGGGCTACAGGATATGGGGTTGCAAAGAGGTGGATACCACTGAGCACACACAGACACACACACACAGAAAGAGAGAGGGAGAGAGGGAGGGAAAGAGAGATTTATACCTGAATATTTATTTGGGGGATTGCTAATATAAATGATCAGTTCAGTTCAGTCTCTCAGGTGTGTCTGACTCTGTGACCCCATGGACTGAAGCACACCAGGCTTCCCTGTCCATCATCAACTCCCAGAGTTTACTCAAACTCATGTCCTTTGAGTCAGTGATGCCATCCAACCATCTCATCCTCTGTTGTCCCCTTCTCCTCCCACCTTCAATCTTTCCCAGCATTGGGGTCTTTTCAAATAAGTCAGTTCTTCACATCAGGTGGCCAAAGTATTGGAGTTTCAGCTTCAGCATCAGCCCTTCCAGTGAATATTCAGGACTGATTTCCTTTAGGATGGACTGGTTGGATATATAAATGATATTTGTTTTTCATTTAAAATTCCACTTATTTATTGTATGCATATAGGAAAGTGATTGACTTTTGTATATTAATCACGTGTCTTGCAACCTTACTATAAGCACTTATTAATTCCAGTTTGTTTGTTTGTTTTTTGGCCAATTCTTTCAGATTTTATGTATAGACACAACCATGTCACTTGTGAACAGTTTTATTTCTTCCTTCCTTATCTGGATACCTTTTATTTCCTTTTATTGTCTTATTACATTAACTAGGACATCCAGTACAATGTTGAAAAGAGGTGGTGAGAAAGAACATCATTGCTCAATTCCTGATCCTAGTGGTGGTGGTTTAGTCACTAAATTGTGTCTGACTCTTGCGGCCCCATGGGTTGTAGCCTGCCAGGCTCTTCTGCCCATGGGATTCTCCAGGCAAGAATACTGGAGTGGGTTGCCATTTTCTTCTCCAGGGGATCTTCCCAACCCAGGAATTGAACATGGGTCTCTTGCATTGCAGACAGATTCTTGTCTTATTACATTAACTAGGACATGCAGTACAATGTTGAAATGAAGTGATGAGACAGAACATCATTGCTTAGTCCCTGATCATGGTAGAAAGCTTCAGCTTTCTCACCACTGAATCTGATGTTAGCTGTCGGGGTTTTGTAAATATTCTTTATCAAGTTGAAGTTATCCTCTATTACAGGTTTACTGAGAGCATTTATTATGAATGACTGGTGGATTTTGTCAGATGTTTTTCCTGCATCTATTGATACCATGTGATTTTTATTTTTGGGCTGTTAATGTGATATGTTACATAAATAGATTTTAGAATTTGAACCAGCCTTACACAGCTCAAGTAAATTCCACTTGGTTGTGGTATAAATTCTTTTTATACATTGTTTAATTCAATTTGCTAATATTTTGTTGAGAATTTTTGTCTATACTCATGAGAGACATTGGTTTGTAGTTTTCTTCTAATTCTTTGATTATTCTTTACTTTGAATTCTTTGATTTTATTTTCTAATTATTTGATTATTCTTAGAGTCCATAGGATCCATCTAGTGATGTTCTCATTTTCATTTTTCATATTAGTAATTTTTCATTTCTTCTTAGTCAACCTGACTAAAGGCTTATCAGTTTTATTGAACTTTTCAAAGAACCAACTTTTGGCTTCACTGATTTTCTCTATGAACTATTTTCAATTTCATTGATTTCTGTTCTATATTTTGCTATATTTTTCTTCTGATCATTTGAATGTAATTTGCTCTTCTTTTTCTAGTTTAATTTGTTCTTTTTCTATTTTTCTAGTTTCCTGTTAATTTTAGATCTTTCCTCTTTTCTAGTATATGCATTTAATATTATTTTCCTCTAAGGGCTGCTTTCACTACATCCTACAAATTTTTATGTCATATTTTATTTTCTTTTAGTTAAAAATATTTAAAAATCCCTCTTGAAATTTCTTCTTTGTGCTTGTTTTATTTAGATGTATGTTGTCTAGCCTCCAATTATGTTTTGGGTTTTCCAGCTATCTTTCTGATATCAAATTTTAGTATAATTCTATCAAGATCTGATAACAGGTATTAAATTATTCCCAGTCTTTTAAATTTGTTGCAGTGTGTTTTACGGCCCAGAATGTGATCTATCTTGGTGAATGTTCCATGTGAGTTTGAGAAGAATGTGTATTCTGCCCTTGTTGAATAAAATAGTCCAAAATGTCAATGATATCTAGGCCAATGACAATGGTGTTGAGTTAAATTATGCACTTGTTAATTTTCTGACTGCCAGACCTGTCCATTTCAGATAGAGGGGTGATGAAGTCTCTGTGTGTAAAGGTTTCATCTATTTATTTTTGCAGTTTTGTCAGTTTTTGCCTCACATATTTTGATGCTCCTTTGTTAGGCATATGCCCTTTAGGATTCTTATGTCTTCTTGAAGAATTGACCCGTTTATCATTATGTAGTGCCTCTGTTTATTACTGATGATCCTTCTTCGTCTGAAATCTGCTTTGTCTGAAATTAATGTAACTATTCGTGCTTTCTTCTGATTAGTGTTAGCATGATATGTCTTTCTCCATTCATTTGCTTTTATTTGTGTCTTTATATTTAAAGCAAGTTTCTTGTAAACAATATATATTTGAGTATTGTATCAACTCTGGCAATCTCTGTCTTTTACTTAGAGTATTTAGACCACTGATGTTCAGAGTCATTATTGATATAGATTGATAATCTACTATGTTTGTTATAATTTTGTCTTTTGCACTTACTCTATATTCCTATTTTTATCTTCCTCTTTTTTTCTGCCATTTGTGGTTTTGAGAATTTTATTGTTTCATCTTCTCTGCTTTCTTAATATATCAGTTATACTTCTTTTTTTTCTTTTACTAGTTGCCCTGGAGCTTACAATATACAACTAATCCAAGTTGACTTTCAAATAACACTATAACATTTAACTACCTTGTAGTAACAGTATAATCCTAATTCATCCTTCCTGTCCCTTGTCATTGCAGTCATTCATTTCACTTATGCATAATCATATATACTATATACTTATCAGTTTGCAACCCCATGGACTGCAGCACGCCAGACTTCCCTGTCCATCACCAACTCCCAGAGCTTACTCAAACTCATGTCCATTGAGTCAGTGATGCCATTCAACCATCTCATCCTCTGTCGTCCCCTTCTCCTCCCATCTTCAATCTTTCCCAGCATCAGGGTCTTTTCCAATGAGTCAGTTCTTCGTATCAGGTAGCCAAACTATTGAAGTTTTAACTTCAGCATCAGTCCTTCCAATGAATACTCAGGACTTATTCCCTTTAGGATGGACTGGTTTGATCTCCTTACTGTTCAAGGGACTCTCAAGAGTCTTCTCCAACACCACAGTTCAAAAGCATCAATTCTTTGGCTCTCAGCTTTCTTTATAGTCGAACTCTCACATCCATACATGACTACTGGAAAAACAATAGCTTTGACTAGATGGAACTTTGTTGGCAAAGTAATGTCTCTGCTTTTTAGTATGCTGTCTAGGTTGGTCATAGCTTTTCTTCCAAGGAGCAAGCATCTTTTAATTTCATGGCTGCAGTCACTGCAGTGATTTTGGAGCCCCAAAAAATAAAGTCTCTCACTGTTTCCATTGTTTCTCCACCTATTTGCCAAGAAGGGATGGGACCAGATGCCATGATCTTAGTTTTCTGAATGTTAAGTTTTAAGCCAGCCTTTTCACTCTCCTTTCTTTTTATTTACCTATATAAACTTACATAATCAACCAAACACCATCTCCCTGCCTTTTCACTTGCTTCTCATCTTCCCTATCAAAACCTTTTTTAGGAAAGGCTCTATTTTCAGTGGTTGAGAATTACAGAAGAGCCAGAAATCATCAGAACTAGAATGACCTTAAAGATAACTTAGTTTAATTCACTTGACATGCCTCAAGCTCTTCTACAATATCCCTGTTATCACCATTGGTGCATACTATTGATGCTGAGCTCACCAACACCTATAGCCTATATACTGAATAAGGACAGCTCATGGCAGGAAATCAAAATACAAATTTTTACTATCCATTGTCACTTTAATAGATAGTTGTGGGAGAAGTTTATTCTAGCCTCTAAATAGAAACAGGTAGAACTAGTGGTTGCTGGTCACTCATGGCTAATGTAGAGTGCTACAGTCTTTTTAAGTCACAAAAGCCCATTTTCAATTTTGTACTTAATTAATACTCTATCCAATATGTCTTTCAACATTTCAGTAGTCCTACAGAGACACAAATCTCTTTCAACCCTTTAGTGGGTGATCTGCCCCTTTCTTCTTGGCTTGCCTAGTTAACCTTGTTCTCAGACTCCTGGAGTTGGAGTATAGAGAGAGAGAAGGGGGATAGGCAGCAGAAAATTCTTTCTTCATGAACTTAACCATAGAACTTCTAAAATCAAGCTTCAGAGCTCTTCATTTGCAAAGAACTCTTCCATGCCTTTTAGCTAATTTTGTGTTTGTGATGCTTTGTTCTTTTTCTTAAAAAGAGCCTCTCAATATCTATTAATTTAAGACCTCATGAAAGTTGGAGTCACAAGTGCTGCCTTAAGTTGGCTCCACTGCCCATGTTTCTGGCTGATGATTAAAACTGATAGTTCCTGGGTACATGGAACTGGCAGATTCTTCAGAGGCTCTCCTGCTGGGCCCTTCTGAGGTGACTCCCAGGATATGAGAAGTCCCACCGTTTGGCTTATTGCTCTGCCTCCTTTCTCAGCTTCTGATTTTCCTGTGATCCTCCCCATCCAGACCCTCCACTGGACTCCTTTCACATTTCAGTAGATATCCTCTCAAACAGGACTTTACTAAAGTTTCTTAAATATGTTCTCTGGGTCTCATGCATCTTTGATTCACTATAAGAGAAAGAACAATTTCTTCTAAAGCAGAGAATCTGTTTCTTTTTGCTCTACCCATTGAGACTGATGGCCAAAGCCTCTTGTTGGTTACATCCCAATCCAACACTCCTCTCTTTTAGAAAGGTCTCTCTGAAGCCCATTCTCTCTAGGCTAGACATAAGGGAGAGAGTACCCTTGCCTCATTCCCTGTTAGGAAAAGAGAAGAGATAATATCCCTGTAAAGAAATCTTTTTGAAAATCCTTTCCCATCTCCAATCTCTTGACCTCCTGATAGTAGCCTCATGATGTCATTGTCTTTGAAAATCTGTGTATTTGTCTAGCACTTCTCTTTGGAATGTCATAAGTATTATATTGTGGTGTCATAGTTGTAATCCCAGTGTAACATCTTTTCATACACCCAATGGAAAGTGCTAATCCAAAATACTTCTTTTCAAATTTTAAAAATGTATCTTGCCATGGCTGATTATATTCAGGGTCGCACAAAACAAGATTAATTCCTCTTCTACTTGATAACCATTTGTGGTAGACTGACTAATGTCTCCTACCCTCTGCAAGAAGTTATCCACACCCTAATCCTCAGAAGTTGTGAATGTTACTTATATGGCAAAAGCAAATTTGCAGATCTAATTAAGAATCTTGAGATAGGTAGACTATCCTGGGTCCTTTAAGTGGACCTACATATAATCACAATATTCTTAAAAGGCAGAGAGAGGGGGGGATATTTGCCTATAGAGGAGAGGGCAAACTGATGATGAACACAGAGACTGGAGTGATGTGCTTTGAAGACGAGGGAAGGAACCACCATCCAAATGATGAAGTGAAAGTCACTCAGTCATGCCTGCCTTTTTGCAACCCCATGGACTATTCTCCATGGAATTCTCCAGGCCAGAATACTGGAGTGGGTAACCTTTCTCTTCTCCAGGGGATATTCCCAACCCAGGGATTGAACCCAGGTCTCCCACATTGCAGGCAGATTCTTTACCCACTGAAGCACAAGGGAAGCCCCCAAGGGATGAAAGTGGCTTCTAGAAAGCTGGACAAGGCAAATTAATGGATTCTCTCTCCAGAGCCTCTAAAAAGACCCTGCTCTGCTTACATTTTGATTTTAGCCAAGTGAATCAGATCTCAGACTTATGAAATTCAGAATTCTAATAGTAAAAATTTGTGCTGTTTTAAAGGCTTAAGGTTTTAAAGGTTTAATTCCACTAAGGTCTTGGTAATCTTCTACAGCAGTGTTAGGAAACAAAAAGATTCTTCAAATAGTTGAAGAGCATTATAGCTTCTCAAGCCTCTCAATAAAGAATCAGGTAGCCCAGAAGGATTGAGACTCTTGTTTAAAAATATTTAAGCAAAAAGCAGTGGTACTTTCTGGTGCCCAGCATCATCCAACTTATATAAATTTCACTGTTCTAAAATGGTTCCCTATGTTTTGCTTAAATTTGTTTTTGAGGTGTGTTTTCCCAACTAAAGCCTATCAACTCATTTTTATGATGTCAAATTTCTACCCTGTCTGGTCTTGGGAACTTTCTCCAACTCTGAGAAAATAAAGGAAAACAGAAATACTGATGGTACCAGCATACGTGGCTCTGCTGCTGTAGACTATTTCAAAGTTCTCTTTAACTGAAACTTAGCTCTTTTGTTCTAAGAAGTTCAGCAGGCTGCATAACTGCCTTCTGCTAAAGAGCTTTAAATAATCCCTGCCCCACACTATTTTTGGTATCCAGGACAATAGATTATTATAGGCAAAAGGAAAAATTCAGGGCAGTACTCCAAAAATAGGCCATCTCATTTTAAAATGAATTATCTGTTACTTGGTCCCAGGGTATCTTGCAGGGACAAAAAAAAAATTCCCCAGGGGAGCAAAGCAAGGACCTTGATGGCATTTTGGGCAGCAAGTTTGGTTTTCTTCAATTTTGTTCATTCTTTAAGTTTGATCAATTTCCTGTGTTCATTTACATAACTTTACAGCTTACCATGTTCCTCCAATAACTGGATAGTCTGGCAATTTCAACTTAGCACTCTTAATATAGCTCTTGTATTTTTTTTTTAGCAAAGTCCAAAATGGTAAGAAAATTCCAAACCTCAGCATCTATGTTCTCTACTTTGTTGTATTATTTGTGTTTTAATAGATGTATGAATATATATATATATATATATATATGATATAATAATATATATATATATATATATATATATATATTATTATATCATTTGCAAACAAAGATACAACAGCAACATCACAATTCCACAGTTGCCAGTTTTATGCTAAACACTTTTGTTGGTGTCTCTAACTATTCTATATATAGGCAAGTTACATTTCTTTCACCATTTACATTCTCTCAGAAGAACAAATTCAACTGAATTTACATCAGCCTGCATTTGTGGAGCAAATACAATGTATTAATACTACCAGACAATATGCCAGACACTGGTTATAAAAGTGGCATGCACATGTTCCCCTTATTAAAGAGCTCAAAGGTAAGTGATACAAACATGCAAAAGAAACCTGTTCCAAAATGTGACAATAATGTAACTACAGATGGAAAAAGGATGAATGAAGAGGTAATCTTTTCTCTTTGGAAAGGGGAAGGGGAAGCTAGAGCAAAGATGTGATCTTTGGTTTGGGCTCAGAGCTTTTGTTTTGCAGGATATTTTGTTTTGACGGGGCCAGGTTTCTGTTTTGTTTACAGGGTCAAGAATGGATAGGGAAGTATATTTCAGAAGAAGCTAACAAACAGATTGAAGACAATACAAATGGCTGGTGTATTTGGGGGGAAAGCATCCACATTAATAGGAATACAGATATCACCTACATTTTAAGCCCTTCAGAAAAAGTGTCAAAAGTAAGCTAAGTAAAGAGTTCAAGAGGTGTTTTAGATTATATTTATCCACTTCTTTTTTTCAAATGTATAGATACACATGAGCACACAGGCAGAAACATTAGACTCTTCATCTTCCAACACCTTCATCTTCAGGCTAGTTCCCTGCTTCCATGTGCAGGAGTGAAGAAAGGAGACAGAACAATGGAAAAAAGAAAGTTGGGCTGGAAATCAAAAGCTTAAATTCAAACCTAAGTCACTACCCACTAGTGACTGTATTTTCCATTTTGATCTTCCCAGAGCTTTGGTTGCTTTTAAGGAATGGAAATAGAAATGAAAATAACTGCCCTGCCCACTTTGTCAGGTGATTGTACATGTCGATCGTAAAAATGAGCTGTCAGTTCTGAAATCTCATTAAGTATTAGTTTCTTCATGTGTATTACCTCTAATTCATATAACAGTTGGTGAAGTGAGATGTATTAATCTCATTTTTCAAATGATTAAAGAGAAATAAATGAGATTTTTTCTATCTGTACTGAGATGTAATTGACATAAAATATTGTGAAAGTTTAAGAAATACAGTGTGTTGATTAGAGACACTTATATACTGCAGAATGATTACCATCTTAGTGTTCATTAACACCTCCATCACATCACATAATTACCTTTTTTGTATGTGTGTGGTGAGAACATTTAAGATCCACCCTCTTAGCAACTTGTAAGAATAATATAATACTGTTAACTATAATGACCATGTTGTATATTAGAGTTCCAGAATTTATTCATCTTGTCACCGAAAAGTTTATATTCTTTCACCAGTATGTCCCCATTTCTCCCACCCCAATAACCATCATTTTATTTTCTGTTTCTATGAATTGCACATATGTGTGATATGTGCAATATTTGTTCTTCTCTGTCTGACTTACTTCACTTATCCTAATATCCTTAAAGTTCATCCATGTTGTTGTGAAAGATGAAATTTCCTTCTTTCTCATGGTTGAAAACATTCCATTCTATATGTGTGTGTGTGTATGTGTGTGCGTGCACATGCACATGTATGTATGTATGTGTGAAATTACAAAAAAAAACCTGACTAGCCAAAGCAATCCTGAGAAAGAAAAAAAAACATTGGAAGCATCACACTTCCTGATTTCAGGCTGTATTCCTAAGCAATATTAATCAGAACAGTGTGGTATTAGCATAAAAACAGATACATAGACCACTGGAACAGAACAGAAAGCCCAGATATAAATCCATGTGTATGCCAAACTAATTTTTGACAAGGGTGCAAAAAAGGTATGATGGGGAAAGGACTGTCTCTTCAATAAATGGTGTTGGGAAAACTGGATATCCAAACACAAAAGAAAGAAACTGGACCCCTATTTTACACATTTGAACAATTAACTCAAAATGAGTCAAAGACTTGGATGTAAAACCAGAAACTGAAATTTCTAAAAAATATATAGAAAAAGCTCTGACATTGGTCTAGGTAATTAATTTTCTAGAAGCACAGACAATGAAAGCAAAAATAAACAAGTGGGACTACATATAACTAAAGAGCTTCTGTACGGCAAAGGAAATGATAAATAATTTGGAAAGGCAACCAATGGAATGGGAAAAGATATTTGCAGGCCATATGTCTGATAAGGGGTTAATATCCAAAATGCATAAAAAACTCATATACCTCAATAGCAAAAATAAATAGTCCAATTTTAAAAAGAGCAAAGGACCTGAATAGACATTTTTCAAAATAAAAAAAAAAGATATACTGTTGGCCAATGCATATATATATGAAAATGTGCTCAGTATCACTAATTATCAGGGAATGCAAATCAAAACCACAGTGTGATACCTCAAATCTCTTGGATGACTATTATCAAAAGAAAGAATAACAAATGTTAGTAAGGACGTAAAGACAACTGTAGGTGGGAATGTAAATTGGTACAGTCATTGTGAAAAACAGTATGTCCATCAGCAGATGAATGGATAAGAAAGCTGTGGTACATATACACAATGGAATATTACTCAGCCATTAAAAAGAATACATTTGAATCAGTTCTAATGAGGTGAATGAAACTGGAGCCTAGTATACAGAGTGAAGTAAGCCAGAAAGAAAAACACCAATACAGTATACTAACGCATATATATGAAATTTAAAAAGATGGTAACGATAACCCTGTATGCGAGACAGCAAAAGAGACACAGATGTATTGAACAGTCTTTTGGACTCTGTGGGAGAGAGCGAGGGTGGGACGACATGGGAGAATGGCATTGAAACATGTAAATTGCCATATGTGAAACGAATTGCCAGTCCAGGTTTGATACATGAGGCAGGGTGCTCAGGGCTGGTGCACTGGGATGACCCAGAGAGATGGGATGGGTAGGGGGGAGGTGGGAGGAGGGTTCAGGATGGGGAACACATGCACACCCATGGAGGATTCAAGTCAATGTATGGCAAAACCAATACAATATTGTAAAGTAAAATAAGTTAATTAATTAATTTTTTAAAATGCATAGAAAAAAAAGAAAAGAAAAACAATATGGAGATTTCTCAAAAAATTAAAAATTTAAACTTACATATTATTCAGCTTTTTTCTTTCTCAAGATTACTTTGGCTATTCGGGGTCTTTTGCAGTCCCATACAAAATTTAGGATTTTTTTTTTTTCTATTTCTGTGGGAAAAAAAGCTATTTGAATTTTGATGGGGATTACATGGAATCTGCCAGTTGCTATAAATACTGTAGACATTTTAACAATATTAATTCTTCTAATCCATGAAAATAGAATCTTTCCAATTATTTGTGTCTTCTTTAATTTCTTTCATCAATGTCTGGAGGGATAACCATTTAAGAAATGCTTCTTTGTTTGCTGCAGTCATGTGGAACTCCTAATTGAAAGCCACATTGGCTATCACAACAGACTATCTAGGGGCCTGTCCTTGGAATGGCAGCCATAAAACCTGGGGTACAGGTGTGTTAAAGGTCCTTCCAGAGAGATACTAGTGGCTCCAAGTGGCCCATTTTGATGCAGATTTTCTTGTTTAACCAATGTGTAGGAGTCACTCAGTTTCTGGATTTCTTTCAGAGGGAATCGCTTCACATTTAGTGTATCTTTGGGAGAAGTTTGGGAGCTTCCTATATGGCTATCTTTAAAGAAAATCTTCAAAAATAAATGAGATTAAATATTTGTTTTCAAAGCTGTAGACTTAGTAAAGATTTTGGACCTGAACTTACTCAGATTGGTTCAAAAGTTGATACTTATTTCTTCTTACTCACAGATGATCAAATGAGATGAAGTATTTTGTTGTTTTGTGTGAGGTGAAGCAGGCTTTAAAAGTAGGTACTATAAATGTTGCTTGACTGATTACTGAGATTGTTCAGAGATTTTGCACTTTGAGAGTTTAAAATTGTCAGATGAAATCATCAATTGAATACAAAACTACAATGTAACCAGAAGTATTTTGTCATACTATACCCTGGGTTATAGACTTTGGTGCAGACTTTTCACTCCTGATTTGTCTGCCACATTTTAAATATGATTGAATGTTTAAATTCAATCTATATAGATCTAGATTACCTAGTAGGGGTTCATACCATTGCTGAGAGTCTGATAGTCTAGGGGCATGGTAACCACTAACAATGAGTCACCAAGTGAGTAAGTCATTTTCTTTTCAATTTTCTTTCAATATATTTGGATTACATGAAAAAAGGAATCTTATTTTTTTGCTATTTTTATTTAACATCTCCTTCATACTTGATAGTATCTCTTTTTTTCAAAGAAAGCTAAAATTCAGGCTCAAATCTTTCAGTGGGAAAGTTTATCTCCTTAATTCTTTTTTATAAGATAGAACCTGGTTTTACTTAGCTTTTAAATATCTTCTATGAATGGCAACTGAGTCTGATTTTCTAGGTAATGATATGTCATTTACTTTTCTAATAAATTTATTTTAGTGAAATAAAGATCAGTTAATTCAAATAAATACTAAGTAAATAATAGCTCACATGGTACTCAGTTATGGCAAAAATCATCAAGATGGTTCACAACTGATGAAGTACATGAAATTATAGTTTATTCCAACCCCCTCAAATTATAAATACAAGTCTTAAGTGAAGGTTAGTTTAGGGCAAAAAATATAACTACTTCTGCTACCCTCTGTCTTTGTTGTCTCCATTAACCAACCTACCTCCCCAAGCTCTGAAGATTTTCTCTTCCTTTTCCATTCTTTTTTTCTCTAACACTTAATTTTATACTGGCAAGCTGTTTCTTTTACTGGAATTTCGGTGGTATTTGTATTTATTGTATCTGATTCACAGTGTTGGTAGGTACATGTTAACTTGATTGTCAAGAAGCTGTCCCATCATTTAAACCATATAAAGGTTTACATTTAATTGAAATCCACATGTTCTTAACTGAAGATATTTTTATTTTATTAATAAATAATAGTAAAGCTTAGAATATTATTTTTATGTTGACAAGTTAAAAACAGTACTTATGCTTGATTTTAAGGAGCTCAACTAAACTGGAACATCCTTTTTTAACATCAAGAGTGGTAGTAGCCTA
Source organism: Cervus canadensis (assembly GCF_019320065.1). Classification (NCBI taxonomy): domain Eukaryota; kingdom Metazoa; phylum Chordata; class Mammalia; order Artiodactyla; family Cervidae; genus Cervus; species Cervus canadensis. The sequence continues at coordinate 62,515,871 of NC_057392.1, forward strand.
AGATAAATGCTATGAACATAAATATAGTTTAATTCAATTAATGTTTATTAAATGCCAACTATTTGCCAGTCACCATGCTCAGCATTGAAGATACAAGAGAAATTTAATATCAAAATAGCTATAATTTATTGGACATGTTTAATTTATTATGCCATTTGCCCTCTAAGATAGAATACTGTTATCCCTATTTTATAGGTGAAGGAACTTGGGTTCACAGGGTTAAGATAGCTCATCTAATGGCACACAGCCAGCAAGTGCCAAGATCAGAGTTTTAATCTGTTTGAGGCTAATCCTCATGTTCTTTACATTCACTATTTTACCTGTGAGAGTCCCAAACTTGAGTAGCTTATAATTTAACCAGATTCATATGTGGTTTCTGCCTTCAAAAAACTAACTGTTTGGGAAGGGAAAAACTTGAAATATCAAAAAAGAGGAATAATAATTTATAATGTTCCAAGTGAATATAATATCCATATACATGGCCAGTGTTCAAAACTGCATTGAAGTTGAACACATTGGAAGACTTCTTCTGCCTCAACTGGCCAGGAAATCTAGGGTTCAAATAAGCAAAGATTATTTGAAAAGATGTTTAGTGCAGATCAATGGAAATGTACAAATGAATAGAAGATTAGAAGAGAGAAGCCAGGGGATGTTAAGTAGTCCATTACAGTTAGAGCAGAGAGTATACATTAATAAGCAGAAGGACAGGAATAGAAAGGTTGACTGGGGCAGGTCAAGAAGTGCTTGAATGCCAGGCTTTGGGTTTTATTCTAGAGGCAAGGGATCTATGGAAGGTTCTTGAGCAGAGGAAAAGTGTGAAGATAGTGCTTTAAGAAGATCCATCTTGCACATGCATGCAGGTTAAGTCAGGATGGGAAAGGAATGAGGAGACCAGAAGCATGGAATTGTAGTAGCTTGATGATGAAAGTTTGTAATGAGAGGTAGCCAAGGAACGGAAAATATCGGACACATCTATTTATTCAGTAATCACTCAGAGATTATACATCCAAGGCTCCCACCAGGCTCTGGATCTCTAGGTCTCCTCTTTAGAAGAAGGCCACGATAAGGAGATTGGGGAAGAGGTGAGTGAAATTCCCACCAAGACAGGATTACAACAGGAAAGAAAATAAAATATCTTAAGATGGTGTGATTCAGGGATAAGTAAAATACCAATGCAGGTAACACTGAAGGCACTACTTTAGAGAACTAGCAGGAGGGGATGGAAAATCCTTGCAGTCAGATAAACCCATATAAGCACAGACTACACAAAGAGAAATGAGTGTGCATGTGTGTGTGCAGACATGTGTGTATGGCAAACAATCTTTGTTCTGTAGCTTTCTGAAAGTTTTGCTGAAACCAGGACTGAGGAAAAATATCATTTCAGATCTTTGGAATTCTGCCTCAATAAGGTATTATCTGAAGTGTTTTTGCTGCATATTGCCAGAAAAGTATTATGTGGTTTGAAATGGAAGCCTGTTCTGACATGTAACAGCTGTGCAGTAATTTGTAGTAATTTTCAGTTATGTTTATTTTGTATTTGGCTTATTATATGACTGGTCATTTGTGAAGCACAATTAGGACCTAGTAAGCTATAAATAAGGTAGAGTTTACTTTTTGGCAAATTCTTTAGTGATTACCCCTGGCACAATAGCTACACTTGCATGAGCTTCTTAAATAAAAACTGCATGATGATCTTTCCATCTGTCAAAGTCACATAATTAAAAGCATCAGCAGTGCATAGAATTAGCACTTCAGGTTTTGTTCACAGGTTTGGACAGCATCCATCTTCAGTTTGACAGATGGAATTGTTTTTTCTTTATCTTTCCATTTTTCTCTTGTTTCTGTGGCTCTGTAAGTCCCTACTGAAGGCCCCTGGGAAGACTAAGAAACAGGGACCGGAGATAATTGACTACAGGCAGGATCCGTTAGCTTGCTTCATTATTTATCACCAGACGTAAGCTGACACTGTGTGCCATTAGAGAGGGTATCAATCTGCCCTGTTATCCCTTTGGCACAGGATAAAGCTATTATAAGGGCATACAAGGACACTTGGCATTCTCTAAGATGGAAAGGTGAATTATTTGCTTCTTGGTGGCATTTTGTGAGCATCTGCTATATACTTGACTGTTAGAGCTACTAACTACAGAGTCATCACTTTCAGCTGCATATTCTAGCTCTAGTTGTCACATTAAATAATAGTAATAATAGCCAGCATTGGGCTTCCCTGGTAGCTCAGATGGTCAAGAGTCTGCCTGCAGTGCGGGAGACTCAGGTTTGATCCCTGGGTCAGGAAGATACCCTGGAGAAGAAAATGGCAACCCACTCCAGTCTTCTTGCCTGGAAAATCCCATGGATGGAGGAACCTGACAGGTTGTTGTCCATGGGGTCACAAAGAGTCGGACACGACTGAGAGACTTCACTTTCACTTTTCAGTCAGTATCATGAATGGTGTGTCATGGGCACAATCCTCATGCATTTTTGCATTTTACAGATGAAGAAAATACAGAGAGCTAAAATCTTGCCTAAAGTTTATACTTAGTAACAGAACCAAAATTTGACTCTCTACTCAAAATAGTCTACATAGGTAGAAAAGTAGTTGGTAGAGAGCCTTTTTTCTTTCCAATACATGGAAGAACATCATAAGGAAAAGAAAATAGAAAATTAATAAATAATTATTTGACTCAAACTGTAAATACAACCAATATTCAAATAAGTAGAGGATTGTGTTCTAAAATGTATTTGTAAATTAGCTGTTTGGCATTTATTCATAAAATGATATGGTGTCTGGGATTTCTCTCAAAATAGTGGGAGAGAGTGAAGATGAAGTAAGATTGGTCATGAGTTAAAAATTGTTGAAGCTAGGTGATAGTTACATAAAGATTTATAATACTATTCTCTCTATATTTGTATATGTTTAAATTTTTTCATAATAAAAATTCTTTGAAAAAAATGATGAAAACCTAGCAGCTTCTCTTTGGAGACATGTATGGCTACATATACATAAATGCATGTATGGACCATTACACACAAAATTCTCAAGAACCTTTGTAGCATATAGTAATAAGATAGATAAAATAGATGGATGGATAAATAGATAGTGATTTTTGGTAAGGAATTGGCTGGGAACCAAGTGGAGACAAAGGTATAAGTTGTATCCCATGTCTAAGTCTGAAGGCAGTACAAGTCTTAATGTCCCAACTCTGTCAGAAAGCAAATATTCTCACTTTACCTTTTGTTCTCTGTTCAGGCCCTCAGTGGTTTGGATGGTGCCAACCCACATTGGGGAAGGCAGTCTGCTTTACTCTGCCAATTCAAATGTCAATTTCATTCCACAAACACATCTAGTATAACCAAGTATTTGGACACCCAATGGCTCAGTCAAGTTGACACATAAACTTAATCATCACAGTCTTAATAAATCATAATACATCCAGAAGCAAAAACAAAAAGAAGAACCAGGCAAACAGTTACCTAATGAAACTCCAGATCCCTCAATTAATCCATGATCACAAGGAACTTGATAGATATGCTGGTACTTATGTCCATAGACACCAAGTTTAAAATCCCTGAATGGAAAGCTGTCAACTTACCTTATGTTAGCTGGATCTGAGACATAAGTAATTGGTTTTCCTTACAGTCCCAACTACTACTTCTTCCTCCCTTCCTCTCTCTCCCTCCCAGCCTCCCTTCATTCTTTCCTTCCTTCCAGAAAAATTTGTTGATCAAATGCTAGCAGGTATAGTGCTAGGTACTAGGAATACAAGGTACTAGGAATCAGAAACATTGTCCTAGTGAGAATCAGTTTTATAATTTCTATGCAAAAGAGGCTTAGAAGTAAAAACTGGTTGAAAGAAGGGCAGGACATTTGTCTTGAATCTTTTTTTGTGTAACACTTGACATGCCACTGATAAAATACCAATTGTGCATATCAAGTAATGCAGGGAGATGTTAAATGGTACATAACCACCTTCCCATCTTTGATACTGCCCATGGCCCTGCCCTTCACCCCAAAATCTAGTGAGGAAGGTAGACAGTAAATAAATAAATCACTGCTAATTGTGGTAAATACTGTGGAGAAAATACCTGTATCAAAATATAATAATAATGAAGCTTAATTTATATTGGGAGGTCTTTAAGGCTCTATCTCCAAATGTAGCCACGTTCTAAGGGTAGGTTAGGACTTCAATTACATGAGTTGTAGGAGGACACAATTCAGCCTGTAAGAGGGGTCATCCAGAAAAAAAGTAGGTGGAGGTGAATATGAAATTACATTGTAATTTTGGTGACAAAGTACAAGGAAACTTCTGATAACTTCTATTTCCTCTAACATGTCTTATGCAATGTCATTAGCAAAGAAATGGCGATGATGGGAGGAGCAGATGGGAGGTCAGAGGAGAATAGAGAAGGTATGAACTGGAAGTTACTATGGATGGAAGATCAAGCTTATTGGAAGAAGAGATTTCTGGGCAGTGTCAAGGACTGAGGTGAGGCAAATGAACAATACAAGCCTATCTGGCAGTGTAGTTTTTCTCTGCCATGTACTTAGCTGCTCTGGTGAAGGTTCAACAAATATGAGTGCTGGGTTCATTCAGAATGGGATTTTGTCAGGGAGATGTGTTACAGAGGAGAGGGGTCAGGGATTCATTGTGATACTGGGCTGTGGAATCCAGGCTAGATAACCATGGAGATGAAGGAAGGCAGAGAATAATGGCTATTAAGGAAGTAGAGAAATCAGTTCATTAGAAATAGGAAATGTATTTAGTGATATTGTATTCTCTAGGCTGTTGGACACCCAGAAACACCTACCTTATCCACAGACTGAAAGTTCTAAAATAAGCCCTGCTTCCATCTAACCTCTGGAGAAGGAAATGGCTACCCACTCCAGTATTCTTGCCTGGAAAATCCCATGGACCGAGGAGCCTGGTGGGCTACAAGTCCAAGGGGTCGCAAAGAGTTGGACACGACTGAGCGACTTCATTTTTGTATCTGCCCAGAAAGGTTATTTCACTTCAAACCCCTTACTCCAGAGGCTAAAAAATTCCCATTGGCTCCCCAAATAGTATCAATATAGGAAACTTCAAATCACTTTGCTGTATTGCTGAGCATATTGAAGACTCCTAGACCTAACTTCCTACCTTCACCCTGCTCTTCATGCTTCATTACTTACTGGTTAAAATGGTGTCCAAAATCACTCTGAAGTATTTACTACCTTTGGTTATCAGAGATTTGGGAAAGTGGAGGTTGGTGCTGAGAAACCTGTTTGTGCTAACTAGGACTAAAGATTTAAATGTCAAATGCTAATAGAAATTCACCAAAGGATCTGCTTTAAAAATGGTGAAATTCATTATTTTCAGAATTTTAATTGGTTGTTGTTTAAACTTTCTGGCTTCTCTTGCATCAAAAACACATGCAAGATTTATTTTTCACAAGTATGTCAAGTAATGCTTTTTGACCAAACCAAACAGACTTAACTTAATAACTATAGTGATGGGCCTAGTCCCAATTGCATTAATTGGTAAAATATTTATGACCCACAGTATGATAATGTATGTGCAAATATAAGTGGGATGTTGAGTGACCCAGATAACACTGAGAGTGCCTTTTCTAGGATTGGATTAATTCTACTAGACATTGTTCTTTGATGCTCCTTGGGCCTAAAGACAACTGAACAGAAACTCCAAAGGGACAAGAAAGAAAAAGTTGGGAAAACCCCCTCAAGAATGTATGCCTAAAATCTGCACTTAGCAGCTCAACTTCACACAGAAATGAGAAAAGGATACCAATCTATGGCTTGCCTACTCTGTGTCAGGTCCTTTTACATCCATCATTCTGTTATATTATAACAATAATATTGCAAGGTAGATGTTTACTGATTAGAAACCTAAACTTAGCAAGGATAAAGGACTTACCCAAAGTCATATGCTTAGTAAGTGGCAAGCCATGATTCCAACTTAAGTTTGTCTGGTTCTTGAAACTCTGTCCCCACCCTGTACTTCTTCAAGAACAGCCCCCTTCCTACTATCATACCTGTTATTCTGTCTGCCTCTTGAGGATTTGTATCTCCTTCAAGGTTGTTTGTCATATTCCTTGAATGCATTTTCACCTAGATAAAAATGTTGGCGGGGCAATACACAGTACATGTTCAAAATTGTCCACATAATTCCCATTGTGTTTCTTGAGAAAATGGCCTATTGGAATAGAACATATTCAATTCATTTATTAATTATGGCTTTACCATTTCCACTAAGGACATGAGGAACTGACAGATTAGCCAATAATCCTGATTATTAATTTATTTGAATTTCATTTATTTTATTATAACAATAAATTCAAAATATTTGACTTGTGATCATCACTTAAAAATATTTAAGAATGAATAAGATAATATACACTAAAAATTGTGGAGTGTTTATAAGAAAAGTAGTAAGCAAAACCCAATAGTAGCTTTATTAACAATATCAAACTTCTGCTATATTGTACAAGGCCTTCCTACTGAAAATACAGGAGCCTTGGCAACCCCTGGGAAGTAGTGAGAAATACAGAAGGTCAGGCCTCCCTGAGTCAGAATACGCAGTTTAACAACATCACTAGTCTATGTGTAGGAACATTAACATTTGAGAAGCATTGTTCTAATATATTTACTTTCAATAACCAACATGTAAGTGTACATGGAATCACTCTTGCTGGAAGAGTTTTTGAAATAGAAGAAAGAATAAGAATCTAGGTGTCAGACTGGTGTCAACACTTCCTAGTTTTGTGACTTTGGGCAAGTTTGTTTTTTTGTTTTTTTTCATGGAAAGAAAATTGCTTTACAATGTTGTGTTGGTTTCTGCTGTACAGCAATGCAGATCAGCCATAATTATACAAATATCCCTTCCCTCTTGAGCCTCCCTCCCCTCCTCACACCCCACAGTTCTTGGTCATCACAGAGCACCAGGCTAGGCTCCCTGTATTATAAAGCAACTTCTCACCAGCTATCTATTTTACACATGATAGTGTATATATACTGATGCTACTTTCTTCATTATTCCCACTGTCTCCTTACTCTACTATGTTCACCATTCATTCTCTATATCTGCATCTCCATTTCTTCCCTGCAAATAGGTTCATCAGTACCGTTTTTCTAGATATCATATATATGTGTTAACATGTGGTGTTTGTTTTTCTTTTTCTGACTTACTGCACTCTGTGCAACTGGCTCTAGGTTCATCCACATCACTAAAACTGACTCTAACTCATTCTTTTTTATGACTGAGTAATATTCCATTGCATATGTACCACATCTTCTTTATCCATTTATCTCCAGATGGACATCTAGATTTCTTCCATATCCTAGCTATTGTAAATAGTGCTATAGTGAACATTGGGGTACATTGGTGTATTTTAGAATTGTGGCTTTCTCAGGGCATATGGCCAATAGTAGGATTCCTGGATCATATGTATTCCTTTTTATGGCTGAGTAATATTCCATTGTACATATGACCATAGCTTCTTTATTCATTCATCTTTCAATGGATATCAAGGTTGCTTCCATGTCCTAGCTATTGTAAATAGTGCTACAGTGAACATTGGGGTACATGTGTCTTTTTCAATTTTGGTTTGCTCAGGGTATATGCCTTGTAGTTGGATTCCTGGGTCATATGGTAGTTTTAGTCCTAATTTTTAAAGGAATCTCCATACTATTCTTCATAATGGTTGTATCAGTTTACATTCCCACCAACAGTGTACAAGAGTTCCTTTTTTATCCACATCATCTCCAGCATATATTGTTTATAGAATTTTTGATGATGGCCATTCTGACTAGTGTGAGGTAATACTTCATTGTAGTTTTGATTTGCATTTCTCTAATAATTAGTGAAGTTGAGTGTCTTTTCATGTGTTTATTGGCCATCTGTATGTCTTCTTTGGATAAAAGTCTGTTTTTTAATTTTTGACCCGTTTTTTGATTGGGCTGTTTATTTTTCTGATATTGAGCTGTATGAGCTGCTTATGTATTTTGGAGATTAATCCTTTGTCAATTGTTTCCTTAGCAATTATTTTCTCCCATTCTGAATGCTGTTTTTTAAAATCTTGTTTATTGCTTCCTTTACTGTGCAAAAGCTTTTAAGTTTAATTAGGTCCCATTTGTTTATTTTTGTTTTTATTTCCATTACTCTAGGAAGTGGGTCAAAGAGGATCTTGTGATTTATGTCAAAGAGTTTACTGCATATGTTTTCCTCTAAGAGCTTTATAGTTTCTGGCCTTACATTTAAGTCTTTAATCCATTTTGTTTATTTTTGCATGTGGTGTTAGGAGGTGTTCTAACTTCATTCTTTTACATGTAGCTAGCTGTCCACTTTCCCCAGCACCACTTTTTGAAGAGACTGTCTTATCTCCATTGTATATTCTTGCCTGCTTTGTCAAAGATAAGGTACCCATAAGTGTATGGGTTTATCTCTGGGCTTTCTATCTTGTTCTATTGGTCTGTAATTCTGTTTTTGTGCCAGCCCCATACTGTCTTAATGACTGTAACTTTGTAGTATTGTCTAAAATCAGGAAGGTTGATTCCTCCAACTCCATTCTTCTCTCTTAAGATTTCTTTGGCTATTCAAGTCTTTTGTGTTTCCATACAAATCATTAAATTTTTTGTTTTAGGTCTGTGAAAAATACATTGGTAGTTTGATAGGGTTTGCAATTGAATCTTTAGATTGCTTTGGGTAGTAGAATCATTTTCACAACATTGATTCTTCCAATCCAAGGACATGGTGTATCTCTCCATATGTTTGTGTCATCTTTGATTTCTTCTATCAGTGTCCTATAGTGTTCTGCATACATGTCTTTTGTCTCTTTAGGTAGGTTTATTCCTAGGTATTTTATTCTTTTTCTTACTTTTTCTTTTTACTCTTTTTGTTATTTTATTCTTTTTGTGGTGAATGGGATTGTTTCCTTAATTTCTCTTCCTGATTTTTCATTGTTACTGTATAGTAATGCAAGAGATTTCTGTGTATTAATTTTATATCCTGCAACTTTACTGAACTCCCAAACTCATTCTGCAAGGCCACCATCACCCTGATACCCAAACCAGATGAAGATATTTAAAAAAAAATTATAAAAAAAAATTATAGGCCAATATCACTGATGAACATAGATGAAAAAATCCTCAATGAAATTCTAGCAAACAGAATCAACAATACATTAGAAGGCTCATACATCATGATCAAGTGGGCTATATCCCAGGGATTCAAGGTTGATCATTGTGATATACCATATTAACAAACTGAAAGATAAAAACCATATGATCATCTTAATAGACACAGAGAAAGCCTTCAACAAAATTCAACACCCAGTTATGATAAAAACTCTGCAGAATGTAGACAAAGAAGAAACATAGCTCATCATAATAAAAGCAGTATATGACAAACCAACAGCAATCATTATTCTCAATGGTGAAAAACAAGACAAGCGTGCCCACTCTCGCCACTGTTACTCAGCATGGCAATCAGAGAAGAAAAATAAATTAAAAGAATCCAGATTGGAAAAGAAGGAAAACTCTCACTGTTTGCAGATGACATGATACTATACATAGAAAAAGATGCCACCAGAAAATTTCTTGAGAAGGTAATTTAAACCTCTTTAAATCTGGGAGTCTTTACCTATAAAGATGACAAAAATTGAAATGGGGCAGAGTGGAAGCCAAGAGTAACACAGGCCAAAAGACAACAGGAAAAATGGATTTTGACATAGGGTCTACTTTAATGGGGAGGTGGAGAGCAGATTTTGAAGAATACTCTTGCACTTCATACTTTATTAGAAATATATACCTGTATAATTTGGTTGACATTTAAGAACTAGAAGAGATTAATATTGGCTAAGGTTTTACTATGCCTTTTTGCCTATAAGCAGCTTAAATTTTGGATAAATGGTCATATACTTTAGAACACCAAGAGAAATGGTGAAATAGAGGTGACTTAAGGATATACAATCAATTTAATGGAAAAGTTCATATAAGCAAACCAAAAAAAAAAGTCTTATAAAAATACATCTGCATAATATATCTCTCACAATTACTCTTGTGATCTAATGAATTGAGTTTTTTTTTTCTATATCAAAGCCTATAGGTTTTAAAAATCCGGTTTGCTAAATTTAATGAATAAAATTTACCAGAGATACTTTCTTTTTCAGGAAGAATGCTGGTTTAATCAAAACATCTCTAATTTTTTGATCTATTAATGTGATTCCAAAAAAGAGAAAATTAAGCAGAACTTCATCTATTTCAGCATTGATTAAACAAAACAAAAAGTTTGAAATTATAATATCAGATATACTGTTCAAATAGTTTTCCAGACATGATTTTTTCATATTCTCCTGCCAAAGTATGGATGATGCAAGTGTTTCTTTGAATGATAGCATTATAGCAAATGTTTTCAAGGCAGTGTTTTTTAAATGAGAAACTAATAATTATACTAATAATAAATTGTAAAACACTCTTCCCACTCTCATGCGAAGAGTTGACTCATTGGAAAAGACTCTAATGCTGGGAAGGATTGGGGGCAGGAAGAGAAGGGGACAACAGAGGATAAGATGGCTGGATGGCATCACCGACTCAATGGATATGGGTTTGGGTGGACTCCAGGAGTTGGTGATGAACAGGGAGGCCTGGCGTGCTGTGATTCATGGGGTCACAAAGAGTCGGACACGACTGAGAGACTAAACTGAACTAAACTTCCCACTCTATCTGACATTATCCTTGTCCCCCTTTTTAAATTGGAATATCTTGTACAAATGCATTTGCCTCGAGTTCCAGGCACAGGTAAATGGATGTCTCCAAAATATCATGAAAAAGAAAAAGAAAGCTTTACCATTGTTTGACGTTGGCTGTTGGGACAAAAATACAGTAATGTGCTATATTTTTAATGGAGTTTACTTGGGTCAACTTGGATATTGGCATGGAGACTGTTGTTTTTCTGACTAAAGAAGTCCAAGAAAATGAAACCTAATATATTTGAGCAAACCCTAGATGATCCTGTGCACAAAAATTTAAAAATAAAATGCCATTACACAATACTGGCACCTATGAACATAAAGAAAAACAACAAAAACAACTTTGTGCGACTTATGGTGTTTTGAGGTTTTTAAAAAGCTTCATTCTAATTTTAACAAATCATCATACTGTGTTTGCTCCTTGGAAAAAAGCTAGAACAGAAAAATGATTCAAGTAAAAATGTTATATCAGAAACTAGAGGAATCAGAGTGGGATTTATAGCACATATTTCAAAGAAAGTAAGGATATTATAAAAATCTAAAACAATGCATAATTCATGACAAATCCTGGCATATTTGAAATGTCCTTGAGTATTAATTGCGTGCCCAGATAGAAGAAGTTTCTATACTTTCTGTCCTATGATGAACTTAAGGAAAACTTTTCATATTTGTATAATAATTTAGAAGTGTCTTGCAAAGAAAAAAAAAAAGAAAGAAATATCCATTAGGGATTTTCCAATGTAAAGTATGTGATCCTATGAAAAGACTAAATTGAAAAGTTGGAGTACCTCATAAGAATGATTTCTGAATCACAAGTATATTTTATAGATTTTGGGAAAGTGGGAAGGGTTGTATCCTAATGATGATTAAAAACTGTTGATATGGGGCTTAAAATTGTCAACAACAAATATATCATTTATCATTTAATGATATCCACAACATAGATGCACCTGTTCCATTGCTCTGCAAAATCTGTGGACCAAAAGTAATCTCTCTTAGAAGTCTATTCCAGGTTTCACATTTCTGTGTGCTCACTAAATATTTTGAGATAGAGTTTCCCCATAGCCCACAAGCATACTGAATTTAAACTCTATAGCCAAGCTGTAGTTGACTATGCCAGTTATACAAATAACAGACTATAGCAAGAAAATTGTATATGGCAAAGAGAATATTTCTTTCTGAAAATGTCACTTGTACAATGATAAACCATCTATCTTTTAGGAATCGAAGAACTATTAATAACTAAGTATTGATAGTGTTTGTTGAGAAATAATTTAGATAGAAGTAATTGTTTAGTAGAAAACAGAAGATTTAGACAGTTGGGTGGGTTTAAAATTACCCCGAACAGAATGATTACTAATAATACTTAATATATATTGTTGTTTTCCCTTACAATAATAGAGAAACCTCTGTTGTGACAGTTAACAGTTCCAGGCATTCATATAAATCAAGATAAATCAAATTCTCTTCAAATAAACTTTCTAAATATGAAGACTCAAATCAAGCAGTGATCGCTTTCATCATTACAAACATGTGCCACATTGTTCAGGATCCTGACTGTATCTGTTTCCTATGGCTGCCATAACAAAACCAAACTAAGTGGTTTAAAACAGCAGAAGTGCATTCTCTCACAGGCTAGAAGTCTGAAATTAAGGTGTTGGCAGGGCCATGATCTTTCTGAAGGCTCTAGGGGAGGATCCTTATTTGACTCTTCTAGTTTCTGGTGGTTGCTGGCATTCACTGCCTTGCTAATGCACCACTCCAATCTCTCCATCTGTCTTCACATGGTCTTCTCTGTTTCTGAATCCAGATTTCTCTCTTCTTATAAGGACATCAGTCATTAGATTAGGGCCCAACTTAAACTGGTATAACCTTATTTCCAAATAAGGTCATATTTTGAGGTCCCACTGTTATCTTTTTGAGCAAAACATAATTCAATCTATAACACTGGCCTAGTGTTACATAGTCTAGATGTAATCATTCACTGTTCATTTACAATTATTTATATGTATCTACTGAATGTCTATTATGCCAGGCACTTTTACAAATAAAATAGACTATATCCTTACTCTTAAAGAGTTTATGGTCTGCATTCAAACCAAATCCTATAGCTGTATATACTTTATATTTTAAAATTTATGTAGCTTATAATTTAGCAAAATCTTTTAATCTATATTTCTGTGATCAGTGTTCAAAATATCCTGCCGTATATACTAAGTTAGTAGCTACATTATTTTGGGAAAGGGGAGACCAGGACTTAGAGAGGTTAATATTTATTCCAGGCTGCCCATCAGGTAAAAGCAACCAAAGTTGGAACCAGAACTGAGGTAAAATTGTAACAGAGTATTAAATGCTGTATTGTATCCACTTGCCATTCCTAATTAATAACAAGGAGCATTCCTACATATTAGGGTGTTTATAATTCATCATATAGAAATATGATTAAAAACTAAAGAATGCTAGCTCATAAAGCAAAATTTGTTTATTTATTTTGACAAATTTATTTTATTTCTAATTATTCATGATACTACAGCAAACATTCTGTGATTTATTTTCTGAAAAACAGTGTAACACCTTAGGAGTGGCAAGAGGCCATCTCAGGTTTTCACTGAGGAAAAAAGAAAAGCTAGATTTTGATGTGAATTCATAAAATTATAGTTCCATTGGAATTTCAGTATTAAATATGTTGAAAGGAATCTTAAAGCTCATGTCATTCAATCCCACATCCCCTCCACAACAGGTATCTAGACAGAAAATCAAGACGATGAAGAATATACAAATGTGAGCATGGTGTATTTATTCCCCTATAATTAATCTACATAATGGATGATGCTTTATATATTCTAGACTTCAATGAGTAACAAAACTATGGCAACTCTTAATGAACCAGCATCATATCTGAAGTCATAGTGATAGCAGGGATGGGGGAATGGTGAGGCAGTGGGTGAGCCCAAATTCTATTCCACAATTGTATGTGTATGTGTTTTCAGTCTTTCAGACTTCTTTATGGCACACTCACTTATGAGAAATGCTTTAGCAGACACACAGTTCTTAGCCCCCTTCAACAAAGCTGCTGCCAGTGCCGAAACCAACGTTAATAAGCAGAGAAAAAAGCACTCAGAACTGAAACCAAGGTGATAGAGACATAGGCTCAAAATCAGCCAAAAAAGGCAGATGCCAAATGGAAGCATATACTACTCACTTTACAAGACTCTGCAGTAATAGCAAAAACAATGTCATTTTAGTTAATCAATAAGAGGGGTGAGGGAGGAGAATGAATAAGCAGGAGAAGGAGCTAGAAAGAAAGCTCTGAGAAGATAGGCTGCTGCTCATGGGCAAACAGAGCACACTCTGATTGATTTAAAGAAAAAGAGTTACATGCTTCAGTGACAGTGAGTCTTTGGGTCATCTGCATGCACAAATGGGTGCATTTCTTCTTATTCTCCCAATACTGAAGGATCACCTTATAAGCAAATTACCTGCTTTGGGACTATGCATTCATATCTTGCAATATGATTTTTTACTCTCCTGAAAACAACCAGAGTGATATTTTCTTATGAATAACTCATCTACTGTGGTCTCCTAAGTCATATTTGTCATGCATGCAGGGAACCCCTCATTCCCCATATTGTATTTGTGTGTCATTAGCTGGACGTTCTCATTTCTCACTCATGCTAAGGGCTTTATAGATTTCATACCTCAATTCCTCAAATCCAAAAATCCCTTAACATGACTTTTCTGTTGTGTTTTTCTGCCCATAATCCATTCGCCCTTCTGATAACTTCCTTAAGTACATCCCTTAAACTTTTTGCTCATGTCTTATCTTCAGGGGAAGACATTCTTGAAGTGGGAAAATGAGGCAAATGCACTGAATGCAGCCCTCAGATCCCTGCGAACCAGCAAATCTTCACAGGGGCATGGCTGAAGTCAGACTAAAGAGAGCTGGCTCTGAGATTTCTGTTAGAATCTGAGGAAATATAAAGATTTCTTTCTATTCAGGTAATATCCAATAGGATATTAGCCTGGGGCTTCCAGTACCATTTTCATGCCTGAAAATAAGCCCAGCTATAGAAAAGTAGAGGCAAGAAATGAAGAAATAAATATTGGATTGGCCAAAAACTTTGTTTGGGATTTTCCATAAGGTCTTTTTCCAAAGTGGCCAAAAAGGCCACATTTTGGCCGAGCCATTATTTCTGAATTTAGTGCTTAAGCACCTGGGTTCAGCTATGCCTGAAAAAAGACGTCTCCTCTGGACCCTTCAGTTACTTTGGATAATTACTCCCCTTTGTGCTTAAGCCAGATTAAGTCCAGTTTTCTATTGCTTTCTGTTAAAATATTTCTGAATACTCAAGCCCTTAGGACCCAACACATTAGCCTCAAGTTCTGTAATTCTTTGCTTCAAAACTATATACTGTCTTCCATTTCCTTTCCTCTACCCCTAGTCCATCCATGCTTTACCTGTCAGAATCACATTGATCTAGAAAAGGGGAAGTATTTTTTATGAAAGATAATTTATTATAAAGATATTTCATGCTTATCCTAAAAATGTCAATCAGAATAATACTATATGAACCAAAAAGTTCAAGACATCTGTTCATTTCACTCCTCACTTCACCCCACTTCAAAAGCAAATGTGTGTGTGTGTGTGTGGTGTTGGGCAAGGAATATAAATTTAAAAGTGCAAAAACAGCTATTAAAAGAGGTGGTACATCCACATTTCCTAGTGTCCTCAAAATATAAAATTTTAAAAATACACACAATTTTCATATATGTAGTGTAATCCTGCTTTAACTAAGAATCACTACAAAGCAGCCTGCCTCACCCCTCAGAATTTGAGCCATTCTTTTCTCTTATCCTGCAATTCTTTTCTTGTTTATTTATTTAATTCTTCTTTATATTACAGATAGCTGCCAATACATATTTGACTCCTCTCCAGGTGATAAGAACCCTAAAGGCAAGGAATGAGTTTGATTCATCTTTGTGTTCCCAGGATTTAGTCCAGTGGTTAATTTTTGTGTTTAAGTGAATTAATGAGTGTGTGAATGATAAGTAAGTGATAAAAGATCTCACTGATCAGCACTCTCTAAAGTTGAATTAAAAATTGGGTATGTAGACATTCTCCTGTATTTTAATTTAAGCTCTTTCTCTTAGAGTTTCATGTATATTATCAGAGACCAGGCAATTGATGAGCAAGCCTTTAGCGCCAATTCTTTGGGGAGAGCAAACACTCATCTAAGTTCCTCCTATCCTTAATCACTATAGAATGATGCCAGGGAGGGAAAAAAAATAACCATCTAAGATGCCATTATGATATCTCCTGGAATTTCCAATACAGACTTCAGTTAGTTAACTAAATCTTATAGCCTGGACCCTGTAGCTTTCTGACTTAGCTAATAAAGAATTCTTGACTTGTTCTGTGGCTAAATTTCTATGTAGTAATTTATACCTCATCTTTTCCCCTTCATTGTTCCTTAAGTCCTCTCTAAATACTGGAACTGGAATCAAAGTTTCAGAATGATGGATTGGGATGTCTTTTTTATTTATTTATTATTTTTTTCAATTTATTTTTATTAGTTGGAGGCTAATTACTTTACAATATTGTAGTGGTTTTTGCCATACATTGACATGAATCAGCCATAGATTTACATGTGTTCCCCATCCCGATCCCTGCTCCCGCCTCCCTCTCCATCCCATCCCTCTGGGTCTTCCCAATGCACCAGCCCTGAGCACTTGTCTCATGCATCCAGTCTGGGCTGGTGATCTGTTTCACCCTTGATAGTGTACTTGTTTCAGTGCTATTCTCTCAACATCCCACCCTCGCCTTCTCCCACAGAGTCTAAAAGTCTGTTCTGTACATCTGTATCTCTTTTTCTGTTTTGCATATAGGGTTATCGTTACCATCTTTTTAATTCCGTATATATGCGTTAGTATACTGTATTGGTCTTTATCTTTCTGGCTTACTTCACTCTGTATAATGGGCTCCAGTTTCATCCATCTCATTAGAACTGATTCAAATGAATTCTTTTTAATGGTTGAGTAATATTCCATTGTGTATATGTACCATAGCTTTCTTATCCATTCGTCTGCTGATGGGCATCTAGGTTGCTTCCATGTCCTGGCTATTATAAACAGTGCTGTGATGAACATTGGGGTGCACATGTCTCTTTCAGATCTGGTTTCCTCGGTGTGTATGCCCAGGAGTGGAGATTCCTTAAAAAACTGAATTGGGATGTCTTAAGGGCCACAAATTTTTGCCTGCCTGCTCAGATTTCCAAATATTGCTCATTCCTGGATTTTCATCACCCTGGATCCATCAGTTTTTGTTTATAATCTTCTCAATACTTACTGCCCTATTAAACTACCAACTATTCTTGTTTGTCTCCCACCTTGTAAGGTGGGAAGCAATATAGCCTAATGGGAAAGTAGTCAATCTTAGAATTAAGCCTACATCCAAATCCCAGTTCTGACACATAACAGCTGTGTGATTCAGGGTGAGTTACTTAACTTCTCTGCACTTGTATTTCTTATAAATAGGATTTGCAGTTAATGTGCCTTCCATGTACTTATAGATAATATAGGGAGTACTTTTAGTGCCCCCTTCCATCTACATTTATTTGTTCTTGTTTCAGTTATTTGCCTTTTAGTGCTCAATTCCATCTCTTCCTTTTTGTCTTCTTCCAAATATCATAGTTAGCAAGAAATATACAAACTTTCTGGACTCTGGCCAATCTTCTTTTGGTTACCTTGTGCAAAAGGAGGCTCTGCTGGCTCTGCAAAGGGCTGGGAAGTTGGGCCAAAGAGAGAAGCTATTGTTTTTCTGCTTCTAGTAGTGCATTCAGCTGCAGCAGCTGTCAGCTCTGGGATACAGAAGAATCTGTGGTAGTTTAAGTAATATTTGGCAGGACTGCAGCTGTTGCTTGGTCCCAACAACAGCAGCAATGGCCATGTCTCTAGAATATTTGTTTTCATTTACCAAAAGTTAAAAATATGACTCTAATGTAAATAAAGACTTCATATCATCAAATATTTTAATCAGTTTGATAAGTAATACGCAAATCAGCAAGACTGTAAAGCTGGGGCAAAGATTTAAAAATAGAGAGTTACACAGTCAATAACACAAAAGAATGATTAAAATGAATTCGCTAATAGATACAAAATGGCTACAAGGCAATGAACTATAACTCCTAGAGTTATCTTTGCAAATGAGCAGAAATTATTTGCATTTCTACCAAACATCTATAAATTAACATGTAACATGTATCTTCACTAAGTCTGGACAAAATATATTCTCCCAAATATCTTAGGACGCATCTGTTAAACAATGCCCTCATAAGATAGTGGAAAAACAACATGCTGCCCAATTTTTTACCTCATTTCCTGTTTTTAGATAAAACTTTTGCAAATGACAAAAGGACATATTCCACCCTCACCCCCAATCGCCTAGAACCAGCTTGCTAAACCCAGAAAATTCTTCAGATAAGTAGTCTGGTGCCATTACTGTTTAAATGAGATGTGGAGTATTAATGCAAATTTAGTATGTGGTCAATAATAGGTGAGAGTAATAATAGTTACCACTATTTTTTAAAACTATGCTTGAATACTCAGTTCAGTTCAGTTCAGTCTCTCAGTCGTGTCTGACTCTTTGCAACCCCATGAATCGCAGCATGCCCAGCCTCCCTGTCCATCAACAATTCCTGGTGTTTACTCAGACTCATTTCCATGGAGTCGGTGATGCCATCCAGCCATCTCATCCTCTGTCATCCCCTTCTCCTCTGTCCCAAATCCCTCCCAGCATCAGGGTCTTTTCCAATGAGTCAACTCTTCACAGGAGGTGGCCAAATTATTGGAGTTTCAGCTTCAACATCAGTCCTTCCCATGAACACCCAGGACTGATCTCTTTTAGGATGGACTGGTTGGATCTCTTGCAGTCCAAGGGACTCTCAAGAGTCTTCTCCAACACCACAGTTCAAATAATCAGTTACATAGATGTAATTTAGAGCTATTTTTTTTTCTCTGCCCCAATTTTAGGACCTGGTCCTTCTTACACTGTCCAGTTCATTCTAATTAGTCATGCTATGTCCTGGAACATCACTTGGATGAGTGTAGAAGTAACTGGTGACTTTCCATAAAGTAATTAGATGACAAGGAAGGAATCACCACCTCATTTGTCATTTTGCTGAGTGTTTAGGAAATGCAACTGTAAGATCAGTACCAGATGGTAGAGCTATGGCTAAGATTATAATGTGCATATGCCCAGAGACAATCGCCTTCTCAATTGGCCAGCAAGGTGCTGCCATGCTGTGCCATCTTCTCACCACATTTGTGTGACACTGAATCTAGTTCCATAATTCCTAGCAATGCATGGGTACAGACAGGATAGCATCTGGACAGATTCTTGTTTGCCTAATAAGGAAGGATGATTAATTCTGGATTGGAAAAAAAATTTTTTTAATCTTTTGAAAATCTTTGACCTGTGGTTCTACTTTCATTTATTTTTTGCATCAATTTTTATTGGTGTATAATTGCTTTACAATGTTGTGTTAGTTTCTCGCTCTACAGCATAGTGAATCAGTCATATGTATACATATATCCCCTCATTTTTAGATTTCCTTCCCATTTAATCACCCAGAGCATTGAGTAAAGTTTCCTGTGCTATACAGTAGGTTCTCATTAGTTATCTATTTTATACATGATTGTGCATATATGTCAGTCCCAGTCTCCCAATTCATCCCACCTCCTTTTCCCCCCTTGGTAGCCATAAGGATCTAGATATTGTCATACAGAATGAAGTAAGTCAGAAAGAGAAAAACAATTATTGTATAATATCATTTATATGTGGAATCTAGAAAAATTGTACAGATGAACTTATTTGCAAAGCAAAAGTAGACTTACAGATATAGAGACCCATAGTTCTGTATTTAATTCAGGAGGACTGACTCAATGTGGATGTGAAGAAATGTATTAAGTGATAAGAAATCACTCAACCCTCTGAATTGAGTTAGAGAACGTTGGCCTTTCTTCTCTAACAATTTATTTCAAGGCATTGAGAGTCATCAGCACTTTCTTTTAGCCTGATTCTAATAGTTTTTTAGACCCTTTGTCTCTTACCAATCCAACCCCCATAGCTAAGTAAACTTAATCACCATGTAGAGCTCAATGTGTTTGTCTATGTAACCTCCTCTCCTGAATTTGACCAGCCCCATTCCTATTCAGGCATATAATTCAGCAAACCCAAGATTTCCAGTTGGAAAACTTAGTACCAAATTTGCCTTGATAAGGTTTCACACTGATGCACAACAAGGTTTCTAGCACACAAAGTGGTACCAGCAACTGAACCTCAACTTTGGTCACCTGCTCTTCCCTTACAGCTCAGCTGGTAAAGAATCTGCCTGCAATGCAGGAGACCCGGGTTCAATTCCTAGGTCGGGAAGATCCCCTGGAGAAGGAAGTGGCAACCCACTCCAGTATTCTTGCCTGGAGAATCCCATGGACAGAGGAGCCTGGCAGGCTACAGTCCATGGGGTCGCAAGAGTCAGACATGACTTAGCAACTTAACTACTACTACTACCACAAGGATAAGAGAATCCTGCCTTGTTTCTCAGAATTAGAGATTTCTCCCTGCACATAGTCCTGGTGTTAATTCCCTTTCTGTACAGACAGACTCCCTAGAGTTCAACTATTTTCCTGGATTTGGAATAATATCTGTTGCTAGACAACTGTGAGGGTTCATCATAACTCTTCTTCTGTGCTTATATTGACCAACCCTGAAACATCTCTGTGGTGAGTCTCTCTTTCTAACACCTCTTTTGTTATCTTGCATGAGCTCCATTTAGACATTGATGATTTCCATTTCCACAGGGAAAGGAAGAGTAAAGTAATACTGATTACTGTACATGGTTTATAGCATGTAGAATCCTTAAACATGGGTTACCTAGGTAACATAAATACTAGAAGAGGAATTGAAGACCAAAATACTGTGCAGCTCTAGGTACCATCATCAACTTAGAATCCATACAGATGACGTCTCCTTTATTCATGAAGAGTGGTGGTCCTAATGGCGTTATATGCCACACAGAATTATTACCAATTCTTTTTTCTTTTTCTTTTTTAAAGAAACTCAGAAATTTCTCTTTTTTTAAGCTGCACTTTTTAAAAATTTATTTATTTTTAATTGAAGGATAATTGCTTTATACTATTGTGTTGGTTTATACCAAAAATCAACATGAATCAGCCATAGGTTGACCCATGGCACCACCACCTGAACACCCCTCCCATCTCCCCACCCATCCCACCCCTCTAGGTTGTCACCAAGCCCCAGCTTGAGTTCTTGAGTTATGCAGCAAATTCCCATTGGCCATCTATTTTATATTTATATTGGCTGTCTATCCTGCTTTCTCCATACATCCCACCTCCTCCTTCCTCCCTACCAGCCATGTGTATAAGTCTGTTGTCAGTGTCTGTGTTTCCACTGTGGCTCTGCAGACAGTTTCATCAGTACCATCTTTCTAGATTCCATATATACGTGTTAGTATACAATATTTGTTTCCCACTTTCTGACTTACTTTACTCTGTATAATAAGTTCGATGTTCATCCATCTCATTAGGATTAACTCAGGGCATTCCTTTTGTGTACTGTATATATGTACAGCTTCTTTATCTATTCATCTGTCGATGGACATCTAGATTGCTTCCATGCCCTATCTATTGTAAATAAAACTGCAAAGAACATTGGGATACATGTGTCTTTTTCAATTTTGGTTTCCTCAGGCTGTATGCCTAGTAATGGGATTAGTGGGTCATATAGTGGTTTTATTCCTAGCATTTTAAGGAATTGCCATACTGTTCTCCACAGTGGCTGTATCAATTTACATTTCTATCAGCAGTGCAAGGGGGTTCCCTTTTCTCCACACCCTCTCCAGAATTTATTGTTTGTAGATTTTTGATGATGGCCATTCTGACCGGTGTGAGGTCATATCTCATTGTAGTTTATATTTGCGTTTCTCTAATAATAAGCAGTGTTGAGCATTTTTTCATACGTTTGTTAGCCATCCATATGTCTTCTTTGGAGAAATTTTTACCAATTCTTTTTTCTTTTTTTAAAGAAACTCAGGAATTTATCTCATTTTAAGTTGCACATTTTTTTAATGTTGGCAGTTTATTGAAAATGTTAACAATACTGTGGTAGCTAAAGTAAATATGTCACTCAGAGGATTTGGCCAATAATCCACCAGTGTGGATCAAACACTGAATGGTCTCTAGAGCTGAAGTTTGGGGGAGGGGAGGCCAGCTGTGTTCTCCAAACTGCCCCCTTTGTCATGTTGCAAAATTGGAAACATACTCTAATATTCACTATATTCTCACCTAAGACTTTTCTATCTTATTTTATTCTCGTAGTCATCAACATTTTTGTTCAGAGTAAAATCTTCTTAGTTTTTAATTATCCAATAGTTTAACCTTCAAAATTGCTCTATTAGCAGTTTATGCAGTATCTTATACAGTATAATATCAACTATCACTATAGTTTGACAGAAACTATTCATATATGAATGTATTGTAATAGAGCCGTTACTGAATTCTGACTGGTTGCATTTGTTTCTGCTTGGCTCCTTTGTAAAGTCCGATAGTCTTGTACATTTATAAGAGTTCAGGTTACACTAACCACTCTTACAAAGAAGTAATAGTGTATATTTTGTTAATGCATTTTATATAACATGGGAATTCAAAACTTTGGACCTAAAAGTGTTTCTTAAGGTCTAATAGAAGACCTGTGGTCTAACAATGTGTATACTCTTGGAACCCTAGGAGTGTTCTCAACTTTACTTCAAAGTACCCCTAAATGCCATGAATCTGGGAGCTCAACCCATAACTACTCACCTTAAACTTAAAATACTGTTGTCATTTCATGTTTTATCTATAAATAATAAGAGGAGTTTTGCTTTAAAATCCATAAGACATCTATGTATAATTGGGTAACCATGGATAAAATAAATTAACTCAGAATTTAGAAATAACAGAGTTTAGGTGTGGACTTTTTCTTCTGGGGAAAAGAAAAAGCTGTGTTCTCACTATTTGTTGTACTGAAAAGGTAAGAGTATGAAGTAAGGAGCTAGGTATTAAATAAAGTGCCTTTCTGAGGCAGGAATCAACTGCACTCAGAACTTAAAGCTATCCTTAGATATCCTTAGATTGGGAGATTGGGAGATTGGGACACCTAATGTGACTTAGCACATTTCTCCTGAGTCAGAGGTGACATATGCTTAATAAAGTTTCCTTGTCATCATAATATCCTTTAATATGCAAAACTTCTTGAGTGGAGCCAAACTGAATAAATTTAAAGATTTCCTGAAAAACTAATGAGCCCTTTCTGATTTTGATGTTCAAAATTATTTTTAAAATTTGTTGGGTTAAGATAGCCCCAACAAAGCCCTGTTGTTGTTGTGCAGTTGCTAAGTGGTGTCCAACTCTTTGCAACCCTGTGAAAGTGAAAGTATTAGTTGCTGAGTCATGTCCAGCTTTTTGCAACCCCATGGACTGTAGCCCACCAGGCTCCTCTGTCCATAGAATTCTCCAGGTAAGAATTTTGGAATGGGTTGCCATTTCCATCTGCAAGGGATCTTCCCAACCCAGGGATCAAACCCAGGTCTCCTGCCTTACAGGTGTATTCTTTACCATCTGAGCCACCAGGGAAACCCATGGGCTATAGCATTCCAGGTTTCTCTGTCCTCTACTATCTCTCAGAGTCTGCTCAGAGTATGTCCATTGAGTTGGTGATGCTGTCTAACCATTTTATCCTCTGCCACCCCCTTCTTTTGTTTTCAATCTTTCCCAGCATCAGCTGCTTGGGAAACCTACCAGTTGCCCTGTTATCCAAAAGTAATTTACCATAAGGATAAAAGGAAGGTGAATTGGGCCCAAATATTTTTGTAACTTGAAAGCTAGTCCAAATTCATCTACCAGGCATGCAGTCATATTTAGGGGAGAAGTGGCTGATTTAAGAAGCCCAAACTAAGAGAGCAATAACTTCGGGAGCCACGCACAGGACACCATTGCACACTATACCAGCAAGCGTACCACTGTGCCTGCACAGGCACCTGGGAGATTAGAATCCCACAGCAACACTGGTTGAAGATTGGCAGTTCAACCAATGGTGCTGATAAGTTAATTGGGTTTTTACATTTATTTTCTTGGCATTTGAAGATGGGACTAATCCCAATGGGCAGAGTAGGCCCTATAATTGTTGGAAGAATTAGAGGACAGTTGCAGAACATGATCAATTGATTTAAAAAACAAAAAGTGCACCTGTTTGTAAAGTGTATCTGTATTTGTACTGTAAGTTGGTTAAGGAGATCATGCCAGTTATTTGAAGAGGACTTGAATAAACTCCATTCATGGGACAGAAGCTGCCCATGGCCAGATGCCTCTCTGTAAGTGATATGGGGCATGCCTGGAGAGAGATCAAAGGTTCCTTTTACATGAAGTGAAAGACCTTAGACTCTGAGAAGAACATGGAGATGCTTGGATGAATCAGTGTAGAAGAGAGTAGCACCCCTCTCCTGAATAGGAAATCTATAGAGTGCTGGGCTGCAGAATAATTTGGCTCAGACAGACAGAAAGCAGCTGAACTAGGCATCCATGCTGAGTAGCAGCAGTCACACAGTCTAACCAGGTTCTTACATATTCAGCTTCCAGGATCATGTTTGCGTTGATCTCTATCCTCAAAAGAGAACATCTGATGGCTAACAAACACATGAAAAGATGCTCAACATCAGAGAAATGCAAATCAAAACCACAATGAGGTACCATTACATGCCAGTCAGAATGGCTGCTATCCAAAAGTCTACAAGCAATAAATGCTGGAGAGGCTGTGGAGAAAAGGGAACCCTCTTACACTGTTGGTGGGAATGCAAACTAGCACAGTCACTATGGAGAACAGTGTGGAGATTCCTTAAAAAACTGGAAATAGAACTGCCATATGACCCAGCAATCCCACTCCTGGGCATACACACCAAGGAAACCAGATCTGAAAGAGACACATGCACCCCAATGTTCATCACAACACTGTTTATAATAGCCAGGACATGGAAGCAACCTAGATGCCCATCAGCAGACAAATGGATAAGGAAGCTTTGGTACATATACACAATGGAATATTACTCAGCCATTAAAAAGAATGCATTTGAATCAGTTCTAATGAGATGGATGAAACTGGAGCCCATTATACAGAGTGAAGTAAGCCAGAAAGATAAACACCAATACAGTATACTAACACATATATATGGAATTTAGAAAGATGGTAATGATAACCCTGTATGAAAGACAGAAAAAGAGACACAGATGTATAGAACAGACTTTTGGACTCTGTGGGAGAAGGCTAGGGTGGGATGATCTGAGAGAATAGCATCGAAACGTGTATATTATCAAGTGTGAAACAGATCGCCAGTCCAGGTTGAATGCATGAGACAAGTGCGCAGGGCTGATGCACTGGGATGACCCAGAGGGATGGGATGGGGAGGGAGGTGGGAAGGGGGTTCAGGATGGGGAACACATGTAAATCCATGGCTGATTCATGTCAATGTATGGCAAAAACCACTAAAAAAAAAAAGAGAGAGAACATCTGAGATTCACACTCGCTAGAGAAAGATTAGAGTAGATAGGACACTCCCTCTGCTGTCAAGGGAACCATTTGAGACCCTTGAACATATCAAGAGCCACTAGAAAAGCCTGGACATCCTGATAGAGTTGGCAGATGGTGATCCCAGAGTTATCATACTCTGGGGTTCTGATATAGGATGACATAGTTTCTACTCCATGGTGATGAATCTAGACATTTCCACATAAATGCTTATTGAGTATAAAATGTCTTCCTCTAAAGAGTATAGTAAAATTGACATTTCAGGAAGATACTTCAATGAACCACTGTCACTTTACTTTTCTCTTAATCCCCTACCCCATCTTGCCGCTCCTTGTTCCCTTTCCCAACTGATAACCACTAGTTTGCTGTCTATATCTGTAAGTCTTTTACATTTTCTCATATTGACTAGTTTGTTGTATTTTTTAGATTCCATATATATAAGTAAAAGCATACAGTATTTGTCTTTCTCTGTCTGACTTAATTCACTTAGAATAATACCTTCCAGGTCCATCCATGATTTTGCAAATGGCAAAATTTCATTCCTTCTTATGGTAGAGTAGTATTCTGTTGTGTTTGTGTGTTTATATATACATTATGATATATATGATATGTGTATATCATATATATGTGTGTGTATATATATATATATATATATATATATATAATTTTTTACCCATTCATCTGTTGATGGCCTCTTAGGTTGCTTCCATATCTTGGCTATGTAAATAATGCTGCAGTGAATATTGGTGTATCTTTTTGAATTAGTGTTTTTGTTCTCTTCAGATATGTACCCAGGCATAGATTGCTGGATCATATGGTAGTTCTTTTTTTGTTGTTTGAAAAACTTATGTACTGTTTTCCATGATGGTTCCACTGACTTATATTCCCACCAACAGTGTACAAGTGTTCCCTTTTCTTTATGTTCTAGCCAACATTTTGATGATATTCATTCTGACAGGTGTAAGATAATATCTCATTGTGGTTATGAACAGAATTTCTCTGATGATTAGTGATGTAGAGAATCTTTTCCTATGCCTATTGACTATCTGTATATCTTCTTTGAAAAAGTGTTTATTTAGGTCTTCTGCTCATTTCTTAATTGGCATTTTTTTATGTTGAGTTGTATGAACTGTTTGTATATTTCAGTTATTAACTCCTTATTAGTCATCCACATCAGAAATTTAATCATTTGGAGACACCTTGTATAAGCAAGAGATTATTTGCAGACTACTTTTCTGCAAAAGTAGTTTGTGCTAAAAAATAAATAAATAAAAAATACAACCTCTTTCTGAAATAGTTTGTGTTAGGAACAATTTGTGAAAATCATTGCATGTGTTAGTTGCTCAGTCATGTCAAACTCTTTGCGACCCTATGGTCTGTAGCCATCAGGTTCCTCTGTCCAGGGAATTCTCTGGGCAAAAATACTGGGGTGAGTTGTCATTTCCTTCTCCAGGGGATCTGCCCAACCCAGAGATCGAACCCAGACTCCCATGTGTCAGGCAGATTCTTTACTGAATGAGCCAACAAATCATTGGTTACTACTGATGTCATTGATGTAAATGCATTTTAAGTAAAGTGAAGAAAAGGAACAGAGAGAGGTCTTTCCAAAAAAAAAGTAAAAGTGATCAAATAGGAAGCAGAAGTGTTGAGTTATAGTATGGTAAACTAGATGCACTAAACTTGCTTTGACTACAAGTCCAATTCTTTGAGCTACAGAAATTATGAAGAATTATATAGTGAGAGTCCTAGTCTCTACTACTCCATCTCTTTCAAGCCAAAACATTTTCAACCCCCTTCACTCCACTTATCCCTCTGAGCTGTTAGTAAGATGTCTTATTCTCCTTCAAAATGCCTCTCAGATCATCTCTTGTCAGTACTTTCCAGCCTGGCTCCCTGTCCTTCCCTCCTGAGACCCCTAGGGGCCCACTTTACCCTTACTCTAAGATCTGAAGCCAGTCCTGCCATTAGACTAGAGGAATTTAAACAGACATAAGCCAAATAGTTTAATGTTTCATCTTAAACATCTGTGAACCTGTACAGATTCTGAATTATTAAGGAACTATCAGGAATCAAGGAGCAAGCAAAGAACAAAGGTAATAATAATCTAAGACAATACTTCCCTCAAGCCCTCCAGGGCATGGATTCCAAACTTCAACACAAGTCTCCATGATTGGATCCCTACCGTGATTCTGGCTTTACTAAACTTAAAAAAATAAAATAAAATAAGATCAATGTTGCACCATTATTTATTGAGCAGCATCTTTATACCACATGCTGTTTAAAGCACTTTACATACCTTTATCTCATTTAATTCTCATAACTCTCATGGGCTGATTATATTCTTGTCCCTATTTTAGGTTGGAAAAAAGTGCTGATACTAAAATAGCTATTACTTGCTTAAATTCTCACAACTAGAAAGAGACCAAGTCAGGATTTGAACCCAAGCTTATTCAACTGTAAAACCCAACTTCTGGTGTTGGATCTTCCTCACTTAAATCCACTTTGAGTTTGTTGCCACCTCATGTTCAGATCACTGCAAAGAGCCTGGTAACCAGGGTCCTTACTTCAGTCCTCTCCCCAACTCCAAGCTTTGTCATCTGTCCCCAGAAATGTTTGTAGCTTCCTCCTGGCCTCCTGCTTGAGCAAAGATCAATATGGAAAGAATTAAAATCAATATGGGGACTGGAGGTTAGTGTGTACTTCATCCCATTACATTCTTCAATATCAGACTTTGTTAAGGATCACCAAACAGAATTGCTATAGTTCTCAGATGTGTTTTATCTAGACTAGACAAGGGACAAATGACAATTTTATGAAATAATAAATAATTTCTCACTGTAAAATATGTTCTTTAGGAGAAGGTCATTCATCGTTATCACTGATTCTTTCAGCCATTTCTTGTGAGATTAATATATGTAATTTTATCAGCTAAGAGCATGATGATGCCAAATTTTCAGTGCAGATGACACAATAGAATCTGGGATCCACCATAGCAGAAGGTTGAGAACCAACAACCAGTATTGCTTTTTAAGCTTCTTAAAAGCATGAAGCCTCAAACAGTGAACAAACTGCTCTAGGTTTTTTTTCCATGGCCAATTAGGGCATAGGCTTATTTTTAGTAAACAGTCCACAGAGACTTTTGAAGGAATAAGCACAGAGTACTTATGACTTTTCCTTTCACTAAAAAATAAACAACACAACAAAAACCACTTTTATTGTAACTACATAAACATTTTTTAAATTATAAGAGAGAAAAAATTACCTACAGTTCTACTCTCTAATACAATTATGATGAATATCTTTATATATTTCTTTGCATCATTTCATTATTTTTCCTCATTGAAATAAAATTCATGAAGGATGCAAACAGGCAATTCATATAAGAAATATAAGTGGGCAATAAGCATGCTTTGCTGATAATCAGGAAAATTGAAATTAAAACAATGAGGCATCATTTATTGGCAAAAATTCAAAAGATTGAAAATATTCACTTTTGAATACAGGCACAGCTATATTCCACTTATTGGAGTACATAATAGAAGAAGGTTATGGGGCAATTTGCTGTATCTCAAAATTATATTTTAAGGTATCATCCTTCAGAAATATTCAGACAGGTACAAAAAATATGTATGCAACAATGCTCATTGAATCATTTTTTGTAGAATTAAAAAAAAACAAATATCATCTGAATTTATATCAGTAAAAATGGTTAGATGCATTACAACATGCTCATTCTGGGGAATAAACATCAGTAGATGTTTAAAAATGTGATGCAAGAATAATAATAGCAATGTCAATTATGGAAAAGGTTTCCAATAAATATCATTAAGTAATAAAAATATGTTATAAAACAATAGATTTAATATAGTCTCATTACTTAAAAAATGAAACATGTAAATGTATAGAGAGTGAGAATGGAAATGCACCATGTTGTTAACAATGATTACATCTAGAAATGAATAAAATTAGAGTTATAAAGAGGTATTATTACTTCTTAGAGTTTTTTTTTATTTTAATGAGATTATATGAGTGTATTTGAATTTTATTATGTCATTATTGTATTTGTTGTGGAATTTTTTCAAAATTGGAACAAAGAATTATAATATTCATATAATTTTAGATATCCTTAAATTCATTTAGCATTATCCCCAAGCATATTGCCTGCTTTTTGTAACAAATATTTTAATAACATATAATATTCCATCCAGTAAATAGACCATTTCCTATAGTAATTACTCACTTTCTGGATTACATTGTTATCAACTATATATAATGTTGCAATATCTCTTTTAGAAACAGGATTATTTTTACTTTCTTTATTTTGAAATTAATTTCTGTCAATTAGAACCCCAAGGCAGAATTAACTTGGTGAAATGTTAAGAATCCTATTGAGTTGAACAATCCTATTGAAGCCAAGAGCAAGACCTTATTGCTCTATCCCTGCTGCCAAGGAGTCTTCTCTACAAATAGCAAAGGCTCTATTTTATTTGGTCAGTTTTTTTCCATTGTACCATTAAGTGACTTTGATCTTAATTAAGCAGTTAATATTTCTGCCATCTCATATTTTGTGACCAGACCCAATTTTAAAAAGGTGAAGCAAGGAGGCAGGAAGATGGCTTGTTTTTATCATAATGTACCAGCACAAAGACTCAGACATCAGTTACTACTTGCTATTCCAGGGAGCATTCTCTGGTTGGCGAGGACTATGTATCAGAGCATCTTTTCCCAGAAGGCAATGAAGCTGCTCAGCAAGAGCAGGCTTCTGTGGAAGAAAAACCTGATAAAGATCAAGTAGCCCCAGGAAAGCCGTGCTTAGATTTTGGAACAAGGTGTGCCTTCAAATAGATGAGCTCAATCTTGAAAAACAACTGCATTCATGCAACCCAAGACAAACATTTTCGCTTTTGTAGTTGTTGCTACGTTCTCCTGAATACCCAATTCTTAAAATAATACAGGAATTCTTAAAACCTTTCCATTACCCTGCAGTTGAGGAATAGTTGAGGTTAGTTACCACATTGGAAGCATTAGGAAGTAGACCTTTCATTATAATGTAAATATATATTATAAATAATAATATATTGATGCTTACAAACTGTGGTGTTGGAGAAGACTTTTGAGAGTCCCTTGGCCAACAGGAAGATCAAACCAGTCAATCCTAAAGGAAATCAACCCTGAATATTCATTGGAAGGACTGATACTGAAGCTCCAATACTTGATGTGAAGAGCCAACTCATTGGAAAAGACCCTGATGCTGGGAAAGATTGAAGGCAGGAGGAGAAGGGGGCAACAGAGAATGAGTGTGTTAGATGGCATCACCCAATCAGTGGACATGAGTCTGAGCAAGTTCTGAGAGTTGGTGATGACAGGGAAGCCTGAAGTGTTGGACCATAGCCCACCAGGCTCCTCTGTCCGTGACATTCTCCAGGCAAGAATACTGGAGTGGGTGGTCACTCCCTCCTCCAGGGGATCTTCCCGACCCAGGACTAGAACCCGCATCTCATGTCTCCTGCATTGGCAGGTGAATTCTTTACGACTAGCCCCACCTAGGAAGCCCTAGAAAGGGTTCAGTTCAGTTCAGTTCAGTCGCTCAGTCATGTCTGACTCTTTGCAACCCCATGGACTGCAGCACGCCAGGTCTCCCTGTCCATCACCAACTGTCGGAGTTTACTCAAACTCATGTTCATTGAGTCGGTGATGCCATCCAACCATCTCATCCTCTGTCATCCCCTTCTTCTCCCACCTTCAATCTTTCCTAGCATCAGGGTCTTTTCTAGTGAGTCAGTTCTTTGCATCAGATGGCCAAAGTATTGGAATTTCGGCTTCAGCATCAGGCCTTCCAATGAATATTCAGGACTGATTTCCTTTAGGAGGGACTGATTGCTGTCCAAGGGACTTTCAAGAGTCTTCTCCAACACCACCACCAATATATAATATCAACAATGACATGTAAATCAGAGACCCTCATGAAAAGGTAGAATTTATTTTTCCTCCACTTGAAATTGAGAATGGGCTTTGTTGCTGCTCAGTTGAACAGATGCAATAGAAGTAAAGCTGTGTAACATCCAGTGCTATGTCATAAAAAGCAATATGACTTTCCCAGCCCCACCTTGACACTTGCCCTTGGAGCTCAGCTACCACATACTGAGAGAGCACATTACTTTGAAGAGATCATGTGTAGGTGTTCCAGCCTACATATTAGTCTCCCCTAAAATCTCAGTCAATGGCTACGGTCAACTACCACATATGTGGAAGCAAGTACACTGGTTCTCACATGAAAAATTTTGCCTCCCTACTCCCTTAGAAGGGAACATTTGACAATTTGGGGAAATATGTTTGATTGTTACAGCTTGAAAGGGAATGCTGCTAACAGCTAGTAAGTAGTGGACCAGAATACTGCTAGCTCTTCTATAATTCACAGTCCCCTGCAACAAAGAATGTTCAATGCAAATGACAACAGTACTGAGATAGAGAAACCCTGCTTCAGATGACTCCCGCCTGCAGTCTTTCGGCCAGGCCAGTGGATTCTAGGTGGAGCAGAGACAAACTGTCTCTGCCAAATCCTAAGTTGCACTTTCATGAGATGGTTTGTTTTTCAGCAATAAATAATTGGAACACCATCAAATAAGTGGAAGAACTAAATAACATCCTCAGGCTTTTGTAAATCTGAAGCTCATGCATCTTCCCATGCTGCCTTGAAGAAAGAATAACAAAGAGTAACAAAGCAGCTTTAGCCAAAGTGTAATGAGATCTGGGCACAGGTGAATAAAGGAAAGATGACTATTACAGGAAGAGAGTGATACAGTAATTTTTGCTGGGTAATTGTCTCTGTTCGTTTTCAAAGCAAACCATTCAATATCATGGTAATCCAAGTCTATGCCCTGACCAGTAATGCTGGAGAAGCTGAAGTCGAATGGTTCTATGAAGACCTACAAGACCTTTTAGAACTAACACCAAAAAACGATGTCCTTTTCATTATGTGGGACTGGAATGCAAAGGTAGGTAGTCAAGAAACACCTGGAGTAACAGGCAAATTTGGCCTTGGAATACAGAATGAAACAGGGCAAAGGCTAATAGAGTTTTGCCAAGAGAACCTACTGGTCATAGCAAACACCCTCTTCCAACAACACAAGAGAAGACTCTACACATGCACATCATCAGATGGCCAACACTGAAATCATATTGATTATATTTTTTGCAACCAAAGGTGGAGAAGCTCTATACAGTCAGCAAAAACAAGACTAGGAGCTGATTGTGGCTCAGATCATGAACTCCTTATTGCCAAATTCATACTTAAATTGAAGAAAGTAGGGAAAACCACTAGACCATTCAGATATGACCTAAATCAAATCCCTTATGATTATACAGTGGAAGTGAGAAATAGATTTAAGGGACTAGATCTGATAGACAGAGTGCCTGATGAACTATGGATGGAGGTTCATGACACTGTACAGGAGATAGGGAGCAAGACCATCCCCAAGAAAAAAAATTGCAAAAAAAAGCAAAATGGCTGTGTGAGGAGGCCTTACAAATAGCTGTGAAAAGAAGAAAAGTGAAAAGCAAAGGAGAAAAGGAAAGATATACCCATTTGAATGCACAGTTCCAAAGAATAGCAAGAAGAGATAAGAAAGTCTTCCTCAGAGATCAATGCAAAAAAATAGAGGGAAACAACAGAATGGGAAAGACAAGAGATCTCTTCAAAAAAGTAGAGATACCAAGGGAATATTTAATGCAAAGATGGGCTCAATAAAGGACAGAAATGGTATGGACCTAACAGAAGCAGAAGATATTAAGAAGAACTGTACAAAAAAGATCTTCATGACCCAGATAATCACGATGGTGTGATCACTCACCTAGAGCCAGACATCCTGAAATGTGAAGCCAAGCAGGCCTTAGGAGGCATCACTATGAACAGAGCTAGTGGAAGTGATGGAATGCCAGTTGAGCTATTTCAAATCCTGAAAGATGATACTGTGGAAGGGCTGCACTCAATATGCCAGCAAATTTGGAAAACTCAGCAGTGGCCACAGGACTGGAAAAGGTCAGTTTTCATTCCAATCCCAAAGAAAGGCAATGCCAAAGAATGCTCACTACCACACAATGCACTCATCTCACATGCTAGCAAAGTAATGCTCAAAATTCTCAAAGCCAGGCTTCAACAATACATGAACCGTGAACTACCAGATGTTCAAGCTGGTTTTAGAAAAGGCAAAGGAACCAGAGATCAAATTGCCAACATCTGCTGGATCATCAAAAAAGCAAGAGAGTTCCAGAAAAACATCTATTTCTGCTTTATTGACTATGCCAAAGCCTTTGACTGTGTGAATCACAATAAACTGTGGAAAATTCTGAAAGGAATGGGAATACCAGACCACCTGACTTGCCTCTTGAGAAACTTGTATACAGGTCAGGAAGCAACAGTTAGAACTGGACATGGAACTACAGACTGTTTCCAAATAGGAAAGGAGTAAATCAAGGCTGTATATTGTCACCCTGCTTATTTAACTTATATGCAGAGTATGTCATGAGAAATGCTGGGCTGGAAGAAGCACAAGCTGGAATCAAGATTGCCAGGAGAAATATCAAAAACCTCAGATATGCAGACGACACCACCCTTATGGCAGAAAGTGAAGAAGAACTAAAGAGCCTCTTGATGAAAGTGAAAGACTAGAGTGCAAAAGTTGGCTTAAAGCTCAACATTCAGAAAACTAAGATCATGACATCTGGTCCCATCACTTCATGGAAAATAGATGGGGAAACAGTGGCTGACTCTATTTTGGGGGATTCTAAAATCACTGTAGATGGTGATTACAGCCATGAAATTAAAAGACGCTTACTCCTTGGAAGGAAAGTTATGACCAACCTAGACAGCATATTAAAAAGCAGAGACATTACTTTGCCAACAAAG
The DNA here is from genome assembly GCF_019320065.1 of Cervus canadensis. Lineage (NCBI taxonomy): Eukaryota > Metazoa > Chordata > Mammalia > Artiodactyla > Cervidae > Cervus > Cervus canadensis. The sequence goes on from NC_057392.1 coordinate 62,550,148, forward strand.
GTCCGTCTAGTCAAGCCTATGGTTTTCCCAGTAGTCATGTATGGATGTGAGAGTTGGACTATAAAGAAAGCTGAGCGCCGAAGAATTGATGCTTTTGAACTGTGATGTTGGAGAAGACTCTTGAGAGTCCCTTGGACTGCAAGGAGATCCAACCAGTCCATCCTAAAGGAGATCAGTCCTGGGTATTCATTGGAAGGACTGATGTTGAAGCTGAAACTCCAATACTTTGGCCACCTGATGTGAAGAACTGACTCATTTGAAAAGACCCTGATGCTGGGAAAAATTGAAAGGAAGGAGGAGAAAGGGATGACAGAGGATGAGATGGTTGGATGGCATCACTGACTCAATGGACATGAGTTTGGGTAAACTCTGGGGGTTGGTGAAGGACAGGGAGGCCTGGCGTGCTGCGATTCATGGGGTCGCAAAGAATCGGACACGACTGAGCAACTGAACTAAACTGAATTGTCCTCCATGTTCTTAACTTCAAATTCAACCCCACTCCTCTCTTCTCAGGAAAAGCTGAGGAGAGAACCCTTGGCTTCTTCTTCACAGGTTTCTTGTGAATATGCTTTTGAGGCCTATCTGATGACCCCAAATACTCCTCCAATGACTTTTAACATTTGAGAGGCTGAAAGAGGCCCAACCTTCTCCTAGTAAGCTGTGAAAATATCATTTTAACAAGTCCATTGTCCCTAGAAAGAGCTGATCAGTCAGGATCATTTCTTGACCATATCACACCCCCATTTAGTTCATAAAATATTTAAATATTCAGCTGATTTTCTAAGTACCTCATCACTTCAGAGTAATTGCATTTCTGGTATCTGTCCTAAGAACATAAACTGAAATGTAAGCAATGATTTGTGGGCAACATTGCTTACTGCAGGATTGTTTGTAAGAATTTTAAAACTAGAGAAACCTTAAGGTCTGACAAGAGTAATGTAATTTAGCAACATAAATTTATAGTATTAATCTACATTAGACTATCATGCAACCATAAATGAGCTGCTGTATTCTGTGCCCTACTCCTCATCTTACTTGGCATATCATCTTACACAATGGACCTATTTCTATGCCTGTGATGATCACACCTGTTTCTCAAGACTAGATCTTCGGTACACCCTATCTCTGGTTTTTTTGTGAGTTCTAACTTTTTTAAAACATTTCCTTAACTTTATTTTCAAACCTTTTATTGATTTGCTGTTGTTCTTATTGTTCTTGTTCTATTTTTTAAAATTTTTAAAAGTTATTTCCTTTTATATATTATCCTGTTACTATTTCATGGATGTAATATCTTCTCTTATATTTCTGAGCATACAAATTACAGGGTTGTTTTTGTTTTGGTCATGTTCCCTCCGAAGGTTTTAATTTGTTTGTTCTCTGTCAGAGCTTTTGCTTAATTTTCTAATATACCATGCACATTTAAGAGAAAGGCTCCAAAAAGGCTCCCTTTTCTAGTGGAAAGGGGAGAAAAGATGAACTTTTAAATTAGTAGGCTTTATTTTAGAGCAATCAACTAGGAAGATAACTTTTTAGATATGGAGCCTAAATAACTGACATTGGGGCCCCTTCTCAATTTCCCAAGAAAGTAATCCTCTTTTATTCGGCCTGAGGTATATAAGTGACTGGCTGTTATGGGAAAGATGTTGGAGGAGACCCATGATTCAGGAAATAGATATCCCCCAGTCCTTCTGTTTTCAACTTTACCCCCATCCACTGTGTCTAGACCACACTTCAGTGTCACTCTCTGCAGGCATATAGGTTTTATAGCTTCCTTCCCTTGCTGAGTTAGTTACTATTCCTCCATTTGAGTTTTGTTTTCCAAAACTTGTATCATTTCTCATCTCCTTTTGCTTTCTCTCTGATACATTTGTACTTGCAGTTCTATGCTTTTTAAAAACTATTTTACTGGTATTTTAGAAAAGTTTCCATAGGGAGAAGAGATAAATGTATCTATTCAATCACATTCCCCTCTTTTTCTCTCTAGATTAAATGCTGCTTTCACCATGCACTAAAATTGGCATATAATTGGCAATATTTTGAGTCATTCTAATCTATCCTACTGTGCTATCTAATTATGTAACAGTACCAGACTTCTAATTATGACTTTAAAATATATTTTCATATCTGGCAGTGTAATTCCTAATCAAAATTCTTTTTTAAAATTTTAAAACTTTTCCTGGCTGTTCTCACACTTTCTAGATTAACTCTAAAATCAAGTTATATAAAATTTATAAGTTTAAGAAACTAGACTTTTTTGTGTTTCCATATTCAAGAACTTCATATGAGTCCCTGTTTATTCAGTAAGATTTTATATTTTCTTTCATATCAATACTGGTTAATTCTTAAAACTATTTTTAGGTATTTCATGTTTTAATTTTATTTTGAAAAAGAAGTTTTTTATTTTATTTTCTAATGTGTTTTTGATGATACAGTGGGAAACTGATTTTTTTAATTCAATTAAAAATTTAAAATTGTACAGGTTGCTAATTCTTGAGTCACTTAGATTTTCTTTATATGTAGACATATTATCTGCATATAATGATAATATTTGTTTGGCTTCCAGGAGTTATTTTTATTCATTTTCCTACTTTATTACACTATCATTTGAAATATAGCATTAAATAATGATAGTAATAACAGGCAAGCATTGTTCTCTTGTTACAGATTTTCACAGGCATGTCTCTGGTGTTTTATTGTTAAGAATAAATTTGTCAGGTTCAAATGCATAGCATTTATGACTTTTAGAAAGTGATGACACAGTTAATGAGAACTTTCAGCAAATTCTGGCACTGCCACCCTAGCTTCTCTTGACCTTTCCCTCTACCTTCCCCTCTCCATAATCAGTCATCACTAAGACTTCACAATTCTACCTCCTCAATATCTCTTAAATCTTCTCTGGATTTCCTCTTCTACTGCCTTAGTTAATACTGTTATACTTTTTCTTCTATTATCATATAAACTTTTAACTATCTGCTGATGCAGAACCTCTCCTATTCATTTCCGTACTTCTGCTCAAATGAATTTTTGAAATGCAAAACTCATTATGTCAGCTCCTAGTTAAGCTTCTATTGCTCTTAGAATAAAATTTGAACTCTTTAATATGGCTTGTAAGGAACTCAGTCATCTGGTCCAGCTTAGCTTTCCAGGCTTTATCTCTCACCACCAGCCATTTACCTCTACATTCTAGCAGTATTCTCTTTTCTCTCAATCTGCAGTCTTTGTCCAAATTATTTCTTCTGCCCAAAGCACTTTTTTTCCTTCTTTGCTGCCTAGCTCCTATTCTTTGGTCAGTAAGCCTTCCAAGAGACATACTTTTGATATGTAGCCCCCAGTTATCTCCTGCATTTTGCTAACAAAGCCATTTGAACTCTATAATACAATTACTCGATTACCACTCTGTCTTTCCCACTATTAATGTAAACTGTATAAAACCAGAGATAGTTCCTATTTTTTTCACTATTTTATACCTATTGCCTGGTGGAGCACCTGGAATTAGTATTCAATAAATATTTGCTAAATAAACTTCTGTTAAGTGAAGAAAGAGATATTGGATAGATCGTGTATATTTTCTTTGAACTACCACTGATGCTACTAGTGACATTATTTTAATGGTGCATCATGTTTGTATGTCTGAAATAGAAACTAATTGGCTTTGGTATAATTGCTTCCTGATATACTGCTAATTCAGTTACTTAATATTTAATAGATTTCTTTGCATCTATTTTGCATCTACCTATCCTTCAGGTTATTCTGTGTTTTTTGTTATTGTTTTTTTGTTGCTATCTTTGTCTGATTTTGATATTATAATTATATATAATAGCTTGATTTTATTATTATTTTTCTGGATTATATTTTCTCCATGAAAACTCTCATTCAGTATTGGAGCCCTGGAATCTAGTAGAGTAGGTACCCAAAAAGTACTTGTTAAATGAATACATAAATTGAATTAGAAAACTTTTCTTATTTCTTCTGTAAAAACTGAATAAATAACTTAAGACTTAGTTGTTCTTTTGAAAGTTAAAATGATCAATATCCAGTGCCTACTAAACAAAGCTTTTTGTGGAGCAGTAAGGAATGAGAGAGGGAATTTGTTGAGTTCTTCTGCTTTTCTCTGCTTTTGGTCTATTTATACTTTCTCATTCCTCTTATTCAATTTGTATATGCTTACTATCCAGAAAATCATACATTAAGTCCAAATTTGTAGGTTGTATTCCTCTATCATAAATTCTATTTTCTTTGAAAAATACCAAAAACACAACAAACTGAAAATCACTGAGAATCCATATATAGATGTAGATTTATAACCTACATCCAATCCCAGACCCTAAATAATCACATTTGTTGCTAATTTATTTTATATACATTTTCTTATCTATTCATTCAAACATTGTTAACAATCTCTCATTTTGTGGCTTGCTGAGAAAAGTCTCCCTATATTAAACTACAAAAATATTATCTTCATATTTTGTTCTAATACCGTGTTTGTTTGTTTGTTTCTTAATATTTAGGGATTTAATTCCTCTGGAATTTATTTCTATATAAGGTAGGGCTCTAACCTGACTGCCTTTGTCAGTGGTCCAGCATCATTTATTGACTAAATCTCTCCTTTACTTGGCTGAAATTAAATGTCACTCTTATCACTTTGGTAACTATATAACTTGTTTCACTGCATCAATTAATAGTGGTAATTATGGTATAGTGGTTTATGGTAGTATTGGCAATCTAGCAATGGCAGAATATCTGTCTCTTAGAAATAATAGTAATGAAAATATCCTTAGAATGCCATCAATGTTGGTTTCTACTTTAATCCTCAGGACCAGATTGCTTGAATTTGAATCAGTGGTGTGCTGGAGCCTGCTCGAACAAGCTTATAAAAGCTAATTGCATGTTTCTCCTCCCAACTCTACTCAATGTCTATTCTTCAGTAACTTGAAATTGATCATAGTGGAAGTTCTTGCAAACACTACAAACAAGGCTTTTTGGCAGGGATGGGAATTGTGAGAGGAAAGCGATTTGTCAGTCATTGTGAAGGATTTACTAGAACACTACTAGATTGAATTCTTCCTCTGTTGTTTACTAGATAATTCTGGGCAAGTTATCTATCTGTGCCTCAATGTACTCATCTGAAAATGAGCTTATAATAGTAGTGATTCCCTTGTAGTATTTTTTATGAAGATTAAAGAAGTTAAAACAAATAAGACATTTAAATAGTGTCTGCTTAAAAAAATGCACAGTGTTGAGTTGAAAGTTAAGTTTTATCTTGAACAAAGTGAGGCCTGCAGCCTGAGAGACAGCACCTCAGATAACTCTGAGAAACTGCTTCATAACATATACAATACCATGTGTAAAATTAGATAGGCAGTGGAAATTTGCCGTATGATCCAGAGAGCTCACAGCCAGTGCTCTGTAACAACCTAGAGGGGTGGAATGGAGTAGGACGTGGGACGGAGGTTCAAAAGGGAGGGGACATACATATATCTATGGCTGACTCTTGTTGATATGGTAGAAACCAGCACAACATTGTAAAGCAATTATCCTCCAATTAAAAATAAGTAATTTAAAACAAAAAAAGGTGCAGATGGGAAGGTTAGTATATATGTGATTTTGGTGAAGGGAGAGTACATGCAATCAAGTACTTATTTTTTTCAGAAGGTTTCTGTTAGTCACAAGGAGTAGTTGTCACCATGAAGAATTGTAGTGCTTTTCTCAATATGAGGAGATACAACAATTGGGCTCATTTAATCGGTTCCTGAAAGTATCTGTCTAAAGACCTGTTCTGCCAGTTTTCTTCTGCGCACGAGTGCCTTATTTCTAATCTCCACTCTGAACTCCTTTCAGGGTGTGTTAAAAATCAGCATCTGCAGAAGCGCATGATTTAATCCTTGTAGACACAAGTGCCAATGGCAAGTGCCAATTTGTGGTTGACAATAGTGTCAAATACATTATGTCCACTTATAATTTTGTTTTTTTCTAATTTGTAATTCTTTGTTGTATCATTATTGCCCCCTTCTTTCTGGTTTCCTTAGTCATGTTTTTCTAACTTACATTGAATTATTTTTCATTTAATTCTTTCTTATTTAATATAGTCTTTAAGACTATTGCTTTCACTCTGAATTCATTTTTTACCACATTCTATATATTCCTTATATAGTTTTATCATTGTCTTTTTGTTTTACATAGTCTTTGAGCTGCAGATTTTTTTCAGAGTAAATATATGCACAAGGTTAAATATTAGAATTCCAAAGAACAACAAAGAATATTAACCAATTTATCCCCATCACCCTCCACTGAAGTGCATCTAACAGGTGATAGTAATTCAAACCAATTTTATCTTAAAATCTCTGGTGATAGTCTATCTCTCAACAAGATCACTGAACTTCTATTTCATGATTCACATAATTTAGATATCTATAGACTTCTTATTTTGATAGATAAAGATTTAACATGACTTTATCATGTTTCATTTTTCCTCCTTTTTTCACCAGAATTATATACCACTATTTTTTTGTTTCCATTTACAGCAACATTCTTAAACCATTTTCCCCAACAACAATACAGCTTTTAACACTCTGTTTGCATAAGAACATTATTGTTCTCCAACTTCATTCAAATCCCAACTGGAGTGGGCTTTATCTTAGCTTTCTCATTGTTATTTTTATTTTCTTCCATTATCTTGATTTCTCCACAGTTCTCTCATAAACTGTAAATCTTGAAAGTTGAAAATCAATAGAGTGATTACACCCTAATGACTAGGTAAAATTTTCAGCTATCAAGCAAGGAAATCGAAACTGTAATTGTTGTCATCGTTGTTTTAAAACAGTTTTAATGGTCACCTGTGCCATCGAAGAATATTCTTGGTCCAAGATTAAATTTATTCCTCTTGTTTACACTGAACCACACAAGATATGCCACATATTTGATGGCTGCCTCTTTGGATAATGACTTTCTCATAAAATTTTCTTTTATTTTGCTTTCATGGAATCTCTGACTACATTTCTCAGTGTGCTTTTATCATATAAAGTATTCCCAAGCTTTCCATCACTGCATATGTTCCATCAGACTTTAAGTTGTTATGTTTTTCCCCAAAACCCTTTGTCCTCCCGTTTCTGTGATATGGACTGTTCTCTGAGTCACAGGTAGAATTTCACTTTTCCCTTATTGTTCCTTGACTTCCCATTTTAATTCATGCCATTATTTCAACAGAGTACATCCTTTTAAAAAATAAATCCTAAGACAATATCTTAGTCTTTTCATATTTTAAAATATTTCTATCTTGTCCTTATACTTGTTAATAATATGACAAGAGAAGTTTACTTTGAAAATTGTTCTTCCTCAGGTGTTTAAGGGCATTTGCTCCATTGTCTCATAGCATCCAGAATTTCTGAGAAATATGATTTCAGTTGAATTCTTATTTTTTGGTAGATTATCTTTTATTCTATTTGGAAATTTTAAGAACTTATCTTTATGCTTATTTTCTAATATCTCATGTGGATATGTCAATTTAAATCTATTCATCTATTTTGTGCAACACTTGAACATTTTCCCTTAGTTTTGAAAACTAATTTTGTATCTATAATTTATTTATAATTTAATAAAATTCTTTCCAGGTCTTCTCTGGTCTCTCTTTTTTGGATGGCCACTTAATTGGATATTGGTTCTTAGAAGTGATCCTATATGTATCTTATCAATCATTTTCCACACAACTTTATGGCTGTCCTTTTATCCTACATTCTGTGTAAGTTTTTCTTTTTCCAAATCTTAAATTATTTTTTTATGTAGCAATCACATATTTAATTTTCAAGAGTTTTTCTTGTTTGAACTTGCCTTTCCCATAGGAGACATTACTAGTAATAGGCATGCAATATGGTCTTGAATTTCTCCTAAGTTAACATTCAATAATTGAAGTTTTCTTTTGGAAGTTCTCTTCTTTTCCCTAATTTATTTCTAGGTTGTCTCTAGAGACAGTTTTTCCATTTTAGTCTCTTGGTTTCTCTGTCATGCTGTAGGCTTTCATCAAATGTCTGGTAATTCTTATTTTTTCATTTACATTTCAGTTCAGTTCAGTCCCTCAGTTGCGTTCGACTCCTTGCAACCCCCTGAACTGCAGCACACCAGGCTTCCCTGTCCATCACAAATTCCCAGAGCTTACTCAAACTCATGTCCATCGAGTCGGTGATGCCATCCAACCATCTCATCCTCTGTCATACCCTTCTCCTTCTGCTTTCAATCTTGTCCAACATCAGGGTCTTTTTCCATGAATCAGTTCTTTGAATCAGGTGGCTGATGTATTGGAGTTTCAGCTTCAGCATCAGTCCTTCCAATGAACACCTAGGACTGATTTCCTTTAGGATTTACTTGTTTGATCTCATTGCAGTCCAAGGGACTCTCAAGAGTCTTCTCCAACAACACAGGAGGAGAAGGGGACGACAGAGGATGAGATGGTTGGATGGCATCACCGATTCGATGGACATGGCTTTGGGTGGACTCTGGGAGTTGGTGATGGACAGGGAGGCCTGGCGTACTGCGGTTCATGGGGTCACAGAGTCAGACGCGACTGAGCGACTGAACTGAACTGAATTTAAATAAAATAAAGATATATATATATAAAGTTGAATTCCATTTGATACTTAACCAAGCCCATTCTCCTTTCTCTCTCCTCAAAGATAACAAGCATGAATTTGTTGTGTAACACTTCAGTTCATGCATCTATTAATTTACTACATAGAGTATGCAAATATACACAGATAAGCTATATAAAGATTTAATGGCAAATTGTTCTTTCTACAATTTTTTTAATTCAGCACATTTTAGGCTTAGTTCTTTCATACATTTTTACTGTTTTCAATGATATTTTTTTTCTAGAACTGCCTTGCTAGTTCTTGGGCCTCTCCACTTCTAGGTAAATTTCTAAATCAAATTTTTATTATTGGGATTTTGTGAAATTTATAGATAAATATGAAGAAAAGTAAAATGCTTGCAGGATTTAAAAATCCCACTTAGAACATGGTATATTTTATTATTGATTTAGGTTATTCTAACTTGTGTGCCACGTTAAATACCTAGATTTTGTTTTTCTCAAGTTTGAATCTGTTTTTTGATTGATGAGTTTGCTCTGCATGCATTTATTTCAACTACACATACATTTGTGCTTGTTTCTACCACATTATTTAGTTTTTAACATCATATTCTTTCCTGTATTTCCTGTAAGCTTTATTATTCCTTTTATTCTCCAGTAGCTGACTGCCTTAAAATTATATCTGCAAACAATTTCTTCAGTAAAAGTCTATTTTACTGAGCAGCCAACTTTCTTTTCTGAAAACCATCCATCTTTCTTCACTCTTTATTTGACAGATATTTTCTGAACTTTGAAAATGTTATGCCTTTGTCTAGAGATCTACTGTTTCCCCCAAGAAGTTGGCTCTTGGTCTACTCATTGCTTTGTGGAAAAGAATTTGTCTTTTTTCTGGTTGCTTTTGAGATTTTCTCTATATCTTTGATATTCTTCAATTTTACTATGATGAGCCAGGTAAAGATTTGGAGTTTTTTGTTTTGTCTCATTTTCTGTTTTTCTTTTTTAATGATTTTTTTAAACTAAAGTATAATTGTCATATAACATTGTATTAGTTTTTTTGTATAGCCTAATGATGTAATATATATATATATGTATATATATATATATATATATACACACACCCCCAGCAAAGTGATCATCACAATAAATTTAGTTAACATCCATCATAACACATACCATTTTTTTTTAATAATGAGAACATTTAAAATCTACTCTCAGTGTTGTCCATATAAACACTGCAGATTTCTAACTATTGTCACTGTACTGTAAATTATAACCCCAGGATTTATTTACGTATTACTGGTAGTTTGTACCTTGACCACTTTTACTCATGTTTCTCTTATTCTTGTCCAGTATTGATTGTGTCTCTTCAGTATTAGGACTGAAGAGATATTAGGACATATCTATCTTTGCCATTATGTCTATAAATATTACCTCTCCCCTATTTTTTCCTTCTGCAAATTGTTATGTATAAGACCATTTGGGGCTTCCCAAGTGCACTAGTGGTGAAGAACCCGCCTGCCAACGCGGGAGATGTAAGAGACGCAGTTTCGATTCCTGGATCAGGAAGATCCTGTGTAGGAGGGCACAGCAACCCACTGTTTTTGCTTAGAGAATCCCATGGACTGAGGACCCTGGCGGGCTACAGTCTATAGGGTTGCAAAGAGTCAGACATGACTGAAGTAACTTAAGTATGCACATACACTTAAGACTGTTTACTCTTATCCACTATAACTTTTAAATGTATTATAGTATTAGCTGTTTCTTATTCTCTGGTCTCAATAAGTCACCTGTATCTAATTTTGTACATGGTATCCACAAACAGAAATCCTTAATTTTGGTATAACCAATTAATCACTTTTAACTAATGGCTTAAAAACACCTGATTTGTTCTTTTGAATTTTATTTAAGAACTAGATCTCCGCCCCTGTATTGAAATACTTTTCTTGCCTATTAGTGTTACAGCTTTCTAAGAATTTGTCCATTTCTTCTAGGTTGTCCTTTTCATTGGCATATAGTTGCTAGTAGTTGTCTCTTATGGTCCTTTGTATTTCTTTGGTCTCAGTTGTAAATTCTTTTTCATTTCTAATTATATTGACATGGACCCTCTCTCTTTTCTTGAAGAGTCTGGCTAAAGTTTTATCAATTTTGTTTATCTTTTCAAAAAAAATATAGCTATCAGTTTCATTGATCTTTGGTATTGTATTTGAGGATCTCATTTAGATTTGACAGATAAAAGCTTTACAGAGAAACAAAAGCTAAGAGAATTCACCATCAACAAACTGGCTTTATAACAAATGCCACCAGAACTTCTCTAGGCAAGAAACACAGAGAAGAAAAAGATCTACAGAAATAAACCCAAAGCAATTAAGAAAATGGTAATAGGAACATACATATCAATAATTACCTTAAATGTAAATGGATTAAATGCTCCAACCAAAAGACACAGACTGGCTAAATGGACACAAAAACAAGACCCATATATATGCTATCTACAAGAGACTCACTTCAGACTTAGGGATACATAAGATTGAAAATGAGGGGATGGAAAAAGATATTCCAAGCAGATGGAAATCAAAAGAAAACTGGAGTAGCAACACTCATATCAGAAAAATAGGCTTTAAAATAAAGACTATTACAAGAGACAAGGAAGGACACTACATAATGATCAAGGTATCAATCTAAGACAAAGATACAGTTGTAAATATTTCTGTACCCAACATAGGAGTACTTCAGTACATAAGGCAAATGCTGACAGCCATAAAAGGGGAAATCAACAGTAAGACCATAATAGTAGGGGATGTTAATTTGCCACTTGTTCCAATGGACAAATCATCCAGGCAGGAAATTAATAAGGAAACACAAGCCTTCAATGACACATTAGACTAGATAGACTTAATATGTGCAGGACATTCCATCCAAAAACAGAATATACTTCTCAGGTGCACATGGAACATCCTCCAGGATCTATCACAGCTTGGGTCACAGTCAAGTCTTGGTAAATTTAAGAAAATTGAAATCACATCAAGCATCTTTTCCAACACAATGCTATGAGTTAGATGTCAAACAAGAAAATAACTGTAAAAAACCCAAACATATGATGGCTAAACAATATGCTTCTAAATAACCAAAAGATTCCTAAAGAAATCAAAGTCAAAAAATACCTAGAAACAAATGACAATGAAAACACCGTGACCCCAAACTTTGGGATGCAGTAAAAGCAATTCTATGAGGGAAGTTTATAGCAATACAATCCTGCCTTAAGAGACTAGAAAAATCTCAAATACAACCTTACACCTAAAGCAATTAGAAAAAGAAGAACAAAACAACCCCAGTGTTAATAGAAAGAAAGAAATCATAAAAATCAGAGCAGAAATAAATGAATAAGAAATGAAAACAGTAGCAAAGATCAATAAAATTAAAAGCTGTTTCTTTGAAAGATAAAATTGATAAACTATTAGCCAGACTCATCAAAAATAAAAGGGAGAGGAATCAAATCAATAAAATTAGAAATGAAATTACAACTGACACCACAGAAATACAAAGGATCGTAAGAGATTACTACAAGCAACTATATGCCAAGAAAGTGGACAATCTGGAAGAAATGGACAAATTCTTAGAAAAGTAAAACTTTCCAAGACTAAACCAGGAAGAAATAGAAAATATGAGCAGACCAATCACAAGCACCAAAACTGTAACTGTGAGTAAAAATTTCCAACAAACAAAAGCCCAGGGCCAGATGGCTTCACAGATAAATTCTATTAAACATTTAGAAAAGAGCTAACATCTGTTCTTCTCAAACTCTTCCCAAAAATTTCAGGAGGAGGAACACTCCCAAACTCATTCTGTGAGGCCACCAGCACTCTGATACCAAAACCAGACAAAGATATCACAGAAAAAGAAAACTAAAGGCCAACTTCACTAATGATCATAGATGCAAAAATCCTCTACAACATACCAGCAGACAGAACCCAACAACACGTTAAGAGAAGGTGGATGTTTGAATTCACTATTAGAAGCTAGAGGGCTCTGGTTTTGGAATGAACACTTATAGATCTTTAGGTTATAATGGGCTCTTTTGGAAAGGGGATGTTGAGAAAATAAAAAACTGACTTCAATATTTATATGCATCCTAATGTAAAAGATTGTGGATTAGATTCAGAGTGACTGCTGTGTGGGGGTGGTTAGGATATATAGTATTCATATTTTCTTCTTTCTTTGATGCAGATCTGGAGGCCTAGATTTAAAGCAGTAGGGACAGTGGTAATCATTTCATAATTTATACATATATCAACCTATGTTATACACTTTAGAGATATACAACTTTATTTCTAAGTTGCACCTAGTAAAGCTGGAGGAAAATGCAAGTAAAATAAAGATGTAGTGACATATTTAAGAGTATTTCTATCCTAAGATGGTAAGCTGCTGACCCATGCTATATGGGAAGCTGAGGAAAGATCTACAAAGTAAACAGTAATTACAACTACTATTTATTGTTGTTTAAAATGTGCTGAATGATATTCTGTTATCTCCTGAATACGAATTTAGCCAGTGAATTATATCAGTGTTCAAATTTAACAATTTTGAGTTTACCATTATCACACTTTCTTTGTTTGTTTTATTATTTGACAAACATTCATATAGCTCTTACTAAATGCTGTAACCACTTTATAAACAATTTATGCAGTCTTCATGATGGCACTACTATTTTTCTCACTTCAAAGCTGAGAGAACATGCAAAGCAAGATTAAGTAACTTGCCCAAGATTACAAACTGGTAAATGGTGGAGACAAAATTCTAACCCAGGCAATGTGCCTTCAAAGGTCACACTTTCAATCACCACACTATGCTACATGTTGATTTTTTAAACAGTGACCCTTTTGTTAAATACTGGAGACAGATTATTTCTGCTTTAAAGATTTAAAAAAATGGCACATGTACAACCTTGAGAAAAATATCGAGAAAGCTGCTAACATGGACAAAGCAGGAGAGATAGCTAAGACAAGATGATAAGAGAAATGGATGAGGAAGTCCAAAGTAGTGATCTGTGGTAGCACGAAGTGGTCAGTGATATTTATTATCAGGCTGTGAAAAATTCAAATTCTCATAAATACTAAAAGAAGATAATACAATGAGAATTCAGGCTTCCTAGAGTTACTATTCCTAGATGGACTTTGAATGGTTTAGCTAAGAATTAAAGAACTAGGGAACATCTTTGTTACATTTAGCCTCTTCTCAAAATATTTTTAAAGAAAAATGAATATTTTTAAAGACCATTGGAGGGTAAATAGTGTGAATTTATTTATTTATTTATTAAATGAATTTATTTATTACTTTATTAAGCTTTCACTGACAAGTGAAGGTAAGTGAAGGACAATCTGAAATACTCAGGAACTCATAAAACTTGTCTGAAAAATCTACTTGAAGATACACTTCAGCCATCTTAAAGATGAATCAACAAATTAACTCAAAACGTAAAGACACAGTAAGAAAAGAAAATCATCAAGGAGTTGAGAATCCACTAAAAAACAGCAGTAACTGTGTCTACAAAGCAAAGTAACCATAATTCTTGAAATTAAATTTCATAATGTAAAAATCATAATGTTTTTGATATCACAGTATAGAATCAAATATCCATAGAATGAAAAACAATTCAAGAAGACATCAATAAAAATGGGGAGGACTTGAAAAGGGAAAAGAGTGAAAGAGAGAGGTAATATAGAAGTGAGAATTTCTTTGACAGGGAGTCAAAACAAAAGATAAAATTTCACTTCTGAGGTTAATACATTGAAACCATGTTTTAATCACATTCATGAAAGATACAAAAAAACATTTTAAATGGAGGTATAGAAACATAAATTATATTTTCATTAAAGCAAATGTGTACCAAGTTTTTTTTTTAATAATTGAACATTGAGAAATTAACTCCAGAAGTCTCTTTTTAAAATGTATTGATTTAATGCCATTTAAATTTTTAGAAGGGTACATAAAGAACCCAGGAGATAAGTTTTTAAAGTGGAAAAAGTGATTTTGTGGATTTCTTATTACTTTTCAACTTTTTTTTGCATTATAAATTGTTTCAACAATAAAAATTTGTAAGATCATTCTTGGGATTTGTATGAGGAATGAATGGCTTGAAGGGTTAGGAGGTACAATTAGTAGCTAGAGTTGGACATTGGGTTGAGCTAGTAATCCTTTGGGTTAGATGTATTTTGATATATCTGTATAAAAGATATATTTTGATACCTATATATTTCTTTACTACTACTTAAAAATATACTGGATATAGGAATTCTGGGTCAACAGCTTTTATTCTTTTAGCATTTTAAAGATGTCATCACATTGCATCTACCTTGCAGAATGTCTAATGAGAAATCAACCATAATTCTTATCTTTGCTCTGTAATGTGTGTTCCTTCTCCCCAGCACCCCGCCCCCCTTTGGCTATCTTCAAGATTTTCCTTTATCTTTGGTTTTAGCAGTTTGACTATTATATGTGTAGATATATGTAGGTTGTGTGGATTTTGTTTCCTTTGTATTAATCCTGTTTGGACTTATCTGAATTATTGAATCTGTGGATCTTTCATTATTTGGAGGGAAATTCTTGACTTTTATCTTTCTAAATATTTCTTATTCTATATTATGTCCTCTCTTCTCCCTCTGAAATTAAAATTATATATATATTAGAGCTTTTGATGATGCCCCACAGCTTCTGATGCTGTGTTATTTTAGGAATTTTTACTGTATAATTTTCTTTATCCTATCTTCTGGTGGACTGATTCTTTTTCTTTTTTCTTTTTTTTTTTTGGCTTAGTTGAGTCTGCATGTCAAAAGAATAAGGAATTTCTCATCTCTGTGATTAAATTTTATTTCTAGAATGTCCATTTGACTCATAGTTACTGTTTCTCTTCTGAAATGCCCCATCTGTTCATGAATATTGTCTACTTTTTCTACTAGAGTCTTTAGCATATTAACATACTGTATAATACCTATCTAATAATTTTAATAACTGGGTCATATCTGAGTCTGGTTTGGTTGATTATTTTGAATCTTGACACTAGTTTTTTGGTTTTTTTCTTCTTCTTCTTGCTTTTTTGTGTGACATAGTTTTTTGTTTGAGAGTAAAAGCTAAGATAACTAATGTTTATGCTTACAAAGGCACATACTTTGTATGCCTGTTTTGCTTCTCAATGATTACTATGAGTGATTGAGTAAATCTAGTTAAGAGTTGGTCTGAGTTTGGGCTTTGTTGTTGCTACTATTAACTTCCATGCCTCATCAACTAAAAATTCTGCTAGCCTTACCTAGCACTTAGATTGGGGGCTAGCATGCATATTGATTTCCTCTTAATAATTCCGCTGTCTCATATTTTGATCTTTGCTCTGTTACCTGTGCCTTAGAAAGGATCCTTCTGCATGCTCTTGCCCTATCCCCCATGGTAGACAACTGTTTGTTAGTACTTAGTTCTTGTCTACTTGGCGGTTACTGAAAAGAATATTGTCTTTATCCTGGTCTGTCCTGTCTTAAGAAAGCCTGGGATTCCTGGGTTTGTTAGATGGAAATTCTCCAGTGGGCCTATCTCTCCTCCCCAATGACAGCCAAGTTCTACCTTTTATCTTCAGGAGGTCTTATGTAGGAGTGAGATTCCTGCTCCTTCCCCAACACTAGATAACTCTAGTGGTTGAGCCCAGAATAGTTGTCTACCAACATGACCCAATATAGAAGGCTTACCTTTTTCAGCCTTTCCCCTTTCCCCAGCTGCAATAAATCTTCACCTGTGTCCTAGAGACAACAAGATTTACTTCCCTTCCATGAAAGGCTTAAGCCTTGTCTTCTCTAGGTATGTAGGACTCAAACAGTTTGTGCTTTTCCCACAGCAGAGGCCTCTCCCTCTCTCCAGGTCTGCATAACCAACAGAGGTTTTCTCTGAACTCCCTTTCAATCATTCTCATAAGTACCCCCACAGAAACATGTGAGAAGATCCCGTGAGTTGGTGTAAAATCTACCAGTATCTGTGGTCTCTAGGGATTTTATAGTCTCACATAAGCCCACATCTGGCCTTTAGCAATATGTTAAACATTTTAGCTGAATTCTTCCTGTCCATTTGAGCGGTACCTGACATCTCTTACTCCTGTGTTCTGCCAAGGAGAACCAGTGTTCAACCTCTTCTCCTTAAAGGAACATATCTTTCGTTAGATTTTAGACCTTAAATGTCAATTTTCTGAAAAGTGCAAAGAAAGATGATTTTATGGTTTGTTTGGCTTTTTTGTTAACTGTTGTTAGAATGGGAACAGCACTCTATAGATTCCTACATTAGAGGCAGAAGCAGAGCAATATTTTCTTACTATTCTATATGGTTCTCCTGTTTTAATATTTTCTTGCTCTTTCCTCTTATCATATCTGCCTTAATATTTATATTGTTTCCTTTCCCTTTTTGGTTTATGCTCTGATAGACATATATCCTTTTTTATTGTTTTGCTGCATTGGTTCTCACTAGAGGCGTACCACCTTTAGGAAAGGCATTTTAAAATTTTTTGGGACAGTTTGTTTGTCTCAAATGATTCAAAAGAACTATTCTTCATTAGTGGGTAGATAATAAATAGTAGGTGCTAGACATATTGTCTCATGTTCACATAGTTTTAAATATCCCACCAGTCATGTAAGTAAAAACTATGGCATAGTTTTATAACATATATTTATTTCATATAGAAACACAATTTTAAAAATAAGTTTGGTAAATAATAAATTTTTTTAGAATACAACTTTCTTTTGTTCTGAATTTGACAAAATTCTGGTCACTATTTGGAAATAACTTTTCTTTGGCAATGTTGATTATAAAGTTTGAGTCACAAATGCAACATCCTCTATCAGCCTATATTTTTAACTTTGGAACTTAGTCATTCTACTGAGTTATTGACATCAGCCTACTTCAATTATGTCTTCTAATATTGTCACACATAAGCATTTACATGTTGAAATAATTATTTGTTTGGTAAGCCACTGAGATTCTGGGACTATTTGTCACAAAACATAACCTAGTAGAACTTCCATGATAGTCCATTGGTTAAGATTCTGCACTTCCAATACAGGGAGCATGTTCAACCCCTGGTTGGGGAGCTAAGACCTCAGAGGTTGCATGGCATGGCCATAAATAAATAAATAAAAATATAACCTACCAAAGCTAACACACACAGTTTAATTCTCTGGAACAATTCATATTTCTTGGAGAAAAGTTATGAGTCAACCCTCTGTCTCTAATCAACCCTGCATCACCTGCATTCTATTTATTGAACATTGCTGATGCTTCTAGAATGTGAATGACACCATTCCTTATTTCCAAAACTGCTATAGTTGTGTTTCTGGTCTTCATAATTGACTGGAAATTTACATGGGAATCTTTAGCAGGGGGATGCTTATGCTATCTTCTCCAACTTTGGTGGGGGGATATCTTCATAATTTACATGGGAATCTTTGGTGGGGGGGATGTCTTATGTGATCTTCCCCAACTTAACATGGAGGGCCTTCATATTCACTGATACTAGTTACCTTGATTGACCATGATTCAATCCCAGACTCCTCTGGAAAAAACCTCAAAACAAAGAGAAGGCAAGTAATAGAGACCTAAAATAATTTCCATTTCCTATGGACATAGGAAGGATAAAGAGATGGAAATAAGAGATAAAGAAAGGCTCCCCTGAAAAGACAAAATTGGTGCTTTACAAGGCCTCATTGGTTTATTCATCATAAACCCATTTTTTCTCAAATGTGGCATGTTTCTGAAAATAAAGCTCCATTCAGAGAGGGTGAAAAAAAAATTCACACACTCTAGGGAGCCAGATGGTCTTTTATTCATAAAATTCTATAACTTCAGGATATTATAAAACTTTTAAACAAATAGATGCCATAAAGTATACTGATTTCAGCCTGAAAGTAGGTATTTTTAAAATGTCAATACATAAACTATCATGCATAATAGTCAATGAATATGGATAAGTCATTTTGAATTTAAACTGCTATAAAGAGGATATTGGTTGCTTTAACAGTTTAGAGTATTTCTTTTTCCCTTTACTGGCAAAGCAAAGAACAGATGACTGAAATGGGTTGACTACAATTAAGAAATAAAAGAAACATGACAGATATATTTATTAGCTTCAGAAATTTAACATTTTCTAAACATTTGTCTATGACATTTGACATGGTAATACTCACAAGTTCTCAGAGCTAGATGGGAGACATTTGAGGGGATTTTTTAGGAGGGAGGATTTTTTTTTTTTCCCTGTGGAAGAATTATTTTTCTCAAAAGTAGAGTGAAAACTATGCTAAGAAAGTAGAGAAAGAAGAGAGGGAGAATAGAGGAAAGAGGGAGAGAGAGAGGCAAGGTGGAAGTAAGGAAAGTGAGAAAATTAGGAGAGAGGAACAAACAACCACATAAGGAAGCAGGACAAAGATTTTCCAGACAAGCTTATCCAAAGTCTTATGACAACTGTATTTTCCCATTACAAATAAGTTACTCCAAAAGTAAACATCTGCAAAATGTTATTTTATTAAATGTTGCTGTTGCTTTTATAAATAGAGCTGGTGTACAGTAGGGGTATGAATTCCTGTGTAGTGGTTGAAATGGCTTAAATGGAGCAGCATAAATTGAAATGTGCAATAGTTAAGATAGTCATAACTTGCAATCTTCATGTGGTGAAAATCTTGGTTCCAGTGCCTTGAATTTTAAATTTGCATGTAGAAAATTATGGTAATACAAAAATTTTTCTAATTTGATCTTTGGTGAATTATGTCTTCTGTGGTTTCTGTGGAAAGACTCGATTCCTGTCTCAATGAATGTTGGAGTATTTTTTACTAGGTCCAAAACATAAAAGCAGGATATGGAGATCTCTAGGTAAAGATTCTTTAGAAGAAATGACAAAGGAGAGGGGCAGATAAGTTCCTTCTCAAGCTGTTTGCTCTGCTTAACTTCTACACGCCATCAGTTTCTCCTTGCTTTCTAGAGTTTCCACATCTTGGATGTTCAGTACTGGTCAATGAAATATGGGGGACATATAACTTGTCTCTTTAGCTCATAGCTTTTCAGCTTGAGAGGAACTGTATATAGGGAACTGAAATTAAAGAACCACCTTAAAAACCTTATCTCCACCTGGATCCAATATAGATTTTGAGATCCTTAACATTGAGTCTGAGCCTAAAGTCATAATGGATATCTTGGAAGGTAAGTGCATTTTTGCATGTGGAGGAAATAGAAATACTTTATAACAAGAATGTAGACTAGTAAAGATGAATGAGTCAATATATATACAAAACACCCACTCTGGAACCCAACACCAAGAGAAGGGACAACAACTGCTGACTCTGCTCAGCCAGTCAGTTCAGTCTCTCAGCCATGTTAACTCTTTGTGACCCCATGAACTGCAGTGTGCCAGACCTCCCTGTCCATCCCCAACTCTCAGAACTTGCTCAAACTCATGTCCATTGAGTCGGTGATGCCATCCAGCCATCTCATCCTCTGTTGTCCCCTTCTCCTCCTGCATTCAATCTTTCCCAGCATCGGGGTCTTTTCCAATGAGTCAGTTCTTTGCATCAGGTGGCCAAAGTATTGGAGCTTCAGCTTCAGCCTCAGTCCTTCCAATGAATACTCAGGACTGATTTCTTTTAGGATTGACTGGTTTGATCTCCTTGCAATCCTAGGGACTCCCAAGAGTCTTCTCCAACACCACAGTTCAAAAGCATCAATTCTTCTGCACTCAGCTTTCTTTATAGTCCAGTTCTCACATCCATACATGACCAGTGGAAAAACCATAGCTTTGACTAGATGGACCTTTGTTGGCAAAGTAATGTCTCTGCTTTTTAATATGCTGTCTAGGTTGGTCATAACTTTTCTTCCAAGGAGCAAGTGTCTTTTAATTTCATGGCTGCAGTCACCATCTGCAGTGATTTTGGAACTCAAGAAAATAAAAGGTAATAAAGTACTTAAAACTTAGGTCTCACAGTGGAATCTACAATATTCACTTTTAAAAATGAATTTGGGGGATTATTTAATTAAATTCTTCAGTCCTTTAAAAATACACATTCTACCTATAAAAATATGAGTAAGATAATTAAAAACATGAGAAATAAGGCAAAAATACTAAGATGCTTACATTTGGTACAATTTATATCTTAAGTCTTCTTAATGGAAATATTGAAAGTGAAAGTCTCTCTGGCATGTCTGACTCTTTGGGGCTCCATGGACTGTATCATCCATGGAAATTCTCCAGGCCAGAATACTGGAGTGGGTAGCCTCTCCCGTCTCAAGGTGATTTTCCCAACCCAGGCATCTCCCTAGTTGCAGGCAGATTCTTTACCAGCTAAGCCACAAGGGAAGCCAAAATGGAAGTATTGGAAGAAGTAAAACTACCGCTTTGGAAATACTGCCTCAGGCAAAAGCTGTGTTGCCAAATATGGAGCTGAAGATAAAGTAAGTGATAAAGAAACAAATCAAATATTATGGTACCTCAACAAATAAAACATAAGTATCTGATGAATCCTGATGGTTGAAGTGATGGAGTAACCATTGTGACTTCCTCAATTTGTCAAGTATAGAGGTATAGTCTTATAATATTTGTACTTTCAGAAAATATTTTATGAAAAGTATTACATGCACTTTGCCATAGAGTAAAATCAATTGTAGAATGTACAAAATAATAGACTGCAAGAGACACTATAAGAAGAGTATTTGTTCTACAACTTAATATTTATTTGGAATGTTCACCCATATCATGGGCTTCCCAGGTTGTGCTAGTGGTAAAGAACCCACTTGCCAATGTCCATGACGTAAGAGATGCCTGTTAAGTCCCTGAGTCAGGAAGGTCACCTGGAGAAGGGCGTGGCAATCCACTCCAGTATTCTGGCCTGGAGAATTCCATGGAGAGAGGAGCCTGGTGGGCTACAGTCCAAAGAGTCACAAAGAATCAGACACAACTCAAGAAGCTGCATGCACATGCATCCATATTGTAATAAGCTAAAGAGGTTCTGTACTTAGTTCAGAGAAAATCCTACTGATAGGTTCACAGAAATTACCTACCTAGGTTCACAGATAACCCACCCATTCCTGTTAATTGACATCATTAGGACCTAATAATTTAATTCGGAACCCAAGTCTACATCACAGTGTCACAGCTGGATCATTTGCTTTTTATGATAACAAGTGCTGCTAATGTTTATGCCTATTGGAAAAGGGAACTTGGGTTGAAGGCGGGAAGGAAACCATTATTTCATATTTTCCAGGACTAGAAAAATAACACTGAATAGAACATTTTCAAGATGATTATCTTTTTTCATTAGTTTAAAGTGACTTTTTGAGAGATTATCTTTAGAATAGTTGGCAAAAGGCACAGTAATTTACACATATTAAGCATGCACTGTGTAAATTTTTTCCTTTTGGAAGAAAGTCTTTTATTATTCCAGGCAAAAATATACTTAAAATCTAAGAGGTGGTTGGTTGATTCTTCCTTGTTTTACTGGGTTAAAAAGACTTTACTTAGCCACACTATTCATCAAGTAAGTGATTCTTTAATGTTATATCAGTTTCAGTAAACAGCCTTCAAAAATAGTCTTTTAGTGGAGCAAGAACACCTTT
The DNA here is from genome assembly GCF_019320065.1 of Cervus canadensis. NCBI lineage: Eukaryota > Metazoa > Chordata > Mammalia > Artiodactyla > Cervidae > Cervus > Cervus canadensis. The sequence continues at coordinate 62,572,340 of NC_057392.1, forward strand.
GTGCCAGCTACATTTGAATTTAATTGTGTCATTACAGTACACAATTATAGGAACTCAAAAGTAACAAAACACCCCTCTGAAACCTCAAAGTAAAAAACACCACCAAAATTAAACTGCTACTTTTGGACACATCATTTATATAAGAGACAAGGGAAAGAAAGCCAGCTTTTGCTCCTTTATATATGTCTTCAGACATCACTTTAAAAATAAAAACGAGATTTTAAAAACAGAGAAAAGAAAATCCATATATTGTTCACCTACTATGTGTGTTGTCTGTTATCCATGGTGAAGATAGAAAAATAAAGGAAACCATTCTTGATCATTAAACCAGGTTTATTACCAATTCAGATGCAGTTTATTCTTGCTTTCTCTGGGTAAGATCTAATAGCAGCAAAGTGTTATTTACAATTTTCTTCATCATGATCTTATCAAATCTCTAATCAAGAACAAAGAAAATAGTAAAGGCTTCCTGAAATGAAAACTTTCAAATCTTCAAACTATAACCCAGTGTCACCTTTTCCCCATTTTCAATGGATCTTCAAGGGCAGCTTTTTGTTTCACTGGAGCCAGCCCTACCACTTCCAATCTCTATAGATTCCATGGCCTGAAGGAGGGAATAAACTATAGTCTAATGCATTAACAAAAGAATCCACACAGTATAGTGTAGTGGGCTAATTTACATAAGGTTTTTAAAGAGCTCATGTAAAGAGATTGATGAAAATTAGCACATATCTGGGGATTTCACCTGTAGCTTAAGTGAACAAATAAGATTAGCGATATATTTTGCAAGATATGTGGTTATTGCAAACTTCAAAATTAGGTGTTTCTTCCTAAGAGGTTTTTTAAATATCATAAACAGTTGAATACCACAGAGTTATTCTTCTTCTTCCTTCGGATATGGAAAAAACAGAAACTATGATCATGATAGCAAGAAAAAAGATAAATAGTTTTTAAATTATATAAAGTATTTGCTACATGCATCTAAGTTCTATCTCTTCATTCATTGTACTTTTATAGTCACTGGAATATCAATACTCATTATCCTTCTTGTCTTTATCTTGCTACAAAGGGCAGTAAACAACTCTGAAATTTTTGAAGAGTTTTGGTTTTTTTTTTTTGCGGGGGAGGGGGGGTCAACATGATTCAGTTAGTCAGTTTAGTCCCTCAGTCATGTCCAACTCTTTGTGACCCCATGGACTGCAGCACTCCAGCCTTCCCTGTCCTTCACCAATTCCCGGAGCTTGCTCAAACTCATGTCCATTGAGTCGGTGATGCCATCCAACCATCTCATCCTCTGTTGTCCCCTTCTCCTCCCGCCTTCAATCTTTCCCAGCATCGGGGTCTTTTCCAATGAGTCAGCTCTTCGCATCAGGTAGTCTAAGTATTGGCGCTTCAGCTTCAGCCTCAGTCCTTCCAATGAATATTCAGGACTGATTTCCTTTAGGATTGACTGGTTTGATCTCCTTGCTGTCCAGCGAACTCTCAAGAGTCTTCTCCAACACCACAGTTCAAAAGCACCAATTCTTCAATGCTCAGCTTTCTTTATAATCCAACTCTCACATCCATACATGATTACTGAAAAAACCATAGCTTTGACTAGATGGACCTTTGTTGGCAAAGTAATGTCTCTGCTTTTTAATATGCTGTCTAGGTTGGTCATAACTTTTCTTCCAAGGAGCAAGTGTCTTTTAATTTCATGGCTGCAGTCACCATCTGCAATGATTTTGGAGCCCGAGAAGATAAAGTCTGTCACTGTTTCCATTGTTTCCCCAACTATTTGCCATGAAGTGATGGGACTGGATGCCATGATCTTTGTTTTTGGAATGTTGAGTTTTAAGCCCGTTTTTTCACTCTCCTCTTTCACTTTCAGCAAGAGGCTCTTTAGCTCCCCTTTGCTTTCTGCCATAAGGATGGTGTCATCTGCATATCTGAGGTTATTGATATTTCTCCCGGCAATCTCAATTCCAGCTTGTGCTTCATTCAGCCCAGCATTTTGCATGATGTACTCTGCATATAAGTTAAGTAAGCAAGATGCTGATATTTAGCCTTGACGTACTCCTTGCCCAGTTTGGAACCAGTCCATTGTTCCATGTCCTGTTCTAACTGTTGCTTCTTGACCTGTATACAGATTTCTCAGGAGGTAGGTAAGGTGGTCTGGTATTCCCATCTCTAAGAATTTTCCACAGTTTGTTGTGATCCACACAGTCAAAGCTTTGGTGTAGTCAATAAAGCAGAAGTAGATGTTGTCAACAAGATTAGTTTCTCCAAAGATTTCTCATCAAATGCCAATATGATCTATAATTTATTTTAATTTTAACCACAACTAATTCCAGTTTTGAGGCTTACAATTTTGACTCCTAAACAGAAAATTATTGAATAGCATCCAGGTAAAAGCAAAGTATATAGAGTGGTTAATGACAAACATGAAACATTCCTTAGGTGGAAATTTAGAAGTGTCTCCTGAACAAGTGTCTTTTGGATAATTTTGGCGTTATTTTTGTTGTTATTTTGTAACAAAATAGGTGAAACTAAGTTAAACAGTTTTTTTGTTGAGGAAATTCTCAAAGTTCTTCGTGTGGTAATATGCATTATGAATCTTTAAGGGAAAAATATACTACATAGTCATTCTCAAACTTACTTAATTAAAAATATCTTTTTTCTTTTTTCTTAAACAATCTTCCTTGACTGGTTTTCTTGATAACAAACTGGATAGCAAACTCAGAGTTTACCTTGCAATTCAAATGTGGTCCATGCATGCATGGGTATCACTCACTACAGTAGAAAGGCTGAATCTCAGGCACCACCCAGACCTACTGAATTAATATCTGCAAGATTCCCAAGGTGATACTTTGCATATTTAAGTCTGAGAAGACTTGGGTTGGAAGATAATTCTGAGTCCAAGGAGACAAATGTTTATGTTTAGATAAGCATAATGCACAATCATCTCTGTGCAATGTAAGTAAAGGGAATCAGAATACGCTCCCCCTCAAATAATGCCACTTTGGCATAGGATTGCTTTGAGCAGAAGGCAATTGAAAATCAACAGATACAGAAATAGTTCTCTGCCCTCTCCTTGTCTTCCTAAAAGCAGCCATACAATTGCCTTTGAGGAAGGTGCCCACTTCCCATACCAGGGAGAGAAGAAATACATTTAACTTATAAGATGGGGAGCTGAGACCATGATGAGCTTGCATAGACAGACCTTACTAAAATAGTCCTTACCTTCTATTACTTCTTTCATGTATTTCTTAGTTACTTTCACAAAATTTTATATCTCTTGAAGCCGAGACCCTCTTTTCTTTGCTAAAAAGGAATTTAAGCCCTGAGTCCAACTGCCTCTTTGAAGTTTATATCTTTTGGGGGAACTCCTATACATATAAATAGTAATAAAAATTGTGTCCTTTTATTCCTTTTAATCTGTCTTTTTTTAGTATGACCTTCAGGCCCCTATGCATAGAATCTAAGAGAGTAGAGGAAATGTTTTTACTATCTGATAATGAACTTCATGAAGACGGGAATTGTTTGGCTCAGAGATGTATCCCTAGCACTCAAAATAGTGTCTGTGAAGCATCGTAGGTATTCACTAAATATCTATGGTATTCAATAAATATCCATCAATAAATGTATGTACTGACTTGCTATCCCAGCAGTGCTTGAATTATCTATCATATATGCTCTCAGCAGTATTTAGTCTTAGTGGAACATTGTCTGTATTTGATACCTCAAGGGCTGGATCATGAGCTTAGGGAAGAAATGATAGCCTTCCAAGAGGGAAGTTACTTCCAAGAGTAGCTTTCAGCCTCCCAGTTAAATTCATTGCATATATTATGAAGGATTTTTTTAACTGGAAATTAGGGAATAACTAATAAATATACATTCCATTGGTCATGGAAGTGGGATTTCCTGCATTTTATCATTAGAATATTTAAATTGACTGTATTTCAGCAACTTCCTTTCAAATTCTCCAAGGTCAGTTTTATTTCAGTCTGTGAGGTTGACTTGCTACAGGGTTTCTTTGGTGTATGATCTTCACTCTGGGCCTCCTTCTTCCTCCTATCTCTGATTCTCAGTCACATTCCTATAGATTATAAGCCTGAAACTACCACATGGTTTCTAACACTAATGTGATTTTCAGTTAAGCTCCTAATGATCTTTATAAATTGAGATAACAGATTTATCTATTAAGAGTAATTACAGAATAGCTTTGTGGAATTATAAAATATGGATAGACTTCGTGATTCAATAATGTGGAGCTTTCATTTTGAAAAATACTATAAAAGCAAAATTCAAAATAAATGTGTAGTTAATGTAATCAGGGGCATCTTTAAGTGATGACAAATATAGTTTTGTTTATATAAGGTCTGAAGATGTACTGAAGAATCTCCTTCCCACTACCATCACCACAAAATAGTTCTCTATTTATGTTAATACAGACTCACACTGGCCATCAGTAACTTCTTAAGAGGGGCTTCCCAGGACGTTCAGTGGGTAAAGAATCTGCTTACAATGCAGGAGACACAGGTTCGATCCATGGTTGGGAAGATCCCCTGGAGGAGGGGATGGCAACCCACTCAGGTATTCTTGTTTAGAGAATCCCATGGACAAGGGAGCCTGGTAGGCTACAGTCCATTGAGTCACAAAGAGTCAGACACAACTGAGTGATGCAGCTCCTTAAGAAACCCAGTCCTTCACCTCTGGTCTTGCATTCTTTCCAGTATCTGCCTTCTCCAGCTATTCCCTCCATACTGTATTCTCTAATGTTCTGGACTATTAGACATTTCTCAGAAGGAGTCTATTCCTGTGGACCTTTGCTTAAGCCATTGCCTAGAATACCCAGGCCACTCTTTCTTCTGCTCAATTCTCTGCCTATGTTCCAGTAAAGTGAATTCACGTAAAGTATAAATCCTTCAGAGTATAACTTAACTATTAGCTCTAGAAAGACTTTTCTCACTTCTCAGATGAGCTTTACTGTACTGTACTAGTTGTATTTCTTCCAGATAAATCACTTTTTGTCTGGGAATGTATTGAATCCCTATCTCACCACATAGACTTAATTAGGTCTTGCTAGAATCAGGGCTGGATGTCATGGTTTTCATTACATATTCCTAGGACCTAGCATCACAGACTGATCCACTCATCCAATAAGCATTTTAAGGAATTCAAAAATGGAAAGATCAGTGAATTTGTAAATAATTTGACTTGGAAAGGATGTTAGTAATGCAACTTTTCTAAGCAAGCATATCCAAATTCAATTTAGCATATCATTTTTTTTTTTGGCAATGTCTCTGCTTTTATTTTTTTTTTAATTTTTTTTCATTTATTTTTATTAGTTGGAGGCTAATTACTTTACAATATTGAAGTGGGTTTTGTCATACATTGACATGAATCAGCCATGGAGTTACATGTATTCCCCATCCTGATCCCCCCTCCCACCTCCCTCTCCACCCGATTCCTCTGGGTCTTGCCAGTGCACCAGGCCCGAGCACTTGTCTCATGCATCCAACCTGGGCTGGTGATCTGTGAAGGTGGGAAGTTTCAAAAGAACAGCATCGAAACATGTATATTATCTATAGCATATCATTTTTTTTCTAATTAAGCTTTCAAATACTTTACGTAGTCATATGATAACAATAGCCACAACTTATCAAGTATCCACGATGAAGCAAGCACTATGCTAGGTCCTTTGGTACAGAGAGACAGACTTCTCTGAAGTACTTAATGGCTTTATCAAGTTCCCAAAGTAAAAGAAAATACTCCTTCCTTGGTATTTTGTGTCTTTCAAGAAATTAATACATTTCATCTAAGTTGTTGAATTTGTGTATTTCCTCCCAAGCTCAAGTATTCCTCCGTGAGCAGTTATGTGTACACTCATGCTAATGCAGCTTTATTCAGAATAGTCAGAAATGAAGGAAACTTGACATGAAAGGACAGGCAGGCATTGTGTGATTTGACTTATATGAGGTTCCTTGAACAGTCAAATTAATAAAGAAAGTAGAATAGTTGTTTCCAGGGGATGGAAGGAAGAAGAAATGGAGTGTTAATATTTAATGCATATACAGTTTTCGTTTGGGAAGAAGAAAAAGTTCTGGAAAGTAATGGTGATAATGATTGCATAAAAATATGAACATATTTTGTGCCACTGTACTGTACATATAAAAATGTTAAAATGATACATTTTGTGTATATTTAGCCACAATTTAAAAATTCCTTATGGGGGTTCCATGGTAGGTCAGTGGTAAGGAATCTGCCTGCAACACAGGAGACAAGGGTTTAATTCCTAGTCCAGGAAGATCCCACAGGAAGTGGAGCGACTAAACTCGTGCACCACAACCGTTAAGCCTGTGCTCTGGAGCTCGTGAGCCTCAACTACTGAGCTCACGTAGTACAACTAATGAAGTCCACATGTCCTAGAACCTGTGCTCCACAACGAAAGAAGCCACCGCAGTGAGGAGCCTGCACACCACAACTAGAGATTGCCCCCAACTCGCCAACCAGAGAAAAACCCATGCATCAGTGAAGACCGTGCACAGTCAAAAACAAGTAAATAAATTATCAGGAAAACTTTCTTATGGATTAAAGTACAAAATATAACAAACTAAAACAAAGACATGGGAAGAAAACGTGGAATGTTTTAAAGTTTGAGTTATAAAAACACAATAAATAAAATTCAGTTAGTAGAAAAATAATTTGATACATAATATATAAAGTTCACGTGCTAAATCGCTTCAGTCATGTCTGACTCTGTGCAACCCTATGGACTGTAGCCCACCAGACTCATCTGTCTATGGGTTCTTCAGGCAAGAATACTAGAGTGAATTGCCATTCCCGCCTCCAGGGGATCTTCCCAACCCAGGGATCAAAACCATCTCTTTTGTCTCCTGCATTGGCAGGTGGGTTCTTTACCACTAGCACCACCTGGGAAGCCCAATATACAAAGAATTCCTTCTAAACTATAAGAGAAAGCAAATAAACCAAATACAAAATAAACAAATGATCAGAATAGACAATTCAGACTATCCATCTCAAAACAGAAGAACACATCCAAAAATAATTCTCCACTGATTATTTTAAGCACAAAAACTAAATATAAAACATTAGCAGAAAATACAGCATGTTTTGGATATGCTTGGTACACAAAACACTTGCTATACAAAATCCAGACGCTATAAAGAAAACAAACAAATTTGACTATCCAAAAAATCTTCATCCATATTACAGAGGCACCATAAAAAAGTAAAATGATCCAAAAAGGCCTGTGATATTATTTTTTTTAACACAGTGAGTTATATATAGGAGGTGCTTTATGCCATGCTGTTTAGTCACTAAGATGTGTCTGACTCTTTACAACCCCATGGACTGAGCCTGCCAGGCTCCTCTGTCCGTGGGATTCTCCAGGCAAGAATACGGGAATGGGTTGTCATTTCCTTCTCCAGGGTATCTTCCCAGATCAGGGATCAAACCAGTGTCTCTCGCATTGGCAGGTGGATCCTTTACCACTGAGACACCTGGGAAGCCCTATTAATCCTGTTTTGGTCAAATTATTTGCAAATAGCTTCTCGAATTCAGTAGGCTGTCTTTTCATTCTGTTGATAGTTTCCTTTGGTGTGCAAAAGCTTTTAAGTTTGATTAGGTACTATTTGTTATTTTTGAATATGTAAGAGACATATTCAAAAAACTGTTGCTGCAATTTATATCAAAGACTGTTCTGCCTATGTTTTCCTCTAGGAGTTTTACAGTATCTGGTCTTGCATTTGTGTCTTTAATCCATTTTTTAGTTTATTTCTGCATATGATGTTAGAGAATGTTCTAATTTCATTCTTTTACATGTAGCTATCCGCTTTTCCCAACACCATTTATTGAAGGGACTGTCTTTTCTCTTGGCTTCTTTGTCATAAATTAATTTACTGTAAGTGTATACATGTATATGTACTGTCATGGAAATCTCATAGAAATATTAGTAAGTTAAAAAACAGTTGCAAATATATATATATATATTTTTGCAAATATATAAAAATATTTGTAGAATGATCACATTCCTATAACAAATTACTCACAAATCATATTCAATGTGTTAACAGGTGGTAGTAAAAGAACTCTTTCTCTACATGCATGATATTTCCCCAGGAATGTACTCATATATTTTACATACATTTCATTTTTGAAATAGATGAAATGCAAACACTTGTATGTTTTTAGAAATAAAAATTTAAAATAGGGAAGCACAGAAGATGCAGAGGCTCTGAAATTCAGAAGTTCTGTAAGCTCATAATCTTTTAAGAACAAAGAAAGGCCTAAATGAAGGCTCCAGTAAAACTCTGCAGTGCAGCCTTTCCTCACTTCACAACAGAAGAGGTTACCCAGAATTTTTGCGAACTTCCATTTCTTGTTCTTTTCTCCCCATCTCTCTGATTGTCCCCAGAGCCTTGGATCAAGAAAGATAATCCTGGGAGGTGATTACTCCAAAGCAGCAGAAACCTCCCACAATCCTTCCTGATCCAAATTCCTGCCCACCCTCCACCACTGTCTACTTACTTAGCATTAGAACCTAGTAGCTTTGGCATGACACCCCCACCATCTTCAGCTCCACCACATACTGGACTGTAGGGGAGAGCCCTGTAGTCTGACAACAGACACCTCTGTTTCTCACCATGTATAAGCAGCTGGTCACTGAGTGCACCCAAGGAGACTCAGTTGTCTGGTTCCTCAGGGCTCCATACATATTTTGATAAGCTTTCCTGTCAACGATTCTTCATAAGTTTAACAGTGGTGGTTAGATTGATGTTGCTTAGTTAAGATACATAGTTTTGCTTCTCCAGAGCCAGGAAGTATGGTCCAGAAACTGTGCAAAAACCTTACATACATTGTTCAATTTAGCTTCCTCACGTATAGTTATGAGGTAAGAGCTATTAATATCTCCATTTTATAGGTGAATAAACATATAGTAGCTTAAAAGTGTCGTGTCTGAGTTCACTTGGTACGTAAGTAGCAGAATTCTGACTTAAACCCATATTCAAACCCTCAGTAGAAATTTCTAACCCTGTACACTTAACGATCACAGAAGGATTAATATGGGCTCATCAAAGGAAAACTGTTCCCTAACAAAACGAAACCTAAGGCTTGCATCCGTGCACATTAAGTCGCTTCAGTTGTGTCCAATTCTTTGCAACCCCATGGACTATAGCTCACCAGGCTCCTCTGTCCATGGGATTCTCCAAGCAAGAATGCTGGAATCTTCCTGACCCCGGCGATTGAATCCATGTCTCTTGTGTGTCTCCTGCATTGGCATGTGGATTCTTTACCACTAGCATCACCTACAATTTTTAAATGCAAACTATTTGCTTAATTGCTTAATTCTGGGTATATTTTCATGTCAAGAGTTACATGAAGTAGCAGGATCATTCCCATTAATAGTTTGAGTAACTTAATTGATTTCATTCTTTAAAAATAGAATAGGAAGACAATGTCATCTTCCCATTTTACAGGTAACACCAGCCATGAATTTTAAAATCAGCTTTGAGCACATCCATTCAAGATTCATTATGCTGGAAAATGTCCCTCTTATGTTTATTAATAAAGCTAAGGTCTTCTGTAAGGAGCTCTCAGAAAAACCTGTGCCAAGAAATGGGTCTCCAAGTACATTCAGATTTAAAAGCCTTCAAACTTGGTGTAGCTCACCTTTACCTTTTTCCTGTACAGGTGTTTCCATGCACCTCTCCAGACTCCTCTAAAGCACATTCCTTTACATTCACTGCTAGCTGGAGATCTGAGAGAACAAAAGATGCTCTTTAACCGTGGCCTGGGCAAGGAGTCATTCACATTTGCCACCCAGACATTATCTCCCTGCGCCTTTAACCACAGAAAATAAGGATTTAATGAGAAGAGGAAGCTGGAATAAATGAGAATATCCTCCAAATTTTAATGACTTAATACTTTACTTCAGAACCCATAAACAACTCCTACCATCTGGCATCGTTTTATTTTTTATCACACCGGAGGGAATCTCAGCCTACTACATGATTAAAAAAAAAAAATCAGAATCAAATTCCTCCTTTTTCCCCAACCCCCACTTCCGGCTCTGAACACAGAGTTTTGCAAAACAAATCTTTGCTATTATTCTTACAGAGAAAGAATTCTGGCATGGATGAAAAAGAACTCCAAGGAAGACAAGCACAAAAGGTGTTTTGTTTCTTTCAAATCAGTGTAATTTATACAGCTGCGTATATGAGCAAAGCTGTTTCAAGGAAGCACAGCCAAGCAGGGGCTTTCGGGTCTTGGCACCATGTACCTCAGAGCTGTTCCCAAATCACTTCACCTCACTCTACCTTTAGTGTCTCCATTCAAACATTCAAAAAAAAAAAAAAATAGAGTGAACAAAGAGAATCCTGAATAAAAAGAACCACATTGATTAGACAATAAGTGTGGTCACTGTCTTCTTTTCAATAAGCTCCATCACTTAAAAAATAAATAGCTTTTTAATAAATAAGCAGTATACAAATTATAAGCTTAATGAAAGCAAATTGTCTCATGTTTTATAAAGTTCAGTCTTTTGTTCATTGTTCTGACACAGATTGGAATTTTCAGGCAGAGCCAACTCTTACCTCAGGGTGAATTCAACACATATGTTCATAATCCAGAGCAGAAAAAAAAGCAAATGAGTTTGATGAATGAGTGAATGAATAGGTCAGAAATGTCCTCTCATCATTCCTTGTGTTCAAATTGAGTGATAGTTGGCAATACAATTTTAGTTTATGGGCCAAAGACTTCTGTTACTATAACTCTTTTCTCTTTAAGTTATCAATGTATCTTTTTATTGCCTCAAAACCAATTCAGTAATGTATAAAGCAGATAGCCTTATTGATTCCTCAACTTTCTATCTATGCTTTAACCTCATAAAGAGGGTCTACCTGGTTTGGTAATATGAAAAATAACTAACACTCACTGTGTGTGGTGTATGAGCCAGGCAGAGAGTAAAATAATTCTTCATACTAACTCACTTAATCCCCATAACAGCCTGACTAAATGATGATGAAGATGATGATGATAATTTTATACAAGAGGGTCCTGAATTCAGAAATGTTAAGTTCAGTTCATACAGCCAGCAGCTGGCAGTGTCTGAGTTTAAAAGCCCAAGTCTGCTTTTTGAAACTGTGCTGTTAATTATGATATATTGTACTAGAAAGAACACAGGCTTTGGAGACATCCAGGATGTTAGGACCAAATCACAAATTAGTCATTTATTAGCTGGGTAACATCAGGAAAATCATTTCACCATTCTCAGGCTCAAATTCCTCAAGTGTAAATAGGTAAAACAACATGACTCTCTATAGGAATATAAAGAACTTTAGAAACAGACCCTGGCTCCTAAGGAGTTCTAAATACATCGAAACTTTATCTCAGTTATTATTAATAATATTTAAAAGTTCAATAGTAGTAAAGGCTCCCCCTCCAATTCAGTACTTGCTGATAATTTGGAGAATATGATTCTAAGACTTTTCTCTCAGGTCTGCCCTTTAAAAGCCAGTGAATTTTTCCTTTATGGTTTAAATATTCTAATTTCAAAATGCTGACATTCTCCTTTCCTAAGATAGAGTTAAGGGGCCCCAGAGAAAAGCTGGTAACGCTGAGCACTGTGCTTGGAGACAGAGTCTGTGTAGCTGCAGGGCCGCACTGGTCGGGGAGGTGTCACTTCAAGGCAGTCAGCTGCTCGATGTAAAAGCCAGTGAATTTTTAAAGAACATTTGGATAATAAATAGGTCAAATTACCTTTCTATCTTTTCAAAAGGAAAAAAAGAAACCCATCAAATCCATTCCCACTTTTACCCCTAAGAGCTAAAATAAAAGTTGCTGTATCAGCAGAGATTGTACTCTTCTAGAATGTTTTCTCCTAGAACTTTGCGGACTGCACCATTCTCTTAGAATCCATTTCCCTTCCCTTTTGAGAGCATAGTGTCACTGCAGACCTACAGAAGTGTTTTTCATTTCCATTCTGTGCATGAAAATTAAATTTAATTATTCCCCAACATGTCAAAGGCACTCATCAAGTTAGGCTGCTTTAGACTGAGCAGAAACTGTGAATAAGATTTAATTTGGAAATACTTGTTTCTGCAAATCTCCCTGAACTATGAGGAAGAATTACTATTTGTGGCAATACATATGGGAAACCTAATGTGCTGACTAAGAAATGCCATTTGAGGTAGAAAAGCTGTGAAATGCATGGCACGTATTAATTCCACCACATAGTAAATCTTTCACTGAAAAGTTATGGACTATAAAGCTTTGTCCCTAGGAACCAGACCTCAGAAAGTTATGATTGCATTAAAGGAGGCAGTAGGGATTTATAGAACATATCAACCTTATCAAATTTGATAGAATCCTTTCAGAATGAAAAAAAAATTGCTGACAGGCAAAAACATGGTCATCATGCATGTCTGGGCTGTTTTGAAAATGTTACATAAAATACCAGAGGAAATCATATACCCTAGCTATAATAAATTGCCTTGAGCCTGAGTAACTTAGATGGACAAAAAAATGTGCAACTGAGGGAAGAGAAAAAGGGGAATGGGAATAGGAGATATGCCTCGTAGTTGAGTCCACATAGATTTACCAGTTAGGTAGCTTTGAATTCAATTCTTAGTTCCACTGTTTGCGTGTATCATTGAGTAACTTAATTGCCCTTTAAAAGCCACTGTTTTCTGAACTATAAAATGAGGAATAATAACAGCATTGTTGGATGGTCATGAGGATTAAGTGAGCTAAAATATGTCAGTTGCTCATAGGGAAGAGATCAGTGTATGGCGACTCTCATATTTCTTGGTGTGGCTGTTACATTGTGGGCAGAGTGAATGGAAGTCATGAGGAAGCAGCTCCTGCAGACGACTTAAGTGAGAACAAATGGGATTCTGATGGGGCAGGCAGAGCATGTCTGGGAGATGAGGATCTGACATCAGTTTCAAACACATAAAAATTCCAGATGCATATAGGACCAAGAAACTGGAACACGCATTTCTTTGATCTTCAAGATGAAAGTCATTATCAGGAACTAGATACAGTAGATCCTTATATCAGCCAATTATTTTTAATTAGGAAAAGAGCTACAATGTATCACACTATGCCACACTCTAACAAATATTTGAAAAACATGGAATCTGTATTGGTTAGGATTCTCCAGAAAAATAAACTAGTAGATATATTGTATATAGTATAAATAATTGTAAATAAATATTACACAGAGAGAGAGAGATAGAGACAGAAATTTATGATAAAGAATTGTCTCACACAATTATGGAAACTACTGTTTGCCATCTGCAAGTTGGATACCCAGGGAAAAACAGTTGTATATTTCCAGTCTGACCTAAAGTTCTAAGAACCAGGAGAATCAAGGTGCAAGCCCAAGTCCAAGTCTAAAGGCCTGAGAACTCGAGAGCCAGTGTTGTAAATTCCAGTCGGAATACAAAGACCTTGAAAACCAAGAGCTCCGAGGGAGTTAGTTGAAGCCTGAAGGCAGGAGATTAGTATATCAACTCAATGAGTCAGACGGAGAGAGATCGTTTTTCCCTTCCTGCAACTTTTTTTGTTCTATTCAGTTCTCAATGCATTAGATGATACCCACCCACACTGGGGAGGTCAGTCTGCTTTGTTCAGTCTACTAATTCAAATGCCAATCTCATCCAGAAACACTTTCACAGATACACTCAGAAATAATCTTTAACCAAATGTCTGGGCACCACGTGACCCAGTCAGGTTGACACATAAAATTAATCATAACAAATGTGTGTAGGATCCAGGAGAATTGTAATTAATGATAAGATTAGAGGAACCCACATTTCATGAATATACCAGGAAAAGGTAATTTAAGTTCTCTAAACACTTCTGTGGTTTTAGTCATATGTACTAGCAATAAGATATATTTTTCTTGATAATAATGAGGAAGACTACTTCATATTGAGTTAGACAAGGCTGTGGTCATTGTGATCAGATTGGCTAGTTTTCTGTGATTGTGATTTCAATCTGTCTGCCCTCTGATGCCCTCTCTGAGTGCCTACCATCTCACTTGGGTTTCTCTTACCTTAGACGTGGGGCATCTCTTCACGGCTGCTCCAGCAAAGCGCAGCCGCTGCTCCTGACCTTGGACGTGGGGTATCTTCCCTTATGATTATACAGTGGAAGTGAGAAATAGATTTAAGGGACTAGCTCTGACAGACAGAGTGCCTGGTGAACTATGGATGGAGGTTTGTGACGCTGAATAGGAGACAGGGATCAAGACCATCCCCAAGAAAAAGAAATGTAAAAAAAAGTAAAATGGCTGTCTGAGGAGGCCTTACTAATATCTGTGAAAAGAAGAAAAGTGAAAAGCAAAGGAGAAAAGGAAAGATATACCCATCTGAATGCAGAGTTCCAAAGAATAGCAAGGAGAGATAAGAAAACCTTTCTCAGTGATCAATGCAAAGAAATAGAGGAAAACAACAGAATGGGAAAGACTAGAGATCTCTTCAAGAAAATTAGAGATACCAAGGGAACATTTCATGCGAAGGTGGGCTCAATAAAGGACAGAAATGGTATGGACCTAACAGAAGCAGATGATATTAAGAAGAGGTGGCAAGAATACACAGAAGAACTGTACAAAAAAGATCTTCACAACCCAGATAATCACAATGGTGTGATCACTCACCTAGATCCAGACATCCTGGAATGTGAAGTCAAGTGGGCCTTAGGAAGCATCACTATGAACACAGCAGGTGGAGGTGATGGAATTCCAGTTGAGCTATTTCAAATCCTAAAAGATGATGCTGTGAAAGTGCTGCACTCAATACGCCAGCAAATTCGGAAAACTCAGCAGTGGCCACAGGACTGGAAAAGGTCAGTTTTCATTCCAATCCCAAAGAAAGGCAATGCCAAAGAATGCTCAAACTGCCACATAATTGCACTCATCTCACACGCTAGTAAAGTAATGCTCAAGATTCTCCAAGCCAGGCTTCAGCAATATGTGAACCGAGAACTTCCAGATGTTCAAGCTGGTTTTAGAAAAGGCAGAGGAACCAGAGATCAAATTGCCAACATCCACTGGATCATTGAAAAAGCAAGAGAGTTCCAGAAAAACATCTATTTCTGCTTTATTGACTATGCCAAAGCCTTTGACTGTGTGGATCACAATAAACTGTGGAAAATTCTGAAAGAGATGGGAATACCAGACCACCTGACCTGCCTCTTGAGAAACCTGTATGCAGGTCAGGAAGCAACAGTTAGAACTGGACATGGAACAACAGACTGTTTCCAAATAGGAAAAGGAGTACGTCAAGACTCTATATTGTCACCCTGCTTATTTAACTTATATGCAGAGTATGTCATGAGAAATGCTGGGCTGGAAGAAGCACAAGCTGGAATCAAGATTGCCGGGAGAAATATCAATAACCTCAGATATGCAGACGACACCACCCTTATGGCAGAAAATGAAAAAGAACTAAAGAACCTCTTGATGAAAGTGAAAGAGGAGAGTGAAAAAGTTGGCTTAAAGCAGAAAACTAAGATCATGACATCTGGTCCTGTCACTTCATCGCAAATAGATGGGGAAACAGTGGCTGACTTTATTTTTCTGGGCTTGAAAATCACTGCAGATGGTGATTGCAGCCATGAAATTAAAAGACGCTTACTCCTTGGAAAGAAAGTTATGACCAACCTAGACAGCATATGAAAAAGCAGAGACATTACTTTGTAAACAAAGGTCCATCTAGTCAAGGCTATGGTTTTTCCAGTGATCATGTATGGATGTGAGAGTTGGACTGTGAAGAAAGCTGAGCGCCGAAGAATTGATGCTTTTGAACGGTGGTGTTGGAGAAGACTCTTGAGAGTCCCTTGGACTGCGAGGACAGCCAACCAGTCCTTCCTAAAGGAGATCAGTCCTGGGTATTCATTGGAAGGACTGATGTTGAAGATGAAACTCCAATACTTTGGCCACCTGGTGTGAAGAGCTGACTCATTTGAAAAAACCCTGATGCTGGGAAAGATTGAGGGCAGGAGGAGAAAGGGATGACAGAGGATAAGATGGTTGGATGGCATCCCCATTACAATGGACATGAGTTTGTGTAAACTCCGGGAGTTGGTGATGGACAGGGAGGATGGCATGCTGCGTTTCATAGGGTCACAAAGAGTCGGACATGACTGAGCAACTGAACTGAACTTCATATTACTTAATTGCTTCAACACAGACCCAAGGTACCTTCATAAATATCTTATTGGAGTCTCTAATACTGCCTTGAGGTAGACAGAGTCAGCTCCTTTATTCTCAGCGTATACATGAGGAAAACAAAGCTGGGAGACTAAAATGGTTGGTCCAAAACCACTCAGATAGATGTGGGAAAGCACAAGACAGGTAGAAGTTCATCTGTCTTGAACTTTTGCCTCAGCCTACATCCTTAATGTTACACCACACACATTCCTAACATTTTTAAGTTAGGTATAATATATTCCTTTCCCATGACTCTCCATCTATAATAAAAAAAATTTTTTTAATAGCAATTTTAAAATATCCTATTTGTACTGAAAATTGCCTTTGGGACATCATTTATTTTGGTACAACCCCACCAACACATCCCTTCATATTTTTATAATGAGGTAGCATCTCCTATAAACAATATGCTAAAGTCTTGATACGTAAAGTGATCACATGCCATGTCAATCACTGTCTCTCACTTTTTGTCACTGTTGTTTCCACTTCAAATGCACAACTTTACAGGAACTGAAAATAGATTCAGCCATGTCACTAGACTTTGAAGTTAAAATTATGGCGTGACAAATAGAAGTGGCAGCTTATAAATAGGTGTCATTTATTCATTTATTCATATCTCAGGACAATATCTGAAGCTCTAGGAATTCTGACAGCAATTTCTTAAAAGCATACACTAGCAATAATATCCAGGTTTGGGGAGTTTGTGTTCCAGACTGCTGAAATGTAACAGGGCAATTAAGAACATACACACATATACACATGATTACAGTTAGTTTTGGTAGCAGCTATGTCTCCTCTATACAGAAGAAATAGCAATTGATTATGAATGTAGAGATAGGTGAGGTAAAGTGAAAGGTGTGAGTCTCTCAGTCGTGTCCAACTCTTTGTGACCCCATGGACTGTAGCCCACCAAGCTCCTCTGTCCATAGAATTCTCCAGGCAAGAATACAGGAGTGGGTTGCCATTTACTTCTCCAGGGGATCTGCCCACCCCAGGGATCAAATCTTGGTCTCATGCATTGCAGGCAGATTCTTTGCCATCTGAGCCACCAGGATAGGTAGTAATGTGGTTATTATTTTCAAAAAAGTTCCTGTTGGTGGCTGTTGTTGTTCAGTTGCTCAGTCATATCTGACTCTTTGCGATCCCATGAACTGCAGCATGCCAGGCTTCTCTGTCCTTCATCATCTCCCGGAGTTTGCTCAAATTCATGTCCATTGAGTATGTGGTGCCATCCAACCATATCATCCTCTGTCATCCCCTTCCCCTCCTACCTTCTATCTTTACCAGCTTCAGAGTCTTTTCCAATGAGTTGACACTTTGCATCAGGTAGCCAAAGTATTGGAGCTTCAGCTTTAGCATCAACCCTTCCAATGAATATTCAGGGTTGATTTCCTCTAGGATTCACTGGTTTGAACTCCCTGCTGTTCAAGGGTCTCTCAGGGTCTTCTCCAACACCAAAGTTCGAAAGTGTCAATACTTCGGTGCCCAGCCTTCTTTATGGTCCAACTCTCACATTCATACATGACTACTAGGAAAACCATAGCTTTGACTAGATGGATCTTTGTCAGTAAAGTAGTGTCTCTGCTTTTTAATACACTGTCTAGGTTTGTCATAGCTTTTCTTCCAAGGAGCAAGCATCTTTTAATTTCATGGCTTCATTAAATGTCCACAGTGATTTTGGAGCCCAAGAAAATAAAGTCTGTTACTGCTTCCACTCTTTCCCATTTTATTTGCCACAAAGTGGAGGGACCAGATCTATGATCTTAGTTTTTTGAATGCTGAGTTTTTAAGCCAGCATTTCTTACTCTCCTCTTTCACTTTCATCAAGAGGCTCTTTAGTTCCTCTTCACTTTCTTCCATAAGAGTGGTGTCATTTGCATATCTGAGGTATTGATATTTCTCCCAGCAATCTTGATTCCAGCTTGTGCTTCATCCAGCCCAGCATTTTGCATAATGTACTCTGCATACAAGTTAAAGAAGCAGGGTGACAATATTCAGCCTTGACTTACTCCTTTCCCAGCTTGGAACCAGTTTGTTTTTCCATGTTAGGTTCTAGCTATTGTTTCTTGACCTGCATACAGGTTTCTCAAGAGGCAGGTCAGGTGGTCTGGTATTCCCATCTCTTTCAGAATTTTCCACAGTTTGTTGTGATCCACACAGTCAAAGGCTTTAGCATAGCCCATGAAGCAGAAGTAGATGTTTCTCTTGAATTCTGTTGCTTTTTCTATGATCCAACTGATCTTAGCAATTTGATTTCTGGTTCCTCTGCCTTTTCTAAATCTAGCTTGTACATCTGGAATTTCTTGGTTCACATATTGTTAAAGCCTAGCTTGAAAGATTTTGAGCATTATCTTGCTAGCATGTGAAGTGAGTGCAATTGTGTGGTAGTTTGAACATTCTTTGGCATTGCCTTTCTTTGGGATTGGAATGAAAACTGACTTCTTCCAGTCCTGTGGTCACTACTGAGTTTTCCAAATTTGCTGGTATTGAGTGCAGGTCTTTAACAGCATCATCTTTTAGGATTTGAAATAGCTCAGCTGGAATTCCATCACCTCCTCTAGCCTTGTTCATAGTGATGCTTCCTAAGGCCCACTTGACTTTGCACTCCAGGGTGTCTGTCTCTAGGTGAGTGATCATACCATCATGGTTATCTGGGTCATCAAGATGTTTTCTGTATAGTTCTTCTGTGTATTCTTGCCACCTCTTCTTAACATCTTCTACTTCTTTTAGGTCCATACATTTTCTGCCCTTTATTGTGCCCATCTTTGCATGAAATGTTCCCGTGGTATCTCTAATTTTCTTGAAGAGATCTCTAGTCTTTCCCATTCTATTGTTTTCCTCTATTTGTTTGCATTATTCACTTAGAAAGGCTTTCTTATCTCTCCTTGCTATTCTTCGGATCTTTCTTTTTCTCTTTTGTCTTTCGCTTCTCTTCTTTTCTCAGCTCTTTGTAAGGCCTCCTCAGGACCATTTTGCCTTTTTGCATTTCTTCTTCTTGGGAATTGTTTGATTACTGCCTCCTGTACATTATTACAAACCTCTGTTGATAGTTCTTCAGGGACTCTATATCAGATCTAATCCCTTGAGTCTATTTGTCACTGCCACTGTATAATCATAAGGGGTTTGAGATGGATAATACCTGAATGCCCTAGTGGTTTTTCCTACTTTCTTCAATTTAAGTCCAAATTTTGTAATAAGGAGTTCATGATCTGAGCCACAGTCTGCTCCCGGTCTTGTTTTGCTGACTGTATAGAACTTTTCCATCTTTGGCTGCAAAGAATATAATCAATCTGATTTCAGTATTGGCCATCTGGTGATGCCCATGTGACTTAATTAAAAATTGGGCTTTTGTATCTTATGTTTAGAATATTTAAGGCACATAATACTTAGCATTTTATTTCATTTCCTTATCTTCCACAGCTTTTTTTTTAATTAGAGTATAATTGCTTTATAATATTGTGTTAGTTTCTGTTGTACAGCATAGTAAATCAGTCACACAAATACATGTATCTCTTCTTCTTCTAATTTCTTTCCCATTGAATCCATAGAGCACTTAGTAGAGCTCCCTATGCTATAAAATCAATTCTCATTAGTTATCCATTTTGTTTCTATTTCTGCTTTGCAAATGAGTTAATCTATACATTTTCTAGATTCCATATATATGCATTAATATACGGTATATGCTTTTGTCTTTCTGAGCTACTTCACTCTGTTTGAGTCTCTAGGTCCATCCACATCTTTTTATGGCTGAGTAATATTCCACTGTATAAGTGCCACATCATCTTTATCCATTCTTCTGTTGATGGATATTTAGGTTGCTTCCATGCCCTGGCTATTGTAAATAGTGCTGCAATGAACATTGGGATGCATATATCTTTTTGAATTATGGTTTTCTCTAGGTATATGCCCAGGAGTGGGAATGCTAACTCTTTAAAAGCTGGTTCCACAGCTTTTAAATTGAGCCATTTTTACAAATGTTAGTGAAAATTAAAAAAACAACAACTATATTTCTCTTTCTATATCTTTCTTGCTATATCATCTCACACAATGATAGGTGCCAAAAATCCTCAATATCGCTACTTATTGACTTCTCTGCATATCTATGTGGCTTTTTTTAATGCTTATAAAATTTAAACATATACATTATAGAGCTTAAACTCACATGACAGAGCTGAAAGGGGCTTTCAATTAACCACCTGAGTGAGCCCTATCCAAGCCCCCTGATTTTATAGGTAGGAAAACTAAGTCTCAAAGAGCCAAGTGACTTTCCCAAGATCACACAACTGCCTAGTCAGAACTGGCACTAGAACTTAGCTTTCAATCCAAGGATTTTTCCACTTCACTTATATAAAACATTATAAATGTGGATGTCAGTATTTTTCATTAAAATTAGCAGCAAATAAAAAATGTCATGATATTTTTCTCGAATAAGTTGAAGGGATTCTTCTTAGGAAATAATGACTTTTCCTTCCTATTACCTAGCACTTGACCATTTATGTGATGTGCAAAGGCTGAATTTTATCCAGATTTATAACATTTGAGCAGTTTAGCATTTTCATTTTGAGGTGGTTTGGTAGGGGCTACCATGACTAGGCTGCTTCTCTCTGGCAAGACCATAATTTGGCTCTTTGGATTAAAAGTAAGATAGAAAGAATTTCACTCTCTTTCCTCTGTATCATATATATCTAGATATTTTTTTACAGCCCTCAAAAGCCCTATTTTGCAACCTAAATAGTCCTGGACCCTGGAAATGATGTAACTTATATGAGGAAAAGGATAAGCAAAAGAGTTTGCCATCAATGTCCAGACAAGTTCTTGTTAAAAAAACAGAAAGAAAAGTAGGATGTTTTCATGGAAAAGGGGACAGATTTTTACCTCTTTCATACCTTTACTGAGGCAAAAATTGTGTTTCCATATGTGATTAAATAATCATCCTTTTTACTGAATTTGTGACATATATGAGATGAGTTTTTGTGTGTGCATGCTAAGTCTCTTCAGTCGTGTCTGACTCTTTGTGACCCCACGGACTGTAGCCCACCAGCTCCTCTGTCCATGGCATTCTCCAAGCAAGAATACTGGAGTGGGTTATCACTCCCTCTTCCAGGGGATCTTCCCAACCCAGGACTCTAACCCACATCTCATATGTCTCCTGCATTGGCAGGTGGTTTTCTTACCCTTAGTGCCACCTGGGAAGCTCAAGTTTTGTCTGATTGATTTTTAAATACACAGTTAAGTTTAGTTAAGTCACTCAGTCATGTCTGACTCTTTGTGACCCCATGGTTGCAGCATGCCAGACTTCCCTGTCCATCACCAACTCCCAGAGCTTACTCAAACTCATGTCCATTGAGTCGGTGATGCCATTCAACCATCTCATCTTCTGTTCTCCCCTTCTCCTCCCACCTTCAATCTTTCCCAGCATCAGGGTCTTTTCCAATGAGTCATTTCTTTGCATCAGGTGGCCAAAGTATTGGAGCTTCAGCTTCAGCATCAGTCCTTCCAATGAATAGTCAGGACTGATTTCCTTTAGGATGGACCTGTTGGATCTCCTTGCAGTCCAAGGGAACCTTGAGTCTTTTTAAAGACTTTTTTAAAAACAAGAGGTTTGTTTCTTTTTTGAATATGCACCTGTATATAAATGTATCACAACAGTAACCAAGCAGAATTTCTAAACAAAGAGTTTTAAGTAGAAACCTGAGAGTATGACACATGTTCCTCGCTCAGCCTAGAGATGCAGTCTGTCTTTTTTGAAGGGGTACAAGGTTTGGTAGTACTTTGCTTCAGAACAGTAAATCATGGCCATAATCTGTCTATCCATCTTTCTGTGAGAAGAAAACAATTATGTAAGGACTCTTGAGCCCCACAGAGATATTTTTTTCCCACTGGTCTTTTATAACAGAAGAATGATAATACATTTCCATTTAGTGCTTGTACAAATTCAAGTTTACATTTTTCTTGCATATTTCTCATCTTATTTGCTATCCTTTCCTCAAGCTTTCTGCTTGCTCATTATTTACTCAGTTATTGCCTGTGTTCTAGGCACTTTTCTAGGCATATTAAGATGAAGATATATGGGGTCCTGTCTTCGAGCAGCTCATTATCTTATACAAGTGGCAGTCTGATAAACAAATGTTTGTCTTTGTTTCCCTAGCATAAACAACTCGAATTCCAAAAGGCCTGCTTCAACCCCTCTCATGTTACTTTTTGTGTTATGTCCCACTTCTTGTCTATTGAGGTGTTTATCTTGTTTTTATGCTACTATATCTTTTAAATGTTCTCTTTATGAATTTAAATGTTCTCTTTATCATGATGTGTATTTGGAGCAGTGAAGGACTTCTCCGCTTAAACTTGAAAGTCAAACAAATTGGGATAAGGAGTCCCAATATTTTCAATGGTTTAAAATATTTTATAAAATGTAGAAATTAGCTGTTAGTTGACGATTTAAAACAAATAAGCAATCATGAGTCTCTGGGTTTTAAAAGTATTTCATAAAGAAAATTATTTTAAACTGTTTATTAGAAACTTTTCATACAAAAATATATAATGAGCCTCCATGTGCCTATCACATAGGTACAACAATTATAATCAGTATGATATTCTTATTTTATTCATACCCACCCCACCACTTTTTTTTTTCTTTAATGGAAAGAAAATGTTGGAGCATTTTAAAGTACATCCCCAGCATTATATCATTTATCCCATAAACACTTCATATTTTTAACAGAAAGGGATTTTTTAAAACACACACATACACACATAAAGCAACATATGACATCCAACACAGTTAATGATTTTTTAATATTATGTAATACTCTGTCTATGCTTAAATTCCTCCAGCTATCTCAAAAGCTGTCTTTTAATGGATATCAGTGTACTCTCCCCTTTTTTATAAAATATATATATATATTTATTTGGGGGGAAAAACTGTAGAATCTCCCACACTCTGGATTTGGCTGATTGCATCTTGCAGTGTAAATTAACATATTCTTCTTGTTCCTTTTTCCTTAAAACTAGAACTTGTATTGTTTTTTAATCGCTAATTTGTGTTCGACTCTTTTGTGACCCCATGGACTGTAGCCTGTGAAGCTCTTCTGTCACTGGGATTTCCCAGGCAAGAATATTGGAGTGGGTTGCCATTTCCTTCTCCAGGGGATTTTCCTGACCCAGGGATCAAACCCCCATTTCTTGTATTGGCAGGCAGATTGTTTACTGCTGATCCACCAGGGAAGCCTAGTACTTGCATATTTAGGCTTAATTAGGTCAAATCCTTTTTTCAGGCGTATTTAATAGGTTCAGTTCAGTTCAGTCACTCAGTCATGTCTGACTCTGTGACCCCATGAACCGCAGCACACCAGACCTCCCTGTCCATCATCAAACCCATGTCCATTGAGTCGGTGATGCCATCCAACCATCTCATCCTCTGTCATCCCCTTCTGCTCCTGCCCTCAATCTTTCCCAGCATCAGGGTCTTTTCAAATGAGTCAGCTCTTCACATCAGGTGGCCAAAGTATTGGGCTTTCAGCTTCAACAGCAGTCCTTCCAATGAATACCCAGGACTGATCTCCTTTAGGATGGGCTGGTTGGATCTCCTTGCAGTCCAAGGGACTCTCAAGAGTCTTCTCCAACACCACCGTTCAAAAGCATCAATTCTTCAGCACTCAGCTTTCTTCACAGTCCAACTCTCACATCCATACATGACCACTGGAAAAACCATAGCCTTGACTAGATGGACGTTTGTTGACAAAGTTATGTCTCTGCTTTTTCATATGCTGTCTAGGTTGGTCATAACTTTCCTTCCAAGGAGTAAGCGTCTTTTAATTTCATGGCTGCAATCAACATCTGCGTGTTGTGTATTTCCTACTGCTTTACATCATGTGACGCATAATAGCTGTGTGGTCTACTTTTGGTGACATTAATTACAGGGCTCAGATGATGTCATCTCAGATCCATCTATTATAATTTTCCATTGACCATTCACCTAATGGTTATAGCTGCCACTGTTGATTGTTATTTAGATCCATTATTCCATTAGGTATTGCAAAATGGTGATTTTCTAATTCTATCATTTGTTCTGCATTTGTTATCTGCGATTCTTTGATTAAAGAAGAATTTTCCTTTAATAAGCATTTGGGTACCCTGACACCGTTCATATTGGAAAGGAAGAATAAATGCTTGGTTCTCTACCTTTATCAATTGTCCGAATAATGAGTTGGTGCCCTATCTTGCTTTTCTGCTGGGTCTCCTCAGTGGTTTAAAATAGCACGACATTGTTTTTCATCTCCATGTAGCACTTCTTTATCTTACATGTCTCTTTTTTCTATGACATCATAATCTGATTTCAAAAGGGAACATTCTCTTAAGTCTTCTTGAATTCATAAATCATGAATCCCCTAAATATTCTTCTGTTTTGTGTAAGTCAGTGAGGGACAAAAGCCATGCTGGATTTTTCAATCAGTGGAAATGTAATATAGGACATTGGTTATAAATAGGAAATCTAACGTAAAGGGGGGAGATACTGGTAACTGCAAGAAGTTACTACCCATTGAGCCTGAAGGAAAAAGAAAATGGTGGCATGCAGTGCCCAGAAGAACTTCATCACTAAGGCTACTGAGCACCTGCCACTGACTTTGGAGCCACGGCTGCTGCCGCCACTGTAGGAAATGTGGAACTCATATTTCCACTGTTGCTGCAGTAGCTTCTGTCACTGTTGCTGCTAGAATCATCAGACTGTCTGAGCTCTGTGCCGATGGAGGTGACAGAGCACTCCCTCCTGCTGTAGCCACTGGATCTCATTATCTGAGAAGAATCCAGGAGCCTAATTCACCCCATGCAGCCATCACTGCTATCAGAGCCACTAAAACCTAAAATGGGAAGAAATGACTTCTTTTTCTCCTGCCTTCTTAATCTCCTGCAGTGCTTCCCACTGATAGAACCCAACCAGAAGAGCCACACTGGCAAGATAGTCTGCGAGATGTAGTTTTTAGGCTTCTCTCCTCTGCAATATTGAGCAAAACGTGAACAGACAGGATGAGGCTGACAGCAGACAGACAAATGACCACATGCGCATCTTTAAATAAATCCATGGTTGCAGAGGCAGCATGCTCCTCCAAGTCTTCAGCAGTATGTGGATCTGTAGAATTCTTCTTGAAGTCTTATGATTTTCCTTATTTACTGTTCCTTAACAGAAAGTTCTGTGTGTGTTGTGCTTTTATAGTCAAATAGGTGTTCAATTTAATTCATAAATTAGGCCTTTAGTTTCAGATCAATAGCATAAAATTTTAAATATGGAAATATTGACATCAAACCAGTTGAGACAACAAAAGAAACCAAAGGCATGACCTTTACTGGGAGCTTCCTATCTGTTAAATATAACATGGACAGAATTTCTAAGGAGAGGCCCCACATACAGGATCTCTTTTAAGTGATCATTTCTACCTGGATCCAGGTTGGGTCCTTTCCAAGTGGTCAGTATACTACTCCTACAGCCAATCTGCGTATATGAGAGGGAGCTGAGAAAAAGTCCAAAGAGTCCCTCAGACTATGCTTGCTGTCCAGATACAGATCAGAAAACCTTTGTCTCTCATTTAGCTATATTATGGGAGTGACATACTTTGTTGTTCAGTCACTCAGTCATGTCTGACTCTTTGCAACCCCATGTACTGCAGCATGCCAGTCTTCCCTGTCCTTCATTATCTCCCAGAGTTTGCTCAAACTCATGTCCATTGAGTTGGTGATGCCATCCAGCCATCTCATCCTCTGTCACCCCCTTCTCCTGTCCTCAATCTTTCCCAGGATCAGGGTTTTTCCAGTGAGTTGGCTCTTTGCATCAGGTGGCCAAAGTATTGGAGCTTCAGCTTTAGCATCAGTCCTTCCAATGGATATTCAAGGTTGACTTTCTTTAGGATTGACTGACTTAGTTACCTAGAATAGCACCATGGATCTCCTACTTTTTCTCTTCATCAAATCAGCATTTTACCTGGTACATATTTCTCCAAATGTGGAGTAAGTATTCAATAGATGATACTTGGCCTTGATTGCCAAGGCTACTAAAAAACAGTTCCTCACTTGCATACATTTTTAAAACATTTCTAAATAGGAATTTAAGAGGAAAAACTGGGGATCTGTGCTCATAAAATAACCCTGCTAAAAAATACACTTATTCTTAATTATTATTTCAACTCTTACCCTTACAAGCTTCACTAGTTCTCAACTAATGCAAAAATCTATGTTTAAACATTTTCATCTATATGGGATATTAATAATTATATTTGAAAATGTATTTAATAAATTAAAAATAATAAAAGAAATCTATACAATAAATATTTATCAAAAAGGCAATATTTTCATATGGTTAAAAATATTAAGTATAAAAATGGTAAATAGTGAAAAAATCTCCTTACCAACTGTGTCTTCCAGTCATTCAGTTTCTTTCCCCAGATTCTGGTCCAAATATATTTTATGCTTAAAAGCATACCCTTATATCCTGTTTCACACCTTGCTTTTTTTTTCACTTAGCAATATGTACTATAGATCACTCCTTATCAGCACAAAAATAGAAGACAATTCCCCCTTTGTGTAGGATAAATTCTGAGAAGTGGAATTGCTACATCAAACATTATATCTTTTTTAATCTTGATGAGTATTGCTAAATCTTCCTGCATAAGGACAGTTTACACTTCCAGTATCACCGTGTGAGAGTATCTGTTCTCCCACATTATCATCATCACAATGTATTATCAAATGTTTGCTCTTTGCCAGGTGAAAACAACTGTGATATCAGTGTAATAAATGAAATTCTTTTATTATAAATAATGGTAGCATTTGGATATGATTCAGTTCAGTTCAATTGCTCAATCATGTCCGACTCTTTGTGACCCCATGGACTGCAGCACTCCAGGCCTCACTGTCCTTCACCAACTCCCAGAGTGTACTCAAACTTGTGTCCATTGAGTCAGTGATGCCATCCAACCATCTCATCCTCTGTCATCCCCTTCTTTTCCCACCTTCAATCTTTCCCAGCCTCAGGGTCTTTTCAAATGAGTCAGTTCTTCATATCAGGTGGCCAAAGTATTGGATTTTCAGCTTCAACATCAGTCCTTCCAATGAATACCCAGGACTGATCTCCTTTAGGATGGACTGGTTGGATCTCCTTGCAGTCCAAAGGACTCTTCAAGAGTCTTCTCCAACACCACAGTTCAAAGGCATCAATTCTTCAGTGCTCAATTTTCTTTATAGTCCAACTCTCACATCCATACATGACTACTGGAAAAACCATAGCTTTGACTAGAAGGACCTTTGTTGGCAAAGTAATGTCTCCGCTTTTTCATATGCTGTCTAGGTTAGTCATCAGTTTTCTTCCAAGGAGCAAGCATCTTTTAATTTCATGGCTGCAGTCACCATCTGCAGTGATTTTGGTGCCCAAGAAAATAAAGTCTTTCACTGTTTCCATTGTTCCCCATTTGCCTTGAAGTGATGGGACCAGATGCCATGATAAGTTTTAAGCCAACTTTTTCACTCTCCTCTTTCACCTTCATCAAGAGGCTCTTTAGTTCTTCTTCACTTTCTGCCATAAGGGTTGTGTCATCTGCATGTCTGAGGTTATTGATATTTCTCCCGGCAGTCTTGATTCCAGCTTGTGCTTCATCCAGCCCAGTGTTTTTCATGATGTGGTTAAGTACTGTTTTTTGCTTTTTCTGCAACTATTAATTCATATCTTTGTCCTTTTTTTCTCAATTGGTATAATAGTATTTTCCTTATCATTTTTTATAAATGCTTTCTATTTCAAGAAAACTAGCCCTGTAAGGTAATTTTCAAATATCTCTCTACTCCATTATTTGTCTTTTGTCTTTGTATATGGTCATTTTTGTAAAAATATATATATGGAGGTGAATTTATTAAGCCTTTCCTTTATGGCTTTTGAGCTTTATCTCATAGCTATACAGAGCTTCTGCAATCTTGAATTTTTTTTATTCTCTCAGTTTTAAACATTTAAAGCTTTATATTTAAATACTTGATCTATTGATCTAATGAGACTGAAGGTATTATTTCCTTTTTATTGTCTTATATGGCTTCCTGTTTCCTCTGAAAGTATTCACTGAGTAATTCATTTTTTACCCCATGGATTTGAGCCCCTTTACAATCTACCAAATTATTTATCTATTTCTAGACTTTGTATTCTGTTCCACCAATCTGTCTATTTGTACGCCTAATGATGTTATTTGAAGTATTGCTACCTGGTAAACAGTGTGTTTACAAAGAAAGCTACTTCTTTCCTTGTCAAGCTTCTTTTTAATACTTTAAAGGCTTCAGGAAATCAAGAGGTTTTTCCTGAAACTACAGATGTAAGGCATTATT
Organism: Cervus canadensis; assembly: GCF_019320065.1. Taxonomy (NCBI): domain Eukaryota; kingdom Metazoa; phylum Chordata; class Mammalia; order Artiodactyla; family Cervidae; genus Cervus; species Cervus canadensis. Next base: position 62,600,913 of record NC_057392.1, read on the forward strand.
TGTATGTCTGTGCAACAGGAAAGGCATGGGATAAATCACAGTCCATTCAAGTATGGAGTCATTATCCAATGTCCAGGCACTTTTGCTAGATGCAGAGAAAATCCCAGTAAACTGATGATTCAACATGATGCCTTTTGTAAGCAAGTTTCAGACACTTGAAGAATTTTAAAGAAATAATGCTGTGTAAATTCATTCTTCATTCTTCTTCAGACTGAAGAAGCAAGAGTTAAAAGAGCTACCATTTCAAAAAATCAAGAAGAAAAGCCAAATAAAGGAAATAAAGTGACTCTGGAATTGGATCTAGAGCAGGAAGCAGAGGGACAACATCTTGGATCAGCACTACATTTACTATAATGGAGCCAGGGACAAGTCACCTATCTACTACATTTTATTCCCATTTGAATAATCTTCATTTATCTTCCCTAGTTTGAGGGTTTGCATGATTGAGTTTCAACTCTAATTTATTTAGTTGTTACTCTCTGTTCTGGGAGAAAAGCAGAGACACTTTTTAAGATTCTGATGTAGATTGCTTTGATGAAAAGCCTGTTTTGTCACTTACTAGCTGAGGGACTTAGGCAAGGTGCATAGTCTCTCTGTGCTACCTGCCCCTACCCCACCCCATTTTCCCTATTTGTGAAAAATGAATAACAGTAACGCTATTTCATCAAGTTGTCTTTAGAACTAAATGGATATGCTATATCCAGGCACTTAGCACAGTGCTTGGATCGTCTTTGTTACTAAATAAAGTTACTGTTTTGGGCTTTCCTGGTGGCTCAGCAGTAAACAGTCCTCCTGCAATGCAGGAGACACAGGAGATGCGACTTGGATCCCTAGGTCAGGAAGATCCCCTGGAAAAGGGCATCACAACCCACTCCAGTATTCTTGGCAGGAAAATCCCTTGGACAGAGGAGCCTGGTTGGCTACAGTCCATGGGGCTGCAAAGAATCAAATGCAACTGAAGTGACTGAGCACACACACACACACAAAGTTATTGTTAATTTTGGTGATCATCGTATCAATTATTCTAACAAATGACTACATGATGAACGATTTATTTTTATCTTAACTTTACAGAAACCAAGATTTTTTTCCCCCAATTTCCATAGCTAGACTGTTACTAGGAGAAGGATGAGAGTCAAACCCTGTTGTGTGTATATTTCAATGAAGCCAACTGTCTTTTCGGCTCAACGTCTTAAAATTATGTGTTTTCTAAACTAATACTGACCAATGATGGTATATTCTGTTTTTTTCTTATGCCTCTTCTATTGATTACTGCTTCAGGGCAGATTGACCCCAAATCCTTTGTCACATTTAAAACTGACTGATATTCCCTTCCCTCAGTACTTTATATGTCCTCAGTCACTCCCTTTAAATACTAAAACATAATGCCACTAATTGTAATTGTATTCTAGATTATCTAGTTAATTTTGAGGCATAGCCTTGAGACTTTTCACCACATCTTCAGTATTTTGTTCTTTGTTCATGCCCCTTAATAAAATAATAGAAATGAAACCACCACTGGAGATTTAGGATCAAAAAAATGTCTTATTCTGCCTTCTTTTCCTTGATATACTAGTAACAAATAAATATTACCCCTTTATATATGAGGCAGCTTAGCACCAAAAATGGCTAATTTGTCAAAGCTGTAGTCTAAACTGCAGTTGAAATAAATCCTGGGAAGTGTGAGCCTGCCATTCTCTGGTCAACAGAGTACTATATAACTTGACTTGTTGACCTAGAAAAACCTGGGTCACATGTAATGTAACCCTCTGAGGTAGTTCAAGAGACTGATTTAGTGTTTCAGTGTCATGTTGAGCATAAGAAGATTTCAGAGTCTCAGATCAGAGAAATGAAATCTGGCCTCTAAGAGCTCCTTGTGAAATGATAGATACAGGAGCATATACTTAAATGATTACTTTTTAGAGTCCATGCTTCAGAACTTTTTGCAAATTGTCTATCTATCTGCCTATCTATCTACCTACTTATTCACTTGTTTGCTTTTCAGTGTATTTGACATACTACAAGCTTCTGGAGAAAATATGGCTAAGCTTAATAACTAACCCCACTGACTATTCCAGTATAATGAACATGAAAGTAAAACTTTCATGTCAGTCGTGTCCAACTCTTTGCAACCCCATGGATTATACAGTCCATGGAATTCTCCAGGCCAGAATATTGGAGTGGGTAGCCTTTCCCTTCTCCAGGGGATCTTTGCAATCCAGGGATCAAACCCAGGTCTCCTGCATTGCAAGCAGATTCTTTACTAGCTGAGCCACAAGGGAAACCCAAGAACACTGGAGTGGGTAGCCTATCCCTTCTCCAGTGACTCTTCCTGATCCAGGAATCTAACCGGGGTCTCCTGCATTGCAGACAGATTCTTTACCAAATGAGCTATCAGGGAAGCCCTTTTCAGCATCATAGGACCCTACTAGATCTAATCTAAGGGATTTACAAACCCTTGGAGGAAGCAAAAGAGATGAAATCAAAGACACAAACTCAATTCAAACTGGTCAAGTAATTGGAAACTTATTGGCACATATAAATGAGATGATCATGATAGAGTTGGAATGGGTGCTCAATTTTTGGAACAGATACCACTTTTCCAGTGTGTCCAGGGAAACTTCCAAGATCCAGTGTAACTGAACAAACTTTGTTTATATACCTATCCATGAATCACTGGGTGAAAAGAAAGGAAAATATTTCTGCCAACTCTGAGAGTGGGAATTAAAGTTATCTTTCTACCCCACAGCATCACATGCCCAAAACTGTGTGAACTGTGAGTAGAGAAGGGGTGGTGTTTTATGAGATAACAAATGTGACATTAACAGAAGAGAGAAGGGATGCCAGGCAGGCGAAAAGAAATATTTACCATCAGTTCACTTCAGTTCAGTTCAGTCACTCAGTTGTGTCCGACTATTTGTGACGCCATGGACTACAGCATACCAGGCCTCCCTGTCCATCACTAACTCTCAGAGCTAACTCAAACTCACATCCATTGAGTCGGTGATGCCACCCAACCATCTCATCCTCTGTCGTCCCCTTTTCCTCCAGCCTTCAATCTTTCCCTCATCGGGCTTGTTTCCAATGAGTCAGTTCTTCACCTCAGGGGTTTCAACTTCAAGATAGGTCTTTCCAATGAACACTCAGGACTGATCTCCTTTAAGATGGGCTGGTTGGATCTCCTTGCTGTCCAAGGGACTCTCAAGAGTCTTCTCCAACACCACAGTACAAAAGCACCAATTCTTTGGCACTTAGATTTCTTTATAGTGCAACTCTCACATCCATACATGACTACTGGAAAAACCATAGCTTTGACTAGATGGACCTTTGTTGGCAAAGCAGATCTCTGTTTTTTAATATGCTATCTAGGTTGGTCATCACTTTTCTTCCAAGCAGCAAGTCTTTTAATTTCATGGCTACAGTCACCATCTGCAGTAATTTTGGAGTCCAAAAAAATAAAGTCTATCACTGTCTCCACTGTTTCCCCATCTATTTGCCATGAAGTGATGGGACCAGATGCCATGATCTTAGTTTCCTGAATATTGAGTTTTAAGCCACCTTTTCCCTCTCCTCTTTCACTTTCATCAAGAAGCTCTTTAGTTCTTCTTTACTTTCTGCCATAAGGGTGGTGTCATCTGCATATCTGAGGTTATAGATATTTCTCCCAGGAATCTTGATTACAGCTTGTGCTTCATCCAGCCTAGCATATTCATGATGTACTCTGCATATAAGGTAAATAAGCAGGGCGACAGTATACAGCCTTGATGTACTCCTTTGCCTGTTTGGAACCAGTCTGTTGTTCCATGTCCAGTTCTAACTGTTGCTTCCTGACTGGCATACATATTTCTCAGGAGACAAGTCAGGTGGTCTGGTATTCCCATCTCTTTAAGAATTTTCCACAGTTTGACTGTGATCCACACAGTCAAAGTCTTTGGCATAGTCAATAAAGCAGAAATAGATGTTTTTCTGGAACTCTCTTGTTTTTTCAAGAACTCTCTTGCATTCCAGCAGATATTGGCAATTTGACCTGTTATTCTTCTGTCTTTTCTAAATCCAGCTTGAACATCTGGAAATTCACAGTTCACGTACTGTTGAAGCCTCACCTTGAGAATTTTGAGCATTCCTTTGCTGGCATGTGAGATGAGTGCAATTATGTGGCAGTTTGAGCATCCTTTGGCATTGCCTTTCTTTGGGATTGGAATGAAAACTGACCTTTTCCAGTCTTGTGGCCACTGCTGAGTTTTCCAAATTTGCTGGCATATCGAGTGCAGCACTTTCACAGCATCATCTTTTAGGATTTGAAATAGCTCAACTGGCATTCCATCACTTCCACTAGCTTTGTTCGTAGTGATGCTTCCTAAGGCCCACTTGACTTTGCGTTCCAGGATGTCTGGATCTAGGTGAGTGTGAGTGATCACACCATCATGATTATCTGGGTCATGAAGATCTTTTTTGTACAGTTTTTTTGTGTATTCTTGCCACCTCTTCTTAATATCGTCTGCTTCTGTTAGGTCCATACCATTTCTGTCCTTTATTGAGCCCATCTTTGCATGAAATGTTCCTTTGGTATCTCTAATTTTCTTGAAGAGATCTCTAGTCTTTCCCATTCCTTTGTTTTCCTCTATTTCTTTGCATTCATCACTAAGGCTTTCTTATCCCTCCTTGCTATTCTTTGGAACTCTGCATTCAGATGGGTATATCTTTCCTTTTCTCCTTTGCCTTTTGGTTCTCTTCTTTTCACAGCTGTTTGTAAGGCCTCCTCAGACAACCATTTTGCCTTTTTGCATTTCTTTTCTTTTACTTGATTAAAAATGTTATGACACATATTCTGTTATTTCTTTCATTCACTCAAACAGTAAGAAAACAAAAAAGCACAATCTCTGCCCTCAAGAAAATCATATCAGAAATTTTAAAAGTAATTATATCAATACACTATTATGATGTTTTACATTCCATTCAAGGTATGCACACAAAATAAGCTCTGAAAACACCTACTATGGTTATCATTTATATTCACAGAGGACTTGGCTATGATTCTGTTATGAAATTATACGTTAATGTCTACCATAACATGCTAATACACAGAAATGTACAGAAAACCAAAACAGAGACCTTGCTCATAATTCTTGCTAAGGTGTGTGGAAGTAAACAGAAACTTGAATTAAAGTCAGGGAGTCAGAAGGGGGAGCTCTCAGTGTCCTACACAATACCAGTGCTGAACAGGAAGAAGAAAGACTTCTACTTCTTGCCTGCCAAAAGCTCAGCCAATGAGATTGTCATGGTTCGGCCAATGAAAAGCCACTACAGTTTGAGCTCTCAATTCCTCCAGTGGAGGTGGTGCAGCCCTCCCAACTTCCTTTCCCCCTCTTTAAAAGAGTTCTTCCTCACTCTATCGTGCAGGGACTTGCTTGTGGATCACAGTGGTTGCAGAAGCTGAATTGCATTTTTTGCTGGAAAAAAAGAATTGGTCATCTGTATTAGGTCAGCAGGTGACTAGCCTTATTTTAGATGTGTCTGCAATTGAATATAGAATCAACAGCTGAAGTAGTGTTTTTTTCATGATCTGCCACTGCTTGGTGCTGCTAGGAAAGAAAAAGCTGGCAGCATCTGCACTGAGAATTTGTTAACTTTGTACTCTGCAATTTACTTTTATGATGTACAGTGCCACAACTACTATTAAGTTTTATGCCATTGTAGGTAGTTATTTATTAGATAGGAAACTGCTCTCTTTTAAAAATGTCTTTCATTCTCCTACCACTCGGAAAGTACTGCAGTTTAATTGAAAATTGGTGTAGTCATTCTGCCATGGGCTCATGAGACATAATTTGTGTGAATAACTACCACCAAGAGCTTCCCCAAGCAAAGCCTTTCATTAGGGCTGAGAATATTTTCTGATCATCCTAATAATTACCTTTCTTTGAGTTACTGGCTCACCAGTATGGTTGTCATAAAATGTTTTGCTGTTTTTTTGGTTTTGGTTTTGGTTTTGTTTTTTTTCATGTCTCTTGACTTTATAGCTCAAGATCCCACAACAAAGAAGAAAACTGGTCAGGAAATGAGTGTTTATTAACTCTGCTTTGCATGAAGTATTCATTGAAATGTTTATTTAAAAAAAAAAACACTGAAAAATATTCTTCTGGAATGTAGTAGGACATGGCCTCAATTCATCCTTATAAACCCTTGAAGAATTTACTCTGATATGGTTGTTGTCATTACTAAAGTAAGGCTGTGGGAATATGGAGGGAGAATTCTCAGATCAGAGATATGAAATCTGGGCTTGAGTTCTGGTTCTATCTAAACTGTAAGCTAAATGGGTATAATAAAACCTATGCCGTTCCACAAATTATTGTGAAGATTTAAAAATTGAATGCAGACAGCAACACAAAGCATTATGCATGGCACACAGGTAGTGTTCATACATGCTTGCTGAATATGAACTCATAGTAAAGAACTGAGTTAGATTTACTACATTCTTATATTTGTTATTTGAATGCCAAGAGTTCTCTAACACTGTAGTAGTTCATTCAGTTACCAAATTCAGTAATGGAACACCTTTATTTACTTTATTCTCTAAAAAGTACTCAAAAAAATTTTTTTTAAAGAAGAAAAGAAAATACACATCAGTCCCTGTACTAATGAGTGGAAAGGAAAGGGCATGGATATTTAGCTCACATTGAGTATAGTAAGAGAGGTGCACACAAGAATCCCTGAAAGCATGAAGAAAGATCCCTTAAAATTTCCTGATGAAATCAGGAAAAAATGTTCATAGAGAGGATAGCATTTGAGCTGAGGCGTAAATGATAAGCAAGAGTTTTCCAAATGGAGTCAGCTGAAGCAAGATGATTAGAGACCTACAGAAGAGAACAGAGCATATGCTAGTCACCAGGGAAAATGGTATGGTGATAGACTGGAAAGCAGATTAGTGTGATTAGAAAGAGGGCGCATGAGGAAGAAAACCAGGAGGTGAGGGAATAAAGAACAGATCATGAAGGCCCTCATGTGCCTTTCTAGGAGTTTGAACTTTATCTCCCAAGGCAAGAAAATCAGAATTGCCTGTAGATTAGCTGTTGATTTCGCTCAGAGTTGCTTATGAAGTTTAAAGTCAAGATTCTGATCAGAGCTCCTGTCATCCAAAGGTTTGATGGGGGCTGGAGTGTCTCCTTCCAAGATGGCTCACTCACATGTTTATTAGAAGGGAGACTCAGTTCATTGTCACATGGGTCTCTCTAGTGCTGGCTTGAGTGCCTTCATTACATGGTAGCTGGCTTCCCTCAGAGCAAGAAACTTTTGTTTAGATTCAAGAGAAACAGGGAGAACACAGAGTGGGCCACCATACTGGTCTCTGACCTGATCTCAGGTGTCACACACGCACATATCCACCATAACCTGTAGTTAGCGGTGAGTCACTAAGTCCAGCCCACACTCAAATGGGAGAGAATTAGCCTCTCCTTTTGGTAGGAGTGTTGAAGAATATCTGGAGAATATTTTTAAGCCACCACAGGTAGATATTCTGTTATCCATCTTCACACCTGCTAGTTGCAGTTTGGCTGCCTGCAAAATTTCTTGCCCAGATTGAAGCTGTTCTTGCCATATCCATGTCATACTTCACTCTAATTCCTTAGATACCACTCTCTGTCTTTAATGTCTGATCAAATCTCAAGATATGACAAATATGAAAAATATCCTCTAGATCTCTTCAGTGAAACCTTGGGGAAAGAAAAGGCTATGAAGGATATGGAGTAAGTTTATATATGGCCCATGGATCACAATTATTGAGATCTCGATAGGTCTGTGAGAGGGAAAGGATGATTTTTCTAATGTTGGTAGTTGTAAGTCATTATCTCCTTTCAGATGTTTATAGTTCTCTGTTCTTAAACACCAGTTAAAGCATAGCTTAACAGTGTTCTCAGGAAGCTTTTTTTTAACCAATTTGCAGATTTGTTTCACTAAGACATCTTTTAAAACGTGGCCAGAGTTGTTCTGTTTCCTGGATTCATTATGCATATAATATGTGTTTTATTTTTCTTGTTCCTGCAAGCAGAGCCAGAGACAAAAACCAGAGTCCAAGTAGTTTATTTCGGCAATGCTCTCAGGAGTCAGAAAAGAGGGAGTGGTAAAAGTAAAACAGGGGAGAGAAAGAGTGTAAGAGTGTTTTTCAAGGTCACTGTTGGGATCATTGGGATCTTAATTACACTGGGATTGTGAAACACGTACAGAATACTTCCAAGAATTTTCCAGTCAAAGGACAGGAAGCTGGGGTATTTATCCTCTAACTTCCAATAGTTGAACACAGCCGAAATTGTTCAGTGTTCTGTATTTCTGGATTATCCTCCTGAGAGGCTGAATGGGACTCCTGCAGGTTTGAAAAAGGCAGGAAAAGTTTTCAGACTTCAAGTGTGATGCCAACCATGTGCCTGTTAAGCCCTCATGCAGCTGTCCACTGCAGCTGCAGCTCTAACCAGAGGTGAGCTGAGGACTTGTGAGGCAGAACAAAAGCCTGTGATGCAACTTGTAAATGAGCTCTGAAGGCAACACTTCAAGGGAGTCATCCTACAGATGTTAAAACTATCAAGAACACTGCCCCTTTAGGTAATTGCTCCAAAAGAATAAGATTTATTTGGATCTTTAAATTGTGGTATTTGAAGAGGTAGAACAGCCTCACTGTGTACTCCCAACTCCCCCACATATTTTCCCCTATAATCAACATCTTACTTTAGTGTTGTACATTTGTTGCAACTAATGAACTAATATCAATACATTATTATTAGCTAAAGCCCATAGTTTGCATCCAGCTTAACTCACAGTACAGTTCCATGGGTTTTTAAAAAAAATAACATCCTGTATCCAACTTTATAGTATCATACAGAATAGTTTCACTGCCTTAAAATTCCCCTGTGCTTCAACAAATCATCCTTCTTCCCTCCCCCAAATCCCTGGAAACCACAGATGTTTTTACTATCTATATTGTTTTGCCTTTTCCAAAATGTGATACAGTTAGAAACATGTAGATGTAGCCTTTTCAGACTGGCTTCTTTCACTTAGTAATATTCATTTAAAGGTTCTCTATTTCTTTTGGTGACTCGACAGCTCATTTCTCTTTATCACTAAATAATCCATTGTATGGCTATACCTCTGTGTTCATTTACTGAAGGACATTGGTTATCTCAGGTTTGGGGAAATAATAAATAAAACTGCTGGAAGTATTGATTTGCAGGGTTTTGTGTGGACCTAAGTTTTCAATCCCTTTGGGTAAATACCTACAGGTGAAATTGTTGGACCATGTAGTCAGCCTTTATTTAGCTTTGTCAGAAATTGTCAAACTGTCTTCCCAAATGCTATACCACTTTGCATTCCCTTCAGCAATGAATGAAAGTGTCCAATGCTCCATATCCTTACCAGCATTTGCTGTTGTTAGTTTTGGAATTAGAGGTGGTACACCATTATTGTTTCAGTTTGCAATTCCCTGATGGCATATGATGTTGAATATCTTTTTGTATGCCTATTTGTGTCTTCTCTCTTTTTTCCGCCTACAATGCAGGAGACCCGGTTTGATTCCTGGGTCAGGAAGATCCGCTGGAGAAGGGATAGCCTACTCATTCAGATATGTAGATGACACCACCCTTGTGGCAGAAAGTGAAGAACTAAAGCGCCTCTTGATGAAAGTGAAAGAGGAGAGTGAAAAAGTTGGCTTAAAACTCAACATTCAAAAAACTAAGATTATGGCACCTGGTTCCATCACTTCATGGCAAATAGATGAGGAAACAATGGAAACAGTGGCAGACTTTATTTTCTTGGGCTCCAAAATCACTGCAGATGGTGACTGCAACCATGAAATTAAAAGACACTTGCTCCTTGGAAGAAAAGTTATGACCAATCTAGACAGCATATTAAAAAGCAGAGACATTACTTTAGCAACAAAGGTCCATCTAGTCAACGCTATGATTTTTCCAGTAGTCATGTATGGATGTGAGAGTTGGAGTATAAAGAAATCTGGAGTGCTGAAGTATTGATGCTTTTGAACTGTGGTGTTGGAGATTCTTGAGAGTCCCTTGGACTGCAAGGAGATCCAACCAGTCCATCCTAAAGGAAATTGGTCCTGAATATTCATTGGAAGGACTGATGCTGAAGGTGAAACTCCAATACTTTGGCTACCCAGAGCAAAGAACCTAATCATTGGAAAAGACCCTAATACTGGGAAAGATTGAAGGCGGGAGGAGAAGGGGAAAACAGAGGATGGGCTGGTTGGATGGTACCACCGACATGATGGACATGAGTTTGAGTAGGCTCCAGGATTTAGTGATGGACAGGGAAGCCTGGCATGCTGCAGTCCATGGGGTCACAAAGAGTTGGACTTGACTGAGCGACTGAACTGCACTGAACTGAGCTTCCTATATCTGTAGTTTGGCCTCTGTCATTAATTTTGAAAAATTTACAGCCATTATCACTTCAAACAAATTTGTTCCTTCCTCTCTTTCCCCTCCTTCCATAACATTTATTAATCTCCTTCTTAAGTGTCCCACAGTTCTTGCATATTCTGTTTCCTATTTTTTAAATTCTTTTTTTTTTTCTCTCTCTACATTTCAGTTTGGGAAATTTCTACTCACCTATCTTTAAAATCATCAGTTTTTCCTTCAAGTGTTCAGTCTCATAATGAGCCCATTAAAGCCTTTCTTCATTCTATTCAGTTTTTGTTTTCTAGCATTTGTCTTTGATTTTTTCTTAGAATTTTCATTCGTCTGCTTATTTATCTTTTCATACATACCACCTACTTTTTTCATTAGTATTTAATATATTATTCATAGTTATTCTAAATTCTCTACCTAATGATTCCAAAACCTATGCCATATATGAGTCTGGTTCTGATGTTTGCTTTATCTCTTCAGCTATGCTTTTCTTTGTCTTTTAGTACACCCAGTAATTTTTTGGTGAAAGCCTGACATGATGCATTAACTAATAGGAACAGAGGTAATTAGGCTTTGGGTGTGAAGTTTTATAATAGTCTGCCTAGGAGTTAGGCTGTGTTTAATGTTTGCTGTAGCTGTAGGCGCCAGAGGCTTCTGTTTCCTCTGGTTTTCATGTGCGAGTGTTTTTTTTAAATACCTATTTGTCCTTGTGCTTAACTAAGACTTTTAAAAGTCTTTTTAAATTGCATCTCTGTCTTATAGTTTTCTCAGTTGTAATCCACTGATACTATACCAGAATTGAGACAATTTTCTATAATCTTATACTAAAATCTCATTTTTTTTTTTTTTTTAGGGTTTCTAAGTCCCTGGGCTTCAGTAGTGCATCTTAATTTTCTTAGTTGTTTGTTTGTTTTTTTCCCTTTTCCCCTTATTTGTGATTGGCTTTCATGGTGACTCACCAGTAAAGAATCTACCTGCAATGCAAGAGACAGAGCGTTCCATCTCTTGATGGTGAAGATTCTCTGGAGGAGGGCATGGCAACTCACTCCAGTATTATTTTTTCTTTTTTTTTTCTAAATACACTTTTTGTTACCATAGTCTGGAATGCATGTGAACAACCGAGAGATGCCAGATATTTGAAGAAGACTTGATCAAAACATAAGAACAAAAAATTCTCAGGGGAAAAAGAAAAACAAACAGGAAATGCATAGAACAGAAAATATTAACATTAATATTCTCATTTAAAATGTATTGTATTCATGAAATGACAGTATATTATGTTCACTTTTTGTGGAAACAAAACGACAAAAAAGTTTACAAATCATGATTGGTGTGTCAATAAATTATCACAAAGTGAACATAAATGGGTTAAAAGTACAGTATTACTAACACCTCATTAGTCTTTCCTTCTTCTCCAACAGAAAAAAACACTGTGGCTTTTAATATCATACATTACTATTTGCTTGGTTGCAAACTTTGTAACAATAGAATTCTAGAAAATTTATTCTCTAGAATTATTTTTATCTTTTTCTCTAATTTTTTTCCCTTTCTTCACATCTGCTATTTTCAGCATGTTTGTTCAGTTTTGTTTTCCGTCAGATTTAGATTCATTGAGGAAGTGGTTTTTCTTTCATTTTTAGGTGCTTCTTTTTTAATTTATTTATTTTTTAATCGAAGTATAATTGCTTTAGAGAATTTTGTTGTTTTCTGTCAAACATCAACAAGAATCAACCATAGATATTCTTGCCTGGAAAATCCCATGGACAGAGGAGCCTGGTGGGCTACAGTCGGTGGGGTCACAGAGTCTGAAGCAGCTGAGCACTTTTACTTGCAATAGGAAAGTTAGAGGATGCTGGCTCTGGCTAGTTGCCCCTCCTTTAGGTCACATAAGACTCTGGTTACATAATTTCCCTTAAAGGGCAGATTTTGTAATGTAGGGACTCTGAATGGTTACATTTCCCCTCCTCCTGCTCTTAAGAGAGAAGGGAGTTTTGCTCTCTTCTTTTAGACAAGAACTTGGTGAGATTCCTAGAGATAAAGATGATGAAAGTGTGGCTATCTAAGACCAGACTCTTAGGAGTTTTTAACTCTCAAGCTAGTCCAGACCCAGTCACCAGAAATTCATCAAAATTACCATGTATATCGTCTTACCTATTTAAGGCTCCAGTGGCTTCTGTTTCAGGTGAATTGATCTCAGCTCTGGTTCTCTGTATTCACCAGTTCTCTGGATTTTAGGAAGACAGTTTGCTCTATAATTTCAATTATTTGATGGATCTTAAAAATGTCATTGTTTTTCCAGCTTGTTCAGTGTTTTTCTTGTGAGAATTGGAGTGGAAATTTACAAGATTTTTACATGTCAGAATTGATAAAATATATTTTAACAACTTTATGAGTTATAGTTTACATATTATAAAATTTATGTATTTTAAGTGTACAAATAAGTGATTTCTAGCAACTTTACTGAGTAAGGTAACTATTACCTGATATGAAAAGCCCTCTTTGGAAAAGACCCTGATTGAGGAAAGATTGAGGGCAGGAAGAGAAGGGGGCAACAGAGGATGAGATGGTTGGATTGCATCACCGACTCATTGGACATGCTTTTGAGCAAACTCCAGAAGATGTGAAGGACAGGGAAGCCTGGAGTGCTATAGTCCATGGGGTCACAATGAGCTGGACACCACCACCACCATAAGTCAGTTTTAAAGCATTTTCATCTCCCAAGTTGAGGAGTTTGCGTTTGGTGTTTCCATGCTCCCCACAGACATTCTCCCACATATACAGACTTAAATGTCTTTGCTAGTTTTCTACCAACATTTTATTATACCTAGTAAAATACTATTTTCTGGAACTCTTCTGATTACCAGCCTTGTTTTCCTCAGAGATTGGATTTGAAATTTAAAGACCCCACATTGCCACTTATTTTTATCACATTAGGCAGTTCATTCCAACTCCAGATTTCCTGAGAAAAGAAAGTAGAAATTACTTATCCTGATATTCCCTGCAGTTAGCAAAATAGTTGGCACATGCATGGTGATCAGTAAACATTTGTGGATGAACAAATCTGGACTTGGTGTCAAGATTCATAAAATAGTGGGATTGAACTAGATTAGGAGGTATGTTCATGGATATATGGTGGGTATAGGAATGCCCTGATGTGGTCTGAAAAATTTTGTCAACATAGCCTTCATGAAATTTTCAAAAGTTTCAAGGCCCAAAGGGGTGAAGAACAATGGACTCAGTGATATCCAAGGACTTTTCCAACTCAAACATTCTGCCAATCAACATATACTATATTTCCTGTTCCTAACTCAGGATTTTTATAAACTAGATGTTATGTAACTAAGGGCATTTTGACATTTGATTCTAGCTGTTAGAAGCTTACCTATTATACCACACATCTGAATTTATGCAAGCAGTGGTTAAATGTGGAATCCACACTACTTAGGCTTAAAAACTGCAAGGTTCTAGTTCCCCTAAATCTAAATCTTGGGATCTCACTACTTCTAGCTGACCATAAAAGCGAAGGAGGTTGAGGCCTGAAGGGAAAAGAAATGACTAGGTCTGCAAATCAGACCCAGGCTTACTTATCCAAATAGTTGCATGTGCAGAAGAGGTAGAAATGGGAGTTTAGTTTGCCTAGCCAGGCTCTGTTTAGACCTGCTTATCACTTTAAAACAAGAAACAGGATGTAGAACATAGGTTCATTCCTTAAAAGACCATCATGAATTAGGCTGCAACTCTTCATTTTTTAGAGAGCAAGTAGGTAGGTGAGCTAAGAAGAGGGTGGATAGTAGAGGAAGGTCTGATGTGGAGAGAAAGGACTGAAAGTCTCTCTCTTTCCTACCGTGGCCATTGGACTTATTTTGATTGGTAGGCTGTCATCCATCACTCAAGCATGCTTTTGCCTTGAGCATGACTTCAGTTTAACAAATGCTTTGTTATTGTATCAAGTGCTTTGTTGTTCTTTCTGTATATAACCTTTCCTTAGGCCAACTTCTATAGCATTTCCATGTGCCCTCACTCAGCCATGCAGTCATTACTAACACCTAGACTCTTGATACATTAGATTTATACCTAATTATCCCCTGGAGAAGGAAATGGCAACCCACTCCAGTACTCTTGCCTAGAAAATCCCATGGACAGAGAAGCTTGGGAGGCTGCAGTCCATGGGGTCGCTACAAGTCGGACACGACTGAGCGACTTCACTTCACTATTTTTTTAATCACTCTACCAAACATACACAGACACACACATTTTACTAGCAGGTAATTGGTAAATATTTATTAAATGAATGCTGTGTGTCAGTTCTTCATGTCAGGTGGCCAAAATATTGGAGCTTCAGCATCAGTTCTTCCAATAAATATTCAGGATTGATTTCCTTTAGGATTGATTGGTTTCATCTCCTTGCAGTCCAAGGGACTCTCAAGAGTCTTCTCCAGTACCACAGTTCAAAAGCATCAATTCTTCGGCACTCAGCCTTCTTTACAGTTCAACTCTCACATCCATACTTGACTACTGGAAAAACAATAGCTTGGACTAGAAGGACCTTTGTTAGCAAAGTAATGTCTCTGCTTTTTAATATGCTATCTAGGTTGGTCATAGTTTTTCTTCCATGGCTACGGTCACCATTTGCAATGATTTTAAAGCCCAAGAAAATAAAATCTGTATTAAAAATGCTATTACAAATATTATTTTTAAGTGGGAAAATATAATGTTGAAAAAAGTAAATGCAAATCTGTATGCATACTGTAATTATAATTACATGAAGAACATATATTAAGGTGAAATTGACAGAAGGAAATATGACAAAATGTGGCCAATAATGGTTCAGTAATTCATGAGTATCTTTTTTTCTTTATTTTTCAATTTTTTCTCATTCATATTTGGGGGTTATTGATATTTGAAGGACACCCAGCAAATGGTGGGATAGGAAACCCTAGTGGATTGCCCGCCATGGAGCCCTTCAATACCCTCAATCTCCTGAAATCTCCCTTTCAGACTTAGTCTGCCACTGAGTCATTGGGCAGCCCACATCAGCCAGAGTGCTAGCTCATTAAAACTACAAAATAGGATAGCCTAACACAAGCTTTTCTGTGCAGGATGTCTGCCTCTAACCTTTGCCCTTTGGCATAGCTTATAGTCTTTCAGACCTCCCTAATCAGAGGTTTTAGATCCAAATTTCTTTGGAATCTCTGTTATGAAATAGCTATTTTTCCCATTAGGAGGCCTAAGTTAAAAGATGAGCATTTGGGATCCTAAACTCTTTTCCCAGATAATGTGGGAAATCTCCTTGTGTGGAAGCTGGAAAATAGCTGATGCTAACCCTAGCAATGCACAAAGCATGGAACTTTAAACTACTGCAAGACTAATAGGCTGATTATGACCTCTTTCTTGCTGGGCACTTTCTTTTTTCTGCAGGCATTTTTCTTTTTCAAAAATTAGATAATAGCTCCTGTTGTTCCTTCTTTTAATTTCATAAAATAGCAAATCCCTGTAGTCCTGAGTGATTTAGCCAAGTAAGCAATTATAGGAGATTGCTGGATCCATCTGATTTTCCCCAATAGATTTTAAGATGAGTTGAGTATCTTCAGTTTTTTCATTCTTCCAGAAAGTCAATCAAACTCCTACTGCTTTGTAAGGTCACTGAATACCTCCTGCAAGCTCCTTTAAGAATTCTAGTTGGGAAGCTTCTTAAAACAGCAGCATGTTTTATTAGTCAGGTTTCCTTTGGTTGCAAATGGAAGAAGCCCCTCACATTAGCTAATGCAAAAAATTTTAAAAAAAATTAAGCAGTAAGCACTATTTAATAGCTCACACAAAAAAAAGTCTAGGATGTAAGATGTCATCAAATATCTCTCTCATTCTCTCACCAATATGTTTCTCTGTGTTAGCTTTATTCACCACAGGCTCAAATGACTGCCTCTACCAAGCTCCAGGCTCATGTCATCCTTGTAAGTAATCTCAGAAGGAAAGAGGTTCTCTCCTCCCAGCATGTCATAAACTCTGCAAAAATGTTGGCCCTTTTTAATGCACATACAGCCTGTGTGTGGTTCAGGATGAATAGATACTCTAATAATTGACCAACGTAGATTCAGTTCAGTTCAGTTCAGTTCAGTTCAGTCGCTCAGTCGTGTCCGACTCTTTCCGACCCCATGAATCGCAGCACGCCAGGCCTCCCTGTCCATCACCAGCTCCCGAAGTTTACTCAAACTCATGTCCATTGAGTCGGTGATGCCATCCAGCCATCTCATCCTCTGTCGTCCCCTTCTCCTCCTGCCCACAATCCCTCCCAGCATCAGGGTCTTTTCCAATGAGTCAGCTCTTCGCATGAGGTGGCCAAAGTATTGGAGTTTCAGCTTCAGCATCAGTCTTTCCAATGAACACCCAGGACTGATCTCCTTTAGGATGGACAGGTTGGATCTCCTTGCAGTCCAAGGGACTCTCAATAGTCTTCTCCAACACCACAGTTCAAAAGCATCAATTCTTCGGTGCTCAGCTTTCTTCACAGTCCAACTCTCACATCCATACATGACCACTGGAAAAACCATAGCCTGGACCAGACAGACCTTTGTTGGCAAAGTAATGTCTCTGCTTTTTAATATGCTATCTAGGTTGGTCATAACTTTCGTTTCGTGGATTAGATACATCTTAATAGGAATCAGGAACTTGTGGTTGAGGATCAGGTGGAAGGAACCCTATATCTCCACCATAATGTAGTGGCATTTGCAAAGGTTGTCTGGGAACCCTCACTGCAATCTTTGCCACATCTTACACCACTTTTATATATATCCAGAGTTATACATTTGAACTTAACAAAAGCAAGGGGAGAGAGAATTTTCTTTGATAAATAAAACTTTAATAACTTGTTACTGAAGGAATGAGGTAATACAATCAAGGAAAAGAATCAAAGAGAAATGTAAAGGACAACAAAAACTAAGATTTAGAGCACTTCCATGACTCTAGAAATTTCTTCACTCCTTCTTCAAAGCATTGCCCATTGCTACATTGGATTTCCTTCTCCAGGGGATTTCCCAACCCAGAGGTCGAAGCCGGGTCTCCTGCATTGCAGGCAGATTCTTTACCAGCTGAGCTACCAGAAATCCAGAAATTTTGTCACTCCTACTTCAAGTCATTACCCACTCTCACATCCGCAACCACTGTTCTTATTTCTATCCACATAGAACTTTCTTAAACTATGTAATTGGAATTACACAGTGTGTAATTTTCTATAATCTTTTACTCAATATAAAATATATCCCTATTTTTGTGTGCAATCAGAAGTTCATTACTTATTAATGAGTGCTATACCACTGAATAATATCTTCAAGTGATTATGCCATTTTACGCTCCCACCAGTAATGTCAATTATTCCATTTGTTACAGAACATGACATCTTTGTCATGATACTATCAGTTTTTAATTTTAACTATTTTGGTGGTTGTGTAGTGGTATCTCATTGTGGTTTTAATTTGCATTGCCCTGATGACAATTATGTTAAGCACCTTTTATATGCTTCTTGTCCTTTCAATATGTTCTTTTGTCAAGTGTTTTTTTTAAGTTCTTGAGCACTTTTATTGGGTTATCATCATCATTGTCTTTTATCTGCACTTATCACTTCATGGGAAATAGATGGGGAAACAGTGGAAACCGTGTCAGACTTTATTTTTGGGGGCTCCAAAATCACTGCAGATGGTGATTACAGCCATGAAATTAAAAGACGCTTGCCCCTTGGAAGGAAAGTTATGACCAACCTAGATAGCATATTAAAAAGCAGAGACATTACTTTACCAACAAAGGTCCATCTAGTCAAGGCTATGGTTTTTCCAGTGGTCATGTATGGATGTGAGAGTTGGACTGTGAAGAAAGCTGAGCGCCAAAGAATTGATGCTTTTGAACTGTGGTGTTGGAGAAGACTCTTGAGAGCCCCTTGGGCTGCAAGGAGATCCAACCATTCCGTCCTAAAGGAGATCAGTCCTGGGTGTTCATTGGAAGGACTGATGCTGAAGCTGAAACTCCAATACTTTGGCCACCTCATGTGAAGAGTTGACTCATTGGAAAAGACCCTGATGCTGGGAGGGACTGGGGGCAGGAGGAGAAAGGGACGACAGAGGATGAGATGGCTGGATGGCATCAAAGACTCTATAGACGTGAGTTTGGGTAAGACTGATGCTAAAGCTGATGCTATCTAGGTTGGTCATAACTTTCCTTCCAAGGAGTAAGTGTCTTTTAATTTCATGGCTGCAGTCACCATCTGCAGTGATTTTCGAGCCCCAAAAAATAAGTCAGCCACTGTTTCCACTGTTTGCCCATCTATTTTCCATGAAGTGAAGGGACTGGATGCCATGATCTTCGTTTTCTGAATGTTGAGCTTTAAGCCAACTTTTTCACTCTCCTCTTTCACTTTCATCAAGAGGCTCTTTAGTTCCTTTTCACTTTCTGCCATAAGGGTTGTGTCATCTGCATATCTGACGTTATTGATATTTCTCCCAGCAACCTTGATTCCAGCTTGTGCTTCTTCCAGCCCAGAGTTTCTCATGATGTACTCTGCATATAAGGTAAATAAGCAGGGTGACAATATACAGCCTTGACATACTCCTTTTCCTTTTTGGAACTAGTCTGTTGTTCCATGTCCAGTTTAAACTGTTGCTTCCTGACCTGCATACAGATTTATCAGAAGGCAGGTCAGGTGGTCTGGTATTCCCATCTCTTTCAGAATTTCCCACAGTTTGTTGTGATCCACACAGTCAAAGGCTTTGGCATAGTCAATAAAGCAGAAATAGATGTTTTTCTGGAACTCTCTTGCTTTTTCAATGATCCAGCGAATGTTGAAAACATTAACCTTATTTATTTTTATAGTTTTATAGTTGTTTATGTCAGGAAAATAAATTTAAAGTGAGTATCTTAATCATAGTTGGCCATGAAAATTTATCACCTCTTGAGCTTTGGGCTAAGATCAAGTGTAGTATCTTTCCTTATCAGTTGTATAAATTTGGGGGAAAATGAACAAATAAATGAATGTTGGCAGAATCAAGAACTATTATTTTCAAAGTATGCTTTGCTAATCATCTTTATCCTACTGACAACTCCTTACACAAACTCGTCCATCTATCATGTGTCCCATTTGCTAGAAACATGTATTTAATGGTATACAGCTAAACTTCAATTTAAAAGAAAGAAAAATGTTTTTAGATCCCAATCTCTATTAATATATGGTATTTGCATTTTCAAAACATACTTTAGAGTAGAAAAGTCTTAGACAATCAAAAGATTAAGTATTTAAATTTTCATGAATCTCTACTAGCTGATAAAATTAATGGACAATGTCCCTTTTGACCCTCAAATTGCCTCCTCTGATATCAAAGATATCAGAGTGATATATTTATCACTACACTTAATCAAATACATACGTACTACTTTGGTACTACATTTATAGCACAAAACAACAAGTCTACATAGCTAACATTCTTTCTAACCTTAACATTTTTTTTCTTCCGATCATGGCATTTTCTTTGCTCACATAATTTTCCATGTTATTTTCTCCTTATTATAATCATAATGAACATAGAAGGTGGGCTGAGTGACAACAAATTAAACAATATTTATATTCCATAAGAATATTGAACATGGCACACCGTGGGTTATGATGCTTCCTCAATTTGTATTCATGTACTATATTCAAGCAATCAGGTAAAGGGCACCAGGTATAGAGGAGATGATGGGGAATCAGAAGATCTTAATTGTAGTCTTGGGTGCCTTTTACTAACTAACTGTGAACCCATAGGTGATTTCATTTAACGTCTTTGGTGCCTTGGTTTCAACATCAGTGAAATGATAATGTTAGACTAAAGAATTTTAGGATCTAACATTTACTGAGCGTACTTTCTATGTACCAGGTACTATGCCAAGAATTTTAAATAATCAGTGTTGGTTAATCTTCACAATAATAAATCTATGAGGCTATTTGTCAGGGTTCTCCAGAGAAATGAAAACAATAGGAATTAATGGATATGTGAGAGGAGATCTTTAATGAGAATTTGCTCACAGGGTTATGTATGCAGAGAAGTTCTGCAGTATGCCATCTTTAAGCTGGAGAACCAGGAAAGCTAGAGATATAATCTAGCCAAGGCCAGAGGTTTGAGAACCAGAGGAACTGCTGATGTAAGTCCTAGAGCTCAAATGCCCAAGAGCCAGAAATTTCAATGTCCAAAAGAAGGAGAATATGGGTATCTCAATTCAAGAAAAAAGAGCAAATTAGCCCTTCCTCCTCCTTTCTGTTCTGTTCAGGCCCCTAGTGGATCAGGTAATGCTCACTCACATTGGAGAAGGCAATCTGCTTTACTCAGTCTACTGATTCAAATGCTAATTCATCCAGAAATACACCCACATACATAACCAGACATAATGACCAACTATCTGAGCATCCCTTAACCCAGTCAAGTTGACAGAAGTAGTCATCACAGAGGTAGATATTATTGTTGTTGTTATTTTATAAACACTTAAAACTGAGGTTCAGTACCACTAAGGACCTCTTCTAAGTGGTAAATGGAAGAGTCAGTTTTGGACTTAAACCTGTCTGCATCAATAGCCCAGGGTGGTAACCCTCAAATTCTAAGTGAGACAGATTTCTAAACCTTCTTCTCTAAAATATTGAATGTCATATCCTATTGGGAAAAAAGCTTACATGCAGATTGAAGAGTCTTATCGCTCCTCCTTCTGTTGAGCATAACCTAGGTCTGTACTATATTTGCACATTGTCTGTCTGTCAAATTTAGTTCCCAAGCAGAAACTTCGTCTAACACAACATTCTGCCTAGAGGTTCACACATTGCTGTCACTTGGTAAGTGTTCATAACAATATGAATGGCATCTGTTTACTGAAAGGAACTTTGCTGTTAATGCTTATTTGGTATTTGCTCAAATATATATTTAGCAGTGCTAACTGCTGAAAGCATTCTAATCTCTTAATACATGTAAAAGATTGTTTATATTAATATTAGCCCACAGTAGCCTCAGTTTGGCATAGTCTGGTCCTAGATAGACTGGACTCATAGTAAATATATCTAGCCAAGATCTATTCTAGTTCATCAGTCAGTGACTGTTTAGCATTTAGTGAATTTTCAGGCATATTATTTACATACCCTTGTATTATATATCTAAACAAATAAATCAGTCTTCAGGAATTTATCATCTAGTGCACTGGAATTTTGCCTGTGCGTGCATGTTAAGTTGCTTCACTCTTTTTTTCTTTCATTTATTTTTATTAGTTGGAGGCTAATTATTTTACAATATTGTAGTGGGTTTTGTCATACATTGACATGAATCAGCCATGGATTTTCATGTATTTCCCATCCCGATCCCCCCTCCCACCAAGTTGCTTCATTCTTGTCCAACTCTTTGCGACACTATGGACAATAGCCCACCAGGGTCCTCTGTCCATGGGATTCTCCAGGCAAGAATACTGGAGTGGTTTGCCATGCCCTTCTCCAGGGGATCTTCTTGACCCAGAGAACCCATGTCTTATGTCTCCTGCATTGACAGGCGGGTTCTTTACCAGTAGCGCCACCTGTACAATTTGGTATAAGTACTATGGAGTTAATACAAGAGAGGGGGCATCAGAACTAGGATTAGAGAAGTCACACTACACAAACTGATACCCCAACAAGACCTGAAATGTTTTCATAAATTAGCCAGGTAAAGAGCAGGTGGGAGAGGATTCCAGAGGGAAGAATTTGTTCAAAGAACTAAAGGTTAGAGAAAGAGAAAGGCATAATTGGAAAAACTGAATATAATTCAGAATGGTCTAAAGGGTAGTGGCAAAACATGAAATTGAAAGGTAGGTAGACATCATTCTAATGAGCTTTATAAGCCTTAATACCTCCATATTAAGCCATGAAACCTTTACCTGAAGACAACTGAAAAGATTTAAGTGGTCAAGCAAGGTAATCAGATTTGCATCTTGAAAAGGTCACTTTGGCTTCAGTGTAGGAAGCAAATTACAGGGGACAAAGATGGATCAAAGGAGAATAATTGAGGGCCTTTTGAAATAATAGTATCAAGGCAGTAGATGGATTAGAGTCAGTTGAGATAAAATTGACAGGACAAGGTGGGAGCTGTTAGAAGTATTGGGAAGGAATAGAAATCAAGGACACGCTTGTGTCCTGGCTTGAAAAACTGAATAGGTGTTAATCCTACTCATTGGGATATGGAATATGAAGAGAGAAGCAATTTTGAGGTTGGAAAAGTTGATTTCATTCAAGTCCAACGAGACACCTTTGTTGCTGTTGTTTGGAATATCTTCTGGGACTATTGCTGATAGAGCTATTCTGATATAGCTCTCATCTGTCCCACAAATTAGCACCTTTGAACTACAGTATATTCCGTTTTATCTTTCTCCACCAATTCAGTCAAAGTGCCCTTTGATTACTGAAAAGGTGATGACAGGAAATGGAGATTACTCACCCTGAGTAATATTGATTCTTGAAAAAGATAATGATAGAATGCACCTTACAGACTCGAACAGATCCTGTGGGGGAAAGTACTTTTCTGGGCTAGTCAGTAAAATCCTATATGGTAGCCTAGGTACATAAAATACAGTACTAGTTTTGTGGGGAAATAATTGAGAGAGAGGTCCTAGAGGATTGCAAGCCAATCTCAGCTGATAACAGCACTTCTGCAAAACCTGATAGAGCATTTCTGAAAATGTAACTGCTTTCATAGAAATGAGCAAGAGACCTGGTGATATAAAAAATTAAATGGAATGTCCCAATTCAGTAGCTTTCACTGTCCACTGCCATAGGATCCCTGCAAAGATTGAATCTACTCATTGAGTGAAACCATTGAAAACATCCACCAAATTGCCTATCTGCTAAAAATTGAGATTTTCCTCAAAGAAGCCTGTGCTCCCCAGCTGACTACATTTCTCACCCAAACTACTCTACTCAATTACTTTACCTCTCCAGCATTTGCAGACATCTGCTTTTGTGACTCTACCATAGAACAAGGCCCAGTGACTATATAGCCTGGGCACTTTTCAGGGAAGGTGTTAAAAAACCATAGCTATCTAATGAAATCCTTCAAAATAAATTAACTGCAGGTATCTTAATATGTTGATGTAATGGAGGATGTCTGCCAAGAAGGATGGCTTTGGCTAGGGCAACTGATCTGAGGTCCATCCTTCTGACGATTATTAGGTAGTATGTCTGGTTGCCTGTTGTTTATTGAGGTCACTCCTAATTTATGACAATAAAATTATGTTCTCAATTTAAAAGGAAAAGTTTGTTTCTGTGTTCTATAGTGCAGCGGCTAAAGTGGTTTAAAAAGTCTCTCAGATAAAAGAAAACATCAAAGGATGCCAAAGAGTATCCCTGTTTCTGTCCTGCCTTATCATCTTTAAAATTATTGCTTTTCATTCTCAAAGTGGTATCATAAACAATGTGAAGAATATCTTTTTAATTATCTCCTTACATTAAACTTCTAGAAGTGCTATTATACCCTGGATCAAATAATTTGTTCAATGTACAATTTTGTATATTAATAAATACCAGATTACTTACAAAAAGAACTACCCAAGTAACTAACTCCCACCAATAAAATATGGGAGTGATTATTCCCCACATGTTCATTAATAATGGATTTTATCTGTAGTATTTTAATCTGTACTAATCCAAAATGGCTCAGATAGTAAAGAATCTGCAGTGTGGGAGACCTGGGTTCAATCCTGGGTTGGGAAGAGTCCCCTGGAGCAGGGAATGGCTACCCACTCAGTATTCTGGCATGGAGAATTCCATGGACAGAGGAGCCTGACAGGCTACCATCCACAGCATCATAAAGAGTCAGACACGACTGAAAGTCTTTCACTTTCAATCCAAAGTCAAAATATATTTCATAATTTATTTTTACTTATCTGATTATTAATGCAATTAGCTATATTTTCATGTTTCTTGGTCATTTGTATTCTTCTATTAATTACTTTCTATGACCATTTTTCAATTGGTCTATTGATTTGTTTTCTCATTGTGGGTCTCATTTTTTCTTCTGATTTTTAAATTTGTGATATATTTGTAACATTAATATTTTTTTATTTTTACTGCCTAGAAATCACTTTTGTTTGATATTAATACTACTGCCTTCATTTGGTTTTTGACTGTTTGATATATATTTATCTATAAATTCCTATAGCAAACTATAAAATTATTCAGTTTTCCTATCCTCTCAAGTAAGTCCTTAGTACATTTTCTTCCTCATTTACCAATGTTTCTTGGTTTTATTAAATAGATTCTTTAAAAGTGCCCACATAGGGACTTCCCTAGCAGTCCAGTGTTTAAGACCTCAACTTCCAATGCACAGGGTATGGATTCTATCCCTCGCTAGGGAGCTAAGATCCTATGTAATTGCTTATTCTAATATGTATTAATTTCTGAACTCACTGTAGGCCCTACTGCTTCTCTTTAGGTTCAATTTTAGTATGCTTTTATGTAAGAATCTATGAATCATAGACTTTCTAGAAAGCTCTGTGTTTGAAAACAATGATTTATTTAGCACTTACTCTGGAATGATTCCTTTAATTGAGCGTGGAATTCTAGCTTAATTTCCCTCAGCTCTTTGAAGATATTATTCCTTTGTCTAATGAAAATTTTGCTTCTGATGAGAATTCTATACTCAGTTTACCTCTTCTTTCTGGTTATCTTGTTCTTATCATGTGAACTATTCCTAGGCTATAGACAAATTAGGCTTAAATAGTTTTTAACAAAATCAGGCTAATGTAGGCCCTACTTCTTTTCTCCAGGTTGATAAAATACACACATACCAGCACCAAGTGCAGTGTAAACAAGAAATATAAATAGTTTTCCTTAATTCTGAATGCTGAGCTAGGATTATTTGCCTTCCATAATGCTGAGTCAAGGTTCTCGGTCCTTAACACTGCAGCATTATGAAGGGGAAATACAGAAGAGAGAAGCATATCCACTTGCAATGATCTCTTAATTTTCATACACAAAAACTCTCCCTGTTAGCAAGCCTAGGCTATGTGTTGCTGCAGGATCTAACTGGGATCAATTCCCTATCCTGAAGTGGAAGAAGTAATAAAGAGAAGCTTTGAATTCCTTCCTTGAGGATTAACAGTATTCATTTTCCTCAAAACTTTTTACTGTTATTCCATAATCTTTTACTTCTAATGAAGCTAGTAAGTCTGAGGCCATACTGATATTTTACCCCTGGATAGATGTGCTGCTTGTTCTGTCAGTTGAACTTCACTAGGATTCTAGTCCTAGTTTACCTGAGTATGGCTTATTTATTCCCTTAGACATTGAACTGAAAACCTAGTGAACAAGCCAATAGCTATTAACTAGTAATTCAGTTATTAGGGGCTACGTGACGAGTAAACTAGAGAAACTGGTAGCCAGTCCAGGTGAGTTGTATTTGCCTACTTCTATGAAATTTAAAGTAGTTTTCTCTGGGTCAGGAAGATCCCCTGGAGGAGGAAATAGCAACCCACTCCAGTATTCTTGCTGGGATAATCCCATGGACAGAGGAGCCTGGCGCGCTACAGTTCATGGGATCACAAAGTGTCAGACACAGTTGAGCATGCATGCACCTAATATTTACTTGCTCCGCAGGTTAATCTCCCTAACTAGTCTTTTATAGATTTCACCAAGTAGCTGCAAGCCTACCACCACCACCAAGTATTATTTATAAGCTCTCTTTAGGCTTACCTTAGCCTCCAACCATGCACCATATTCTTATTTAAAACCCATCTAGGGGTTAAAATTGTAGTGTAATATGATTTTTCCATTAGACCTGCTTCTGTCTTGTTCTGTGGAGAAAGAATGGGTCTCAAATGGGCCATTTCTTTCTTTTCCTCCCACGGCTCTCTTTCATCACTGGAACTTACTCACTCACTGATTCAAACCTTAATGTCCTCATTTCTCTTCACCCAAATGTATTACATCTGGCGAACTTGTAACATGACTTTGTGGTCAGGCCCCTTGGATTCCTAAAGATAAAGTTTTATCTCCGTTTTGTTCTTGATATCTTTGTTATTCATTTCTGTAAATATTAGGCAAAGGCATAAATTATGCAAACATGCCCTGACTCTACACTCTATCCCATAAATGTAACAATAAAGTAGGCTTTAACTTAATGGTTTATAATAAAAAGTGAGAACTAGTAGTTATCCAGATGAAAAACAGAGATAGTATAAAGCATGATCAAAGACACTGAGGAGGGCTGCTAGAAGTTCAGTTTAGCTAAAACATAACTTACATCTAAGGAGCCATATTTACTTCTTAGATTCTTATCAGAAGGTTTTATAGATAAAAATGATAAATATTAAAATAAAGGTTATTGTTTCTTGTATTATCATAGGACATTGTGTTTGACAAAGAAGAAGCTCTTCTGTGGGACTATAAAAGCAACAGACTAGTATTCATAGAACCTTTTTTCTTTTTCATCTTTTTTAACAGAAACAACTGCTGCTAACTGGCTATCTCTACTAGATAGATACATAAATACATGGCCCCTATCATCTCTAGGGTTCATTTCCTGCATCTATCAAATAAAATAGTGAAATTCTCTGTTCTCTAGGGTTACTCCATGCTATACTTATTTATGCACAAATAGTAAAAAGATGACTTCTCTGTAGGAGAAGTTGCCTACCTACAGAAAATACATTTTAATCTCTGCCTACCTAGCTAATTTCTTCAGTTTTGGTATCTGTGACATCACAATCAACAACCATAAAAATAATTGGGAAACCTTAAATGAACACATTCAAGATTCTTCAAGCAGGACCTAGAAGAAAAGATTTCAAAATTGCAATCAGATGAAATGCTTATCTTTTTTATGATTTCTGTTTGGATTTTGAAGCAGAACCATATTTTATTCAGAAATAGAGTGAAGATAGTTATGATTAATATTGTTTGGAGAACAGTTTACTATAACATAGTTTAAGTTCAGAAAGTACCTTATGAAGACTCTTAAAAACTCTTTCAAAGTGTTTTCACCTATCTCTGAAATGAAGGCCTTTTTACATAAGCACAAAGTGGAAAAAATTATAGTATAAACAGCTATGGTTATTAATAGGAAGGCAGGTGGCATTGATTAAAAGAAAACAGTAAAGATTCTCATTTGGAAATGATTTCACAATTATGTACTATGGATTAATCTATTCTGGAAACTATGATATTAGAGTAATGCAAATTTTGCTAAGCTTTATAATTATGAACTATTTAAGATGAAAAATATCAACCTAATCACATTTTCCTTTACAGAAGAACCCATGGTTAGATATTCTTGCATCTGAATTTCTCTGCCATCACAAACCATTGCTATATACTATCTTCCACATAGTGGAGTTCAGTAAAGGGAAATAGCCATGTTATTTGACATTTTTCTCTATTTCTCAATACCTAGTATACAATGAATACTCAATAAATATTGTTCAATAGTGTCTTTAATGAGAATTCCAATTAAAACAAATGTTTTATATGAGTACTCTTTAAGATCAATGCAGTAACTAGGATTACCTTGACGTAACTTCACATAAATCACAAACTGGGCAAGTTTGGACAATTGGCTCGCATCACCATTTACCATTTTCAGTATTATTATGAAGTCTCACTAGATAAGAATAGAGCAGGCCTTTGTTAGAACATAATTTCCTCTAACATCTCATAATTCACTTATGCAACACAGAAGTAAAAATATTTTTAAGTTTATACATAATGACTTCTTTGGCCAGGGAAATGACTTTGAGCAGCAGGGAGAACAAATTTCTCCCCGTATTGCTCTTCTTTTGTAAGACACCACTCTTTCCAACAGTATGAACTACCTATTTCTCAAAATCAGTTGTGAATAAGAATAACCTGGGAATGTTGAAAAGTATTCAGTTCCTGAATGAGACCCAGAGATTCTAATTAAAGTAGCAAATAATGCAGGCTGCCCTGGGCACCTGGTAGGACTGTAGGAGAGTAGATATGAAAGATTTATTTTTAATTTGATTTTTTTCCATGGAATTTAAGATATTATCATAATAATTAACACCTCTCAATAAACTGCATAGGAAAAGATTCCTTTGAATACATTTTTTTCTAATTATGAGTACTATGTATTCATATATAAAAAATTTGGGAAATAATGGAAGGTATAAATGAGAATCTAAAATTTTCCCATATCCCACTATTGAGAATAAAAGGCATTAATTTTTCTTTCTTTTTTGGAGATTTTAAATTGTCTCATAAAAACTCTTAAGAAAATTTCAAAAGGCATTTGTTTTTAGATAAGTAAGTTTTCACAAATACAACTGTGTAAATCAGCTTCCAACTCCCAAATCAAGAAACAGTATATTACAAGTATCTCAGAATCTTCCACATTTCATGCTCCCTTTTTGTCACAACCCTCCACTGAATATAAATACCCTTATCCTGATGTCTAATACCATAAGTGAGCTTTGTGTGCTTTTCATTTATAAAACATCTTTCTCTCAACATTAGGAAAACAGATTCGTAAAATGTATATATATCATTTTGTGTAGCTATAGCTCATTCATTCTCATAGCTGTGAATATACCGCCAGTTTGGAGCAATTACAAATACTTCCAATATGAACATTTCTGTATGTTTTGTGGTAAACATATATCTGCACTTATGTTACATATTTAGTTGAGCAGATTTGCTGAGTCATAGGATATGTACCGCATATATATGTTCAGTTAAGTTTTTACCGCCAAATGATTTTTCAAAGTGGTTGTACCAATTTACCCTCCTACTAGCAGAGCATGAGACTTCTAGTTGCTCCACATCGTCACCATACTTGGTGTTTTCTTTCTTTTTCATGTCAGCAATTTCGGTGGATAAAATGTTGTCATATTGTGGTTTTAATTTACATTTTCCTAGTGACTAATGAAGTTGAAATCCTAACTATCATTGGCATTTTGATGTATTTCTTTCCAATGTTTTTTTTTTCTGTGTGTCAGAATATGTACATGTGATATTTAAAATTAAGATTATATTGCATATATAATTACATGAACACCTAAAATTGCATTAAGAGAATTTTCCATGTTCATAAATATTCTTCAGAAATATTACTTTTAGAATATCATTCTGACTTTTCTGATTAAAAATAATTAAATGGTTCTCCAATGGGCTTCCCAGGTGGCTCAGTGATAAAGTATCACCTGCCAACATAGGAAACACAGGAGATGCAGGTTTAGACCCTGGGTCAAGAGGTTCCCCTGGAGAAGGAAATAGCAACCCACTTCAGTATTCTTGCCTGGAGAATCCCATGGACAGAGAAGCCTGGCAGGCTGGAGTCCAGGTGATCACAAAGAGTCAGACATGATATCATTCTGACTTATCTCACTAAAAATAATTAAATGATTCTCTAATTTCTGAATAAAAATAGACTAGAGAAAACTACATCTGAAGTTTGAATTGGACAATTGATTTCACCAGTTTAATTTCTAGTTCCCTCTTTTTCCCTTGTCTAAGTGATAGACCTTAAGTTGATATATGATTATTTAACCACACAATGAGAAGCAGTGGAGTGAGCCTGGAGTGGTCAAATCAAACAAGAATGATGGCACATTCCCTGGCTATGTTGGGAGGGTTTTGGCAAATCAGTGAGGGTCATTTGAGTCTGAAACAGTTTATACTATTAAGGCAAGGTATTATGATAAATTAGGAAATATTATTATAATTTTAGCATAATATCTTGTAAATGGGCTTCCCAGGTGACACTAGTGGTAAAGAACCTTCCTGCCAATGCAGGTAGACATAACAGATCTGAGTTCGATCTCTGGTTGGGAAGATCCCCTGGAGGAGGACACAGCAACCCACTCCAGTATTCTTGCCTGGAAAACCCCATGGACAAAGGAACCTGGCAGTCTGTAGTCCATGGGGTTGCAAAGGGTTGGACACAATTGTAGTGACTTAGCACGTACACATCTTGTAAATATGAGGCTCTCAATCAATATGTTTGCTCAAAATCAAAAGTGCAAAGGCAAGTAAAGTCTAACCTGTGATGTTCTGTCATTGGAGTGTTCAAAATTTCAGGCTCTGTATAGATACCATGAAGATGAATTTCCATGAAGAGAAATTTAGAGTTGATCATAAATTTTCCCCATTAGAATACACATGAAAGAGTCTATTTTTTAAATAAGAATATTGCTATTAGCCAGAGGCTAGTTTCAATTTGTAAATATTCACCCAATAAGTAGAAATCTTATAAACTCCCTCATAGAACTGATTTAGTGAACTTGTTTTTCAGGGCAGTTATTAGCATTAAATTCTCAGTAATATCCCAGCATGTTGGGATATAGTTTAATTTATTCACTCTAGTTAGCCACAGCTGACTCAGTAACCAGGTACAGCAACTATCTATATGGTCAGTTCGGTCAGTCAGTTCAGTCGCTCAATTGTGTCCAATTCTTTGCGACCCCATGAATCACAGCACACCAGGCCTCCCTATCCATCACCAACTCCCGGAGTTTACTCAAACTCATGTCCATCGAGTCGGTGATGCCATCCAGCCATCTCATCCTCTGTCGTCCCCTTCTCCTCCTGCCCACAATCCCTCCCAGCATCAGGGTCTTTTCCAATGAGTCAACTCTTTGCATGAGGTGGCCAAAGCATTGGAGTTTCAGCTTCAGCATCAGTCCTTCCAATGAACACCCAGGACTGATCTCCTTTAGGATGGACTGGTTGGATCTCCTTGCAGTTCAAGGGCCTCTCAAGAGTCTTCTCCAACACCACAGAATAACATAAAATGTAGGGTTGGGGAAGTCTTTCAAGAGAAGATGTGGAAGGAAAAGAATGATTATTCATTAAGTATAAACCGTATTCAGTGAACTTCACAAAGTAGGTTAAATGATAAACATTTCATTTAATTGGATAAAGAATTGATGGCTTATTTTCTGTCACTGGTTAGGCTTTAAAATGTGAACATTAAAAAAATTAATTTGAGCTATACTGAGAACCTGCTTAAGGAGGACAAGTCTTAATTCAGCACATATTTCAAACCTTCATGGCTTGTATTCCTTTCCCCTCTGTTTATGTGGTTTCTACAGTTACACCTAACACTGCACTTCCTTACTTTCAGTAATAACTTTCATTTTGCAGATAGAGAGCACTGCTAGCTTTTCCTTTTCCCCTCTTTATTTGTAGCCTTCTTTGTAGTTTTGGTTCAACTCATCTACTGAATATACATCTCAGCCATTTAGTGTTGAGATGTTGGAAGCATTCAGGGACATTTCCAGAGCTAGTGCTATATGTCAAGTAATTCAGAACTCACAGCAAAAAAAAAAAAAAAAGGTAAGATTACCAGACCAAAATCCCAAATACAAACATTTCTCAATTAATGGCAAAGATCACATTTACAATCTTGCTTATTCCTACCCTTCCAGAAAGTTATGCAGTAGAACATGGATTGTCATGGTAATAGAGAACAGAAAAGTGTACATCCCAGTATTTCTCAAAATATCATTCAAGAATTTCCTGCATCAGAAGCACCTGGAATGCCTACTGGAAAATGCCACACCTAGAGCCTCAAAACCAAAATCTCTGGGGACTAAGTTGATAAACTTCTATTAAGTTCCCTGGATGATTCTTATTCATGATAAAGTTTGAGTATCTCTGCTATAACATTACAACAGTGTTTATCATAGAGTTAACCGAGAAACACTGGGCTTTAGACAGCACCTGGCCTGCTAGCATTAAAAGCAGGGGGCATCATGAACACAGGTCAGGAAATTCTTCTATAATATTCTTCAGGCCAAGCTGTTCTCTGTCATCACACCTCTGTGCAGAAGGTACATAGGGAGGAGTGATGACTACTAACAGCAGGCCCTGATGGTGGAAGCAGTGGATTCCAGTTGGCAAGTTACAGGTTCCTTTATGGCACAGATTCCCATTTGAAAGTGCACATGGAGGCGTATGCACATATGAGCATGTGAGGTACCATTAAGCAATGAAAAATTGTGTGAAATTAGGAGACCTGACTTTAAATCCGAGCTCCAGTAGTTACCATTAGTTAGATTATTGATACCTTACTCCATCCAGTCCTGAGGACTATGTGATCTTGGGGAAATTGTTTAAATTTTAACCTAAATTTCCTCACCAGATAAACAGGGATTCATAATAATTACTTCACAGGTGTGAGGACTAAATGAGTGCCAAACACAATTTTTGAGATATAGTAGGTACTCAACAAGATTCACTCAGTAATTCTTTACATAAACACGTGTGTGTGACCAGTATGTAAATTATAAAGAGCTACATAGAAGGATGCAAGGGTGCAGTACTGTGTAGTCAGAATGAGGATGGATGGGAGACCAAGACGACCTGCATTAGAATTCCAGTTCCATCACATACTACCTATGTGGTGTTGGGCATTTATTTAATATCTCTCTGACTCAGTTACCTCATCTGTAAAGTGGGGATCATAACTGTATCTGTCTCATAAGTCACTGTAAAAATTAATAAGAGAATTACAATTAACTCCCTTAGCAGAGTCTAATACATTGTAAGCACTCAGCAAATGCTCATATTATTATTACATTACTAGTGTAAGATGTTAATAGCAATGGCTGTATATTATATAATAGTTTTCATAATTGGTCTCCATGATAATTTTGCTAGGTAGGCTGGCAAGCATTGTTTTCCTCATTTTACAGCTGAGGGCACAAGATATAAAGTGTAAGAGCACTGGCCATCATCATGTAACTAATAAGTTGAAAGGTATGAACTTAGCTCAGCAGGAAATTTGTCCAAATTATCTGGATATTATTCCAACCGTCCATTTTGCTTTGACTTTCTAAACCTAATTTAGGACTAGTAAAACAAATTTGTTTGGAATTTACTTTCAGAAGTATTTTTCATAAAGGTTGCAACCAGAAAATTCTTAAGACTAGACAAAATAGAGAATCATCTCCCTAATTTGTTTTGAAGATATTTAAACAGCCATTGTCATAGATCCTGGAATTTTCCACTAAGAATGTATTTATGTGTATATTGATGACTTCTAATAATCAAAGACCATCTATAAAACTATTTTTAACAAGTTGTCATGGCACTTATCATTCTCTTGTAGAATTCTCTTTTGAATTCTGCCCCTCCTCTCCAGTTCCAGTGCCCCTAACCGGTTTAACATCTCATTGTCACCCCAGAATTAGCAGAACAGTCCACTATTTTGTCTTCCTACTCTGGTCAGTCCTCCACACTGCTCCCAGAAATATCTAATAATTGAATCTTGTCTTATAACTTGTTGACTTAAAAATCTTCATTTCTGACAGTGTCCATTTGAAAAAATATCCTGTTACCTTAGCTAGCCATGAAGATTCTCAAGGTGTAACTTCCTTTCCAGCCTTGTATTACCTCCTCCCCACTGCAGCCACACTGGATATTCCAGGGGATTTCACTTGCTGCTCCTTCTTACCGAAATGTTCTTCACCCACCAGACCCCTTCACCGGGAACTTTGACAACTCCTGCTTCTCTGTCAGCTCTCAACTCAAACAGAACCTTCTTTATAAGGCCTTTTCACAGGGCCTGGTGGCACACGCTGAAATATGAAATGCATCGTGTTGCTTCTGAGTGTGTGGTAATTCTTTCCTCTTCTGCCCTGAGGCCTTCTTTTATAGATTTAGTCCTCAGTAACCACTGCTGACTGTGCCTGACACATGGTAGATTCTGAATACATATTTAATATACAGATGATTATACAATAAGAGCTAGTTTGAGCAGGGCCTCGTGGGAATGGATGCCAGGATTGGAAAAAGAGATAGGCAGGGAGACTGGAGAGTGGAAGCAGGAAATACATCAACTTTTTTTTTTCTTTGGCTGGAGTTCTGTGTGGGGCTGATGTTTGGTGAAGACATTGCCTCAGGCTTCACATAAACCGTTTTGAACTCTGGTTACCTGTTTATCATTTCCTACCCTGGTAGGTTTGGACTACAGCTGTCTGTTGAGATCCCCCTGAATCAAATGAGTAGCAAAGTCAGTAGATAGGAAACAGTTCACAGGGGATAATGTTCCCAGATGTAGCAAACAAAAATGTAGGATGCCAAATTTGAATTGCATTGATAAACAATGAATACACTTTAGATACTTAAATACTGTATGTTATTTGGCAACTCTAAAACAGGGCCATAAGTTGAGTGTGGCAATGAGGAGTATTTTATTGAATTTATAGATGTTGCACTTTTGTCCAAAAAAGATTTCTATCAGTTTAAGGCAAAAGGGATCAGATAGGTTAGAAAATTAGTAATAGAAAGTCACAATAGCATTCTGGACCTCTTTTCAGAGATCATCTATAAAATGGGATTATTATAATCTGATCCAGTTATCTAACTATGGCTGTGTAACAAGTTATCCTATAATTTAGTGGCTTAAAATAACAGCCATTTTGTTTTAGCTTATGATTCTTGGATCAGAAAATTAAGCAGGTAATGTATCTGCTTCCTCCAGCATCAATTGAGGTCACTTCATTCAGCTTAAGTATGGACTGTTCTGAAGGTCCAAGATGCTCTCACTCTCGTATCTGTGCCTTTGGAAGATTCTGTGGAAGGCCAGGCTCAGTTGGGACTGTGGCCCAAGGTACCTACATGTGGTCTCTCCAGTAGGACAGTCTCAAAGAAATTAGTCCTCTAACAAGGCAGATCAGGGCTCTTGGAGAGTTTGTCCTATGAGACAAGAAGTTGAAATCGCTAGGCAAACCCAGATTCACGAACAGGGAACACAGATCCAGTCTCTTACTAGGACGAGAGTCTAAAAAATGGTGGCCATCTTCCACTCTGTCTCTTTACCGGGTTCATGGGACGATGGAGTGAGATGATGTATGCATAAGTAGAGATACCATTAATGGCCTATTAGGGTCTAGAGTGCCAGTCCTATCAAAGTCTCCCTTAACCATGTCCTCTACCTCTAATCCCTGCTGCAGACAATCCTATAAGCCAGGGGAAAGGTATACAGGGCATATGTAAATCAGATAATTACATCCTCACAGGTACTCCTTGGGAAAACAAAGGAACCTTGAATGTTAAAGATAACTGATAGAGAAGACACTTATTTCAAGCTGAACTTATTTCTAGGATACCAAATTCTGCCTTAGGTCTTTGGACCAGTATAATTGGCTTGGTCTTTTCAGCAAGTGACCCATGAACCTAATTTATATTAATGATAGCTCTCAAGATTGGAAAGACTCTCAATGTTTTAGGGAGAAAGAATACTACTATAAATTTTGAAAAGTAGCTAGTTCATGAAAGGGAAAAAAATCATTTAAAAAATTCTAATGATATTGTACTTTGTTCATTAACAAAAGAAAATCTTTGAAACTTCCCATATCAAGTTGTTAGCCTAAGGCGTATGTACCCAAGACTGATTCCCTACCTTAGCGTTCCTCCTAGAATGCTGGGCACACCATCCCAGCTTGGTTCAACAGAAGCACCAAGATTTGGAAACCACCAAAGGTATTCTCATTGCTCTTCTTGCCCAAAATAGTTCTTCTGTTATCACCTTGAAGCTATTAATCACTTCCTTGCACTGAAGAGGTGCTTTAGAAAGACCTGTGTTAAAATACCATTTAACATCTATCGACTTTGATAACCCACAGGACTTTAATGCTGGAGAGGAATTCAGTGTCTTCATCCTACCTACAGCAAAGGAAACCAAAGCTCAGGGGGGTGAACTGACCTGCATAAGCTCACAGAGTTTTGAGTATTAGGGACAGAAAGTGATCATAGCAACCTTATATAATGTTTGACAAGCCATAACGCTCTTAGACTCATTATATGCCATTTGATCCTCATAAATTCTTATATTATGGGCTTCCCATGTGGCTCAGCTGGTAAAGAATCCACTTGCAAAGCAGAAGACCTGGGTTCAATCCCTGGGCTGGGAAGATTCCCTGGAAAAGGGAAAGGCTACTCACTCCAGTATTCTGGCCTGGAGAATGCCATGGACTGTATAGTCCATGGGGTTGCAAAGAGTCAGACAGGACTGAGCAACTTTCACTTTCAATCTCTTATAAAGAAACTCTAAAAGCCAATGCATCAGAAGACTAACCCCGGTTTTTTCCCATTACATACCTGCCTAACTTCTGGGCCCCATGAGAATGGAATGTGAGTCAGGTAAACTTTGTTTTGCAGCATCAGGGTGGGCAAGGGATGAATGAACAGGCAGGCTGGATGGTTTTCTGGGTGAGGAAGAGCAGGGATGGCAAACTGGGGAAGGAGTCCCCAAAAGAAAACAGCTGTTTCTTACATTTCTTTAAGGGGTTAATTCTGAATAGCTTTTTCCCTTTCCACAAGTCCTTTTTAATGGCCTCAAAGGACATTAAAATCTCACGTGATTGTATCTGCAAAAGAAAAACTTGCCCAAATACAAATTGCTTAGCCTTTTCTCCTTTTCTTTAGCTATTCTTGCTGAACTGCCAATAAATTCCCAAGTGTTTGAGCTAAGCAACAAGGGGGAATAATTTCCATTTCTGCTTCCCTCAGCATGAAAGGAGGCAATCTCTTTCCAATCCAAGGGACTTGCTTAGCAAAATTAAGCAGCATAGGAACCACTAGTTTCTCTGGCCTTTTATACTTTTTACAAAAGAAAAGCACATCACCAGATATAATTTGTGTTTTATTTTGCAACAAGAAGTATTTGCCACCAAGCTTCTGAGATGTTATGACTAGGCTTGTTCTATCTGTATCTGAAGAACACTTCACAGTGATGAGGTAGCTTTTGGGTACATGAGGAAAAAATAAGCAGTATTTAGACTCTCAGAGAACACTGCTGCAGCCGTGGAGCCTGAGAACATGGCTCATGCTTTTTGTCACTGTCAAGAGACCCCAGTGGTAGATGTTTCATCAACAAATCCAATAGCTGCATTTCTATATTAAAAACACTGGGGCTACTTTGCAGTACATGAATTTATATGGGTATGTAGGTTTATAGATAAGAGAGAGGGAATTTAAAATGTCTAACACTATTAAATATTTTATGAAAACTCAATTATATGAAGGCATTGCTGAGGGTAAATACTAGTTTCACTATAGTGAAATAAGGTAAGGAAATAATGGGCCCATCACCCCAAAAGTGCCTTGGTGCTGGAGACATAAAGTGACAGAAGATTGGCATGCTGCTGATGCTGCTACTGCTAAGTCGCTTCAGTCGTGTCCGACTCTGTGCGACCCCATAGACGGCAGCCCACCAGGCTCCTCTGTCCCTGGGATTCTCCAGGCAAGAACACTGGACTGGGTTGCCATTTCCTTCTCCAATGCATGCATGCATGCATGCTAAGTCTCTTCAGCCATGTCCGACTCTGTGCGACCCCATGGACAGCAGCCCATCAGGCCCCTCTGTCCACAGGATTCTCTAGGCGAGAATACTGGAGTGGGTTGCCATTTCCTTCTCCCACGATTGGCATAGTAACAACAATAATCCTAGAAGATGTTATTGTACTAGAAATTTCAAATGCTCTCAGAAAAATTTTTTCAAAATTAAAATACTTAATTGTTTTTATTATAAAACAATTTTATAACTTTCTCTCTAAATATCAAGTAGTAAAGAAAGTGACCCAAGAGAGTTCCCTTTCATCTCCACACACTCTCCTCCCCAGCCCTGCAACACACATACACACACAACCCCCTCCTATATTTCCAATCCCTAGCAGTATCCACTGTTAAGTTTTAACATAACCTGGATTTCTATGCACAAACAGATATTTTGAGTTAATGTGTTCATATTTTATATAGTGTTCTATAGTATGTTTTTTAAATCATTAATATGTCCTAACCATTTTTCCACTTAAACACATAATAAAAATCATCTTGTCTTTTGTAATGATTACATAAAATTTCATTTCCCAAAGTCCACTTTAAACAAAACCCTGCTGACTTTAGATGGTTTCCAAAAGTTTTCTATTTCAGAGTGCTGCAATGAACATCCTTGAAGTTTTATCATGATAAACTTTAATGAGTATACTCCTATGATAAATTTCTTGCAGTGAAATTTGGGGGCAACAAATTTATACATTTTGTAATGTAACACATTTTTCTAGGTTGCCTTCTAGAAGATTATAACATTGTTCACTCCCACTAAGAACGTATACACGTTCTTAGGTAGATTTTTGTGCTCCCAGTAGCTGCTTCATGGGAGGAAAAATTTGTTTCTGCCATTTAATGACTATTGAGAAATGATGACTTCTCCAGAAACCAAGGAGTCAGTAGATAAGAAACCATGGGATTCAAAGATTTGTTTAAAACTCTAATAGTGACTGAGTAGCTTTCTTCACATCTGGTGCCATATAAGATGTTTTATGGTTTGAAAAGTGTGTATCCCCATGTCTTCATTGAAAGCTGTCTGAGTGCTCTTGCAGCTACTTGATGGGATGTATTTGAGTTACTTTCTTTTTTCTTTCCACCCAGAAGGCACTTAGAGTACAGTATAATAGTGAAGCACTAGGCAGGAAGTTATGGTACATGGCTATGCCACCACGCAGCAGGTGAAAAACACAGTAAGGAAATTGATCTGTCAGGGCAAATCACTGGGCAGGCTAGACGTGGCTATTTAAAGTGAGTCAAGCATAACAGTTGAAGTCATTTGTTGTGGTTAGATACGATATGAGGCAAAAATATAGGTTTGTATCAGCAGAAGTCAAAATTGAGTGAGAAAATGAGAAAAACACACTTCAAAGCAAGCAGAACAAAAGGTCAAGTAGAGGAGTCCAGACTGTGAATACTGCCCTGTGTAAATATAACTTAAACGTAGTTGAAGGTCCTCAGGACTGTAGTCTGTT
Source organism: Cervus canadensis (assembly GCF_019320065.1). NCBI lineage: Eukaryota > Metazoa > Chordata > Mammalia > Artiodactyla > Cervidae > Cervus > Cervus canadensis. Next base: position 62,640,095 of record NC_057392.1, read on the forward strand.
CATCAGAGTTGTAACACAGGCATGAAATGCAAATATACATTCATGTATGTGTGTACATTATATATAACATGTATTTATATGCATGTATGTATTTGTGTGTTTGTATATGTGTTTGTATTTATATGGATATAACAATAATCGGTCTTTCTTTTGTAGAACCAGTATTTCAGTTAAGGGAACTAAGGATTTTAAACACCAATTTTAATGTGTTTTGGGGGGAATGTAGGGCTTCCCCCACATACCAGCAATTCTCAAACACCAGATGGGTATCCTACCATGTAACTCAATTTTGACACTATCTACCTGAAGTAAGCATAAAATTCAAAAGGTTAAGGACTCAGTCTCACAGGACTGTCCTTCACTTCAAATGCCAATTGTAAGTCCAGGTTATCACGTGAGCTTCTGACTGACCAGCTTTAGATTCTGAGGCCACCTTCCTTGGGTTCAATTAATTTGCTTGTGCAGCTCACAGAACTCAGTGAAGCATTTTACTTACTATTAGGTTGATACAAAAGTAATTGTGGTTTTGGACTATGAATTTTAAATCATTTTAACTGGGCTCAAATACATCTTTATTAGTCAAAATAGGAACCATTACAACCAACACAGTTTTGCCAATGAGAAATAAGTTTGTTTATTCCTGTAGCATAAAAATCCATGCTTCAGGATTTGATGAATTCTTGGAAAGCTTTTTCTGCCTCCTGGTGGTTGTGGAAGCATTTTCCCTGCAAAGAGTTGAGATGTTTGAAGAACTGATAGTCACTTGCCAAGAGGTCAGGTAAATATGGTGGATGAGGCAAAACTCCATAGACCAATTCGTTCAACTTTTGAGGCGTTATCTGTGCGATGTGTGGTCAGGCATCATCAAGAAGAAGAATTGGGCCTTTTCTGTTGACTGATGCCAGCTGCAGGTGTTGCAGTTTTTGGTGTATCTCATCAATTTTCTGAGCATACTTCTCAGATGTAATGATTTTGCCAGGGTTCAGAAAGCTGTAGCAAATCAGACAGGCAGCAGACCGCCAAATAAAAAGGTGACCAAGACCTTTTTTGGTGAAAGTTTGGCTTTGGGAAGTGCTTTGGAGCTTCTTCTTGGTCCAGCCACTGAATTGGTCATCACTGGTTGACATATAAAATACACTTTTTGTCACACATCACAATCTGATCAAGAAACAGTTCATTGTTGCATACAATAAGAGAAGACAACACTTCAAAACGACTTTTTTTTTTTCAGTCAGCTCATGAGGTACCCACTTATCAAGCTTTGTCGCCTTTCCAATTTGCTTCAAATGCTGAATGACCATAGAATGGTCAACATTGAGTTCTGCAGTAACTTGTGTAGTTGTAAGAGGATAAAGTTTAATGATCCTCTCAACTGGTCATTGTCAATTTCAAATAGGCAGCCACTATGTTCCTCATCTTCAAGGTTCTTGTCTCTTTTACAACATTGCTCGAACCGCCACTGCACTGTATGTTTATTAGCAGTTCCTGGGCCAAATGTGTTTGATGTTGTGAGTTGTCTCCATTGATTTATGACCCATTTGAACTCAAAAAAGTTGCTCGAATTTGCTTTTTGTCTAACACTATTTCGATAGTCTAAAATAAATATAAAACAATAGCGAGTAATAAGTTACCAGCAAAAAAAAAAAAACATACAGTGAGAAATGCACATTAAAATGATGTATAACATAACCACATTTGTTTAAGAATGTATTCCAATATCAAATGGCAAATTTCAACAGTGCAAAACCACAATTCCTTTGGCACCAACCTAATAGAACACTGGTTTATTATAAAAAGGTATGACTCAGGAATGGCCAGATGGAAAAGATGTATAGGGCAAGGTATGGAGAAGGGGCACAGAGCTTCCCTGCCCTCTCCAAGGCCACTCCTCCTGAATCTCCACTGGTTCACCAACCCAGAAGCTCTCTGAACTTTGTCCTTTAATATTTTTATGGAGGTTTCATTATGTAGACACGATTGATTAAGTCATTGGCAATTGTCACCTGAACCGAAACATCAGTCCCTCCTCTCTCCCCAGAAGTTGAAGGTGAGGGAAGACTCAAAGTTCTAATTCTCTGATCACCTGGTTGACTCTACTGGTAACCAGCCCCCATACTGAGGTGCAATCAAAAGTCACCTTATTAACATAATAAAAGGCACCTGTGTCACTTTCCTCACTGGAAATCCAGTGGTTTTAGGAGCTCTGAACTAGAAACTGGGACTACAGTCAAATAAACTATTTCAAATAGAATGATGAGAGGCATATTTGATAATGACTTTTGAGTAAAGGCCTGAAGGAAGTGAGAGATGAGCACTATAGATAACTGGAGGAAGAACCTTCTATGTACAAATTTCCAAAGTTGAAGTATCCTTGGGTTGGTAGAGAAAGAGTAGGGAAGCTAGTATGCCAGAAGCCAGCAACTAGAAAAATGGGAAATCTATGGAAAGAACAGATTTAGAGGGAAGTGGGAAATAAGACTTTGACTTGGGGGACTATTAGGTTTGAAATGTTTACTAGGCATTTAAGTGGAAATGTCAAATAAGCAGTTGGAAATCCGAGTCTGGCGTTCAGGGGCAAGAATGGGGCTGGAGACAAAAGTGTTGAATTGTACATATAAAGAAGTCCTGGGACTGAATGAGATCATCCAAAGAATGAATTGAGATAAAGACTGGGCCCAAGGACCGAGCTCTAATGCACACCTGAGAAGGAACCAGCCATGGAGAGGAAGAAGAAGCAGTGAGGTCAAAAGAAACCAAAAGAAAGTGGTTTCCTAGAAAGTATCAGATGCTGCCAGCAGGTCAAATAAGATGGTGATTGAGAATTGACAACTAGGTCATTATTGACCTGAACAAAGCAGTTTTGGTGATGCAGGATAGTCAAAAGACCAAAGGGATTGCATTCCTAAGAAATTAGAAAAGGAGAAGCAAAAACATCTAGAATAGCCTAATCTCTTGAAGAGTTTAGCTATAAAGGAACAGAGAAAAGATTGATAGTTGGGAGGGAAAGAGGAGTCAGGAATATGTGGCTTTAAGTGGGAGATATCCATGTTTTAGGCTAATGGAAATAAGCAGTAAAGTGGGGATGGTTTATAATGTAAGAGAGAAATGGAAAGTTGCAAGCATGAAGTCCTTGAGGAGAGAAGAGAGAATGGGATCCCGTTCACAAGGGAAACAGTTGGCCCCAGGAGCAGAGCTTTTGTCTTTTGAAACAGAAGGAAGGTAAAGCATTCAGGCACAGATGCAGGTAAATTAATAGATGAGGTGGTAGGAGAGTGTGGAGATTATCTTCTAGGTTTTTCCTATTTACCCAGTGACATGAGAAACTGAAGTAGTCAACTGAGAGTGAGTTGAGGGAAAGAGGCATTGAGGATCAGAAACATGAGACAGTAGATTGACTAAGAAAATGAGGAAAGGTGCTGGGCAGCACAAAGACCTGCATGTGATTTTTGGCCCTGAATTTTAAGATGAGACCAGCAATTTGTAGCTGGTGTCAAAATAGCAGATGATTGGATTTAATCAGAATTAGATTTTTGACAGGTGATTGACAAAGGAAACTAGGAGTAAAGGAGTTGACGTAAACTTTATAATTATACTCACAGTAGTCAAAATTTATTAGTTACCTATGATGTGTAAGACAGCATGCCCAGTGCTCTACAGAATTTATTTACAATTTTTCAAACATATCTTAATAATAGGTATTGTTATTCTCATTTTACAGGTGATAAAACTAAGGTCTAATAATATTCAGTGATTTACAAAAGCTGCAAATGTCTGGTGTGCATCTGACCTGGAATTCAATGACATCTTGCATATCTTAAATTGATAATAATGACTTCAATAGAGTCATTTTAATTTCCCATCCCTGGCTCATTAGAAAGGTAACAGGGATAAAATAAAGCATGACTGCTAAAGTCTGTTTTGGAAAACACCCTCACACATACTCCCAACCAACCAATATTAGGGTTGCCTTGACATACTAATGCAAATACTTGGAAAACTTTTTTGTTTGCAAAGACTTTTGAGAGAATGGCAGATGATTGGCGAGGGGGAGAGGGGGGCAGTCAGATAATGGAGAGAGAGATAAAATTCTTTGAGTTGAGCTAAGACCAAAGAATTGATGCTAAGAGCTTTGAAACTTTTTGAGATAGCCTTCAATTTCAAAATTTCTGTACTTCTTTCTGGTATTCATGAGAGGGGCTTGGCTTCACCTTTTACACTCAGAACTCTCTCATTTGAAAAATAAGGGGCCTTTGGAAGGCAACTGAAAGAGGAAGGTCCTGATCTCAAATGGACACTGAGGAGTAACATTACTCTGCATAATAAAGAAAAGGCCCTCTTCACTGAGAATCACTTCTGGAATCCAGAAATGTCCAAGTTCTTGAATCCAGGGACTCAAGAACTGAGAGTACTTGCTCAAAATCAATCCTAAATGAGAAAGAAGAGCCACTCTAACATGGCAGTAGCCAAGGAAAATGGGAGAATGACCAGTTAGAAATAGCAGTATCTACCCCCAAGTTGTATTTTCTACCTTCTACATTATAAACTCTGTTCTGTTTAACTTCAAGCTTTCTATAAAATTTTATTTAAAATCACAGGTTGGTCTTACAAGTTTGGGGAATTTCATTTGGGTCCTATGTTCACACATGGGACTAAGTTGTGTGATTTGCTGGAAGAATAGTTATGAGAAAGCAAGAAACCCAAAGAAGCAATCCAGGTGAACAGGGGACCTATGAGTATGCCCGGGAAGTCTTAAAAAGAGGAACTAAGAACAAACAGAAATTCCTGAGAATCAAGTGCTACAAAGAACCTCCATTGCTCTTACCCAAGACTGGAGAAACTGAGGACAGCTGAGTTACAGAAACTGAGTTACAGAAACACAGTTTTAACAATACTTGTAAATATTCTTGTTCCTTCTTTACGAATAATATAAATGCAATTTGTACTAATATTAGATGCCGAGAATTTGTGATTCTAGTTGCTGGCTCACGATACCACTCAAGAGACACAAAGTGACATGAATTCTTAAGATGCAAAAGGAAAAAAAGAGAATCTGGTGAAGTAATTAATCATGAACTCTTTTCTCAGAACCCATGTCATAAAGTTGGGTTTTTAACCATGATAAATTTGTGCAAAAACACATTCTTCCCACACCCCTTATGCAAATGTGATTCAGCTTCACTGATGTTACTGAAGTAAAGTCTTGAGACATCCTTCTTTATATCTTTTTCTTTACTGGAAAAACTTAACGGCAAAACCTTATTTTACAAAATTCAGAAAACATGGAAATATAGTGTAAAACAACATAAACTCACAGTATCACAGAGAAGATACTACCAATATTTCAGGGGCATTTAATTTCAGTTTAAAAAATCAAAAATACTCTCAAAAATCTCTCATTACCTTCATTATCTGAATGTAATCTGCTTCTCAAAAAATGTTGGATATTCAGTTAACAGGAGTCATAGTTCAGTACTCTAGATACAAAAAGTTCACAACCCATCAAAACCTGCCAGATAATTTCCTCAAAAGTCATTAAAATACTCATACACGAATGTAACAATTCACCAAGAATTACTGCATAATATAAAACATATAAAACACCAATCATGTAATTATTAAACTCTTAATGAACTCATAAATAGGTATCTTTATATGCAGTACACATGGAAACTTTGTACGTTAGCAAATACAAATTATGCCTTCCCTCTATATTATAGAAGATATGTATTGTAACATAAATGATTAACTGAGTTAGATAAAAATAAGAGCTCAGTTGGACCTGGGCTGGTAGAACCCTTAGGTGCCTCACAGAAGTGATCTCTGGTAGTGTTGAATGTCTAGGCCATCAGAGAGAGAGAGGGTGGGGAAGACAGTAGTGATAATGCATGGCTTGTTTACAACACTCCTTCAGGTAACAGGCGCAGTGAACCTACAGCAATCTGTACACCTTCTTGCCGAGACTCAGGGGCAACTGAAAAGTCTCCTCTAAACAGTATTGCAAATCCTCTATAGTTTTGTTTTTAATTTAGGTAATGAATTTGGATAGCGTGAATTTTGTGATAGTGATAATGAATTTGGTTAGTCAATTCAGGGTAATTTTTTTACAAGTGATTACAATGAATGTTCCTACAGTGGGTGTTGCTCACTGTAGCAAGGAATCATATATATAATGTATGTGTGTGCACATAATGTTAATATTAATACATTAATAATTTTACTCACACCTTTTCACACTTTAGATTCCAAATCATTATTTTTAAAGATGTATAGTGTTCCATCATATCCAAATTAATAAATTATCATTTTCTTATTGTTGGCCACTTATTTTAATTATTCATTATAACAAGCAGTGCTCCATATATAAATCTTCATAAATTTTTGGTGATTTTTAAATTCTTGAAAGTGAGAATACTAAGTCACCAGGCATAAACATTTTGAAGCTCTTGATCCATATTGCGAAACTGTCCCCTGGAAAAGTTGTACTAATGACAATACCCCCTATAGTGTAAGAAAATATTCATTTAAAATGTCTCTCAATACTGAACATTTTCTTTTTAAAAAGCTGCCAGCCTAAGTGCAATGATGCACCTACGTTCAAATAACCATTTCTTTCATTGCTATTTTTGCTAACTTTTTGTTTATCATTTATATTTACTGATAATTTATACTTCTTAATTTTATGATTTTTTTTATTCAGGCTTTGCTGATGTTATTATTGGATTATTTACTTTAAAAACTATATCCATAAAAGTATTTGTATATTAAGTATAATTGCCCATTGTCAGTCTTTTTGTTGTGAATATTTTTTCTTCTCAGAGCCTGAGAGGTTCCAAAGCTTGGGCTATATTTGCATTTACCCAACTGAATCAATCCCTTTAGGAGTACTTGCAGATATAAATGAGCCTTATCAGCTCATTCCAGCAGAGAATCTATCACATTTCCTACCTACCCTACTTCACCTCAAAAGCTTTTCTTTTTCACATTGAGTGGAAGAAGCACAGCTTCAACACTGATCTTCAAAACTGGCCTCCCCTGACATATATTCTGGTTTTCAGGAAGGTTCAACTGGCTGGTCAGGTAGTTTTTACACTTCTTTCTGTGAAGAGCTCAAGCCCTGGGATTACAGTGCTTTTGAGCTGGGCATAGAGGTTAGCCAGGACTGAGGCCTTGATCAAGTTAGTCCCTTAACTTGTCTAGGCCTCAGATTCTTCACTGTAAAATTAATTACATAATCCAGGCAATTTCCAGCATATTTTTCAGCTCTACCCTTCTGTGGATCTTAATTTAGTTAATACTGCATATGTCTAAAAATAACTCTTCATTAGTGGCTTAACAAGATTCGATTTGTTTCGAATGTCCAATTCCTTATTTTGACTAATAGATAAAACCCACAATTTCTTTTCCCTCATTAGCATTGACACTTATTTTTGCATATTTACTCACTAAAAACTGATGCATCACTTCAGAGAACTCAAGGCACATTATTAATGGAAAGAGGGAAGTTTATTCATTCAACAAATGTGGAATAAGCACTCATGGTGGGCCAGGCACTGTACTCAGGCCTGAGGACACAGTGATTTGTAAGCACAGTGTCTGCTGAGAGGACCTCACAGTCAAGTGAGGAGGCAGATGCATAAATCAAGGCATGCATGCAGGAGTAAGGGAAAACTTCACAGTGAGGCTGACACTTGAGTAATGGCCTGAAACAAATGTGTGGCTTCCCCAGCACATGAAGGAGAAAGAGAGAGAGAGAGAAAGAGCCACAAATGAAGGGAACAGCATGAGTGAAGACACAGAGGTGCGGTCCAGTGCAGCATATGCCAGGGACAGCCAGCAGCTGGATAATCCTGGATTGTATTAGGATGTTGTGAGAAAGGAAACTTGAAAGGAAAAAATAGCAAAGACCTTTACTTGTCTTGAAAATAATGTGGATTTCATCTTCCAGTTAATATAAAAAGCTGAAGGATGTTTTAGTTAATTTACATTTATTCTTGAATGTTGACTCTCTATTTCATATAGAGAAATTATTAGAACAAAGAGAAAAGGGAGGGTGAAATTTAGGAGACTCTTATAAGTTATTCCAAAAAAGAAATAGTAGAAGTATAAACTCAGGACTATGGATATATATTAACAATTGTTGTTGTTCAATAGCTCAGTCATGTCTTACTCTTTGCAACCCCATGGATTGCAGCACACCAGGCTTCCCTGGCCTTTACCATCTCCCGGAGCTTACTCAAACTAATGTCAATTGAGTTGATGATGACATCCAACCATCTCATCCTCTGTCATCCCCTTCTCCTCCCACCTTCAATATTTCCCAGCATAAGGGTCTTTTTTAATGAGTCAGTTTTTAGCATCAGGTGGCCAAAGTATTGGGGTTTCAGCTTCAGCATCAGTCCTTCCAATGAATATTCAGGACTGATTTTCTTTACAGTTGACTGGTTGAATCTCCTTGCTGTCCAAGGGACTCTCAAGAGTCTTCTCCAACACCACAGTTCAAAAGCACCAATTCTTTGCTGTTCAGCCTTCTTTATGGTCCAACTCTTACATCCATACATGACTACTGGAAAAACCATAGCTTTGACTAGATGGACCTTTGTTGGCAAAGTAATGTCTCTGCTTTCTAATATGCTGTCTAGGTTGGTCATAGCTTTTCTTCCAAGGAGCAAGTGTCTTTTAGTTTCATGGCTGCAGTCACCATCTGCAGTGACTTTGAAGCCCAAGAAAATAAAGTCTGTCACTGTTTCCATTGTTTCACCTTCTATTTGCCATGAAGTAATGGGACGAGATGCCACGATCTTCATTTTTTGAATATCGAGTTTTAAGCCAGCTTTTTCACTGTCCCCTTTCACTTTCATCAAGAATCTCCTCTTAGCTCTCTCCCATAAGGGTGGTGTCATCTGCATATCTGAGGTTATTGATATTTCTCCTGGCAATCTTGATTCCAGCTTGGGCTTCATCCATTTCCCATGATGTACTCTGCATATAAGTTAAATAAGCAGGGTGACAGTATACAGGCTTGACATACTCCTTTCCCAATTTGCAACCAGTCCATTGTTCCATGTCTGCTTCTAACACTTGCTTCTTGACCTGCACACAGGTTTCTCAGGAGGCAGGTCAGGTGGTCTAGTATTCCCATCTCTTTAAGAATTTTCCTCAGTTTGTTGTGATCCACACAGTCAAAGGCTTTGGCATAAAGCAGAAGTAGATTTTTTTTCTGGAATTCCCTTGCTTTTTCTATGGTCCAGCTGATGCTGGCAATTTGATCTCTCATTCCTCTGCCTTTTCTAAATCCAGCTTGAACATCTGGAAGTTCTCGGTTCGCGTATTGTTTTAGCCTCACTTGGAGAATTTTGAGCATGACTTTGCTGGCGAGTGAGATGAATGCATTGTGCTGTAGTTTGAACATTCTTTGGCATTGCCTTTAGTTGGGATTGGAATGAAAACTGACCTTTTCCAGTCCTGTGATCCTGCTGAGTTTTCCAAATTTCCTGACATATTGAGTGCAGCACTTTAACGGCATCATCTTTTAGAACTTTAACTAGCTCAGCTGGAATTCCACCACCTCCACTAGCTTTGTTGGTAGTGATGCTTCCTGAGGCCCACCTGACTTCAGACTTCAGGATGTCTGGCTCCAGGTGAGTGATCACATCATCATGGTTGTCTGGGTCACTAAGGTCTTTTTTGTATAGTTCTTCTGTGTATTCTTGCCACCTCTTCTTAATATCATCTGCTTCTGTTAAGTCTATACCATTTCTGTTTTTTATTGTGCCTATATTTGCTTGAAATATTCCTTTGGTATCTCTAATTTTCTATACAAGATTCTAATGAATTTAGTGATTCATTCTTTGCAGGATTAAAAATTAGTCTCTACCACTGATCTACAAAATCACCTAAGCATTAATAAATATCAAGATTATTTCACTTCTAAATAGTTATAATTTCATAAGCATTTACCCACAAGCATTGTATACCACATCAAAATCTTATTTCTTCTTTCAATAAAAGCTTTAAATTTTCTTCTTCCTTCATACAACTGTCTATTTTAGCAGTAGGCAAATGGGAATAGGATAACCTAAGAAAAGGGCTTCCAGGTGGCTCAGGGGTAAAGAATCCACCTGCAATGCAGGAGATGCAAGTTCAAGCCCTTGGTCAGGAAAGTCCCCTGGAGAAGGAGATGGCAGCCAACTCCAGTATTCTTGCCTAGGAATTCCTGTGGACAGAGAAGCCTGGTGGGCTACAGTGCATAGAATCACAAAAGAGTTGGATACGACTTAATGACTAAATAACAACAAAAACAACAAAGAAAAGAGAATTATCTGAACCAGGATTAGAAACCATGGATTTACCTTGAGAAATAATTCTGCATTCTTTGTAGATTATATCACCTCTATAATTGATATAATATTGCTTCTCTCTCCCTTTAACAAGAACACTTAAAAAATCAAATCTCTCGTGTGTAGCAAAACCAAGATCATTTTCATTGATACTAGGTAAATCTTAGATTCTATCACACTCCTAAAATGCCTGTGCAAATCTTTTATAAGGATTTGCAGTTTTCCCTAAGTCTAACAATTCATCCATTGCATTTCCTCTCTTAGAGTACTAATTCATCAAAAAAAAAAAAGTTCAGATATCAGCACTGTCGTGACATAAACTGAACTCTATCATCACCAGTGTACTTCTGAATTAATAATATTCCAAAATTCCTTTATTCAATTATAAATAAAATTATTTGTTTCACATCTCTCAAAACTTGTCAAGAATAATTGTTTGACTTCATTGGTCCTTACATTCTCCATTTGAAAAAGGAGGTCGTCAGGCCACAAGAGCTACAGGCTTTTTTCCAACATTAGCATTGTATGATTATACATAATATCAGCATTTTCAGTAATATTTTAGTTAAAAGAACTATATTGGAAATGTGAGTAAATTATTTTTAGATTATTTTATTTCAAGGCTTTTATACTGTTCCAGATATAGTCAAATAATTAATATTCTTGAATTATTGTTGAGAATTTTCCATTCAAGATGCTGTAAGTTATTTAACCAAAACAAAGAATTAAAACAAGATTCTTGTCTCCATCTGCCTACATCTAATAGGGAGTTTTAAAAAAGCATGAAAATAATTAAACAAAAGAAAAACTTTATGATTAAGAAAATTTTCTAACATGACGGAGTTCCTAGCAAAGGATGTATTAGACTAGAGAGTCCATAAAGACTTCATGAAGGTAATAGAACTTGAGACCAAACCTCAGTTCTGTTCAGTTGCTCACTGATGTCTGACTCTTTGCAACCCTGTGAACTGCAGCACGCCAGGCTTCCCTGTCCATCACCAACTCCCCGAGCTTGTGCAAACTTATGTCCATCAAGTCAGTGATGCCATCCAGCCATCTCATCCTCTGTCATCTACTTCTCCTTCTGCCTTCAACTTTTCCCAGCATCAAGGTCTTTTCAAATGAGTCAGTTCTTTGCATCAGGTGGCCAAAGTATTGGAGTTTCAGCTTCAACATCAGTCCTTCCAATGAATATTTAGGACCACTTTCCTTTAGGATGTACTGGTTGGATCTCCATGCAGTCCAAGGGACTCTCAAGAGTCTTCTCCAACACCACAATTCAAAAGCATCAGTTCTTTGGTGCTCAGCTTTCTTTATGGTTCAACTCTCATATCCATACATGACTACTGGAAAAACCACAGCTTTGACTAGACGGACCTTTGTTGGCAAAGTAATGTCCCTGCTTTCTAATATGCTGTCTAGGTTGGTCATAGCTTTTCTTCCAAGGAGCAAGCGCCTTTTAATTTCATGGCTGCAGTCACCATCTGCAGTGATTTTGGAGCCCAAGAAAATAAAGTCTGTCTGTTTACATTGTTTCCCCATCTATTTGCCATAAAGTGATGGGACGAGATGCCATGATCTTAGTTTTTTGCATGTTTAGCTTTAAGCCAACTTCTTCACTCTCCTCTTTCACTTTCATCAAGAGGCTCTTTAGTTCTTCTTCACTTACTGCCATAAGGGTGGTGCATCTGCATATCTGCGGTTATTGATATTTCTCCCAGAAATCTTGATTCCAGCTTGTGCTTCATCCAGTCCAGTATTTTCCATGATGTACTCTGCATATAAGTTAAATAAACAGGTAACAATATACAGCCTTGACATACTCCTTTCCCAATTTGGAATCAGTCCATTGTTCCATGTCCAGTTCTAACTGTTGTTTCTTGTCCTGCATACAGATTTTTCAGGAGGCAGGTGAGGTGGTCTAGTATTCCCATCTCTTTAAGAATTTTCCTCAGTTTGTTGTGATCCACACAGTCAAAGGCTTTGGCATAGTCAGTAAAGCAGAAGTAGATGTTTTTCTGGAATTCCCTTGCTTTTTCTATGGTCCAGCTGATGCTGGCAATTTGATCTCTCATTCCTCTGCCTTTTCTAAATCCAGCTTGAACATCTGGAAGTTCTCGGTTCGCGTATTGTTTTAGCCTCACTTGGAGAATTTTGAGCACAACTTTGCTGGCGAGTGAGATGAATGCAATTGTGCTGTAGTTTGAACATTCTTTGGCATTGCCTTTAGTTGGGATTGGAATGAAAACTGACCTTTTCCAGTCCTGTGATCCTGCTGAGTTTTCCAAATTTCCTGACATATTGAGTGCAGCACTTTAACGGCATCATCTTTTAGAACTTTAACTAGCTCAGCTGGAATTCCACCACCTCCACTAGCTTTGTTGGTAGTGATGCTTCCTGAGGCCCACCTGACTTCAGACTTCAGGATGTCTGGCTCCAGGTGAATGATCACATCATCATGGTTATCTGGGTCACTAAGGTCTTTTTTGTATAGTTCTTCTATATATTCTTGCCACCTCTTAATATCTTCTGCTTCTGTTAGGTCCATACAATTTCTGTTTTTTATTGTGCCCATCTTTGCTTGAAATGTTCCCTTGGTATCTCTAATTTTCTTGAAGAGATCTCTAGTCTTTCCCATTCTATTGTTTTCCTCTATTTCTTTGCATTGATCACTGAGGAAGGCTTTCTTATCTCTCCTTGCTGTTCTTTGGAACTCTGCATTCAGATGGGTGTGTCTTTCCTTTAATGAATAAACATTCATTCCAAAGGAGTAGGGAGAGTGAATACATTCCAAACAAGGGAAAGAGGAGAAGTGTAACTTGTACTATCTTTGGGGAATGATATAAAAATAATTGCAAAAGTTAGGGATTGTACAGAATTGAAAAAAGACACAGGGGCCAGTTTGTGGAAGAACATTGTATTAATAAGTATTCTTTTGGTTGCAAGTGACGAAAATACAACTCAACTAGAAAAGGGAATGTTCTAACTAAAATAACTAAAAGTACATAGCTAGGCTAGCTTTAAGTGTGGTTTATTTAAAGGGTCAAATACTGTCCCCATGAGCTTGCCTAGACTCTTCCTCCTCCAGTTGGAAGTGCTAGGTACTGGCACCTCTCAGCTTACATCATTAGAACACTCAGTCAAATGAAGAATCGGTCTGCTGCCACATAGTCCCAGAGCAGAGTCCATTTGCCCTGGTTAGTTGGCTTGAACCATATGTGTGACAACTGGGGAGTGAATGTACTGGTTTGTTCAGCCTGGGTCATATGTTTCACTTCAAAAGCCAAATAGTAAAATATTTCCCATTATACAAATGGGCCAGAGTGGGGAAGAGATGGTTCCTCAAAGTGAAAAGACGGTTCTTCCTACCACAGAAGATATGGCTCTGTGCGGCAGACTGTATTCTGTGACTGTGAATAAAAAGCTTAAAGTTTTTGAACATTAGTTGGCAGTAGGAAGCCAGTATAGCATTTGGGCTTCTCCTATGGCTCAGCAGGTAAAGTTCCGCCTGCAATGCATGGGACACAGGAGACACGGGTTTGATTCCCAAGTTGGGAAGATCCCCTGGAGGAGGAAGTGGTGACCCACTCCAGCATTCTTGCCTGAAAAATCCCATGGACAGAAGAGTCTGGTGTGCTACAGTCCAAAGGGTCACAAAGCGTCAAACACAACTGAGGGACTAAGAACATGGCATTTGAACTGGGCAGTAATATGATGAAGGATGGCCTTTGTGAAGTTATTCTGGCTGCAGTATAGATGATAGTTTGGATTCGGAGATGGATAAACTAGCTTTGAAATTGCTAAGAGGTTTAGGGAGTCTGTGCTTGGATGATGATGAAAGGAGGAGTAAAAAGCAAGAGACATTTTTGTTGCAAATGTTGCCTCACCAGGACTAAGAAACTCTAGAAAGTACATTTAATATTCAAAGCAATATTAGTTTGCTGAAAGAATGTTGTCATAAAGGGAAAAAGAAAAGTGTAAAGTGCAAATTATTTTAGTGTGATTTCTCAAAGTGGTTTAATAAGTGGCCCAGCCCTGAAGCATCCACCTCGTGTGTTCATTGGAAAGAACATAGCTGCCCTCTCCTAGTCATCAGAGCCTATATGCTTTGCTTCAGTCATAATTCCCCCACCACCTTGAGGTCTACCATGTGGACTTTTTAAATTCTTTCCAGATCTAATGCCCTGAACCCCAGCTAATCCCATTCAATGTGTCAAAGAGACAAAAAGGGCAAACTTTAACAAAACATTCCTGCCTCTGATTGAACAATAAAAACTAATTAGTCATTTTAATTTAGGTCTATGGTTATTTTGACTTTTGTTCTCTCCTACACCATCTTTGAGCAGCAGGGCTTGAATTGCACAGATTATAAAAGAATGGTTGAATCACCAAAAGACTATTATCCTTAATTTTTTTTAAGTCCACAAGCCTACTGACATCACCATTATTACTCAGCTTTTTAAAAGATTTAATAAATGCTGAATTTTCAATATCCACTTAATATGCTGGAGGATTCACTTACTAATATACAAAGCTTAATTTGATCAATACAAAATATATTCTACTACCACTCAACTCTTTAATTTTATTATAATGATTAAAATTGCAGGCGATATTAGCACATTTCTTGCTATAAGAAAGCTGTGCGTGCTATGATTTTATGCCAAGTCCTTTGGCCACTCAGAATGCAGAGAGATCATCTTATAAATGGAGAATGACATGTGTGGTGCTTTTCTCGGCACTGATGTCGCTCATGTGCTATCACTGCAAAGGGCGAGAGTTAGCTTTGCACATATTTACAGCCGTCTAGGCCACAGTACTGCTCAGATGTGATGGTGCGTGCAAAGCACTTGGGAATCTTGTTAACATGCAGATCCTGACTCAGTTGGTCAGGGATGGGGCCCAAGAGTCTAACTTTCTAACAAGCTCCCAGGAGAATCTGATGTTGCTGGTCAACAGACCACACTTTGAGTAACAAGGGTCTTTGAGTTTAAAATAAGAAATATTTTCTGGACCTTGGGTTTGGTATTAAATCATGCTGATGGTAGGTTGTAAAACAACCATGTGATGGAAATGAAACACAGATCATCTTTATTTTCCTCAGAAACAAAGTGTGCCTTCATAACATGAATTATACTGGGTTTGGCTGGGCAATCATGGCCCAAACACTTATGAGTTAAACCACTGCTGAAGATAGCATTACCGCCAATGAGATGTATACCTGTGTGCATGTAGGTTAGAAAAGATTCATTAGTAACTGTCCCTTCCACAGTGTTTACAGAGACATTCCTCTTTTGCTTCATATCATAGATATAATTGAGTTTGACACATATCACAAATTCATCTTCAAAGTTGTTTGTCCGTGATTCCAGTTATTAATATGAAAACTAGGAAGTCCTGTGAAAAGTCAAAGCATATAGATGTTTGGCAGAGATTTCTGCTTTTATTGGACTTCCCTGGTGGCTCAGATGGTAAAGTGTCTGCTTACAATGTGGGAGACCAGGGTTCAATTCCTGGGTCGGGAAGATCTCCTGGAGAAGGAAATAGCAACCCACTCCAGTATTCTTGCCTGGAAAATCCCATGGACAGAGGAGCTTGGTAGGCTACAGTCTGTGGGGTCGCAAAAAGTCAGACACAACTAAGCGACTTCACTTTCACTTTCTTCCATTTTTATTCACATATTTCCTTTGTCAGAGAAGCAGACACACAGCTGTTTGCCACTTGTCTTTGTTCCTAAAAAAAACCCACACCTTTTTTAAACAGTTGCATCTCTGGTTTGTTTGTTTGTTTGCCTTCTGCCAGTTTACCTTAATGATTCCCTGGGGGCTAGAGATTACAGAGATGCATTTCTCACCATTACTGCAGTCGTAGGATAAAATCTGGAGAAGGAAATGTCAACCCACTCCAGTGTTATTGCCTGGAGAATTCCATGGACAGAGGGGCCTAGTGGGCTATACTCCATGGGGTCACAAAGAGTAGGACACAGTTAACCGACTTCACTTTCACTTTCATTCTCAGGATAAAGTTATGCATCTTTTCTTTCAAGATCTCTGAAAGACAATTTGATTTGCAAAAAATTTTTATATTTCCACAAATATATTATGATTCCACTTTTTATGTGTGTCACAAAATTCACACCTGCTTTATCTTATCGATTTTCTACTGGTATGTCTACGTGTACATGAAAAGCTTCTTTTTGCACCAAAATATCATAATACTTCAGCTAATACACTAGATCTGGATCAACATTTTTGGCCTAGCCAAATGAGATATATCAATTACTAGATGGTTCTGTGAATCAAGAGTATCTCAAGACACTGATAGTTGAATTGGTAGTCAATCAAGTACCTTTGCTCACGATGTTTATATTTATAGGCTGTGAAGGAAATATTTGTGCCACGGAAATAATCAAAATCCATGATAAGGTGGACTGTTTAACTAGAAGATGTGAACTCTTAGGAGAAATGGAGAAATTATGGGATCTCTGTAGAACTATTGTTTTTTTAAAAAGTCTAGACAGATTTTTCTTTCTGGGATGGTAAAATGTACTCCTGTCAGGAAGCTGGACTATGAGTTCCATGGAGATAGAGACCATGTCTGTCTCATCAGTGTATTTCAGCACTTGGCACAGTGTTCCCACATACTAAGTCTTCAATAAAAATGAATGAATGAAGCGAGGCATGCCTTCACAGATGCACTTGTATTCCTGAGATTCTGTGAATGTAGGGAGTAGCTAAATGAGTTTCTTAGGTTTTAAAAAGAGGATATATTGACTTCTGTCTTCAACTGTAGGTACTTGCATAGAGGTTCAAATGTTTTTATGGTTGATGGCTCTTTGACTCTGCCATTAGATGAAAATAAGCATATAATGGATTGGAAAACTTTAGCTCCAGTGTTACTTCACAGATTTGTAGTGCTTTCAAATCAAATTCTACAATTTCCCCAAGATTTCTATACTAACATGCAAACATTTTATAATAAATAATTTTCCCAAGAGCAACATGGAAACATACATTACCATATGTAAAGTAGATAGCCAAAGGGAATTTGCTATGTGACTCAGGTAACTCAAACCAGGGCTTGGCAATAACCTCGAGGGGTGGGATAGGAAGGGAAGTGGGAGGGATGTTCTAGTGTGAGAGGACAGGGGTCAACCTATGGCTGGTTTATGTTGATGTTTGGTAGAAACCAACACAATACTGTAAAGCAATTAGCCTTTAATTAAAAATAAAATTCATACTAAAAGAATAATAACTTCCCCCATTTAAGTTTATAGAGCTCCAGGTCTCAGGAAAGCATCACTCATATTTTCTGGACTGTGTGTGCTCAGTTTGCTCATTGGTGTCCCACTCTTTGTGACCCTGTGGACTGTAGCCGGCCAGGCTTCTCTGTCTGTGGAATTCTCCGGGCAAGAATACTGGAGTGGGTTGCCATTTCCTACTCCAGGGGATCTTCCTGACCCAGGGATTGAACCCATTTCTCTTGCACCTCCGACATTAGCAAGTGGATTCTTTATCACTGAGCCACCTGGGAAGCCGCATTTTCTGAACTAGAAAAAGCCAGTTTGCATACTCACATATGATGGTTTAAAATTGACAACTCCCTTTGCATACATTAGTTCTCAGCAGCCCTGTGCAGTAGGCTCGGCAGATATTGCCTTACTTCAAAAATGAGGAAATAGAGAATTTCTTGCCCAAGAGAGAAGTGAGGTAGTTCCATAGAAATAGCACTTCTACCTACTGACTCCTATTTCAGTGCTCTGTCCTATAAAGGACAATAAAACAAGAATTGGATGGTACTTTACAGTTTACAGTGCTTATGAACATGTATCATTTTTTAAAATAAAACCATGAGTTTTTCATGCAGGGTTTAGACATTAAAAAGCTGAAGTTTCTAGAGGGTAAAGGAAATTGTCCAAGGTTAACCACGGGGGAATCTAATAGGAACCCAAGTTTCCTGCCTACAAGTCTTAGTCTTTTGTGTTCGGTTGGCTGATTGTTTTAGGGCCTCAGGTGCACTGAATTGGATTAATCGTTTTTTGTGGTTCATTTCACTCTGTCCTCACTAGTTCATGCATGGTTTTATTTAGTAACATAGTGATTTGTATAGAGTAGTACATGTCTGTGACTCACCACCCAACATAATAGCTGAGATATGACAATTAACCTTCATATACAATACCTCCCCATCCTTTTCCCCTACTTCCCCTCACCCAGTGTCACCATTTTAAATATGATATTAATTGTTTTACTGTTTTTCTTTTCATATAGTTACATATAAATATATTTATATTCCTAAGGAGTTTGGTTTTTTTTTAACTTTATGAAAAGCATATTATGCTATATGCAAGATTTGGGGGATTATATCATGTCATATATAATTTGGGGGATGTGCAATTGGAGATCTTTTTACCAACAAAAGTAGGTAATCACAGTATATACACACATACAACAGTCCATTGTTTTGTGTATATACATTTATAATGTAGACATTACATCAGACTATCCAGTCTCTCAAACTTGAAACATATTGAAATGCACTCTACCTATATATTAAACATCCATTCATTCAACCAATATTTATAGGATGCGTACTATGTGCCAGGAGGTACTGTGCTTGTGATACACCCATGCAAAAACAGGTACACTCCTTCCCCCCAATATCCCTGATCTCACGGAAATAACACTGCATATATTGAGGTAGACAATAAATAAAATAAATGTATAAAACATACAGGATGTTATGTGATGTTAAGTGCTAGGGAGAAAAACAAATCATGGAAGGCCCTTGGAGACTGGAGTCTGCTGTTTTAAGGGTAGACAGCAATGAATTGGAGGTGGGGTGAATTGGGGGTGGGTTGAGTGGGGAGAGGCACGGAGGGACACGGAGGTAACTTGTGAGAGCTGAATCAGAATAGAAATAAACTCTTCGGAACCCCCTACGCTCGGTTTATTCAATCTGTAGGATGATGGGCTTACTCGGTATTGATGGCTCCTGAAGAGACAATGCATATTCCTCCTACTTTTTCTTGCAACTAGCCTCCAGCTCCTCTGGAACCTCCCCTAGAAGTCGTTGCCCCACCTGACCACCAACCCCCGGGCACTTGGCCTCCACGTGTGCGCATTCCCGAGCACGCGCGCAGGGGGGCGCGCGCCTCCTTCGGCCGAGCCCAGGGCCAGCCGGGGACGCGCACGCGCGTGCCCGGCCCCGCGGGCTCTCGGCAGGGACGCGGCCGGGAGGGCGGCGCGCGCCCAGCTCGGCAGCTGCGGCGGCTGGTGTGGGCGCTCACGTCAGGGCTGGGAGAAGGAAGGGGTTCGCTGTGAAGAGAGAGAGAGACATGAGGCAGCCAGGCAGGAAACGAGAAAGTGTTCGGCGAAGGAGTGAGTTTTAAAGACGCCCGGCGAGCAGGACCGTGCCTGCGGGAGAGCGTGGCCGCCTGGGCTCCTCGCTTCATCCGCGCGCTCTCCGGTGTCCGCTTCAGCACCCCGAGCGGAGAACAGTTCCCCGCAGCCCGCAGAGCTTCAAGGGGCCGCTGGCGGCCGGGCCACCTGGAGCCTTCCGCCAGGCTTAGGGGCACCCTCTGAGAACCCACTTCTCTGTTGCCGTGCAAGGGAACACGGGGGGAAGCATCCGGCAACCTCAGGGAGTCCTGAAGAAGCCGGAGCAGAATGTACCAGGGACACATGCAGGTAAGACATTTCCATCCAACTGGATAGGAATCTTGGGGACTAATATAAGAGCAAGGCGGTTCACCAAGTTACTGTGGTCAAGTACTGCCTTCATACAATTCAACAAGTGAAGTGGTGCAACATGACCATGACATTTCAGTCCAGTGCTGTAGGTAAAACTAGACGGGTTTCTGAGGGTGGGAGAAGGGGAAGAAAGACCTCAGAACTTCGATTGGGAAGTTTGTTTTATGTGCATTCCCTGAGACTGTTTCTTTAAACAAGATCAAGGAATCCAAAAGGAGGAAACCTGGAGATGACCGTGTTTCCGTTGTATTCCTATTGATGCAACTCAGCATGTATGTCAGCTGAAGGGCAAACAATCATAGGAAAGACAAAGCTTTTCTTTTATCATCTGCGAAGGTTCTTGACGTTTGGAACACTTTTCCACTTTCGTATTATTTTTAAAAGTGATAATTTTAAAATGGTTTGTGCTGTATTTTTCCCACTTCAGATGATGGGACATTGTCACCTATCCCTATAGTCACAGAATGACTTAGGATGAATTTCAAACATATGTCCAAGAAGCTCTAATGTTTTTCAGAGGAGGTGCTGTCTCTGGCTATTAAAGCTCATCTGAGCTGAGCCACTGCTTCTCTCTGATGTTCTCCACTCTCTTGGGCAAGATTACTTTAACCTTGACTCCAGTTTTCATTCACATAGTTGGTTCTTCCTTATAAAGGCAGGTGCATGCTTTGGGTGGAAGAAAATGAAATACCAACTCAGCTTCCTAAAGTATAAACTGAGCTTTTACTTTTTTAATTTTATTATTATTATTATTTTTTTTTTTTTTACTGTTCCTAAATGTTTTAGTCATGGACTTGATGTTTGGGCTTCCTTTCCATTACAAAGATGGTCAACCACAGTTATCATATGTGATAATTTCACTCTAGTGTGTAATGTGCTTGAATGTTATGAGGATGTTACTTCTGTATCTTTAGGGCAATTGAAAAACAGATAAATTGACATGTTCTTGCATTTATGACTTAGTATTACCCAATATTTAATTTCTAAGCCTGTGGAAAAATTCTTTTGGATTACAATTTAGTTTTATGTAAAATAGCATTGTATCATATTCCAAAGTTTTATAAGAATTCTGAATCAGCACTATCAGAATTCTAAAAGCCATTTCCCATACAACTGACATCATCTTGTTTTGAAAATTATTAATAGAATTATATCACAATTGTTAGACAATAATTAGTACCTGAAGTGTATTTCTAAATACATACAATAAATATGATCTGCATGTTTCTTATTAAAGCTACACTGAGTAGTTAAGTAACAACCATTCAAACAATGACAGCTAAAAAATTAACAAAGGGTTTTTACCATAGTTTTATGCTTCATCTTCACTCCCAAGAATGGTACTTTTAATTTTATGTATAATCTATTTATTATCCCCAGTTTCTCCACAGGAATAAAAATAGGAAGATGTTAATAAATGGAGTCAGTCCTCAGAAAATTGCTCATTCACACAAAATTCATAATTGACCACCTGGGCAATTTAATGAAACTTTTCACATTATTTTTGGTTTGAAAATGTTTTTGTGAATGAATAATGCAAGCAACAATCTGATAAACTCAGGTACCCCAAAAATAATTTAAACTTAATTTTCTGGATATTTAACAGAAAAGCTTTACTGAAACTTGAATTGCCCAGGATAATGTCTGATGGTTTCATTTCACTTTGAGAGAATAGACAGAATGTAAGACTCTGCATATGCTTCAGCCTTAATGTTTTTTGCTTGTGCACTGCTGTAACAGCAAATATGATGGCTTGCAGTAAAACTCACAAATCTTTGCTGCCAAGCTTAACTTGGAAACATTACTAAATAAAGACTGTAATCAATATGCTTGCCAAAATTTCAGAGCACAATACTTTTTTTCCTATTTGCTATTGACCATCGATATTAACTTCTAAGGCTTTACTAGTTTAGTAGCTATTAAATGATATGATCATCTGGTTGGAAATACTCCCTCCCCAAACTAAAACACTTATTACAACCTGATTTGTAATATAGTTATTTGCTGACATTTTAAAACCCCAGTCTCTTTCCCAGAAAATAGTATTTAGCCTATGTACAAAATTCCCATTGTGTTGGTACCTTTAGATTAAATAAAAAATCTTTCCTTATCAGAAACAGCATCATCTTCCTGTGTGTACCTGACTAATCACAAGGGAGAAGAAGCATAGCCCATTCCAAAATGTTTGTAATAATTTAAAATCGGAATACATATTGGTAAAGTGGACCAGGGATGAGCAGATTTACTAACATTTTTTGCCAACTTTGGAGTTTATTTGAACACTGGTGTTACTTGGCTGATACCTTAAAACAGGAGTGCAACAGAAAATATTTGCAATCATTAACTGTGCCTTCTAATTCTTGTCTTTTCCAAATCCAAAAGATTTTTAAATAAAATGCCTTGTAAATAGGCAGTCTGAAGTAGGGGAGGTGTTCACATGAAGTTTTCAAAAATTGTCTAAAACTCCTGTGGTACCTTTGTTTTTGCAACTTAATGATTTTGTAAATAAAATCTATTAATTTTGATACATATGTCTAATTCATCCAGTTTACCATAGAAATTGCATTCATTTTAGAAGCCACAAACTTTTAAAAACACAAATTTGATTTACTCTGGTAGTTCATTAGAAGATAAAAGTTGACAAATGACACTATTACAGGTAGATAGACAGCACAGCATAGTGGTATAGATTTCTTGGTTTCAAAGTGAATGCCACAGGTATATTTCTTAGGAGCAGGCCCAAGAGTTGTGCCATTTTCCCAAGTGCCTCACCACTTATTTCCAAGGGGAATTCATCGCCCCAGCAACTTAAGCAAAGGTTGTTATTTTAGCAACTGTTTTATATTTACTTCTTTTTCCCTTTTGACCAAGGGAATCAATGGTGTTTAAATACACTTTAACATCAGTTCTGACCAACTCTCTATTCCTAATAGATGACCTGTGATCTTAAACCCTCCAAAACCTCTATGTGCTCTGCAGTGTGATGCTTATTTCTGTATGTGCCTATGAGTTAACACTGCCAATTAGAGCAAAATAATTACATGTCTCTGAATGTTCCCTTCGCCAAACCTTTTTCTGAAATGGTATAAATATAAAGCATTTAATTTCAATTTTGAACTAATTTTTTTAATTTTTAATAAAGGATCCCCAGTAGAATTTTTGTTACAAAAGTTCTTTCAATTAAAATTGAGTGTATTTATTACACATGAATTTTTTCTGAATAAATTGGAAAAGAAAAAAAGTTTTTTCAGAAGACAAAAACAATCTGTTCATAATTGTAACTAATCTTTATCATAGGCATTGAAAACAGGCTTTTTTGACTTATTCAAACCTGCCAAAGAAAAATTCCATACCCTCTGGCTTCACAGGACATTAACTAAAGAAAATTTAAATGATAAAAATTACAAGATGATTAGCAGCTCAAAGAGTAGTATTTATTTGTCTTCCCCCAAAAGGGTTTTGTGTTTGTCTTAAGTTTACTTAAGCTTTTTAAAATTTTTTTCATGAAGTCTAGATAACAAATTATGTTAATACATTAGGTCTGACCACTGGAGACTCATTTGATTCACTAGAAACAACTAACATAAGAAGCCAGTCCAACATAAGGTCATAGAATGTTCTCAGCATCTATAACAGCAGTTTGTCATTAGTGATACCTAAAGCAAAACTGTGAATTAGGTAATATTTGTCATGGATATTTCCACTTTTTAAAAAGATCCATTTTTTCCCTCCTGATGCCACCATTTTCTATCCTATGTCATTCAGGATAGAAAACCCTTTGCTAACAAAAAAGGATATCAAACCTTTGCTAACAAAAACATAATTAATACCAATATACCACACATGCACAAGCCCTACAGAGATATTTACATTTTTAGAGGGAAATCTGTGAAAATCAGGAGGTATTTTTTGTGGAGAGGGACAGAATTTTTTTAGGAGAATGAGGTAATGCTGGCTTAAGGCTGGGATTAATTGTGTTAATTTGGTCATGAATGGACATGAATTTGAGCAAACTCCATGAGATAGTGAAGGACAAGGGAACCTGGTGTGCTGCAGTCCGTGGGGTTGCAGAGTCAGACTCAGTGACTGAACAATAAGCGGCTGCCCTCACCTTTTCTCTCCCCTCAGCTCAGATAGTATCTGCCGTTCCCCCTCAAATAATCAGTATTAATGCTCCTTGAGTGAATTTACTTCAGACATACATTTATTGTCCAAAATTAACTAGAATTCTATTGAATAAAATTTAATACATGAATTTTCAATAAATATAGTGAAACTGATGCTCAAAATTATGACATAAGCTCCCACAAGATTCCCAAGTGCTTCCAGTATATTTATAAGCAAATCATGCTTGTTATGAGAGTAATATTAAGCTTCTAACATTTAGAAAAATGATAACACTTATGGTATAATATTGCTGAATATTTGATTAACCTGAAACTCTCATTCCCCAGCTATACTGGCCAACAGTTTCCTTTATAGACTTCCTGTAAAAAACACAATATTTCTTCCTAGATTTTGTTTATGGTTTATAAACATTCTTCCTAAAAACATGTGTTTGAAGGAAAAAATTCCAGCATACAAATGTTTTGACTCTAAAAACATTTTTAAAGTAAAAAGTAAGAAAAAGGTTAAAACAGAACTTGTTAATTTTATAAGCCCGAGTCTCTAGTATTCCCACTGCCAACCTAAGAAACACTGAGATGTGATGTACCGTGTAGTCAAAACATCTGGCAGGCTGCTTGTTTACACTTTTCATTGAGATCTCATGTTTCCAACACAGGCATAAACTAGAGCTGTTATAAAGACTTTATATTCTAGAATTAACTTCTTGATATTTTGATAGAATAACTGGTATGCATTTCCTGCACTTGAAGGTACATTCCAGCCTAATGTCTCCTTGTGGTGCCTAAGTCTGATCTGGGTGTTTGGGGACATCTAAACATGATGTCCGGAGAAGGCAATGGCAACCCACTCCAATACTCTTGCCTGGAAAATCCCACGGGCAGAGGAGCCTCGTGGGCTGCAGTCCATGAGGTCGCAAAGAGTCGGACACGACTGAGTGACTTCACTTTCACTCTTCACTTTCATGCATTGGAGAAGGAAGTGGTAACCCACTCCAGTGTTCTTGCCTGGAGAATCCCAGGGATGGGGGAGCCTGGTGGGCTGCCGTCCATGCGGTAGCACAGAGTCGGACACGACTGAAGCGACTTAGGCAACAGCAACAAACATGATGTCATTTCGAATACACCAATAAAGAACGTAGGGTTGCCAAGTTTTCTGAAAAACGAAACCTTTTTATGATTCAAACTTCATGGAAGGGAAAAGTCATCTTGTACGATAGCCTGTAACACATGGATCAGAGAGCAGATGCTATGAATTGGGGGTTACATCTCTTTCAGAGACCCCCTTACTTCATCTCCACCTCACTCACCCACTTCTCACCCCGTCTCACCTATGCCAACCCTAGGAATACCAAAGAGAAGACATTTTCCCCAGCCTGTTAAGAAATATCTTTATATCTTATATATTATTATGTTATACAGAATATAAACAGGAGATAGCTAATACCCTATTGGTTGACTATCACGAC
Organism: Cervus canadensis; assembly: GCF_019320065.1. NCBI lineage: Eukaryota > Metazoa > Chordata > Mammalia > Artiodactyla > Cervidae > Cervus > Cervus canadensis. The sequence goes on from NC_057392.1 coordinate 62,665,777, forward strand.
CATTACTAATTGTTCAGAGCCCAGGGTCTAACACAGCACACTGTCAGTATTGTCTTATAATGTCACTTTTGATTTATAAATATGTTATTTGTGACATAGGAGACACCTGTATTTCAAGAGGAAAATGTTCCTTATCAATTAATGATTCTTGGCTAATTGGATATCTATATTTTTTTTAAAGTAAATATTGGCTTCTATTTTGCATGTACACAAAAGTCCATCTCAAGTAGGTTAAAATAAGAGAATATATTTATGACCTCGCAGATAGGCAGTGAACATGTAAGAGAACATTTACCAGTAGCTGTTTTAATGTTCTTATTTACTCTTTCTATTATCTGTATCATTTTGTGGACTGTTTTTATTGATTGATTTTTATCTTCATTATGGGCTGTGTTTTTCTGTTTCTTTGTATGCCTGTTACATTTCGATTGGATGCCAGACATTGTGAGTTTTACATTGTTGGGTGCTGGATGTTTTTTATATTGTTGGGTGCTGGATGTTTTTTATATACTTTTTTTTTTTAAGTTTTATGTTTGGACACAATTAATATACTCAGAAACAGTTTGATCATTTCAAGTTTTGCTTTTAAGAGTTCTTGCATGATACCAGAAGCTATCAAAGTATTTTGGTCTAGGGCTGATTGTCCTGTTTACTGCGGTACTATCCTTTTGAGTACTTTATCTGACGTCCTACTCATCCGAAGATTTCTTGACTTGGCTTTGGGAATGTGGACTCTTTATAACCCCATGTGAGCTCTAAGAATTTCTCTGCCTGCTCCTTTCTGATGGTGTAAGGGTCATTTCCTCACATACGTGGTCAGAACTCAGAGGAAAACTAGAGGAGGAAGCCCCTGCATTTCTCCAGCGTTCTCACTCTGTTCAGACTTCTCCATACTACTCTGCCCTGTGTATTCTAACATCTGGGCCTCCTGAATCCTCCATGCTGTCTCCTCAGCTTATTGAGAGTATGAGAGTTTTGGGGGGTTCTTGCTTCCTACGTTATGTCTGGAAAACTCTTTCCTGGCAGTAGGCTAGGGCAATTATAGGACTCACTTTATTTGTTTTCCTTCTCTCAAGGATCCGATCCTGTGAGGCATTTTTTCCCAGTGTTTAATAACCATTGTTTTGTATGTTGTCTGGTTTTTTCCCAGTGTTATTGAGAAATAATTGACGTACAACACTGTATAAGTTTAAAGCATACAACGTGATAGTTTGATTTACTTATATTGTGACACAATAGGTTCAGTTACCGTCCATTTTCTTGTGTAGATACAATAAAAAGAAAGAAGGGCAAAAGGAAAAATTTCTTTCTTGTGATGAGACTTCTTAAGATTCACTCTAACAACTTTCCTATATGTCATACAACAATGCTAGCTATAGTCATCATGCTGTGCATTACAGCCCTAGTATTTATCTTATAACTGCAAGTCTGCGCCTTTTCACCACCTTCCTCCAGTTCCCTCTCCCCCCTTCTCTGCCTCTGGTAACCACAAATCTATTTGTTTGTTCTTAGTTTCCACATATAAGTGAGATCATACAGTATCTGTCTTTCTCTGAGTGATTTATTTAACTTAGCATAATGCCTTCAGAGTCCATCCATGTTGTTGCAAATGATACAATTTCCTCATTTTTATACATATATATATATATATACATATACATATATATACATATATATGTATATATTTTATACATATTTTATGTATTTTATGTATACATATGTATATATGTATTATACATATGTATATATATTTATACATATTTTATACATATTTTTATACATACATACATTTTTATACATATATATACACATATACATGTGTGTATATATATGCACATACATACATACATACATGTGTACATACATACACATACATACACCACAACTTCTTCAACCATTCATCCACCAAGGCACACTTCAGTTATTTTCATGTCTCAGTGGTTATAAATAGTGCTCCTTTGAATGTGGGGATGCTGATGTTTTTCTGAGATAGTGATTTTGTTTCCTTTGGATGTATTCCCAAAAATGGAATTGCTGGATCATATGGTAGTTCCACTTTTACAGTTTAAAGCTCCTCCATACTGTTTTCCACAGCTCTTACACTGACGTGCAATCCCACAGCAGTGTACAACAGCTCCCTTTTCTCCACATTCACACCAGCATTTGTTATCTCTTATTTTTGGATGATGACCATTCTAACAAGTATGAGATGATAGCTCATTATGGTTTTAATTTGCTTTTCCCTACTACCTAGGTGTTGTTGAGCATCTCTTCATGTACCGTAGGCCTTCCTATACCTTTTCTGGAGAAATGTCTACTCAGTCCTGTGCCCATTTTTTAATTAGGCTATTTGGGGGGGTTTGCTATTGAGTTGCATAAGTTCTTTATATATTTTGAATATTAACCCTTTATCACATATAGTTTGCAAATATTTTTTTCCAATTGCATAGATTTTCTCTTCACTCTGTTGATGGTTTCCTTTGCTGTGTCTGCAGAGGCTTTTCTAGTCTGATGTAGTCCCACTTGTTTATTTTTCATTTTGTTGCTTGTGCTTTGGATGCCATACTGTCTTTTGTGACTGATCTATATTAGTACTGATATACTACTTCTCCTATTAAAATTCCATTTGATAAATGACCATTATCACTCTCCATGTGAGATTTCACTAGATTGATCATCTTTATTATTTTTAGACAATCACCATTAAAAATTGTACAGGTGAAAAATAATGAGCTCATATAGATAGGTAAAGGTTGCTTAGCCACCATTTCATTAAAGAGAAACCCACAGAACTCTGGCAGCAGCTTTGAAATGGGGTGAACCTGAGCCAGGCAGGAGAGTTTGCATTGCAGGTGCATACACAAGTCCCCAGAGTCCCTGCTCATGCATAGCAACCACCCTGAAAAGCCAGACAAACCCCGTAAGAGGGAGTATACCAAAAACTTTTTTTTCCAAAGAGAATGCCATATGGTCATCTATAAATCATGGAGATTCTAACAGCTGATTGGTGGTGTTGTGATGCCAGAAATCTACCTAGGGAGCCACAGAATTCCCACTCCCACCGAGCCTCTTAAACACTATGCAGTTTTAAAAGCCGCTGGTATGGTAGAGGAATTCAGAACCATTTCAAATGAGCAAGCATAGAAGGAACTGGGGATGTTTGGCTTAGAAAGTAGAGACTCGAGGAGATCATGATGACTTTATATAAATATTTGAATGGATTTTATATAAGAAGGGAATAGTCTGTACATCCTTGAGGGTTAAAACGGGTACCCTAGCAGGGTGAGATACAGTTTCCTCAAGGCAGTGACTGTGAGAAGACCCGGGATACAGTACCCCGTTCTCACTGTATTGAGCTGCCTGCTTGGAGATGGAAGCGGCCAAGAGTAAAGAGGGGCCGAATGGGAGCAGAGCACAGTGTCCTTGTGTATACGCAGGCCTCTAACCCAAGACCGTTATGCCTGTGGATGAAAGTAGTGAAAAGCACTATGAGATGGCATGTGTGTTTGGGTATGCCTGTCTGTGTGGCCCCCCAAAATGGTTGTAGTCGACTGAAGTAATGACCTAAAATAAGCAAAACCCAGTGTGTTCTGGGGGAGACATTCCCTGGTTTCTTGAAAGTATACAGGTGAGCATCAGACAGAGGCATGCCAGTGCCATGATGCAAAGTGATCAAAACTAGTGAAAAGTCCAAAAATACAGAACCTTGTCAAGATGAGAAGCAGGAAAACATTTAAACCTTGTCAAGATGAGAAACAGGAAAACATTTAAACCTCTTAAGATGAAGCTGCTGGAGCGACAAAATATGTTTTCAACTCCTTTCACACGGGTGTTAACTGTAACATACAGAATGGTATCTTCTGATCATGCTGGGATATAACATCTGATTGGACAGGTGATTATGTGCACATGAAAGATCTGGGAGCTGGTTGAAAAATGCAGAATCTCAGGTCCTACTTCAGACCTACTGAGTCCAAAACTCAATTTTCCAAGATACCCATGATTTTTACACACATTAACATTTAGGGTGCAGTGATCTGAAAACATCTACATAAAGAACAGGACCTGATCTATTGCACTGAGACCTTAGCAAAAAGCTTGATTCTTGGATAGTTTTCTGACATCACGGAGGCACAATGATGAGGTGCCTGACAGAGGAGCGGGCAAGAGCAACTGCTACAACTGTGGTTGAATAAATTTTTTTTCTTATATTCCTATCATAACCTCTGCCCAACTGGTTATACTTTTCCATCTGGAGACAGCTCAGCAAACCTATTACACTCCAACTGAATGAAACAAAATTTTAAATATTTGAAGAACTATTATGTCTTCATCCTATTAAATCTTTTCTTCTCCAAGATAAACAGCCCAGTTCACTCAATCGTTTCTCATAATGACATTTCTGATGTTTTAATGGTTCCATGAAAGTATGGCCCTCTGAACAAGACACACAGCTCGAGATGTGATCTGAGCAGTGCCATGCACTGTGACATTATTTATCTCTTGGGAAAGACATCTATTCAGACAGCTGCTATAGCATCTTTAGACTAACTTGCCCTCTAAATTGTTCTGACGCTTTATAGGTGTTAGGTCTTTATACCAGAATAATCTTGGATACAAATATGCTCACTGGAATATTCTAGGCTAACAGTTCCTTATGTCTTCAAAAATTGCAATAATTTTCAGTTTTGAGGTCCCAGAATCCTAAGTTTGAAGGACTCTTGAAATTGTTTTGTTCAGTCATCTCATTTCACAGATGAGGAGACTGAGGTTGAAGAAAATAAGAGACTTGCTCAAAAACTCCCATATAACTCAGCAGAACTAGTACTGGAATAAAAGCAGCCTTCCACTAGTGTGCTATTTCCATTACACTATTATTATTTGAATTACAATAAAAAAAATCTAAGGAAAAAGTAAGCATTATAATAAACTGCTAGATGTTTTCAAATGTCCAATGTTTGGCATTTAGTCACAAAAAATTATTTCTTCCTGCTTTTGAGTGAAACTAATTTTTTATCTTTTTTATTTTTAAAAAATTCTTATTTTATATTGGAGCATAGCTGATTAACAATTAACAATGTTATATTAACATAGTTGATTAACAGTGTTTTATTAGTTGATTAACAAGGTATATAGCAAAGTGACTCAGTTGTATCTATTCTTTTTTAAATTCTTTTCCCCATTTAGGTTATTACAGAATATTGAGCAGCATTCCCTGTGCTATACAGTAGGCCCTTATTAGCTCTCTATTTTAAATATAGCAATGTGCACATGTCAATCCCAGAGTCCCGGCCTATTCCTTCTCCCCATTCTTGTCTGCTGGTAACCACAAATTCATTCTCTAAGTCTGTGAGTCTGTTTCATAAATAAGTTCATTTGTATCATTTTTTAGAGTCCACATATAAGTACTATCACATATTTGTCTTTCTCTAACTTACTTCACTTAGTATGATAATCTCCAGATCCATTCATATGGCTTCAGATGGCATTATTTCATTACTTTTAACGGCCAAGTAATATTTCATTGTACATATGTACCACATCTTCTTTATCCATTCATCTGTCAGTGGACATTTAGGTTGCTGCTATGTTCTGGCTGTTGTAAACAGCACTGCCATGAACACTGGGGTGCGTGTATCTTTTCAAACCATGTTTTCCTCCAGATATATGCCCAGGAGCGGGGTTGCTGGATCACATGGTAGTTCTATTTTTAGCTTCTTAAGGAACCTACTCAAATTGAATATATAAAATATATATCAGATATTTCACATATTCAGTTTGAGTAGTAATCTGTTTGGCTGACAATATAAAAAAATGTCTTGTCTGTAAATCTGTTTTAAAAGTAGAATGAAGTGCTATGAAAAGCTGTATCATTTTTATTTCCTAAAGGTGTTCCTCACTGTCTCTCCTTGGACTGATTAGATTGACCATTTGAGTGAACTGGTTTGATAGGTTCTTAGAACTATTTGCCTAAATATGCAAGTAAATCCCTCAGGGATTCTCAGCTGTAAGTGACAGAAAACAACTCTGGCTCATTTAAACATAAAGGGAATTTATTAGAAATATATTTGAACAATTGATAAGCATAAACAATTGATAAGCATTAGAAAGAATGATAGAAAAATCACCACTTTTGCAATCGTAGTAAAAATTGATTCAAGAGAAAATAAAAGATCATTGGATGCTAAATCTGATGAAGGGGGATTTGAGTATAAACAGGATTTACATGACATCAAAATGTCGCCCAAGTAAATTATAAAACAAAAAATAGTGCCTTACCCATGAAGAAACTGCACCCTAAGTAGCCAAAGACAACATCACCAATAAGGTGATCAACTGAATGTCCATCTCTGTATGCAATGCCCTGAGAAGGACACATCACTCCTGTGAGGATGCAAAACTTGCACCTAATCATGAGAAAATCTCAGATAAACCTAAAATGAGGGATATTCTATAAAAAGTAGCAGATTATGTTTTTTTAAAAAATGTCAGTATCGTGAAGAACAAAGAAAAACTGAGATGTTTACAAATTAAAAGAAGACTAAGGAGACCTGAGAAATGCAATATGTGATCGTGGACTGGATCTTGGACTGGGAAACAAAATTGTCATAAAGCACAGTGTTGGCACAATTGAAACTTGAATATGGTCTGGAGGTTAGATTGGTGTTAGTGTCATATATATAGATTGATATATGATACCTATGGCAGGAGAATATCTTTGCTCATGCATGAAATACATGCTGCAATATGAAGGGACATAGGGGCATAGTGTAGGTAGCCTACTCTCAGGTGATTTGGAATAATGAAAATAATAATATGCATGATATTAAATATAATTGCCTATATAAAGAGAGAGAAAAAGCACAAATATAGCACAATGTTAGAAATTGGTAAGTCTGGGAAAAGGGTATTATGAGAGTCCATTGAACTTACAGTGGTATTACAAAATACATAAGTATTACAAGAATACTTACAATTTTTCTATAGGCTTGAGATTATTTCAAAGTAAAAAGGTTTTTCTAATGTTTTTGAAAAACACTCCTAGAACTAGACTCTGGATGGAAGGACCATGAAAACCCCATGCTGGAGCTTCAGCTGCTGTCCCCCACTGCCAAAATGAATGTTCTCCCATGACTGTGTGCCCCCAGATCGCCATTTAAAGTAGGCTCAGGTGATGCTGGTTGGTGGAGCTGAGATTACACTTCCATATGCTGTCTGCAAGGTAGTCTGGGAAAGTGCATGTCTGCTTACCACCAAGATTCCAAAAGTGGACAGTTTTCCAAATATAGAGTGTAGATTTGAGAAAGTTAAAAAAATTAAAAAGCCAGTGTCCAGTATAACATGTTATAGATGTTGTTTAAAAGTAAAATAGACACCTCTCTATCTTGAGTTAACTAAAGTTTAGTCAGCCTTGAAGAATAAGAGTTAAAAGCAAATAATTCTCTTTAAGCCCTGTGCTTATTTGGCACTACCTGCCTTTACATGGGAGAAGGAAATGGCAACCCACTCCAATATTCTTGCCTAGAGAATCCCATGGACAGAGGAGCCTGGTGGGCTGCTGTCCAAAGGGTCTCACAGAGTCGGACACGACTGAAGTCGCTTAGCATGCATGCATGCATTGGAGAAAGAAATGGCAACCCGCTCCATTATTCTTTTTTTTTCCCCCCCGCTCCATTATTCTTGCATGGAGAATCCCAGGGACAGGGGAGCCTAGTGGGCTGCCATCTATGGGATTGCACAGAGTTGGACACAACTGAAGCAAGTTAGCAGCAGCAGCCATTACATGTAGGAGAATACAGCAAAGGAGAATACAGTAAAGCTAGAATATATTGGTTTATTAAACCATGCAGCAAAGAAGAGCAGAATGACCCCTCATCAGGGTCCGTCTACTGCTCACTTCTATTTTTTGGAGAAATTAGAAAAGAGTTCTGTGAAGAATTTGGTAATTGATCAGGGAATTAAAATACATATTCTGTACTTTAGTTATAAGAACACTTTTTATTCATATGTAGGAATTTAATGTAGAAAATTGGACACATTATTGTTTCATAGTCATCCAAAGAATGATTATAATCTAGATGCCCTACACATTTGAGTCATTAATACTGATATGCAATCTATTATGTAAGTCTTTTGGAAGATTTATATAAGACAAAAACAAAGTGTTCTTAAAACTTCTTAAAACAAAGCTTGAGGCAAGATTAAATTAAAACAGAATCTTGGAGATATAAAGGTCTTTAGAGTTCACATAGCACAACTTTGTCATTTCACCTTTGAGGAAACTGAGAGCTAGATCTTGATGGCTTAGACTTCTGTAATTAATTGCCTTCCCCAAAAATGAGAGGGGTGGGGAAAAGATGCTGAAAGGCTTTGATGTCATGCATCAGACATTGCTTCATGATTCCTTACATATGAAGAGGCTACAGAAACAGACCGCTTAAGAGCTAGGGCTCAAGGTCAGACATCAATTTCAAATCCTGCTTCACCATATATTATCTGTGGGATCTTGCTTTTACGACTTATCCTCACTAAACCTCACTCTCCCCATCTGTGGCAAGAGTATAATAAATGTACCCATATGTTTTGATGATTTTTTAAGGATTTACTCTTAATTTTTTTTAATTGAAATACAATTGATTTACAATATTGTTTTAGTTTCAGGTATATAGCAAAGTGGTGATATATTATATATATTTTATTCTTTTTTAGATTATTTTCCATTATAGATTACTATAAGATATTGCATATAGTTCCTTGGGGCTATACTGTAGGTCCTTGTTGTTTGTGTATTTTATATATAGTAGTATATATCCATTAATCTCAAACTCCTAATTTAGCCCTCCCCCCAATTTCTACTTTGGTAACCATAAAGTTTATTTTCTATGTCTGCAAGTTTGTTTTTTAAATAGGTTCATTTGTATCAATTTTTAATCAGTATATTTTATTGAAATATAGTTGATTTACTGTGTATTAATTTCTGCCATACAATAAAGTGATTCAGTTATACTTATATGTACATTCTTTTTTAATGTTCTTTTCCATGATAGTTTATCATAGGATATTAAATATAGTTCTCTGTGCTATACAGTAGGACCTTATGGTTTATTTATCCTGTATATAAAAGCTTACATCTGCTAACCGCAACCTGTCATTTCACTCCTCCTCCAACCTCCTCCCCCTTGGCAACCACCAGTCTATTTTCTATGTATGTGATTCTGTTTCTGCTTCATAAATAGGTTCATTTGCGTCATATTTTAGATTCCACATATAAGTGATATCATATATTTGTCTGACTTACCTCACTTAGTATGATAATCTCTTGGTCCATCCATGTTTCTATAAATGGCATTATTTCATTCTTTTTTATGCTGAGTAATATTCTATTGTCTGTATACACCACACTTCTTTATCCATTCATTTATCGATGGACATTTAGGTTGCTGCCATGTCTTGGCTGTTGTAAATAGTGCTGCTATGAACATTGGAGTGCATATATCTTTTCAAAATAGAATTTTCATCTTTCCTGACTATATGCCCAGGTGTAGGATTGTTGGATCATATGGTAACCCTTTTCTAGTTTTTTAAGGAATGTCCAGAGTATTCTCCACAGTATCATGGATTAACTGACCATAAGTGCATGGGTTATTTTCTGGGCTTTCTATCCTCTTTCATTGATCTATGTTTCTGTTTTTGTGCCAGTACCATGTTGTTATTGGTTGGTTGCTAAGTCGTGTCCAACTCTGCAACCCTATGGACTGCAGCACACCAGGTTTCCCTGTCCTTCACCATCTCCTGGAGTTTGCTCAAACTCATGTCCATTGAGTCAGTGATGCCATCCAACCATCTCATCCTGTGTCAGTCCCTTCTGCTCCTGCCTTCAATCTTTTCCAGCATCAGGGTCTTTTCTAGTGAGTCAGCTCTTCACATCAGATGGCCAAAGTATTGGAGCTTTAGCATCAGCCCTTCCAATGAATATTCAGGACTGATTTCCTTGAGGATGGACTGGTTTAATCTCCTTGCAGTCCAAGGGGCTCTCATGAGTCTTCTCTGGCACCACAGTTCAAAAGCATCAATTCTTCTGTGCTCAGCCTTCTTTATGGTCCAACTCTCACATCCATACATGACTATTGGAAAAACCATGGCTTTGACTATATGGACCTTTGTCTGCAAAGTGATGTCTCTGTTTTTTAATATGCTGTCTAGGCTTGTCATAGCTTTCCTTCCAAGGTGCAAGGATCTTTTGATTTCTTTTTTTATTTTATTTTATATTATGGATTAAATGACATGGTGTATGAGATTTTCCTTAAAACAGCACAAGAGGGAAAGGAGTGAGTATGAGTAGAGATAGAAAAAGGTTAGATAATTTTTTAAAGTGGTTATGAATACATGGGAATTCATTGGGCTATTCAAAATGGAGAACATTGAGTCACTAATTGAACAGATTTTTAAATGTTCCTTTTTTCTAATTAACTTTGTATTGTGGAAAATTTCTAATGTGTATAAAAATAGGATCTTTTGATTTCATGGCTGCAGTCACTTCCACTGTGATTTTAATGTCCAAGAAAATAAAATCAGTCATTGCTTCCACTTTTCCCCTTTTATTTGCCATGAAGTGATGGGACGAGATGCCATGATCTTAATTTTTTGAATGTAGAGTTTTAAGCCATCTTTTTCACTCTCCTCTTTCACTCTCATCAAAAGTCTCTTTAGTCTCTCTTTGCTTTCTGTCATTAAAGTGGTATCATCTGCCTATCTGAGATTGTTGATATTTCCCCTGGCTATCTTGTTTCCGGCTTGTGATTCATTCAGCCCAGCATTTCACATGATATACTCTGCATATAAGTTAAATAAACAGGGTGACAGTATACAGCCTTGACATACCCCTTTTTCCAATTTTGAACCAGTTTGTTGTTCTATGTCCAGTTCTAACTGTTGCTTAGACCCACACACAGGTTTCTCAGGAGACAAACCAGTACCTGAGTATACTATAGCTTTTTAGTATAGTCTGAAGTCAGGGAAGTTCTAGTTCTGTGAAAAACGCCTTTGGTCATTTGGTAGGATAGCTTTAATGTTTTACAGAAATAGCAAAGTGTTTCATATATATTATATGTGGAAGAAGGAGTTTAGCAACAGCAGTGCCTATTATATTTGGTTGTTTACAATGGTGACAGATGCTTGATTTTCTTCTCTCACAGTTCTGGATGTTTTTTTTCATTTCCGCATAACAGAACTCTTGCCTTCTGTACACTGAATATTTCCTCATCCTTTATATTCCACCCAAATGTTATCTCCTCGTGAGTGCTGCCCTGTGCCTGCATCACCACCCTCCCACCTCCCCCACACTCAGTGAAGAATTAGGAATGTCTTCCTTAATGCTTGCTTAGCATCTTATATCCATCACTAATACCATAATTAACATTTAGCTTTCATTATTTATTTTTGTCTCCCCAACTGTTTGTAAGCCCATCTGTAGCCGAGACTATATATTCAGTACATTTTTATATCCCTGGAGACTAGTAGTGCTAGGTACATATATATTAATGTAGTTTTTATTGAATGAATGAAAGAATGAATTGGTGAATGAATGAATGAAAGAATGAAACAATGAATGACTGAAATACTCAGAAGAGTCCTTTACTATCCTGAATAAGGACTCCAAAGTGCAATTGGCATGGTCTTTCTGATTCTAAGACACAGTGGCCCCAGAAACCGGTGTATTCCCATGAGTTTCAGGGAGGAATACATATCAAGTGAAGTTTCCACACAGTTGAAAGAGAATCAATTACAGGGAAACCTTATAAACCTTATAATTAGATTGCCACTGTAATTAAGCAACTCTTCGCTGTCAAAGCAATCTATGCAGTTTAATGGGTTCAAATTTTTAAAGCCCGAGGACAGTTTGGGGCTGCAGATTTAGAAATATAATAGATTCTCCTAATGGTTTCTATCTATATCTCTAACTGGCCAAGGTCACTTGGAATTAGAATACATGCCTCTAGTGTTCTAGGCACCTCCTTACCACTTCAGCTAGTTGTCAATAGTGATTTTGGTAATAGTGCTAACACATACATCCCTGAGACTGCTGAGACAACAGAACATCATCATTAAAACTGTTCTACAAGGACATCTTGTTTATACCCAGTGATGAGTTTTGCTTACGTCTCTAGCCCTAACCTTTCCAGATACACACACACACACACACACACACACACATTTTTCCAGGAATCCAAGGAAGGAGCCATACTCACAATGATCATCCAAGGGACATGTCTATTTTGTGATCCTGTCTGAGTACAGATATCTTATGTCTTCCATAATTAGTCTGATATGGGAGCCTGAGTTTTGAAGGAGTATTTCTTCTGATTCAGAAACACAGATTCAAAAATCACATGTCAAAGTTCTGTCTAACAGGAGAGAGGAAATAACTATGACAATGATATGTGCCATTTCTGGGCAAATTATAAAAAGAGAACCTCTCTGAGTGGGCTGAATACATAAACACTCTCCTTTTCCCTGGAGGACACAATCCCACACCCAGGTACATGATTTGGCAAGTGGAGTAATAGGGTTGGGTTTCATACCTGACTTGTGCTCCCTGATCCAGGTATCCTTGGACAACCAATATGTGCAACCAAATGTATGTGTGTGTGGGCTGTAGGGGTGGGAGGTGTATAATGAATAGTAGAGAAATGAACTCAATTTTACCAAAGATAATCAAACACAGATTGGATGTGAGTTTGCTAGTCTTTCTGGAAAATGGTTGGCTTGGAATATTTCTGGCTTTCCTTCCAGCTCTAGGATTCTATTATTTTCAGGCTCTTAATTAATGATCCAGTGCATCTCTGGATTTGATATGGGGCAGATTTTTCCAGTTTACTAATAACCATATCATGGGAAATAAATTCAAAAGCTTTCCTAACATCAAGATACTTGTTATTTCCTATGAAACCAAAGATCAACTTCTCATAATTTTTTAAAGGAGTGCTTCTTGGGAGGATCCTGCTCTATTTCTCCTCCCCATTCTGAAAATAACAAGAGATATTTTTTGACAAAGCCACCCCCAATATGGCAGAATTGTCAGCTGTGATAGAATACTGATTATTTCTACAACAATAGTCACTTTTTGTGAGTGCCTCATAAAAGTTAATCTCTAAAATGCTTCAGTGAGGTTGGCAAAGGATGGATAGTTTATCTTTGTCATGCTGATAAGGAGAATGCAGCTCACAGGCTTTGATTGTCTCACCCAAGCTTCTACATCAAATCACTTGGAGACTGAAGACCAGAATCTGGGTCTTCACATTTTTACTCTATTTCTTGAGCCTGCATAGAAAATTCAGGCCACGTCTCCACATCAGTAACTCAACTATTGCAGAATGACTCAACTAACAGGGGACAAAAGGATTTCACAAGTTTTCTGGAGCATTGCATGGCCTTAGAGGGTAGAAATCTCTAATGCATTCTTCCTGCTGTTTATGCAAGACAGATACTAAATCCATACAGCTCTGTCAATTCTCTGAACTCAACATCTGTATATATTAACTTAGTCCCTTGAGACTACCTTTGTCTATGATGGGTGTACTCTCCTAGTGGAGTACAAACAGCTGTGAGACATCAATCTTTTTGTGCAGAAAGCCTCCCTAGAATCAGAAATGCTCAGGAAGCCAGGAAAATAGTAAGGCAATGGGATTAACTCAAGCTCAGAAATCCAATGTAGAGTCACTCTGTGCTGTGTGAGTAGAAGCAAAATCCTGGGTTGAATGTATAAATTAAATCTAAATGTCCTCCCACCCTTCAAATTTGTCACTCAACTAAATATTTTACTTTTATGTTTTATTTTGTACTTTGCTCTTATAAAAATTCTTGCTTTAAGACTTTAACCTCTGTTAAACACATCACTACTTATTTGGGAGAGCTCTCTTAATTTCTTCTGCTCCTAGAGATTCATTTTTTGCAGGGAAATAGAAAATACCAGCTTTCTTGAAAGAGAGCTCCTAAATGGCAGGATCAAGATTACTAGAAATATGCATAGGTTTTACCAATCTTAACTGACATTAAAATATCTACTTAAAATGGAACCACCATTCCCTAATTTCCTTAAATTAGTTTTAAACTTTCCATTGCTTTAAGAGTGGAAAGTCAAGAAATAACATTATAAAAATCAGAATATAATAGTATTGATCAACTAACATAATATAAAATTTAAAGTACCAAAGTAAAAATCATGTTTGCTTTTTAGCTGATTTTGTTAAAATTAATTTTTTCAGGGATTGACTTCTAGCACATTCATGTGATCATGGCCTGGTTTCAGAATCAATAAGAAAAAATTGTAAATGTTCTGTGTTATATCAAGGAAGCACTAATCTAACTAATCACCTAGTTAAAAATTAAAGCAAAAATGTTCTGTTCCTGGGCTTTCCTGGTACCTCAGCTGGTAAAGAATCTGCTTGCAATGCAGGAGACCCCAGTTCAATCCTTGGGTCAGGAAGATCCTCTGGTTAAGGGATAAGCTACCCATTCCAGTATTCTTGGCTTCCCTGGTGGCTCAGACAGCGAAGAATCCTCCTGCAATAAGGGAGATCTGAGTTTGATCCACGGATTGGGAAGATCCCCTGGAGGAGGGCATAGCAACCCACTCCAGTGTTCTTGCCTGGAGAAGCCCCATGGACAGAGGAGCGTGGCAGGCTACAGTCCATGGGGTCGCAAAGAGTCGGACATGACTGAGTGACTAAGCACAACACAGTACATTCTGTACCTAGCTTCTCAAAAATTATTATTTTACCTGTGGCTTGTTCTGCACATAGTTCTGTAATCTTTAATAAGTGTTTAAATAGTCTATTTTCAGGTAAAGAAGTATTAAAGTAACTAAGCTGAAAACATAGTTAATCTGGCATTTATGCTCAGCCTAAATGTGTATCTACAAACCAATTATTTTTTTCCAACTAAATACCAGTACCACTACCTGATCCAGCTCAAAATCAACATGTTCCAAACTGGATTCATTATCACCACCAATAACCTCCAATAAAGCCTGCCTCTTTTGATTTCCTGGATCATTTAATAATGCCACCACCTACTCAGTTACCTGTGTTGGAAACCTGGGAACCATCCTCTTGTCTTTCTCCCTCATCCAGTCTTCTTTCTCTCTCACTCTCCAAATTAAATCTAAATGCTCCAGCACTTACTCCGTAATGCTCTTGTGTCTGCCTTGTCTCTCCATCCACACAGTCACCATCTTAGAAAACTCTATTGTCTTTATCTGAAGAGTCACTCTGACTCCTCAACTAGTCCCTTTGCTGCCAGGGTCACATATATCTCACCACCCTCTTTGCTACAGCATTAATTTCATGATATCACCTTTATATTTAAACTTCTTTCAAGGTACACCATCATCTGTAACAGCATATTTCCAAGTGCAGTTTTCTCTAGAAAAGTTATCTAGAATGTTTGTTAAGTTATATTTAAACTCCTTTCAAGGTATACCATCATCTATAACAGCATTGTCCCAAGTGCATTCTTCTCTAGAATAGTTATCTAGAATATTTGTTAAAATTACAGATAACTGGAACCTACTACAGCCATTGAATCAGGCTCCATGAATGCAGCTCAATAAAATGCAGATTTTATTTTAACACTCTGCAGGTGAATTCTGTGCACACTGACATGTGGAAAACACTAACCTCCAAAAGAAGATATGGCCTGTGAGGTCTGCTTGTCTGGTCTTCTCATCTACAATTTCCCCGTCAGCACCCTTGTCTTGTCTTGTCCAGTTTTGGTATTTCCTCAAACTGCACGCATGCTTCCATACCTCTGGCCTTTTCTAATGATATTCTCTTTAACAGAACACCTACTGTGTCATCTACTTGGTTAATCCTTGCTCACCCTTCAAAGCTCAGGTAAAGAAGCTAAAGGTTATTTCCTACAGGGACCCTCCCTGAGTCTCCAGGGCTGAGGTAGACGCCCTCCTCTTTGCTCTCCTAGCACCTGCACCTGCGCCTGCTCAGACCTCTGTCTCACGTCCTCTCACACTGCTTTCTAGTGAGTTCTCTTGACTGTGTCTTGTTCATCTTTTTAACACACGTAGCCCAGAATCTGCTCATGGTAGGTGAACAGTACATGTTGGATTAAATGAATCATAATTCATCTTTTAATTAGTTTGAATTATTCCATTTGGCTTGAGTTAAACTTCTGGAGATTCCTATAGACCAGTATAGATTGAGAATCTTATCTGGGCTCTTTGAAGATAGAATTAAATTAAATTATGAAAATAGAATAGTCCCTTTAAAAACCAATTAATCCTGAGTGATACATTCACATTCCTGTCTGATTAATAAGAAAATGGGAGGGGGCAGGTGTGAGGAACCAAAGAAACAGTATGAGCCAGGAGGCCAAGAAGTAGATCCCAGGCCTCTTTCTGCCCTGACTAGTGAGTGATATGGGGAACACCTCTTAATCTCTGTGACTCCCAATTTTCTCATCTACAGAAGGATTAATGGACTCTTAATCTTTCCTTGAACTATTATTTTATAACTCTAAACTAAAATTTAGTAAATTAGCATTTTGATATATCATTTAATACAATAAAAAACAATTTCAATAAATGAAATTGGATTTGGGGAGGAAGAATCTATTGATCCAAATTTACCATAACATTAGACTAGTATTATATTTAGTATGTTTTTTTCTACTTGGTTGTAGTATTTGGTCATGTGGATTTGAATTTTTATTTTGTCAGTTAATTGTATGATGTGCTTAATACATGAAATAGTAATATGTTTTTATCCCCATGAATTATACTATCATGAGTGAAATTAATGTTACACCATTATTTGACTAAGTAGATGATCTTCATATTTTCCTTACGGCTTCAAAGACATAGGAAAAATTTTTGAGTGAGGTATTAATCTACCTGTGTGACCTTGGACAAGTTATTGAACCTCTCTGAGCATCTCAAAGTAGAAAGCTAAAGTATGTAATGAGACAGCTTGATTTCTTGATTTCTGACTTTTGGCAATAAGAACACAGGTTTGTTGCCAAATTTTAACACTGGATTCTCTGCTTAAGAAAGATGTTTATATTACTGTGAGTGAAAAGGGGTTGCTGCCAGTATCCAGTTAAACCAGTGTCTCATTAAAACAGAGACGAGCACTCCCCCTTTTAAAAAAGTCTACAATAAGATTATCATAATGGAAATTATACCCTCAAACCAATTGATAGATTCAGTTAATTGAAGTGAGACATGTTTCTATTTCCTTTTATCTATTTCATTTCTTCAGTGAGCCCCAAAGAAATACAGATACTGGTGTGCTGCTCATCTGAAAGAGCTGCAGAGACTATATGAACTGCCTTTGGTAGAGGGAACAGGGTATGATAGAGGGATGATAGAGGGACAGGTATGATAAATAAAGATGGGAAAGTGGGCCTTAAAACTATGCTGATCATTCTGAAAATTTAGAACAAGGAGACCTTGTTAATCAAAAATAGAGATCGGAAACTACTGATCTAAGCACTAAGAATTCTCTTTTATAGGAAACTAGCAAGTTTAATATCTGGGGGAGTAGAAGTTTTTTTAATAATGTTGATTTATTAGAGAACCAAAAAAAGCTGATCCAATGGGATGAATATGCACTTATTCATACATCCTTTAAGTTAGCATAATTGTACAATTGAATTACAATCTACATAAAGAAACTAAAAATCAGGAGACTGAGAGTTCTTAACTTTATTCCCAACTCCATGTGGCTTTAAATGGCCTATTCAATCCATTCTCAGGCCCTCTCCACAGCTTGTGAGATGCTACCCCAGTTAGTAGGGGGAAAATTATTTGTTGCTTCTTCCTTCTCACTTCCCACCCCTTTATACACACAATTAAAATAGATACTAAATACGCAGAGCTCAAAGAAATGCTTTCTTCTTATTGACCATTCATACCTGACCATAAAATGTGTTAGTTACACTGATCTCTGAGGCTCCAAATTCCTTTTTAGAAGGGCAACCCAGAGACAGCTCTGCTGTCCTGAATCACAACAGAAATCCCAGACAACTCGAACAGACTGAATCTGCAACAATTTCCAAGTCTTCCAGAGGCAGGGGGAGCCCTTTGAGAAGCAGAGCAGCTAGATGTCACCAGCCAGGACAGGCAGGCAGGCGTGGAGGACAAGCTTGCTGCGAATGGTCTAAATGCTGTGCCTCAAGCCTTCTGTGAGGTGACTGCTGCTGTTCAGAGCGGCAATGGTCTCCTACCCCAGAGAACAAGGTCTCCAAGCCAACTGAAGATCTCCTTCTCCTCCTAAAAACAGACCAAACAAAAGGCGAGTTTGGAAAGAGCTGCACAGTCACAAATGTTTGCATTGTCTTTAACTGGAACTTTTCACTAAAAAAAAAAAATCATGTTCTGATTTATATCATAGTCTATGTTCATGATATTGTTGTCAAGTCAGAAGGACAGGTCATGTCACTAACAGAGGCACAGATTGTTAGTTCCTTGGCATTTCTGGTCATTGTCAGTTACAGCTGATTAGTGGCAAATCCAAGATTAGCTTCCCAATCCTACGATTAGTGTTATTTCCTTTAGAATATGCTTGCATGAACTACACACAGGCCAAAACAACTCCAGCCCATTCAATAATAAGGTTAACACAGACCTACTGAATGATGGGAAAACGGCAAGTATAAAACTAGTCACAACAGCAGTTAGAACGTATGTTTTGTTTTTACTCAGATAAAGTGTATGGTATGTAGGTGTGAAATCAGAACACAGCCTCTGGAGGAAAAGGACATTCTCATGGAATGTATATGTTCCATACAGTGCCTGATGCATTGTACAAGCATAATAAATGTAAATGACTGAAATCCAATTTATTTTCTGGCCACGCTCCTAGGAAATCTTATCTGATTTTCAAGCTGTGGGTGCTAAAATAAAATCTGAGAAACATAGCAGGATAAGAAATAGATCTTTTCAGCAAATCTGATATCCACCCACCCCATCTTCATTTTTCATCTTACTTTTTCTTTATTTTGAAACCTGATTCTTTTCTCTTAAACGAAATATTTCTGAAAGGTGTGCACCTAAGTCATGTTGATAGAAGTAAATGCTCATTCATTCATTATCAAATATTTTTGAGCACCTCTTTTTATAGAAACAAAGCTCTATGATACTCCCTCTGCTCAGAGAGTTTTATGTGAAAAGACATAAGAAACCTTACATAGCGAATTCAGATTTAAATTAAATAAAGAAATAGTTCAAGAATTTTCACAAGGCAATATAATTAAATGTGAAGTACATGGAAAATAAGCATTTAAAAATATGGCTCAGTTGCACAGGACTTACAGAAGCAGTACACTCAGTTTGTGAGTAAATTAGTAGACCATATTTACAGTGTTTTGTAGTAAGTGTCAAAAAATAGTTCCCAATCAAATGTAATAGCTTAAAACTTTTTTCTTGGTTGAAAAGGGTAGCTTTTTACTAACCACAGATTTAAAACACATTTTAGAAATGCGTAAGGGGAGAGAAGTCTGTGATGGTATCCTGGGGCCTGAATTAGTAATCCACATATTCTTTTTCCTTTTTTAATTTTGGTGTTATTTCATACCCTAGATGTTATGTAGGGAAAAATGTCCCTTTCCGAAAACAGCAGAGAGGAAAATTATTAAAGATATTTCTGCCTGGGAATAAGTAAATATTGAATTTCAATAGAAACTGCCACTTCAAGCTGTTCATAAGTCAAAAATCTAGTGGTAGAATATTCTCCCGATTTCCTCAATACAAAATCTTAGTCTCAAATGTATAAACAAAAAGTTTTTTCCTTTTATGACACAGTAATTTACCCACTAGAGAAAATCTTTTATAGAAGTTAACCCAGTATAAATTTCATTGTGGAAAAATAGCTTCATATGTAAATATATATTTGTATAACTATACATGTTGATGAATATTACTTATTCTACAGTAAAAATTTTAGTAATAAGATCTTCAGTAATTTTCTTAATGAATCAGTAGTGCTTTATTCTTCAGGAGTCCCATTGATTTGGATATTGATTGACAAAAATAAACCCAGATGGAAAGTGCAAAATTGCTTACATTTGTAAAAACTGTTCAGTTCAGTTCAGTTCAGTCGCTCAGTCATGTCTGACTCTTTGTAACCCCATGGACTGCAGCACGCCAGGCCTCCGTGTC
This sequence comes from Cervus canadensis, assembly GCF_019320065.1. Classification (NCBI taxonomy): domain Eukaryota; kingdom Metazoa; phylum Chordata; class Mammalia; order Artiodactyla; family Cervidae; genus Cervus; species Cervus canadensis. Next base: position 62,685,950 of record NC_057392.1, read on the forward strand.
CATCACCAACTCCCAGAGTTTACTCAAACTCATGTCCATTGAGTCAGTGATGCCATCCAACCATCTCATCCTCTGTCATCCCCTTCTCCTCCCATCTTCTACTTTTCCCAGCATCAGGGTCTTTTCAAATTAGTCAGTTCTTTATATCAGGTGGCCAAAGGATTGGAGTTTCAGTTTCAGCATTAGTTCTTCCAATGAATATCCAGGACTGATTTTCTTTAGGATGGACTGGTTGGATCTCCTTGCAGTCCAAGGGACTCTCAAGAGTCTTCTCCAACATCACAGTTCAAAAGCATCAATTCTTCAGCACTTGGCTTTCTTTATAGTCCAATTCACACATCCATACATAACTACTGGAAAAACCATAGCTTTGACTACACTGACCTTTGTTGGCAAAGAAATGTCTCTGCTTTTTAATATGCTGTCTAGGTTGGTCTTAGCTTTTCTTCCAAGGAGCAAGCATCTTTTAATTTCATGGCTGCAGTCACCACTTGCAGTGATTTTGGAGCCCCCCAAAATAAAGTCTGTCGCTATTTCCACTGTTTCCCCATCTATTTGCCATGAAGTGATGGGACCAGATGCCATGATCTTAGTTTTCTGAATGTTGAGTTTTAAGCCAACTTTTACACTCTCCTCTTTCACTTTCATCAAGAGGCTCTTTAGTTCTTCTCTTTCTCCCATAAGGGTGGTGTCATCTGCATATCTGAGGTTATTGATATTTCTCCCAGCAGTCTTGATTCCAGCTTGTGCTTCCTCCAGCCCAGCATTTCTCATGATGTACTCTGCATATAAGTTAAAGAAGCAGGATGACAATATACAACCTTGATGTATTCTTTTCCCTATTTGGAACCAGTCTGTTGTTCCATCTCTAGTTCTAACTGTTGCTTTCTGAACTGCATACAGATCTCTCAAGAGGCAGGTCAGGTGGTCTGGTATGCCCATCTCAAAGAATTTTCCACAGTTTGTTGTGATCCACACAGTCAATGGCATTAGCATAGTCAATAAAACAGAAGTAGATGTTTTTCTGGAACTCACTTGTTTTTTCGATTATCCAACAGATGTTGGCAATTTAGTCTCTGGTTCCTCTGCCTTTTCTAATCCAGCTTGAACATCTGGAAGTTCACAGTTCATGCACTGTTGAAGCCTGGCTTGGAGAATTTTAAGCATTACTTTGCTACTGTGTGAGATGAGTGCAATTATGTGGCAGTTTGAACATTCTTGACATTGCCTTTCCTTGGGATTGGAATGAAAACTGATGTTTTCCAGTCCTGTGGCCACTGCTGAGTTTTCCAAGTTGGCTGGCATACTGAGTGCAGCACTTTCACAGCATCATCTTTTAGGATTTGAAATAGCTCAACTGGAATTCCATCACCTCCACTAGCTTTGTTCATAGTGATGCTTCCTAAGGCCCACTTGACTTCGCACTCCAGGATGTCTGGCTCTAGGTGAATGATCACACCATCATGATTATCTGGGTCATGAAGATCTTTTTTGTACAGTTCTTCTGTGTATTCTTGCCACCTCTTCTTAATATCTTCTGCTTCTGTTAGGTCCATCCCATTTCTGTCCTTTATTGAGCCCATCTTTGCATGAAATGTTCCCTTGGTATCTCTAATTTTCTTGAAGAGATCTCTAGTCTTTCCCATTCTATTGTTTTCCTCTATTTCTTTGCATTGATCACTGAGGAAGGCTTTCTTATCTCTCCTCGCTGTTCTTTGGAACTCTGCATTCAAATGGGTGTATCTTTCCTTTTCTCCTTTGCTTTTCACTTCCCTTCTTTTCACAGCTATTTGTAAGGCCTCCTCAGATAGCCATTTTGCTTTTTTGCATTTCTTTTTCATGGGAATGGTCTTGATCCCTGTCTCCTGTACAATGTCACCAACCTCCATCCATAGTTCATCAGGCACTCTGTCTATCAGATCTAGTCCCTTAAATCTATTTCTCACTTCCACTGTATAGTCATAAGGGATTTAATTTAGGTCATACCTGAATGGTCTAGTGGTTTTCTTCACTTTCTTCAAATCATTGTGAATTTGGCAGGAAGGAGTTCATGATCCAAGCCACAGTCAGCTCCCGATCTTGTTTTTGCTGACTGTATAGAGCTTCTCCATCTTCGGCTACAAAGAATATAATCAGTCTGATTTCAGTGTCGACCATCTGGTGATGTCCATGTGTAGAGTCTCCTCTTGTGTTATTGGAAGAGGGTGTTTGCTATGACCAGTGCGTTCTCTTTGCAAAACTCTATTAGCCTTTGCCCTGCTTCATTCTATACTCCAAGGCCAAATTTGCCTGTTACTTCAGGCATTTCTTGACTTCCTACTTTTGCATTCCAGTCCCCTTAATGAAAAGGACATCTTTTTAGGGTGTTAGTTATAGAAGGTCTTGTAGGTCTTCATAGAACCATTCAACTTGAGCTTCTTCAGCATTCCTGGTCAGGGCATGGACTTGGATTACTGTGATATTGAATGGTTTGCCTTGGAAATGAACAGAGATCATTCTGTCATTTTTGAGATTGCATCCAAATACTGCATTTCAGACTCTTTTGTTGACTCTGAAGGCTACTCCATTTCTTCTAAGGGATTCTAGCCCACAGTAGTAGGTATAATGGTCATCTGAGTTATATTCACCCATTCCAGTCCATTTTAGTTCGCTGATTCCTAAAATGTTGACGTTCAGTCTTGCCATCTCCTGTCTGACCACTTCCAATTTGCCTTGATTCATGGACCTAACATTCCAGGTTCCTATGCAGTATTGCTGTTTATAGCATCGGAATTTACTTCCTTTACCGGTACATTCACAGCAGGTTGTTGTTTTTGCTTTGACTCCGTCTCTTCATTCTTTCTGGAGTTATTTCTCCACTGATCTCCAGTAGCTTATTGGGTACCTACCAACCTGGGGAGTTCATCTTTCAGTGTCCTATCTTTTTGCCTTTTCATACTGTTCATGGGGTTCTCAAGGCAAGAATACTGAAGTGGTTTGCCATTCTCTTCTCCAGTGGACAATTTTTGTCAGAACTCTCCACCATGACCCATCTGTCTTGGGTGGCCCTACATGGCATGGTTCATAGTTTCACTGAGTTAGATAAGGCTGTGAAAAGTAAGCAATCTGATCACTTGGGCCACAGCCTTTTCTAACTCAATGAAACTATGAACATTAGAAATAGCAGTAATTTTTTATGTCGAACTGTGAATGCTATGATTTAACCATCAATCAAAGTCACTCCTCTCAGTGGTATGACCTTTCACATTTTCCTAGGGATGAGATTGAGATTGGTGTTGTTTAGTCACTAAGTCATGTCTGACTCTTTGGCGACCCCATGGACTGTAGCCCAGGCTTCTTTGTCCATGAGATTTCCAAAGGCAAGAATTTTGGATGGGTTGCAATTTCCCTCTCCAGAGGATCTTCCGGACCCAGGGGTCAAACAAGCATCTCCTGCATTGACAAGCAGATTCCTTACCACTTGGAATGACCTTGAGATTGAAATACTAGAATAAAATGAAAGATAGAATTAAGGACATGGTAGTCATGGTGGTGGTTCTTTACTTCTTGCATTTTATGGAAAATAATGTTTTTTCCTCAATTTACTCATGCCCTTTTGTTGTCTAAATCACTGTTAGCCATTATTCTTCTGGCTCTATAAACTTAAACTCTAATACCTCCATTATATTTTTCTATAATTTCACATGTTGCTTATTCATTCCACATTTACTCTTTTATTTATATTATATACTAATTGTGTCTATGTGTCAACACAAAAGTCCCAACAATTTGTTTCAAATCTCTCTTATCATTGCCTTCTTTCTTCTAACTAGAGTCCTCTCTATAATTTGGTTTGCTCACCTGAATAGAGAGGAAATTAATGTACAGAATGGTCAAAGGGTCCCTCCAACTCTAAAATTATAGTTCAATACAGTAAGACATCAGGGTTGTTGCTTTGTTTGGATTTTTAATAATACAGGATAATTATCACTTTAAAGAACAACTCACTGTGTAAGTATGGATGCCTACCATGAATGGAGCTTATTCTTCTTCTGTTATACTGAGAACAGACCATATATAACATTACTTCATAATTTAAAAACAAAATCTTATTTTGGAGAAAACACATTTTCTGTATATTATAATTAAATTCCAGCAGCTCATTCTCTAACTCGGCAAAGATGGGATTTGAGCCCAGAAAATCTGGCTCTGGAGTCCACCCACTTGTGTACAATATTATTAAACAAGCGTTTATTGGAGTGTTAGCAGAAAAGAATACAAAGATGAATGAGGTATGGTCCTGTCCTCAAGGGGGTTACAGAGCCAACTCCTTTCAGCAAAGCATTTCTCCAGGGCTCTGCTGAGAAAGAAGACAGACACTTTTCCACCCAGAATCCCCATAGCAATTCATCCTTTCCTTTCTCACAGCACTTTTACAAGTGGGTTATTGTTATTTGTGTTCACCTCCCAGATCCCTTACTTGAAAGGAATATCTTATACCTTATTCACATTTGTACTCTATGTTGTTGCTGTAAAATGGTTTTAAAATAATAGAAAGAACACACTGATGTTTACATGTAGCGAGCACATTGTAGTAAGTACAGTGCAAGGATGAAATAAGAGCCTTGGCAAAATAGCTGCAATTGCAAGATCAAAATCACCATAATAATCCCAATTCAGATTGCAGGGTGGTTGGTTTGTTTCCTCTCCCAAAAGGAAAAAGGATTTAATGGAAAGATTTGTCATATTTTTCAGTAAGGTCATTTAAGATGGAGCATGTTTTTATTCACATTTTTAAGACTATCCTTGTGTGACTTAAGAGTTTAGCTTCTATTAAGCCAGATTACTTTCTATAGTTTATTTTATTTTATTTTATTTTAATCAGTTCCCAGATTTAAATTTCCAACATGCTTTCTGGAAACTATAGTCTGTTAATTTGTTTTTTAAATTTTAATTAAAGTAATAGCTCTGCATGCCTGTAATTTGGAAATTTTGAGTCTCCTTTCTTTGCCTAATCTCAGCCCTAAAGTCACATACATTGTCCCTTAATTGAAGAGCAGAATCAGAAGGATGGGTTCCTTCCTCAACTGATAATTTCCTTAGAGAGACCTGCTGACATGTCACAGAAAACATAAAATGCATTTCATTAATTTTCATTCTGCTCTCAGACTCTTCAAGGGCATAAACTTGGATGTGTTATCACATTTTCCATCCAATGATGCTAAGATTTTTCAATGTCATCAGTCTATACTGGCAGTTCTGCAGTTCCCAATGGAATAAGATAAACAGACTTGCTAGACAAGTTCAACAAAACTTGAGGCAATTAAAAATTAAGATTTTTTTCTAATAATCAAAGTCAATACGTAATCATTGCAGAAAGTTGGGTCTATAAAGAAAGAAATACAAAATCATCCATAATATGATAATTATTAATTTTCAGTCACTTTTCCTGGACTCTTCTTTCTGTAAGTAGAGGTGAATATCCTCAGGATACTGTGAAATAATAATTACATTTCATTCCAATTATCTGCCATGTCCCTTACAAGTCTAGGAACTGAGAAGCCAGAGGCAGCTGTGGGCTTCAGAGCCTCCTAGAGAAGGTGGATACATGCTGAAGCACAGGGAAGGGCCCTAAACCCTACCTGAGTGGGAATGTGAGATCAGAAGGGGCTTTTTAGAAGAATACCTTCACTGAGACCTAAGCAATGTGCTGGCGTTAGTGAGGAAAGGGGACAGCGTGCCCCTCCCCCCGAGGCTGGAGAAAGAAGGCAGTGAAAATGTGGCCTTGGCTCACAAGTGAATATGAGGGATAAGAGAGAACAAATGGGCAGGGTCCACTTGGTATGAGGCTTTGTGAGCCATGATGCAGATTATGGACTTTGTGCTGAGGGCAGTGGGAAGCTATGGAGGGTAAGCAAGGGATACAGCATTGCAGCAATGGAGCATGGATTTGGTGAAGAGTGTGAAAGTGGAAGCCAGAAGGCTAGTGAGGAGAAAGTGCGGCAGTTTCAGAGAGAGGAATGAGAGGATATCAAACAACCAACCTTTACAGGATGCTTACTATATAATAGGCATTCTACTAAGCATGTCACATATTGAACTTAGCTCTCTCCGGAAATGAAGTTCTGAGGGAATGCTTTATAGTTCCAAGCCATGGTTAAAGATACCAGGTAGAATCAAGACTAATAGTTTTAGCAAGTGATCCAAAAATTATGGAAAACAATATTAAAATGATAAAATTAAATATTAATATGTGAATTTAGGAATTTTATAATAAAAGTAAAAATTTTAAACATAGTAAAGCTTATAAACTTATGTATTGTTAAAGATTAAGTTGAGTATTAAGTTATTTTATCCAAAAAATGTTCTTTGTCATCATCTTGAGTTACTAAGACCTAATCTGAAGATGAGAAAAATTAAAGCATTGAGAATCTTAAGCGCACACATGCATGCATAGACACAGAGACTTATACTCAAACATGTTGCATTTAATACTTGAACATGACTTGAATACGACTAAATATATCATGGACAATACACAGTTGTGCATTTTCTTTGTTAACAACCAAGCATTTATAGTTTCATATTTGTATAAAGTCATTCTTACATGTTAAATTATATAAAAATAAATACAAATTTACTCAGGGGAACAAGCTGATCATTCTTCCTAAAATTAAAACAATCTGGAAAAAAGTACTGCTGTGAAAAATAGTGAAAGCTCATTTGAGAACCATTCGCAATTTCTGTCTGAAGATTGCTGAATAATTATAAAAGAAATTCTCTTAGTAACATAATTGTGAGTGAAAGTCTATTGTTTTTAGATCCATGGAATAAATACTTGATTTTTAATTGTGATTCAGAGAGATATATTTTAAAATTAACTCTGCATTCAAAAAATAGCTTGATCATATAAAGTCAGGAAATCTTTACTAAAAAACATTTTAAAAGGACTGCCGTAGCTAATTTAATATATTTTTCCCTTGTATGCTACATATTCCATATGCTGGAATTTACCATTCTTTTGAATAATATGTGTTCCATAAAATGAAGATCATTAATTTTTTTATTTACTCCATGTTAAACACTTTTGTCTTTATTTTATGTCCTCACCTCATCAAGTATGTTAAACATAAACATAACTCAATCTTTTTTTGTACTACCTGAACCAGGGTCAACATTTTAAACATCAATTCTTCTTGCTGAGTACTATAATCATATAATTCTTCTAAAGAAGATATTAGGCTTAAATTGCACTGCCTCCAAAAGAAAATCTACCAGTTTGGGGTTGTTGCTTTCCTATTACTTATTTATGCCTATATAATAAAGTCTCTATTAATAGTTCATTGTGATAGAGATGATGAGACAGGGAAATTATTTGCCTCTTTCTCATAAAAAGATTGTACATTGCTTTATGCTAGTGTTCCAGTAACTGTAAATGGATCGTGATTGATAGACATTAGCATTAAAGTACAAATAAGACAAAGTATCTGTCAATTATCATAACATTTACAAATATATTGAGAATCCTTTTGTTCCTGCTCATCTCAGAGTAGTTTTTAAGTCTAATTACAGATTGTATCACTACTGTGTGAGGGACTATGTACCAAACCTGGGGCAAATGGGATTACCATGAAGGTGATGGATATAAAGCCATTTAAGGATTAAGTTATTTTAGGCTCCATGATTCTCTTCCACTAAGCAAATTGCCATGAGATGATGGGAGGAGAAAATAAAATTAAGGGGGAAAGATTGTTTTCTTTCTATGAGGGTTCCAGCTGCCAAGTAAGATATTGAATTTTATGGTTTCTTTTCAAACAGGCAGTGCAAATAAGCTATGCTCATCATCGTTCTTGTCTTCCAAAATTCAGTGCCTGGTTGCTTTTTGCCTTTGAGAAACTCTTACTCTTTTCAGTCTTCTGGAATTTAAACAACAGCCCTTCAAATGTGATCTGTTGTCATTTATTTGGAAAGGGTAAAAAGAGAAGGGAGAGGAAGAAAGGGATGAAAGAGTGAGTGAGGGATCACTCAAAAATTGAAACTTACAGTTCAGTCATGAAAAGTAAAAGACTGCATTAGCAAACTGCAACTTATTTGCATTCAAAATCAAGTATTCTACTTTGTTTAAAATCACTTAAGCAAATTATCACAAAGGCCTACTAAACAATGCTCTTTTTAACTCTCTATAATAGTAAAAGATGGGGGAAAAAAAGAAGATCACATTATCAAAATGCTTGGCAACTTCTGAATCTTAGTAACCGTAAGTCACATGCATTTCCCAGTCATCTTTTCAGGATAGGATGCTACCATTTTCTTACAATATATCTTACATTGCCCTTTTTTGGTAATTAGTATAATTTGACATATTTTAAGATAATGAAGCCATCTGCTCTGAAGAGCTAAATCACCATTAATGTTTAAAAATTTTCCTCTCCGCAACAGAAAGATATGATGAAACTTCTAATCCAACTTTGCTTTTGAAGTTTCATCTTCCAGAGAGTTTTTAGAAGCATGATGATCTAGATTTCAATGCACACTGTCACTGACAGAACCCTGTTTGAGGTGGAGATCACCAGAGAAGTTTTTAGTTTCATCTAGTTCGCAGAGCACTGACTGGATGGAAGGGGAGATGTGGATGGATGCAGTCTTACTGTGTGCGGTCCTGTGTGAGGTGCGTCACTTTTACATTTTATTTAAATGGCTTATCTTGCTCAAGTACACATAAGCTAATCAGTGGAAGAGCCTGTGTTGAAGACAGGTGTCCTACAGACCAGCTGCTAGACTATAGTGTCCTATTGTCCACTTGTGTGTGCGTGCACTAAGTCACTTCAGTTGTGTCCAGCTCTTTGCGACCCTGTGGACTGTTGCCTGCCAGACTCCACTGTCCATGGTAGTCTCCAGGCAAGAATACGGGAGTGGATTGCCATACCCTCCTCCAGGGGATCTTTCTGACCTTTGTCTCTTAAGTCTCCTGCATTGGCAGGCACTATTGTCCGCTACTCCTTGCCAATTTTCTGTTATTATTTAACCCAGGTCATAAGGAAGATTTAAAAGGAGTCATGTTAAAGAAGCTTTTTTTAAATACTTCAGTGAATTATACAAAATTAATAATAGTGTCACAAAATATACACAGAAAAGGACAATGGGATATGGCAAAGGTGAAAAATAAGATATTATTGAAGTTAAGTGAAACGGCATTTTTATATAAATGAAAGTATAAGATTGCATACAGATGAAAAAGTGTAAAGATGAGAAAGAAGTTAGCTGAAGAATATCAACATCAGACATAATTTCATTTGCCTTAAATGTAAATGAACTAGGAGAAAATATTTAGTTGCTGAGTCATTTGGTAAACCACACCTGTGATTCAGTCTTGCCCCATCAGAGTAATTGTTATGTATTTTCAGTGGATAATTAATAGAGTCAACACAATTTTCTCAGCATCAGTACCACTAACATTCTACGCCCAGTAATTCTGTGCTGTGTGAGCGTCCCTGTGCATTGTAGGATGTTGAGCAGCATCCCTCCCATCCACCCACTAGATGCCGGTAGAACCCTCCCAGTTCTGACAGTCAGAACTCTCTCTCAACGTTGCTGAATGTCCCCTGGGGACAAAAGTCACCCTCTGTGGAGAACCACTGGAATAAACAAGCATTTATCTAGCACCTGTGGTAGGCCTGGCATGTGGACATAAACTAAACAAAGACCTTGATCTCATAGAAATTATATTCTAGTGTGAGAGTGATGGGAAAAAAAGACCAAATTATATAATGGAGTGACAAGTGCTGAAAAGAAACATTAAGGCAGGATAAGAGCATAAAGAATAATTTGGATGATATTTAGATTAGCCCTCTCCAAGGAGGTGCCTTGAGCAAAGACCTAAAGTGAGATGTGACTATCTGGAGGAGCAGTGTTTTAGATGGATGGAATAGCAAGTGGGAGGGCCCTGAGGCAGGACCAGTTTGGAATGTCTGACTAGCAAAGGGCCATTTGTTGCTAGAACTGAGTGAGCAGGTGGAAAAAAGTAAAGAGTAAAGTCACCAAGGCAAGCAAAGGCCAGATCAGGCAGAGACTTCTAGATTAGCTCTGCTCAACTAAATTTGCTGCCATGATGAAAATGCCCATGTATTATACTGCCTAAAACAGTAGCCACAGTGCCCAAAACACTGACCACATGTGGCATATTGAGCACATATGGCTTCTGTAACTGAGAAACTGAATTTTAGTTTAACTTTTATTGTTCAGTACAGTAGTTCATCACAGATATATGTAATGAACTACTGTATTGAACAATGCAAGTCTAAACCATAAGGACTTTGGATTTTTATTCTAAATACGATTAAAAAAAAAACTATCAGAAGAGTTTGAGCAAAGATGTGATCTCCTTAGCTTTAAAAGAGCAGTAAAGATCATAAAATTCAATTTATTTTCCCACATTTTCAGAGATAAGATCTAAGTGTAGTGAGAATTTCATCTAAATAATTCATGATGGATTCCTACAATCCCCTACTCACCCGGTTCTTTTAACTGGCTTTCCTCTCTTCCTGTTTTTTAAAATATTGTCTGCTTCTTTGATTGCTTAATTTTGTGAAACTATTTAAAATCTTTTTTTGAGTAAAGATAAACATAAGTAACTAAATGATAAACAAATGGTAAAAGGTAGGCATAATATCCAAAACTGTGAAAAAGTATTAAGTAGTCAGTTTGGCTTTATGAGGGCATATAATAAGAAGAACCCAAAATCAAAAACTCCAACAAAAGTTATGGAATGTGATCTGTATGCAGCCACCCACATCTACACATTGTAGTTGTTCCTTATTTTTTAGTAAGTAAATCCATAAAGAAATACTATCTGCAGGCTATCTCAATACTTATGACCAAGATGTAGAAGAGAAAGAATAATATGCAAAGATTAAGTTCTGATGAATGGGAAAAGTAAACTGAAAACTGGAAATTTCCTTAACCAATTGGAAATAGCAATGAGTAAAATTATCACTTACCCATCAACACTGTTTATACACAATGCAATGAAGTCAATCTTTGGCAATTATATGATTAATCTGAAGTAAGCAAACAGATTAATCAAAACATTCCATTCTAAAAATCAGCTGTTGAACTGAATGAAAAAGCCAGAGAATGGCCCCAAAAGAGTCTAGCTATTGGTAAATGTGATTTGAGGGTTAATTTCCACTTTCTGTAATTTTCCCAGTGGTCCTTGCACCATCTTCGTCTAACTTTGATACTTAAAAAAAAAAATTAGTATGTTTATCTCCACAGGTTTAGGACATGCTTTTGACCTTGTATGTTTTTTCACTACTTCAGGGATTCAGTTTACGTACACTGGTAACAAAAATAATTAATAAATAAGGAAGTGGTGAGGAGAATATAAGACCTTGATATGAATGGAAATGAGGTTGCTGAAGTAATTAATTAAAAATGTCATTGACTGCCATTAAGGGGAAGATTAGCAATTAAAGCAGAGAGGTTTTGTTAATTACTCAAGGTTGAAACACAGAACACCCTGAGAGCAATGAATTCATCAATGAGCATCATTTCAAGGGAAAGCTGGGTGATCTTTTGTCACTTGATTGAAGCTGTGTTGAAAAAAGGTTGAATTAATAACAATAGCAAGAGTCTTCTTAAAGATAAACATGGTAAGATGGATGCCCTTATGCCTAGATATTTCATGTCTAATAATGACATATCACATTTGTAAGAATTTCAGTTTTGAACAGATGAGAAAGGAAAACATGCTTGTGCTAGGAGTAAATTAGAACTCACCAATTCATTTCACTTGTCTTGAGATTCAAAATTCATTTGTCTTAAGACTTTTTAATTTGTTTGATTTGTTTTGACTCAAAAATAACAGTGATTTTCAATTTTATCTTTCTGTTCTGAGAAATAGCAATTTAATACGGAGTAATTCATTATAATTTCACCATTCTCAATGCCTATTTTTAACACATTATTTCTCTTCCAATCAGAAAGATTACACTCTCCTTCTATATATACTATGGGTAAAGTTACTGTTTTATGCTAAGACATTAGCACAATAAGTAAAAAATGTTCATGAACTAAAATTTTATTTTAAAAACATTTATTTAAGTCTTTGGCAGATTTCTTAAAATTGATTTATATCTTACATTTACAAAAATATCAAGCAAAATTTTAACTAGTCTGATTTATCTGAAATACCTATGTTTTAGGCAATTCTTGTCTGTATTTTGCATTTATTTTATTCAAATCCTTACAGAGTTATTCAGATCAAACAGTTGATGAAGTCAACAAGATAATCTGCTTTGTCAAAGTTGATGATATTTATGCTTGAATGCATGAGAATCCACCTGCAGTGCTTTTGAAAGGACAGCTCCCAGAGCCCCATTCAGTGATTTGATTTCAGTATCTTGGGAGGAGCCCAGGGATGCTATTTTTATAATAACAAAAATTCAGGTAGTTTTGATGCAGCAAGATAATCTCTGCAAAAAAATAAATAAATAAAACAGCAGGTTAAAATAGCTCAGAACCAGGTTTCCATTTCATTTTGTTTGGTATGTATTTGGGTCCTAGTGTAGAACTGATATCTTCATTCATATTAATATACCCAGTATTTCTGGACATTATTTTAATATTTTGTGAAGTATATGTGGTTTCCTTTAACTTAACTAAGAACCTTTATATGCAATTTGTCTTCATGTCTATTTCCAAATTTCACCAAATAGTAAATACAGTATTTTAATCAATAACTAAAAATGAATTTGGCTTGTCTATCATGAATATAAACCTATGAAAATATCTGAAATGCTTTTACTAAATTTGACCATTTATACACCTAGCAACAGAAGTCTCTAAACAGAGGTCTCTATAGTCTAAGACTGGTTAGGTTCTCAGGATTTATTTTCCAGACAAGGTATTTTTAAGCAGTTCAAGAGCAAAAAATAAACTTATAGGATGACCTTTCTAAACTGTTATTATTCAGATAATACTACTTCCAAATTGGAAAGGCACTTCCAAATAGCACTCTCTCTTTATAGCTGAAATTGTCAGATCTCTTGTAGAAGAGAAAATATAAGATTCTCTGTATAAATAGTCAAGGGAGACATAACGGGGATAAAATCAGTGGTCAGTAGCACATGCTGGAGCATTATCTCACATGCCTCCTTTTTATATTCACATCATTACTGTGTAAATTCACTTTATGTCAGAACAGATTTCTACTAGATTTTAAGAAATTTAATTACTTTTTTAATATTATCATTTTAGTAACCAAAAGGAGCCAAAAGTAGTCTATCAGGGAACATAGGTAAGATGTAGTTGTTATGTATTTGCCTTTTGTCCTTCCTGGAAATTTTTTAAGTTAAACTTATGACATTTTCACATAAAATGTATAAAATATCTTCCAAACAGCTGCACTGTATAATTGAACTTGAATAAAAGATCCAATGCCTCTAGAGCTTTTAGATATGAAAATGTTTATTTTTATTAAATCTTTATAAAAACAAAGGCCTGTATATATGATTTTTTGGTTTACATAGGTTTGGGCACTCTATTTGAAAGATTAAAATATCAATAATATAAATTTGATCAAATAATTATAGTATTTCGGCTCTCCACAGTTTGGTTTTAAAACATATGGCAGATTAGAGTAGGTTTTTTGTTTTGTTTTTAGTGCAAACTCTGAGGCCATAGAAATTAGACAGTCTCTTAAAACCTAATATGCTCCTCATTCAGTAGCACATAAGCATGGGGCATAATACAGATTGTTCTAATAAAGGATTAAGACACAGATGTTTTCTGTGTTTCACATGATAGAATAGAGTACACTAAGCTCCCTTTGGAGACCAAGTTTTCTGAATCAACTTGTTTATGGAGCTACTAAGACTTCTGGCTTTATTTAGAAAAGTCTCAATAGGGTATTTGAGGCCAAGCTCTAAATCCTCACCTGAATTGTGTCAGTTTACATCTCCACTAATAACCCAGAAAGGATTAGATTTATATCGCTCTTTTCTCTGTTTGAAAATAGAAACTCTTTGGTCTCATCTATCATACTTTCCTAGCCTGTGAAATGAATGATTTGTCTAAAGGTAATATCCCCTCAAGATCTAATATGCTATGAAAATATAAGATAATTTAGATCTTTATGGGACATTCTGCATTGTGATTGCAATTATTTCCTGATTTAGCAGTTGTTAACAGTACTTATAAGATTGTTCTGAAAGAGAATGTATTATGTTTGCCATTATCTCAGTCCTTTCTTGTAAAATGCTATGCATTAGGTGGTCTGTCTACAATTCTAGGGCAGCTGAATGTTCTTCTAGTTGCACTCAAAACTGAAGTAAATACATTTCTTTTTTTTTTAATTTTTTAGCACCAAAAACATTTTGTCTTGGGGTATAACTGATTAACAATGTTATGGTAGTTTCAAGTGAACAGCAAAGGGGTTCAGCCATGAATATATATGTATTCATTCTCCGCTAAACCCATGTCCCATCCAGGCTGGCACACCCACACTGGGCAGAGTTCCCTGTGCTATACAATAGGTCTTTGTTGGTTATCCATTTTAAATATAGCAGTGTGTACATGACCTTCCCCAAATCCCTAGGTGTCTCTTCCCCCTGGCAACTATAAGTTCATTTTCTAAGTCTGTGAACCTCTGAAGTAAATACATTTCTTGATAGGAAAATTAATAACATGCACCCTCAAAAGGGTTACACTGATAGGAAAATGCAGGTTTGGAAAAATACTTGCCACACAGCTGACAAAGGGTCAATAGCCATACTATGCCAAAAGTTCTCACAAATTGCCAATAAATTGACCAGCCACCCAATATAAAACTGGGGAAAGGATACAAGAGGTACTTTCTAGGGGAAAAACTCCAAATGGTCAACAAATATGAAAAGATGTTCAAATTAACTTATAGGGAAATGAAAGGAAAGACATCACTTTATACCCATCAGACCAAGAAAAAATTTAAAGCAGTCAATACCTGTTGCTGCCAAGGATAGAGGAAATGTGTGATTATATAATTATAAGTTGCAAATTTTTTAAACAATTTTAAAATTAAAAGTATGTATTCTTTTTTATTCTGTAATCCTATTGCTAGAAATCTATCCCATAGAACTATAACAACCAGAACCTAAGGAAATATGCTCAAAGATGCTACTTGCAGCATTATTCAGCACAGAGGGGGAAAAAGGAAATCACCAAGTGAATGCCAATTTTAAAAAATAGTTGAAAAATCATAGTACATCCATACCTAGAACAACATGCAAACCTTAAAAAGAATGAACTAGAGCTATGAAGATTAATTTCGGTGATTGTTCATGAGGCATAATTATGAGAGAGAAAAACAAGATACAGAGAAGTGTCATATGATATTATTTGTAAAATGTAAGACAGTGATAGTCCCAGCTAATCTATATATGTATATGATTAAATGTATCTCTTTACAAATATGTGTATTTGACTATGGCTAAAATAGAGAACATATATATTGAATTGTTAATTATGCATGAATTGGATGTGTGTCTATATCTGGTAGTATGAATATATTGGTAGGTAGGAGGAGTAGGTAAGAAAAAAAAATAGACAAAATAAAGACTAGACTAAATAAGCAACACATATTATCCCATAAAAGCATTTATGTCAAGTTCCATATATGTTTAAAATATTTAACTTAAAATTATTAAAACAGTGTTTTTAAATCAAATCCACAGATCACTGCCTGAGAACACAATGAAAAATAAATGTAGCTAACATGTATTTATCAACCCCCTTCCAAAGGGTATGTGCATAGTTTTGGCTACAAGGACATGGTTTGAAGCCTTATTTATAAGCAATGACAACAACAAAATTAAGTAAAAACTTAAAATGTCCATTACTAGTGATGAACTATGTAACACTGCGTAGCCATTGAAAATGATGTTGTGAGAGTATACATATTTATAAGAAAGAAGCTCATAATATATTAAATCAGGAAAACAAGTTGTAAAATTATATACATATTTTGATCCCCTTGTCATTTTTATGTCTATCAAAAACCCAGTGAGGGAAAAAAACAGGTAAAATAAGAAAAAATTGATCAGCAGGATTTCATTAAAATTAAAAACTGCTCTGCAAAAGACAATGTCAAGAGAATTAGCAAATCCCAGAGGACTGGGAAAAAAAATACAAAAGATACATCTGATAAGACTATCATCCAGAATATGCAAAGAATTCTTAAAACTCAATAATAAGACAATTTGAACTTTTTTAGTAATGGGCCAAAAACCATAAGAGACACCTCACCAAAGAGATATACAAATGGAAAATAAGCATATGAAAAGATGTTCTACATTGTATGTCACCAGGGAAATGCAAATAAAATAATAAGATACCACTACACACCTATTAGAATGGTCAAAGTCTGAAACTCTGAAAACACCAAATGCTGGTGAGAACGTGGAACAGTGAGGAGCTCTCATATAGTGCTGTTGAGAATGCAAAACCATACAGCCACTTTGAAAGATAGTTTGGGGATTTCTTACAAAACTAAACGTGTTCCTACCACATGATCCAGAAACCATACTCCTTGGTATTATTCACCCAAAGGAGTTGAAAGTTTATATTCACACAAAAAACCTTCACATGGATTTTAGAGCAGCTTTCTTCATAATCCCTAAAACCTGAAAGCAACCAAGATGTCCTTCGATAAGTAAATGGATAAATGGTGGTACATCCAGACAGCGGAATGTTATTAAGTGTGAAAAAGGAATGAGCCATCAAACTGTAAAAAGACATGGAGGAACTTTAGATGCATATTACTGAGTGAAAAAAGCCAGTCTTTAAAGGCTACATGTTGTATGATTCCAACAGTATGACATATGGAAAATGCAAGACTATAGAGACTAAATGACCATTTGTTAAGCTTCCATTGCATCTCCTGGTTTACCAACTCCAGATCTGGTATAAAATCACTATTTGATAAACACACAGTGGTTTATTTTTAGTCCAGAAAAACATCTACTTCTGCTTCATTGACTACGCTAAACCCTTTGACTGTGTGGATCACAACAAAGTGTGGAAAATTCTTAAAGAGATAGGAATGCCAGACTACCTTACCAACCTCCTGAGAAATCTGTATGCAGGTCAAGAAGTAACTGTTAGAACTGGACATGGAACAATGGACTAGTTCAAAATTGGGAAAGGAGTATGTCAAGGCTGAATACTGTCACCCTGCTTATTTAACTTATATGCAGAGTGCATCATGTGAAAAGTGGGGCTGAATTGAAGCACAAGCCAAGATCAAGACTGCAGGGAAAAATATCAGTAACCTCAGATATGCATATGACACCACCCTTATGGCAGAAAGCACAGAGGAACTAAAAAGCTTCTTGATGAAAGTGAAAGAGGAGAGTGAAAAAGCTGGCCTAAAATTCAGCATTCAAAAAACAAAGATCATGGCATCCTGTCCCATCACTTCATGGCAAAGAGATGGGGAAACAATAGAAACAATGACTTTATTTTCTTGGGCTCCTAAATCACTGCAGATGGTGACTGCAGCCATGAAATTAAAAGATGCTTGCTCCTTAGAAGAAAAGCTATGACAAACCTAGACAGCATATTAGAAAGCAGAGACATTATTTTGCCAACAAAGGCCCATCTAGTCAAAGCTATGATTTTTCCAGTAGTCACATGTATGGGTGTGAGAATTGGACCATAACAAAGGCCAAAGAATTGATACTTTTGAAGTGTGGTGTCAGAGAAGGCTCTTGAGGGTCCCTTGGACTTCAAGGAGCTCAAACCAGTCAATCTTAAAGGAAATCAGTCTTGAATATTCATTGGAAGGACTGATGCTCAGCTGAAGCTCCAGTACTTTGGCCACCTGATGCAAACAGCCAACTCATTAGAAAAGACCCTGATGCTGGGAAAGATTGAAAGCAGGAGGAGAAGGGGGCGACAGAGGACAAGATGGTTGAATGGCATCACAGACTTGATGGACATGAGTTTAAGCAAGCTCTGGGAGATGGTGAGGGATAGGGAAGCCTGGTGTGCTTCAGTCCATGGGGTCGCAAAGAGTCAGACATGGCTGAGCAACTGCACAACAACCTTTCTTGACCCTCATTTTTTCCCATCTATAATGTTGGGGGAACAGAGGCTAGACTAAATGTTCTTTAGATTCCTTTCAGCTGTGAAAATTAAATAAGTTTGTTTCTACATTTTCCCATTTATACATGGCTTGAATAAAAGTTTAACAGTCTAACAATCAGGACACTTACATAAGGCTGGGCAGAATAGATTACATCAAGTGTCACTTCAGAACATATCTGCTGTGTATAAGTCTACTCTGTCTTCATTTTAATCACTAGACTAATTGTTCTCTGAGGGCACTGTCTGTATGGGATTCACTCATATTCCTCACAAATCCTTGCACACAAATAGGACTCAGGTGACATCATTCATATCTCCTTCTATTTTTTAAGAACAAAAACAAATGTCTAATATACTACTTTCATAAGTAAGCACAGTGGTAATTGAATATCTAGCAGACAGAATAGTCTAGATTTGATTTGTTCTATCAAGCAAATGACTAAAGAAAATATATTTTGTTACATGTTTTGAATTTAAAAAAAAAAAACAGAAATACCATGTATTTTAGAGAGAAGGGAAAGAGAGAGAAAGAGGGAGGATGGCATGATCTTGGGCTTCCTTGGTGACTCAGACGGTAAAGAATCCACCTGCAATGCAGGAGACCTCGGTTTAATCCCTGGATTGAGAAGATCCCCTGGAGAATGTTATTGCCACTCACTCCAGTATTCTTGCCTGGAGAATTCCATGGACAGAGGACCCTGGCAGGTTACAGTCCGTGGGGTCACAAAGAGTCAGCATGACTGAGCAATTTACACACACACACACACACACACAGCATGAACTTAGAAATGATTTAGGCAGCAGAAGAGCTGTGCCCGTTTACACACAGAAAGAACTGAAGGAGAGTAAGAGATGGAAGGTACAGGAGAAAGAATAATTGGTGAAACAATGTAGCAAAATTTATGTGAGGGAAATGAGATCTGAACCAGAGTGAAGAGCTTCATCCTATCAGGAAATGTTTTCTCCTAAAAAATAGGCAAGAAGAAAGAACCACAAGACACAGACCTAGAGATGAGTGAAGGGAAAGAAAGGATTTTGAGGCCTTAAACCTCTTAGAAAACAGCTCTGGTTGGGCCCCAGGCATAGGGGTCAGCCTTTGTGGCAGGGATGATAAGAAACTGCCAGCTGCTTTGAGGACCCAGCTATTACACAGCAGCATGTGTCTGCAGTGAATGCAGTTATCTTGGCCTTGCGAATTTGCTCCAACATTCTGATCTTCTCACATGATTGGCTTTACCCTACCCAGGCCTGCAGTGTTCGTTACACTTAACCATACCCTACAGGGAACCCTCCAACTGCTCTGCCCCAGAATTAGAAGTTTGTATCAAAAAGGATTTCAGTGCATCCGTTTGCACTTTATTGGATCGCGGTTACACAGGGAGCAGCTGAGTCTAAGGACTCGTGCTACCAGGGGCCACGTTCTCCTTTTTCCCAGTGTTTCACTTCCCTGCTGCAGACATTAATGAATCTGCCTTCTGTAATTCAGCCAATTCTTTAATACAATAGACTCTTGGATTTCATGGGGTCTATAGACCGATCTAGATTGCCCTAAATCTAATCATTTCTTACATTAGTCAGAAATGCAATTGTTCTGATTGTAAACCCTGTTTACATGGGGACACTGACTCACTCATGTCATTTTCAACCTTTAACTGCACATTGAGGTTTGTTTCTGCACTTGAGGAGTGTTTCTAAGTGATTACCTTTTAAAAATAATACTGATGCCCAGAGCCATTCCAGACCAACTGTATCAAAATCTCTAAGAGTGTATCCTGGACATTTGTACAGAACAAACCCTGTCTTCCTTGAGAAAGCCACTTAACCTCTCTTTTCCTCAGTTTCCTCATCTGTGTATGAAAGTGACAAACTTCTCATATGGTTGTAGTGAGAACCATAGAACTTCTGTAGGCGAAGTATGTGTAAAATGCTTAGAATATGCCTGTGTTCTTTAGTTGCTAAATCGTGTCTGCCTCTTTTGTGACCCCATGAACTGTAGCCTACCAGGCTCCTCTGTCCATAGGATTTCCCAGGCAGAAATACTGGAGCGCATTGCCATTTCCTTCTCCAGGGGATCTTCCTGATTGCATTGAACCCCAATCTCCTGCATTGCAGGCTGATTCTTTCCTACTGAGCAACCTGGGAAGCCCTAGACTATGCCTGGCCCATCATAAATGTTCAGTGTGTTACTGTTATTACCTCATAGGGTTATCATGAGAACAAAGTAACTGTGTGTTCAATAAGTATTAAACAGATGAGTAAAAGAAATTTGTAAACACTAATGTGCTATTCATATGTAAAATATTTGTAATATTTTATATTATATGAGGTATACAGGTCTGAATATTACAGAAACTTGAAGTTTATTTAAACTTTACACATTGCTATAATTCTAAGCACAACATATGTGATTAATTATAACTTTAAATTGATTTCATTGTATTTTCAAGATCGTGACCACCACAAACAATTCTGTAATGACTATTAAAAAAATCTCTTGATACAATACAATGGGAAATTTGGGGAAATCGTTTTATCTACTGAGATTCTGGAGGACAGGGTACTGGCCTAATTCATTTCTGTGTCTCCTGAGTGTTGTGCTATGATTAGGAACTTGATAAATAGTTGGAAAGAATTACAGGTGAAGAGAAGAAGGGACATGCATCTCTTAGTCACATTTAGGAAGCCAAAGGAAAATGTTATGTATGGGATATGTTCTTCTCTACTTTTTATTTGTTTTGATTTTGAGCAAATAACTTAACCTTTTTGTGTGATTCTTTTGTTTCATCTTTAATATTAATGTTAGCATATGAATTAGTTCAACTGTTCTACTCAATTTAACAAATTTGAATGCTTTTTTTTAAAGTTTAAATAACTTTTAGCAAAATGGTGGAAATAATAACAGAGAACTGGAAGGGTGAGCTGATTTAGATTAATTCAGTTGGCTTCATGGGTACAGCAGCCTGATTTAAGCTGGGATGAGAGAAATGCCAATTCCTATCTATTAGTTAACTTTTAATGTACATGGAGTGATTGCTCTGATCAGAAACTGCAGTTGGTCCTGGTTGGGCAAATAAGGCAAGTATAGCCATGGTCCCTGGCTGCCTGTCTTGGATAGAGCCAGGCAACTTAGTTCTATTCCATGGCCTCTGATGCATAAGGATAAGAGGCTTATGGAAGCTTCTTGATGGGAGAGACTGACTGTGGGGGAAACCGGGTCTTGTTCTGATGGGCGAGGCCATGCTCAGTAAATCTTTAATCCAATTTTCCTTTGATGTGCAGAGCTGTGTTCCCTCCCTGTTGTTTGACCTGATGCCAAACTATGGTGGCGGTAATGAGACAATGGAGACCTCCTTCATAAGGTCCCATGCAGGCACTGCCACAATCAGTGCCCCTGACCCTCCAACAGGGCACCACAACCCACACCTCCACCAGAGACTCCTGGACACTCACAGGCAAGTCTGAGTCAGTCTCTTGTGGAGTCACTGCTCCTTTCTCCCGGGTCCTGGTGCACACAAGGTTTTGTTTGTGCCCTCCAAGAGCCTCTTATCCTTATCCATCAGAGGGCAGACAGAATGAAAACCACAATCACAGAAGACTAATCAAACTGATCACATGGACCACAGCCTTGTCTAACTCAATGAAACTGTGAGCCATGCTGTGTAGGGCCACCCAAGACAGACGGGTCATGGTGGAGAGTTCTGACAAAACATGGTCCGCAAGAGAAGGGAATGGCAAACCGCTTGAGTATTCTTGCCTTGAGAACCCCATGAACAGTATGATAAGGCAAAAAGATATGACACTGAAAGATGAACTCCCCAGGTTGGTAGGTGCCGAATATGCTACTAGAAAAGAGTGGAGAAATAATTCCAGAAAGAATGAAGAGATGGAGCCAAAGGGAAAACAACACTGAGTTGTGGATGTGACTGGTGATGGAAGTAAAGTCCGATGCTGTAAAGAGCAATATTGCATAGGAACCTGGAATGTTAAGTTCGTGAATCAAGGTAAATTGGAAGTGGTCAGACAGGAGATGACAAGAGTGGACATTGACATCTTAGGAATCAGTCAACTAAAATGGACTGGAATGGGTGAATTTAACTCAGATGACCATTATATCTACTAGTGTGGGCAGGAGTCCCTTAGAAGAAATGGAGTAGCCATCATAGTCAACAAAAGAATCCAAACTGCAGTACTTGGATGCAATCTCAAAAACGACAGAATGATCTCTGTTCGTTTCCAAGGCAAATCATTCAGTATCACAGTAATCCAAGTCTGTGCCCCAACCAGTAGTGCTGAAGAAGCTAAAGTTGAACGATTCTATGAATACCTAAAGACCTTCAAGAGCTAACACCCAAAAAAGATGTCCTTTACCTTAAGGGGACTGGAATGCAAAAGTAGGAAGTCAAGAAATGCCTGAAGCAACAGGCAAATTTGGCCTTGGAATACAGAGTGAAGCAGGGCAAAGGCTATTAGAGTTTTTCCAAGAGAACGCACTGGTCATAGCAAACACCCTCTTCAAACAACACAAGGAAAGAGTCTATACATGAACATCACCAGATGGTCAATATCAAAATCATATTGATTATATTCTTTGCAGCAAAACATGGAGAAGCTCTATACAGTCAGCAAAAACAAGACCAGGAGCTGACTGTGGCTTAGATCATGAACTTCTTATTGCCAAATTCAGACTTAATTTTAAAGAGAGTAGGGAAAACAATAGGCCATTCAGGTATGACCTAAATCAGATCCCTTACGATTATACAGTGGAAGTGAAAATAGATTCAAGGGATTGGCTCTGATAGAGTGCCTGAAGAACTATGGGCAGAGGTTCATGACATTGTACAGGAGTCAGTGATCAAACCATCCCCAAAAAAAGAAATGCAAAAAGGCAAAATGGTTGTCTGAGGAGGCCTTACAAATAGCTGTGAAAAGAAGGGAAGCAAAAGGCAAAGGTGAAAAGGAAAGATATACCCATTTGAATGCAGAGTTCCAAAGAATAACCAGGAGAGATAAGAAAGCCTTTCTCAGTGATCAATGCAAAGAAACAGAGGAAAACAAAAAAAATAGGAAAGACTAGAGAGCTCCTAAAGAAAATGAGAGATACCAAGGGAACATTTCATGCAAAGATGGGCTCAATAAAGGACAGAAATGGTATGGACGTAACAGAAGCAGAAAATATTAAGAAGAGGTGGCAACCATACACAGAAGAGCTATACAAAAAGGATCTTCATGACCCAGATAACCACAATGGTGTGATCACTCACCTAGAGCCAGACATCCTGGAATGCAAAGTCAAGTGGGCCTTAGGAAGCATCACTACGAACAAAGCTAGTGGAGGTGATGGAATTCCAGTTGAGTTATTTCAAATCCTAAAAGATGATGCTGTGAAAGTGCTGCACTCAGTATGCCAGCCAATTTGGAAAACTAGCAGTGGCCACAGAACTGGAAAAGGTCAGTTTTCATTCCAATCCCAAGGAATAGCAGTGCCAAAGAACGTTCAAACTGCAGCACAATTGCACTCATCTCACACAGTAGCAAAGTAATGCTCAAAATTCTCCAAGCCAGGCTTCAACAGTATGTGAACCATAAACTCCCAGATGTTTAAGCTAGATTTACAAAAGGCAGAGGAACCAGATATCAAATTGTCAACATCCGTTGGATCATTGAAAAAGCAAGAGAATTCCAGAAAAACATCTACTTCTGCTTTATTGACTACACCAAAGCCTTTGACTGTGTGGATCACAACAAACTGTGGAAAATTCTTCAAGAGATGGGAATACCAGACCACCTTACCTGCCTCCTGAGAAACGTGTATGCAGGTCAAGAAGCAACAGTTAGAACTGGACATGAAACAACAGACTGGTTCCAAACTGAGAAAGAAGTACATCAGGGCTGTATATTGTCACCCCTGCTTATTTAACTTATATGCAGAGTACATCATGCTAAATGCCAAGTTGGATGAAGCACAAGCTGGAATCAAGATTGCCAGGAGAAATATCAATAACCTCAGATATGCAGATGACACCACCCTTATGGCAGAAAGCAAAGAAGAACTAAAGAGCCTCTTGATGAAAGAGGAAGAGGAGAGTGAAAAAGTTGGCTTAAAACTCAGCATTCAGAAAACTAAGATCATGGCATCTGGTTCCATCACTTCATGGCAAATAGATGGGAAAACAATGGAAATAGTGAGAGACTTTATTTTGGGGGGCTCCAAAATCACTGCAGATGGTGACTGCAGCCATGAAATTGAAAGACGCTTACTCCTTGGAAGAAAAGCTATAACCAACATAGACAGCATACTAAAAAGCAGAGACATTACTATTCCAACAAATTCTGTCTAATCAAAACAATGGTTTTTCCAGTAGTCATGTATGGACATGAGAGTTGGACTATAAAAAAAGCTGAGCACCAAAGAATCGATGCTTTTGAACTATAGTGTTGGAGAAGACTCTTGAGAGCCCCTTGGACTGCAAGGAGATCAAACCAGTCCATCCTAAAGGAGATCTGTCCTGAATATCTATTGGAAGGACTGATGCTGAAGCTGAAGCTCCAATACTTTGACCACTTGATTCGAAGACCTGACTCATTGAGAAAGACCCTGATGCTGGGAAAGATTGAAGGCGGGAGGAGAAGGGGGTGACAGAGGATGAGATGGTTTGATGGCATCACCGACTCGGTGGACATGAGTTTGAGCAAGCTCCAGGAGTTGGTGATGGACAGGCAAGCCTGGCATGCTGCAGTCCATTGGGTCCCAAAGAATCAGACATGACTGAGGGACTGAACTGACTGACTGATTCCATGCCCTCAGTCTTACCCTACCACGGGTTTCCTCGAATGCCTGAACAAAAAAATGCTAGTGAATTCAGTCAATTCCCAAATCAGTGACAAAAAAAGCATTCCTATTCCAACCTCTGTTCTTTGGGGTGTAATATGTAAACTTGTTGTTTAGTTTTATGTTGAAATGGCATTTATTGCTTTTTCATTGAAAAATCTTCCAAACTAACACAAAGAATATACATCCAAATTTATTTCTATATAAACACTAACTTTCCAAACCCTAGCAGTTCTATTCAGTTTACTGATGTCTATTTTCAAGTTTATTACCTGTGATTTGGCTCCTAGCCTCATTAGTGTTGCCAGTTTTCACTCCTTTCAATGAATTGTATCCCTTGTTGCCTGATTAGTTTTCCTGAACAGGTGGTTATGCATACATTGAACACCAGCATATTCCTTCTTGAGAAACATATTTTTCCATCCAATTTCAACAACTTCTACTTGCCACATCAGAATGGAGACTTAAGTTTGTTGTAGCCTTTTCTTATATTAAGAAATATTGAGTTTGACAGATACGAATGAAGTGTACATAGCAGCTTGTGGAAGACCCTAATTCCTCCTCAGCATTTGAATTAATGTTACATTCTGTTGGGCTCAGCTTCTTTCCTTAATTAACAATGGTCCTCTTTCCTAACCACTATAAAATTACTAATTAACTATCTTCCTAATAGTTTCAAATAAATCATAGAATCAACAACATTAAACATCATCTAGTATAAACCCTTATTTTGAAAATGGAAAAGCTGAGCTCAAAAGAGTTGAGATAGCCAACCATCTCACAAAAAAGTGATAAAAAGAAGGCTAGGACTCAGATGTTGAAACACACCAAAGTCCTTCTCTACCTACTTTCCAAATCCACCATCTGTAGTCATATTTTTTCCCCTGTATCCTTAATACTTTGCATCATCCCTGAAACATACTGTAAAAAAATCCAGTTTTTGTTAAAAGTAGATTTAACAAAGAGGTGAACTTCAAAAGGATCAGCAGTGAAGGCTCACTGCTGGGGTTCTGCTCCAGTTACTTGACAGCAGCACCTGAGTTCTCTGGCTTTTTGCAAAGAGGAGGTTTGGTCAGCCCAGAACTCTTACTGTTGCTTGGTTTTAGTTTCACAGGAAAGTGAACCGTCAAGGGAATGTTCTGATGTATCCATGAACTGCAAGCCATTCAGGGTCTTCTTAAAATAAAGCTCTGCTGGGTTTTCTCAGTACAGCCTTCTAAAAGTTGACACAGCAAGAATTGTTTCTCACCCGGTTCTATTTTTAAATCCCAGTCCCAAAAAAATTTTTTAACTTCAAGATTGAGGTTCTGAACCACCTTTGGTGAGTTTTGGCATCTTGCTAGAAAGACTACTTAGTGGCTACACACCGTTAACTCAAAAAAGGAAGAAAGGGAGAAAAAGGAAGGGAAGAAGAGGAGGGAGAGAGGAGGAAAAGGAAGAGAAGAAAGAAGGAAGGGAGGGAAAGAAGGAAAGATATCAGCTAATAATAGCACTTATATATTTGAGTATTATATGCATCAAGCACTGTTGTAAGCACTTTACATGAATTGTTAAATTTTTTCCCACAACAACTCAAAGAGATAGGTTCTATTATTCTCCGATGAGAAAATTTAGGCATAGAGGAATTAAATAACTTGCTCAAAGCCATGTTTGTCTGCAGTACAGCTGGCTTTAAACCAAGCAGTCTGACCTCAGAGGCTGACCTTTTACCTCTCTACTATATAGCTTTAAGCTGGATGTTTTTCTGAAGAAGCACTAAAGGGCTGTTGACTCTTCTTGATTTTTTTTTTCCTTTTCTACTTAACCTCACATGCATCTTTGCATTATGTCATCCCAACTTTCAATCAAACGGAAATATGCTGGAGGCAAGGGGCTGAGCTGAAAAGAATCCAACCTTTTGGATTGGCCAGAAAAATCTTAGGTTCTAATTCTGCTCTGCTGCTTACTTAGTGGTTGTGTGACCTTGGACATGACCATGAAGAAAAATCATAAAATTTTAGGACATTCCATTTCCTCATTTGAAAACTAAGAAAAATACAAACTCATGGTATAATACTGAGAGAATTAAATGAGATAACATATGTAAAGTCTTCATTCTTGTGCATAGCGAACCATCCTCCCCAAGGTAAATTTACTATAACAAATTAAAAATGTTAGCCGGTCATTCTCATTATTGTTTATTTATCTATACAGGAAAGAATGTATATATGAGATTGTTCCTATGAGTGATAGCTGTTATTATCATTATTATCTTACCAGGTATAAATATGTGTATGTCCATGTTGGGATCAATGTGCAAAGGCAGCTGAATTAATACCATTAACAATCCTCCACTAATGAACTACTTCCTCCAGAAACTCTTACCTCCCTTAACTGCCAGGATTTGGCTCATCTACTTCCACATCCAGACAAATCTAACCAGCACTACCTCTGACCATCATGTAGTTGAAAGGCTCCGTAGGAACCTCTGGGAAGGCTGACTCATCCTGAAAGCACTCTTATCTTGGAGAGAGGTTCCAGGTGTGAAGCCAAGAGACCCAAAACAAGGAAAACAAAAAGAATATAGGGTTTAAAGGGTTAGGAAGCCTTACCTGGACTCTCAAACTTTTTCTGTGGCTCCAGCAGCCTGAGGTGGGGTCAGGGGAGAAGCGCTCAAAGTGGTGATGTCCAGCAGTCACTCAAAGCTGGTTTGGACCAGGCCTGGCAAGCAGAAGCGTGATGTATTGACCCATCTAGTCACCTCTAAATCTGAACACAGAGTTAAGGTGTAGGTCACCAGTATATATAGAATGACCTCTGGCTTCCAGCCTGGAAAAGACTGTGTTTCTGTTGTTGCTGTTCAGGCCTGCATTTATTCTGAAGCTTTTTCATATGTTCATCTATTTCTGTCATATTGACTAAGCCATTTCATATTTGACCTAAGAGCTGGGTAAAACACAAGCTACTCTGGCCTTGTGCAGGGTTACACTGTTATGCTAAGTAGAAAAATAATAATAAACAAGACCTAATGTATACTAAGCACTATTCCACATAATTCAGCATTTGTTATTTCCCACAATCCTTATATATAGGCAGAGGAAATGGGCTGGTAAAATGTCAGGATCCTTGATCAAATTCAAAAGATATGGCAATATCCAGCCCTTATTTCTACTATACAAAGCTGAAATGCCTAGCCTATGCCGATGATAACCAAAAAGACTCTTTTTCAGCCAAAGATGAAAAAAAGCAAAAAACATAAGGTCAGTAGACCTGAATCTGTTTCTGTGTTCTAACACTTTGTAGACAGACAAAAACTTTTTCTCTTAGAATTTATTTCCTCAGCTATTAATATAAATAAGGAGAATAATACCTACCTTCATGAAATTACCTGGATAAAGTATGATATAACCCATGTAGAAGTATTTGTAAACTCTAAAGCAATAATCATTAGATATAGTTCAGATATATAGTAAGCAACATACAGTGCAATTTATCATAAGACTTTTTGGGTTATTTTTGACATGGTCTATTATGGAATTTTCTACCAGAATCTAAAAGTGATAAATTGACTTTGTTTATCATTAAAGAGAAGGGGAAAATACCTAATTTTTCAAGGGCAGGTTGTTCTACCACCGCACAACAAGTTTACATTCTTTCTATTAATAGTATAAAAGTGATTTCCAGACTTTCATCTCAATGTCCATCTTTACTTTTAAAAAATATTAAAGACTGTAAAGACCTTTTGTTTATATGGATTATATCTATTGACTTTTACTGTATTAACAAAGAAGACTATGAAAAATTTTAGCTATATACTTATTAAATTCATTGGAAAATAGCAATAAAACACTCAACACCAATAACATTATTAAAACTCTATTTTCAAACAATAAAAATTTTGGTGAGAGGCATGGCATTGTTTTATACTTTTGCAAATGTCATTAATATAAGAACTAATGGAGGAAAATTGAATTCTCATTTCTGCTTCTGCATTTGATCTTTTGCAATTGAGGGAGGTTGAAATATAAAAACATAAATTTGTCTTCACACAAGTATACAGCTGGGAAAGGAAGAAGTGTTTTCATAGCCATTTTACATAATTATGGATAGTCTTTGATGCTACAGTATCAAAACTTGGCCTGTTCTTAAAGTTTAGTAACAATGTGGTATTTTAAGTGAGATCAATAAACTGTGTGTACCTTTTATACTAAAATCCACGATTTTTCCTACACCTTGAGTGGGTCTTTAACTCATGCATAGTTTTGATAACATGCCATGGATCCATCATTTGGAAAATGTTACTTTACTGAGTTGTCTTTATCTTCCAAATGTTGCAATACTTCATTATATAATATCAAAAAATACTTTATTAATATCACTGAGTGCATCAGGAACATCTAACTATTTAGAAATTATCAAGCTCACAGTGGCAGATACAAGTTTCCACAATTCTACCTTGCACTAAAACCTTGAATGTTGGCAACAAAAACTGGTTGCTCTCTTTGAGAGGCTCTCATTTATTTGGGAGGAAAATGCAAGATTCCCAAATTTCAGTAAGCATAGCTTGTCTGTCATTTTTTTTTTCCAAGTAAAATGCTATTTCCTGTATTTTAAAGCTGTCATGTTTAGTTCCTAACAAGTCAGTTTGGTACTACCACCTTGATTCTTCAGTTCAGTTCAGTCTCTCAGTCATGTCCGACTCTTTGTGACCCCATGAACCGCAGCACGCCAGGCCTCCCTATCCTCACCAACTCCCGGAGTCTACCCAAACCCATGTCCATTGAGTCAGTGATGCCATCCAGCCATCTTATCCTCTGTCGTCCCCTTCTCCTTCTGCCCTCAATCTTTCCCAGCATCAGGGTCTTTTCCAATGAGTCAGCTCTTCACATCAGGTGGCCAAAGTATTGGAGTTTCAGCTTCAACTTCAGTCCTTCCAATTAACAGCCAGGACTGATCTTTAGGATGGACTGGTTGGATCTCCTTGCAGTCCACGGGACTCTCAAGAGTCTTCTCCAACACCACAGTTCAAAAGCATCAATTTTTCGATGCTCAGCTCTCTTTATAGTCCAACTCTCACATCCATACATGACCACTGGAAAAACCATAGCCTTGACCAGACGGACCTTTGTTGGCAAAGTAATGCCTCTGCTTTTTAATATGCTGTCTAGGTTGGTCATTAACTTTTCCTTCCAAGGAGTAAGCGATCTTTAATTTCATGGCTGCAAGTCACCATCTGCAGTGATTTTGGAGCCCCCCAAAATAAAGTCAACCACTGTCTCCACTGTTTACCCATCTTTTTGCCATGAAGTGATGGGACTGGATGCCATAATTTTAGTTTTCTGAATGTTGAGCTTTAAGCCAACTTTTTCACTCTCCTCTTTCACTTTCATCAAGAGGCTTTTTAGTTCTCTTCACTTTCTGCCATAAGGGTGGTGTCATCTGCATATCTGAGGTTATTGATATTTCTCCCGGCAATCTTGATTCCAGCTTGTGCTTCTTCCAGCCCAGAGTTTCTCATGATGTACTCTGCATATAAGTTAAATAAGCAGGGTGACAATATACAGCCTTGACGTACTCCTTTGCCTATTTGGAACCAGTCTGTTGTTCCATGTCCAGTTCTAACTGTTGCTTCCTGACCTGCATACAAATATTTGGGGGTATGACATCAACAAGAAATAGTAAGAGGAGTTAGGAGTAATGGGAGTTATTAATCTTTTCCTCTTGCCATAAAGCAAAAGAATTTCATTAAATGTTTCCTAAGTATCAACAATGTGACAGGCATACTTCTGCACTTTAAAAAAAAGTTTTAGTGTTTCCTATAAGGAGAAACTTCTGCTTTTATAATTTTAAAAAGCTTTTTCCATTTGGGGCACATTTGTCCATGGCAATTTAGCTGTTCCTTACAGGAGCCTCACTTCATCTCTCTTTAAAACCCCCACACTCGCCTACCCAGAACAATTTTGCAAGAGTGCAGAGTTTTTTTGGTTTGGGTTTTTTTTTTTTTTGAGTGCAGTGCAGAGTTTCTTAAAGTCTCTTTATTAAAGTCTACATCTACTTCCAAAGATGGATTTAAATTAATTGAGCTGCAGTCAGTTTTCTGTCTCTTAGCGTTATGTTATCAGTATATTACTAGTATTCACTTGGGGTATTAATCAGAGATTGCCAAGAGTCTTCAAAGGAATCCTTCCAGTGCTCTCAAGTTGATATGAACTTCATACTCTCCATCACTGAAATTTATCTGCTCTGTATTGTTCAAGAAGTCTTTCTTATTGTCTTTATAATTTTGTGATGAGCTCCGTAATACAAGCACCTAGACTTGGAGTTTGATTCCTAAAAATGAAAGAAAGGAAAAATGCAAATGTGAGAACTGATGGAAGAAGCCCATCAGTAGTTACGTGTACTCACTGAGATGTTGTGGTCTTGTAGAAAGAATGCTGTTCTGTAGCTCTGAAGCTTGCCTATATGTAGCTGAATATCCTTCAATAGTTTTCATGTAACAAAATTATTTTAAAATATTAATAACAAAGGAGTATCTAATTAAGTAGCAAAAATCCCCAAAGAAACTTTGAGCAAGAAGATAAGTATTGTGGTTGATTCTGCCTTACTCTACCCCACCTGACTCCAGCTTTCCCCCATTATAAAGTTTTATCCTTGGACAAGTTAAAAACAAGTGAAATGCAACGAAAGCAATGAGTAAATACATTCCTTTTTAATATTTTATACTCCCTGGTCAGTTCAGTTCTTAGGTTTGCATAAAGAATTCTTGTTGTTGATGTCCAAAAAAGTCACAATAAATCCTTTTAGATGTTCTGCAGTACTGAACAATTTCTCATTGTATTTTTAAAAAACAGACTCCCTTTGTTTTGTCAAATAGCAAGAAACAAAAGTTTAGATGTTGCTTTAGAACCTTACAGAGTGCAAAAATATTCTTTATTAAATGCAAAATGTTGCCTGGAGAATCCCAGGGATGGGGGAGCCTGGTGGGCTGCCGTCTATGGGGTCGCACAGAGTCGGACATGACTGAAGCGACTTAGCAGCAGCAGTAGCAGCAGCAAAATATATTCTCTCTCTCTCTAGCTATCTCTCTCTCAAAAATATGAAAAAAATGAAACATTGTATTTTTCATAAAATAATTACATGTTACCAAAATAAGTGAGTGCCTAACATATATTTTTTTATAGACCTGGTCAGTGCTAATTTAATTTCTGACTAGAGAAAATACAGATGCTTTTATCACTTATAGTAGCCAGTATTGAAAAAATAATCTTATGATACACAAAGTGATGAATTAATAAGCATGTCATAATAGAGTTGGTGTGTGTCAGTTCTTAACTGACCATATACCAATTATAACAGGCTCCATGGCTGACACACCCTGACAACTTTAGTGGCCCCTAATTGCTCTCCTTGCCTCCATTCTTCTTTCCCACACTTAAGCCAGAGCAGCCTTCCTAAATCACAGATTTTATAATGTGCTTACTCTCCTGCTTCAAGCCCTCTATGTTTCCACATAGCCCTTAACATAAAGACATGGTTTTCAAGACTCCACCTTCGTCTGAAGCCTCATCTGAAATCATCCTCCCAAAACCCAGTACCATCCTCCTTCCTGATACTAGGAGATCCTGCTACCTCCCATCTTCGATCTTCTCTCTTTATCACTCTTTGCAGGGCAGCTCCCCAAGCCCACCTGCAGACAGGCCCTGTCCTCCACCTGGATGGCTTGTCCTCATCA
This sequence comes from Cervus canadensis, assembly GCF_019320065.1. Lineage (NCBI taxonomy): Eukaryota > Metazoa > Chordata > Mammalia > Artiodactyla > Cervidae > Cervus > Cervus canadensis. The sequence continues at coordinate 62,718,592 of NC_057392.1, forward strand.
TTCAGATCCCAGTATCTCCTCCAGGCCTCCTGTGACGTTGACACAAAGCAAAGTCCCATGGTCTCCTTCATATCTCCAGACTCCTCTGTCACAGGTTCTTCACTTGTTTACAATTATCTGTTTAGTTACTTACCTTTCCCAGTAGGTATCAAACTTTCTAAGCAGGGTACCACACCTCTCTTGTGGGCTCTAGAGCCCCAGATTTTGACACATTCATACTAGATGAATGCAAAGAGCCGACTCATTGGAAAAGACCCTGATGCTGGGAAAGATTGAGGGCAGGAGAAGAAGGGGCCAACAGAGGATGAGATGGTTGGATGGTATCATCAACTCAGTGGACATGAGTTTGAGCAAACTCTGGGAGACAGTGAAGGACAGGGAAGACTGGTGTGCTGCCATCCATGGGGTCACAAAGAGTTGGACACGACTGGGTGACTGAACAAGAACAAATACTAAATGATCAAAAATACTTAAGAGGATGAGTGAATAACACAGCCCTGACCTCAAGAAGCTCACAGTATATTTGGTAGACTAAAAATATGGCAAAATCTGTTCCATTATTACCTTATATTTATATGATACCCAAGTCTCTTTTATGAAAAAATATAGTGAATCTATAGAATATATTAAAAATAAAATTTTAGTAATACACTTTTACTGTAAAGTATAACATATATGAAATGTTTAAAGTAGTACGAGAATAAAATTAACATACTCCATTCTTATGCCAAGGGAAAATAAAATTACCATATTTGAGAAGCTCCTTCTTATCCCTTATCTCATCATCAAACAAGGGAGGTTTTTTAGCTGTTCATTTTTTGAAGATTATTTCTCATCAGTCAATTAAGTCACAAGGAATTTCCTGTAAAAATCAGCAAAATACCAAAAATGCCGTGTGTATTCACATACATTTGTGCTTACTTTTTCCAGGAATGGATGTTGTGTTTGCTGAAAATGTCAGGAGTGATCCACTACATATTACTATTTTTGTGATTACTGTCACATAACTTTATTGACTGAATCTACCACCCCCAAGGGTGATCTAGCATCAACATGAAGCAACCCTTGACCTAAATTAATATAATTTTGTCTGAACAAACTCAAGTACTTGAATACCTAACATTGTCATACACTCTACCTTGTATTTCTCAAATTTAAAAAAAAAAAAAAAAAAAAGCCTCATGACTCCAATCTACAGTTTCTAGCCATCAAACTCCTTTTTACTTGAGCCCAGGAATCACAGGATATTTGCTCTCAGGTAATTGGTGACAAAACTTTATATAAATAAAGCTATTTAAACTTTGCCTTTCATTATAAGCCACTTTATTTCTCCCTCGTTATGAAGCAAGGTATTAACTGATGTTCGTCAAAAAATAGTGTGTTTGATTGGCTACATATCCTCTGAACTCTGCTATTTTAATCTTGTAACCAATATCACATGTCCAGTGAATAAATGAGCTGTCTATTGCCTAGATGTTTCTTGCGCCTGTACATCCTGTGGCTTAGAAGAGCTCCCTCAATAAGTAGTTGCTTGTAAGCTCCATGACAAAGACGGGAAACCCAGACCTGCCCACCATCTAGGGATTTCCATGTCATATCTGTAATGTTGTTGTCAATGAATTCATAAGCCATTGCAGAAATGAGATGAATGAAAGAAGTCATCAGAAGACTGATGGATAAATAACAAGAGCTATGGTGTTGGGTTAGAATTCCTGAGGTTATCAAGGCCACAGAGGAGAGTCCAGAGATGAAAGTAATAGACTGTACCTCCAGGCAATGTCACTGTCAAGAATAGGGAAGATTTATTCTAAGATGTCATGACTATGTGTAGATCCAGATGAAAGAGAAAAAAAAAAAAACACATTATTTTAGTCATAATAAAAAAAACCTGGTTATCAATGAGTCACATAAATGCAGCTTAATGGTAAACAGCTTTCTGCACAGATCTGGTGATGGAGGCACAGACTTCAGGTTGACTCTTGTCAGAAACAAATTTTTCTTGAGCACTGTCAAAACATCAAAGCAATGTGTGAGTTTAGAGATGGTATGAAAATAGAGGCATTATGATGAGTATATTTACTTGGCAAACAGAGTGCTTACAGAAGCAGCTAGCTTTTCTTTCCTTTTTATTAAAGTCAAATGGTTGCTGTTTTCTTTCACAAGGACATAAAATCATCATGTCCAGACCAGTTGTTGTAAAGGGGTCAGCAGCAGGTGTGCGATGCCAGGTGCACCAGCTGCCAGTGGAAAGGAAAAGAGCCACGGAGAAGCCAGTGATTAGCACACCTGTGTTTGAGATGGGTGTGACACCTGCCCAGCCCCCATCTGGTGGGGCCAATGCCTATGACAATAAGAGGTCATGTCAATAGGGATCAGGAGCAGGGCATAGGTGAATGGTTTTCATTTTAGATTGTTTCTTATTTTTCTCAAGTATGGAGTACATAATTCACCCTTTTATTAGTTTTTTGGGGGGGGGCGGGAATGAGACTTTTTATGTGATAGAAGTATTTATTTCCACTTGAGAATCCAAAATGATGATGTTAGTTCTCTCAGGCCCCTTACCTGTCTTACATCAACAAGCACTCCCTGCTGTTTGAGTGATGACAGGTAAAATTGCCAAATGGGAGTGCTTTTAGTTTGACCTTGCCTTGGAAATAGCACCAATGCCACATAATGCTGAGAAATCTAGTAGATTGAAATATATATATATCATTATTGTCTTTAGCAGGCAGGAAACGAGTTTTATGGCTCAGTCATTGCATGCTATACCACTGCATTTACAGCTTCAAGAGCCTAGTCTAGAGAAAATATGAAAATGATTTTTATAGAGACAAGAGCCTTTTAGATTAAAGAACTGGACTCAAAATTTTCCTGTTAAGACAGACATGATTTTTTTCGTTTTGGGGTTTTTTGTTTTTCTTTTTGAATGTGATTTTCTTTGGTTTTGGAAAGGAGGGAGGGTTAAGAGGAGTGTCTTTATTGTCCTCAAAGTAACGTGGAACACTGCTGAATCTGACATAACTGAAATTTTCAAGTTTAACTTTTGTTTTTGCCTACTTATTCTCAGTAAACCACCCTAGTACTGGACTGTTCCCAGGAGCACATGTAACTCCTCTGAGAAATCATTAGCCATCCTAGCCCTGCCTGAGTCTTCCTACTTTTGTTGGATGTACCAGAGGTAAATACTTACCGCACAGCCCAGAGTAAAGTGAAGGTATTTGCAGGGTGTGATCAAAGGGTATGAAATTGAGGACATGATGATTAATATCAACTGGAACTGCCTATCACACCCTGGATTTGTTTCAAAATATTGAGTTGTTTGATCACTTGCTTTTGACTGAGAACTCTAAAAATCCCAGCACTTTGATCAGAAATCCTCTTCCCTAATCCTAGTGATAGTTCCTGTCACTAGCACATAATGCTAGAAATGTAGCTCACTGATTTGCTTTTCAAATGAAAGTAATGATTTGCTGTAGGGTAACAAATCGTAAACTTTTAGTGTTCTTATTTTGGAAGCTTACTAAACCAATGATTTTCCTTTCTGAGGTTTAAAATTAAATAAACCTTGGAGGAAAGAATCTGTAAAAATGTGATTATATGTACTACATGTACTATACTTTCCCAATTAGACTTAGCCTTAAAATCAACAGATTGATGAACAGATATCCAAAAACAAGTGTAATAAAATGTTAGTGGTAAAATCTAGGTAGTAAGTATACAGATGCTCACCATAAAATTCTTTTGACTTTTCTGTATGTTTGATTTTTTTAATAAAATTTGATAAAATATTGGAAAAGATATGTAAGAAGGTATATATCTAATACTGAACTTGTGTTTTGGAGAAAATGTCATTGTACAATGACATATGATTGAGTGATCTTAATGGATATTTCTGTTGAATTCTCATCTTTGAGAAACTTAGAAAATATAAAAATAATTTTAAGAAGCTTTAACACTCTTCAGGTTATTCTCTTATAGACCAAGAGCCACTCTAAAGATAGAAAAGGCAGCATTAAGGAGGGACCTCAAAGCCAAGGGTGAAAATTATATTGTGTATCACTGCCATTTTGTTGTTCAGCTAGTGAGTAACTGGAGTACCTATTTTCCCAAATAGACGTAGCCTAAAATCAGAAAATTACTAAATATCTGGCCATATGCTTATGGTTTAAAACATGGTTTAAAATGCATCAACATATTTGTTGTGCTTACATTTCTTTTTTCACTCAGCAATATACCTTTAGAACTGAGTTTGATTACCATATGTTATGTTTGCTCAAGCCTGGCCCAAAACTAAAAAATTGCACCCTGTGGCTCTTTTTTTGCCATAGCATCACAGTTGGTGGGGGAAGAACACAACTGTGAATGTCTTTTTTTTAAAGAAAAAAATAGTTTTTGAAAAATGCCAAGTGTAAGCCCTTCTGTAAATGATTCTCTGTAATGATGACATTTTCTCTTCAGAAGGTTTATTTCCTCCATATGAAAGAAAAATAAAAGATCTGCAAATTGTCTTTTTAATTGGTAAGGTGGTGACTTCTTTTTTTTTTAAGAGAAAAAATAATTTATTTCAGAATGCTCCCAGCTTAAAAAGGTCTGTCTCAGCTTATGTCCTAAATGGAGAAACTCTCAAGCTTTTAGTCCAAGTCTTTGGGGAGAAGTTCCTTCTCCCTCATTCTCTGTTTTTTCCATCCGTTATTTCTTTGTATCCACAGCAGTAGTGTTGGGAGGTGTGCTGACACTGTGGACCTTTTTTTTAAAAAGAAAAGACATGGGGCCAAAATGATATCAAAAAAAACTGTAGGTTTAATCTCATAAGGGGGAGTGAAAAGAAAAGGGGTGTATTAAATGCAATAAACAAAACAGTCCACTTCACCATCCCACCACACGCCACAAGAGACAGAAGTAATAACCATAGCATGAATCTCTACATTTTAAACAAACTAGCATTTATTCCTCCAGAAATGTAGTAAAGGAAAGGTAAAGCCCCAACCCAGTCGCTTTTCTGCAATGTAGACTTCAAATGAATCTTTTCTATGGCAATTTTATGGATCTCTCAAGCAATCACGTTTTTTGTTTTGTTTTTTATCATTGTTATAAAAAAAAATCATTCTTATTTCAAGAAGAACTCCCAAGTATAAAGAGAAAATACAGAGAACAAGATTCTTAATATTTGAAATATATGTCTAGATTTTTCTTCTGTAAACATATATCACATAATTACAATTTTAAGAGAAACAGGAACTTTTTTTCTCTCCAAAAGCACTTTGTTCTTACTTTCATGCTTCATGAATTATTCCCCTTCACCCTCTGGTATCTACATTTTCACTCTCATTACTGCTGTTTCTTGAACTATGAACATACTCAATACCTTGACACCAGGGAAGGAGGGAAAGCTATAACTTTCCCAGTATTCTTGCCCTGTGTTTTTGTCTTTGCACTAGCATTCTTGCTCTCTCTTTCTATTTCTCTCTCTCTCTCTTTAAAGCTGTAACTTAAGGGCATAAGATCTACCACCTTAACAAATTTGTCCCTCTTTCCCTTTTCATTCAAGCTTTCTAAGAGAAAATAAGTCCTCTCTCACCATTACCACCAGTAGTATTCATTAATTTACTTTAATCTTGGTTCCACCATCACTAATTCTTCTTTTCCTAACGTCCTTGATGACTTCCAAAATGCCAAATACAGTGAAAGTATGCAGTTCGCCTCCTTCTTTAACCTTCCGTCAGCATTTGACACCATCTACAACTGTATGTCCTTTGCATTGAGTTTCTCCTCCTACACCTAAGCCCACTCCTATTCCACTTCCCTTCATTGGGTTCTTCTCTTTGGCCCATTCTTTAAATGTAACGATTCCCCAGGATGCCAGCCTTAGTCCTTATCTCTTCTGTCTCCACGTTTTCTTTTTTAATGAGCTCAACCTCTCTGACAACTTTAATTAATCTCCATCAATCCATATGTCTTGTCCTTATCTCTCTTCTAAAAATACAGACCGTATATCCAACTGGACAACTGGATCTTTCCACTTGGATGAACTTTCCAAAGGCACTACAAACTCAGCAAGTATCTTCTTAGCACAGCCATCTCCTTTCCCAATCCTCCCCTCTCTCATTGATCCTCTGTTCAGCTGCTGGCAATACCATTTAACAGCTATAATAATGTAAATAACAGCAAAGATATTTCTGAAAATACATGATCATGATACAGACCTGATCACTGAAAGAAGTAATATTTGCATTTATTTTGACATCTATAGTCAGTCATAAATTGCATTTGGGACTAATTCATACAATTATAGGATTTCCCTTGTAGTTCAGTTGGTAAAGAATCTGCCCGCAATTCAGGAGACCCAGGTTCAATTCCTGGATCAGGAAGATCCCCTGGAGAAGGAAACAGCAACCCCCTCCAGTATTCTTGCCTGGAGAATCCCATGGACAGAGGAGCCTGGCAGGCTACAATCTATGGGGTTGCAGGAGTTGGACACGGCTTAGTGACTAAACCACCTCATACAATTAACTCTGCAAAAGGGCTGCTATAGAATTTAATAATTAAGAGTCCATTGGTGACTGTCAAGAATGCAATTACAGTAAATTGCAACCTGATTGTGATTGGCTTAGAAGTGAAGAGAAAGGAAGGTGGCATCACTGACTCAATGGACATGAGTTTGAGTAAACTCCGGGAGTTGGTGATGGACAGGGAGGCCTGGCATGCTACAGTCCATGGGGTCACAAAGAGTCGGACACTACTGAGTGACTGAACTGAACTGATGGCTAGTGAGCACAGACCACTCTTTCAAGTTTGATGATAAAGAGATAAGAGAGATTAAATGAATGCCTTTAGGGGAAAAGCAGAAGTGAGGAAGTCATCTTTTAGGACAGGGAAAAACTGAGCAATTTTGTAGGCTGCAGGAAGAAGGCTGTGGTAGAGAAGAAGGGATTGAACATAGGAAAAATAAGATAGGAATTGAATACAGACAACCACAAAGAAAAGAGTAGGATAGCCTTTGTTTCTTTTGTGTATATTATATATTTTTCATTAACATTTGCTTTAATAAATATCAGGTCTACTGTTTATCACATTGCAGTATTGAATAAGAAATAGCAATAAAATTTTTTGAAATATTTATATGTAAAACTTTACACTTATTTTCATATCTATAGTTAGGCAAAAATTGTAATTGAGGCTAATTGGCACAATTAATTAAATCATATATTCCTTTCCCTTTCAAAATTTCCCTTATATAGTCCATTCCCAGTAAATATGTTGAGTTCTTTTAATTCAACCCATACACAACTGGAAGCTTTCAGTTAAAACTCTCACTTTTTCATAAACTCTTGCAAGTGTTCTTCTAAAAAGAACATTGCGTGCTTCGTTTTCCAGGTCTCTATCCCATCAGACTTTATTATTGTTTTGTTACTTACTTGCAAAATTTTCTTCCATAATATATTCTATATCCATGGCTATGTATGATTTTCTATACATTTTCCAAGTTTTATGGTTTATTTAATTCAAGTGACTATACCCACCTTTCTGTTTCACTTTTGTAGAAGTAGATAGGGTTAAAGAGAGATGGAACATTTACAGAGAAGAAAGATGATCAGGCTCAATGTTCCTAAGAAAATAGCAACTCTGATCCAGTGATATTAAAAAAAATCGTCAGTACTAAAAATATCACTAGATAGTTCTCCTTCCAGTTATTCAGAAAGGGTTTATAATGGTGTGGGGAGGAGGGGAGATACTGTATTTGGAGTGTCAGACATTGGACACTTATCCTGAGCTGAAAGCTTCTCACAGAATGGGAGACATTTTCAGCAATTTTTCTCTTTCCTCCCTTCTCCCACCTCGAGGTCCTCACTGTGTCAACTTCGCTGCACTGGTGCTGCCTCCTCAGCTGCATGTAGAGGGGCAGTGCACAAAAATCTGCTCTCAGCAGGCAGCATGCTCTCGGGCTGAGGAGGACAGGGGCCTAACCTCACTGCCTCAGTGGGAATGCCCAGTTCCAGTGGCTGCAGGGAGGTGGGAGGAGCACGGGAAGCGATTCCCTTCTGGCTTCTCCTCCCCCAGAAGCCCCGCCTCCTCGCGCTTGGCCAGTGGGGAGGTTAGCTTTCTTTCTCCTTCTAGTTCAGTCCTCTGACCAGTGTGAAAGACCACACAGAAGCTATGGAGTTGCTTTTTGTGCTTGACCAAGTGCATAGATAGAAGACAGGGATTCCCGGCTGGGAGGAGGGAGGAGAGCTGAAGACCCCTGCCTGGGCTGGCTGATCTAAGCGGCCCAAGTGGGAAGCTGAGTGCTTGAAAGAGGATTATACTCGCACTAGAAATAAGCAGTAAGTGAGCGAATAACCATGATGGCTTAGAAAAGGCTTAATCCCCATGGGGTTATGGGGTGAGCCAGAAAGTATTGCTTAACTCTAGAGTAAAACTGGAAAGCTTCTGACTGTGTACAGTTGTCTGCTCTTTGGAGACTAGGAGCTTAAGTACAAACCCAGAGCTGTAAATGCCTCCTCCCACTCTTGGAAAATGCCAACTTCTGTTTACAGTAGTTGGGAATATAATCTCCTTCCCTGATCTAGCCTCTTTCTGGGGAAATTTAGTACTAAACCAGATAAGGAGTTGTGATTAAACTGGAGAAGTAGAATCTGTACTGGCAGGAAGGCAATCTTGAATTATGTTCTGTGAATGCCAACATTGTTATATCTATTAGTAGTGATTTGCTAATCACAAGATAGTCTGGGGTGGGACATTAAAAGGAAAGTTGAAAACTTTTTTGACAGAGAAGCTGAGTAGTCCATATGCATAAGATGAAATATAAAAATGTGTATAATTAATAATAGATGGAGGGGGTTTTTGAGCATTAAACTAGAACATCAGTCAGGGAACATGGCAGTACTTGGATAAACATTAGCTAGAAAAGAAGAAATTTTAGTTTCAATGATTTCACAACATTTACAAAGTCAAATCAATGATCCGCGGATACTTTGGTTAGTGTGGCGCATTATATATACCATTGCTGGGCAAGATCTGTGGTTCTCTGGTCAGCAAGTTCTGGCAATGAAGCCACTGCGGCTGGTGCAAAGAATTCTGGGATGTCTGACAGTGAAATGGATGGAAAGACACCTATTCCATCTCTACTTAATATCCTTTTATCCAGAAATCGGGTCATGCAAATAAGCTACTTGGTACGTATATAGATCAATATTCAGTAAAGCCATTTCTAAATGATTTGCATTAGAGGGTCTCTGGACAATATCTTATGGCGACCAGTGGACTAAAGGGATACTAAAGCAAAGTGATAGGAAGTCAGTTTGATTGAAACCAACCTTGTTCTTTTTGTTTTCCATCAGTCTTGAAATGGAACCTCAAATGAGGACAAGAATAATAATAGAAATACTGTGGCCATCTGTTCTGTTCTAAGTGGCTAAACTCATTAATATATGAATGAGAATTCAGATTTTATTTATGCATCCTAGTACTTGAATATTCAGGAAATCTCTATCACAGGGGAAAAAACAAAAATAGGAGGTATGTTTGTTGGAGGGGTGGGGGAGTGGGGAAATGTGGAAATCTGCTTTTGAAATGTTATAGGAGAGAAAACAGACAAGAATCATGTCCCACAATGTAAAGAAGATTTTTGTCATGTTTGCTGAAGGATGTAATTCTTCCCATAATGAGACGAGGATCCTAATGTGGTGCAGTGGATGCAAACATAAGAAATATTTATAACTCCCTTAATTCTAGTTGATATAGTTAATACTGAGCAGGGTTGTTTGTTTTTTTTTTTTTCTTTTTTAAAGATAGCAATCTTGGATTACAGCTAATTAGGTAGTGAATTTTCTTTTCTTTTTTTTACTGGTCCTCTGCAAGGTACTAATAATTTCTGAAATTATGAAGAAGTAACTGTCATTCCTGGTATTTCCTTTAACCCTTGCACTGGGAGAAAGGGGGAAAAAGATGACTCAGACATATTATCTCTCTCCTGTAACACAACAGTAAAATTGTTGGCATGATCTGTGTTGTTTTCTAACTTTATAACTTTTGCTATGGGGAAAGATAGATGGAGGGAAAAATGCCGATAAAGAATATTTTTTTAAATGGCCTGTACTCTTCCAACTTTTTAAGCTATCTAATTTTTAAATTTTTCTTATTTACCTTTTAAAAATTATTTCTGAGTTGTCTCTTCCAGTGTTAGTTTTCATCAAATTTATAGGCAAATATAGAAAATCTGGGGCTTCCCTGGTAGTTCAGCTGGTAAAGAATCAGCTTGCAGTGCGGGAGACCCCAGTTTGATTCCTGGGTTGGGAAGATCCCCTGGAGAAGGGATAGGCTACCCACTCCAGTATTCTGGGGCTTCCCTGGTGGCTCAGGTGGTAAAGAATCTGCCTGCAATGTGGGAGACCTGGGTTCCATCCCTGGGTTGGGAAGATCCCAAGGAGGAGGGCATGGCAAACCACTCTGGTATTTCCTTGCCTGGAGAATCCCCATGGACAGAGGAGCCTAGTGTGCTACAGTGCATGGTGTTGCAAAAAGTCAGATACAACTAAGCAGCTAAGCATGGCACAGTACATAGAAAATCTGAAGATTCATTATCTGAGTGGTGTTATACTTGCTTATTCTTAAAAATATATGAAGGATTAAAAGAAAATATTTAGCACCTGAAGTCTTAAGCATAATATGACCACTAAATGCAGCTTCAGTGTTTAAGAAAAATACCCTAGGACTCTAAGGAATTTATTATTTATCTTGAATTATTAAAGAATCTTTTCTGAAACTATAGAATTGAAAAAGAAGCATAACAATATTCAGAAAAGGATTAAAGGTATAATTTGGATGGGAGAGGCTAAGCAGAAGCCAGCAGTTTAATAAAAATATTTGCTACTGTCCATGAGAGGTTGGGATAAAGAATGATGTATTATGACTAGTGAACAAGGTTAAGTACAGACTTTTATCTTTAAAAAGTATTAAGTAGGAATTAACATTATTAATGGAAAGAAACTAAATGATCATTTAAAATTATTCTTTCACAAGAAAAGTAAAGAAAAAGGATATGGAAAATTAAGCAGTGACGAAGACCTGGAAATAATTGTCGATCAAAAGCAGGTAAGTGAATGCTTACATACATTTTCTACTGTTGCATTGTAGATTTTTGACAACTGTGAGCCCTTTGAGCTTTCAGCTCTGCCCTGGCAACTGTATTAGCCTGACTGACTGAGGCCTGCATAAGATAGATTTTGAGAGCAGCTAGGCCTCTCTCTCTAAGGCCTCTGATGCACTGACTTCTGCATGATGTCAACATGTATGTCCTGTATGTAAGAATGAAGAAAAATAAAACCGAGCAAAATAAGAGAATGTTTGGGAATTGAAAACCCTACTTGAAAAAATGAATCATTACAACAATGATAATTTGGTTTGGAAAAAATATTTAAACAAGAACCAGAATGTATCTCATTTTGAAAATGAGAAACGCTACTATTAGTGGTAAACAATTATAATTTAGGAGGAGGGGGATAAAAGACTTTCAAAAACTGAGAAGTTTAAAACATATTGCCCAGTTTACTTTCACAGATTGTCTGCAGTAAATTTAGAGAGTTCAAATTTCAAAACAAACCAAAAAAGAAGCTAGTTAACAGTCTTTAAAACTTCTTGTAATTTGAGAAACATCTAGCTTGTATTTTATATGGGCCCATAAGGTGAAATGAAAACTGCTTAATAGACCATAAACAATGGCATACCAGGTAATGGAAGGTATCCAGCTCATGTCACGGAATTGGCATTAACCCTTAACGTCTTTGTTATTTATCAAGGAGACAGAGAACTACGTATCTATTTCATGTGTAAGTGGCTGTGATTCTGATGATTTCAACGTATTCAGGTAGAGATAGAGAAATAATTCAAAGAGATCTGAACAGATGAAGCTATTAGAATGAAGGCAGTCAGCAAGTTACAGAAAGCCAAGTTGAATTTGGACAGTTTCCTAATCATGCCATTTGTTTTGCATCATGGTGATTGCATTAAAGGGGCCATTGTGTCTGTTTCTGAATAAAAGGGAAAATGACCATCAGAAGAGAGCAACCAGAAACAATTGACTTACAGACTGGCCTGTTAGGCCTGGAGTAATTGTGATTACTGAAGTACTATTCCAGGGAAAACTGGCCAAACAAAGCATCTCCCCAGGAGGTGCAGAGTATGTCCATGCTACAGGGTTCACTCAAACTACAGGCAGGCTTTTCTTGCCTTATCTTCACTCTGCCACTCCTGAGTAAACCAGGGTGGAAGAATGTTGGATTTGGCCCTGTGTTTCTGCTTAGTGCCAAATTGTCAGTTCAGTTAATAAGTGGGACCGGAGCCTGAGTGCTCTGCTGGACTATTAGCTATCATTTTAACTATGTCAGATTAATTTCTTTGGGTGTGTGATCTCTATTTCCCATATACCATGACATTCTGATGGAAGGACTGAACCTCCCTGGAAAATGTAAAAAAAGTAAAATACAACTGAGTATATTATGAGAATTCACATACCTATACATATCTCTCTTAAAATGAAAAGTGTTATTTTTTTTATTTCTCTCTTAATCATGAAGAAGTTAAATTCCCATTCTTTTTGTAGCTCTTTAGTGTTGTTCTACTGCCAGAGCTGCTTTTCTTTCTTTTCTTCATTTTTTCCTGAGGCTTATTCTTGTTTTAAGTGAATTCGGGGATTCAGAAAAGAGAGTTGTTTTTCTGTTGTTGCACTTTTCACAAATTTATACTGTTATGCCTTAACACATTTTGTTAACTGTTAAAGAATCTTTTAAAAATTAGAAACTACTCTCCTGCTTCTTCAGAAAATAACACTTTTCTTACCTGGATCAGATGAGGGAAGATTGAGTCTCTCAGTCACTGTTGACTCTCCGGTTCTCATGTTTCCTCTGGTGACACTGGACCAGTTGGCACCAGTTGGCGGTAACCCAGCTTTGCTGAGTCATTCATGTCAAAACATATTTTAAAAGATGAGTAATTATGAATATGAGTTGGCTTTGGTGTTTGCTGTTGGCAGTAAAAAGTAGTCCCTCCTCTTGGGGAAGGTTTATTTGGTGTTGATGTAATGAGTAAATCCTAGGTAGAAACAATGACAGCACTGACACCTCAAAGTAGAATATTTGGGAAAACACTCTAATTAGTCTTTATAACACTATTAAAAATTCTTCCTGAGTTTAGGAGATCAACATTAAAAGTGCATGTGTGTTTGTGAGTGGATGTGTGTGAAGTACTTTTTTTCTAATATTGCTTCTTCTCATAATTATTATACATATTTTGGCAGGGGAGGAGGAATCTTTACATTCAATTTAGTCTCCATATGTCTTTTCAGAGACATGGCAGAAATTTGTTAGTCAGTCTTCATACAGTTACAAAATTATCTCAGTAAATGGTACCAAAAGAAAATCTAAAGAAGATAAATAAAATAGCTGGAGTGCTGTGATGGTCAGAAGTCCACTAAGCTCATTGAAACTGTCATTCAGAAGCTGTCGCTCTACAAACGCTGTGTAAGCTATATGCCATTTTATCAGTCATGTGATTTGTAAGTCTTATGCTTCCACTGAAAGCCCACAGTTTTGCTTATGTAAGCACATTAATAACAAGCAGCATAGAGTATGAGGATTTTGTTCACTCTGGCTGCCCACATTTAAGGGGATAAAAGGTGATTTCTTTGTTATTTCTCTATAAGAAAAAGTAATTTTGGAAATGTGTAGGTTTTATTCTTAAAAGACAATATTGTGCTTTTCTCTTCGTGAAATTTTAGTGGCAAGATTTGTTTGAGATACATAGGAAAATGTTCCAGAGAATTCTTAGGTTAGTGTTGATGTCCTAAAGTAATAAGAGGTGCCACATAATATGTAATTACACACCCACACACTTCTATAGTCATTTAAATATAAATGGATCACTTTGGCATTGAAGTCCATATTCTCTTCCAGAAATCCCTAGTTTTCAAACTCCAAGCATAGGAAAGTAATCAAAGGATGCATTGGATAAAAATCTTTATACCTCTAAAATCCAGACATTTGATATAAATGTATTTCATTATATATATAATTATGTAACATATATAATATACATTTGTACATTTACATATAATTAAAATAATAGAATTAGTTCTATATTTGGCTTTCTAGGATAAATATTAAAAGAAATTTTATATATGTATTTTGGTTATTTTTATTATTTATTAAAATATTCTTTCCTGATTGAATGGGGGTGCCTCTTGTTTAGGAATAGATCTCAGGTACAGGTGAATTTCCTTTGAAGCTACTGAGATGTCAGGGGTCAGTGTGGGGGAGTAGATGGTCAAGTACCCTGCGTAAGTGATTAAAAACATTAGCCACTTTGAATAAATAGTAACTTAAATCTTTTTGAAATTACTATTTTAATTAGAATAGAGTCAGTTTAATTCAAAGTTTGTGATATGCTGACCAAGATAACTTTTTTCTAAAATGTTTCCAAATTCCAAGCAAAGGAAGTAACGAAGGCTAACACAAAATTATAGAATATTGTCACTGTAAAGAGGATACACTTGTAGGTTCAAGCATTTCAACATAGTTTTAACAGTATGCCGTAGATTGATTGTAGGACTCAGAGTTGCAGCTACATATCCTTAAGTACAAGAAGGCAGGGAAATGTCAAATGTCAACCTGTAACAAAGGTGTACACGATCAGAACCACGGTTCTCAAATTCAGCAGCCTCAGAATCCCCTTGAGGGCTTCTCAGGAGTTGCTTGGTCCCACCCACCCCCTAGAATTTCTGATTCTGCAGGTCAGGTCCAAGTAGGGCCCAACAACTTGCTTTTCTAAATCCTCAGTTCTCACTGCTGATCCTAGACCTTTGAGAATATCTAGTCAAAGGAAACAACTCTTGTAGTTCTGAAGAGAAAAAATATATGTATCACTTGCGATAAATCTGACATTCTTCACCTGGGAGTTACCTGGAAACCTAAAAACTAAAATTCATAGATATCCAATGTAATGATGATAAAAACAAGAAAACCACAGCCATTTTTCAACTAAAGGTTCTCAAAGATTCAGGTTTGCATCTGACTGAATTCCACTTAGTAGCCTTGTGGTAACCTTGTGATTTGAGGTATTTCCATATTTGTAAAATAATACTCTGCTCTTCCCACCTCTTAGAGTTTCTCCAAGAAAATGAGTTTGTAAAAGTACTTTATGAGCTACAAACTAGTATGTCATTTTAATTAGCTGGTCATCACCACCTGCTTGGCCAGCCATACAAAATATCATAGACCAGGTGGCTTACACAACACGTATTTCTTTCTCAGCCCTCTAGGGGCTAGAAAGTCCAAGATGAACATGCTGGTATGTTTGGTTTCTGGCGAAGGTTGTCTTTCTGGCTCATAGGAAGAGAGTCTTCCCCGCTGTGTCCTCACATCATCACCTGGCAGAGAGAGAGAGGGAGCTCTGGTGTCTCTTCCTCTTATTAGGGCCCATTCTTAAGGCACCATTTAACTGCTATCATCTCCTTCTGGCCTGTCCCCAAATACAAATACATTAAATGTTAGGGCTTCAATATATGAATGTGGAGGGGACACAAACATTCAGTCCATAATACCACCCCAAAACCCCAATTTAGCAAACAGGAACTCTGAGATCTGGAAAGCTGAATCGAGTTGCTCTGCGTCCCTGGTTAGGTGCAGAGAGAGCACTGGAAGCCAGCCTTCCCTCTTGATGTGCAATCCAGTACACCGTCTATCATCCTACATAGCTCCCTATGGCTGCCCATTACTGGGCATCCCATAGGTGGGCATTAAGAAGCTGATTTGCTTCAGTGCTGTAATTATATAAAATAACCACCTACTAGGAAGTATCATAATTGGCCAATACTTATTGAACCCTCACAGGAATAATCTTTTCTAAAAACATTCCTTAATAGTTTACTTCCCTCTTGGCTGCTATAGCTTTATTAGGAGAGAAATGCCCTTCCAAGCAAATATATACATAATTAGAGCTGAAATTGGTTGTTACCATCCACTTACCTTTCCCATCCCTAGACAGCCTCCCCGAGGAGGGCCTTGACCAGACATGAGAAGCATCATGGAGAGAGACAACACATACCTTTCTTAGCCCAAAACCTTTATCCACTAAAAAGATGCACAACATGAGAGCTGTGAGTTAAGTTTTATTTGGGTCAAAATGAGGACTACAGTCCAGGAGACAGCACCTCAGATAGCTCTCTGTTCCGAAGAGGTAGTGGGAGAAGGTCAATATATCAGATTTTGGTGAAGGAGGAGTTCAATGCAATCAAGAGCTTACTTTACAAAAGGTTTTCTGCTATTCATGAGGAGCTGATGTCACCATGAAGGAATTTAGTGATTTTCTAGATATGAAGAGATGCAAGGATTGGGATCATGAAATCAGTTCCTGAAAATATCTAACTATCTAAAGACCGGTTCCACCAGTCTCCCTGGAGCACAAAGTGCCTCACTCTCCACCCTCAGGGGATATTGAAGGTGCAGCTGCAGCAACGCAGGGTTCAGTCTCCACAGAGGCAGATGGCAAACGCCCTTGTTGTTGTTCAGTCCTCGCAAATGCGCTTGGCAGGTGCCAGTTTGTAGTTGACACCCTTATGAGAGTCTCCTTTTAAATTTGTAGAAGAAGCCCAAGCAGAAAGCCATGGAAACTAGAATTTCTATGAACTTTCCTTTAAGAAAAAGAAGAGGCAAAGTATAGACACCCTCTTGTGTTTCCAGTAGCAGAAATGCATTTGAATAGGATTGTAATTTTATCCTAGTGGTCATTGTGGGAATGAATCCTAAAGAGGAAAATATAAGCCAATGTGAAAGAAAAATGGAAGAATGAGAAAAACAGAGAAACAGGAAAGGATATCGAGCTTCCTTCTTGTACTAACAGTTAATGTGGTCATACCACCATCTAAGCAGCTGACCTGATTCTGGATTCATATATAGTGAAAGGAATGGGGGTGATATGTGTCACTGCCTTGTTGTACTCTGCACCATCTGGCCAGTGCTTTTCTTGCCATATCAGTGTGGTGACTTAAATATAATTCAGATCCCATTTACCTCGGATAAGACTTATAAAGCTTGAGACCTTGTCTCTTGACGTCACATATAACACTCTCCCTGAGTACCTTCTTGGAACTCCGTGTTGGTCACCAAGAACAGAAACCCCCTCTAGACTTGCAAGAAAGTAACAAGCTGGGCAGCCTAGTGATTCAGTGATTCGGAAACAGGATGCTGTGAGATTCTGAAGGACCAAGCACATTATGCAGTTGTGGTTGCCCCCATTATGCTCACAATGATATAGGCTCATTAGCATTTTCCCCAGAGAGACTGATAGATGAGAAATGATTCAATGAAAATAAGCCATATTTGTGTGTGATGAGAGAGACCAAAGCTTTTCAAATTTGCTGTCTATATGAAATCAGCATTAGAGTAAACAAAAATTCACTACTGTAGTCCAATCAATGCCATCTGTCAGCAAAGCTATTTATCATCAGTAAGTGTTATACAAGACAAGGGGAAAGTTTTGCAAAAGGTTAAACAGAAAAGTAACTGTGATAAAGGCATTTTCACTCATCTTTTATTCTTAAACATTACCTACTTGTGTCAAGTAATAATATGAAAACATTACCTATTTGTGTCAAGTAATATGAAAATAGTTCAATTACCTAACCTGAGTTAGGTAATTGGGAAGGGGGTGTGGGGTAGAAATCACAGTAATGCAGAATAACTTCATTTTTCCTTATAAACTTACAATGCTGAGGGATTTGGAGGGGGTGGGGTGGGTGGGTTTGACTTCATACATTTCAGGTTAGTATACTGATTCCCCTAGGCATCACCTCTGACTCCAGGAAAAACTAAAAGGACTGACCTAATATCTTAATTTCAGAGTCTTCTGACATGTTACTGAGATCTGAAGGTAGAAGGCCAGAAAATGTAGAGGGTGACTCTTAAGAGTGACACAGAGGCAGCCAGGAGAGACCTGAAATGAAGGAGGCGGCCATCGTCCTAGTTTCCACTCTCAGCCTTGTCACTTACTAAGCAGAAGGCCTGGGAGTGAGCAGCTGAAGTTCTCAGAGTTTCTGTTTCTTCATCTGTAAAATGGAATAATACCATCTGGCCCAGACGTCTGCTGTGGGGTTCAAATGTGGGTGCCTCTCAGGAGCCTTGTGTCCAATGCAGCCTCGTCCTTCAGTCAGAGCAGAGTTTAGAATCCAGGCCCACGGCTATTTCGTCTCGTGTTCTTTCCACCAGCAGCTCAGGTTCCTGAATGTTGAGTTGGTCATTACATCTCTGTGTTTATTCACACTGCTTTACCAGTGAGCAGGCTGTGTGCCTTCTGTAGGGCACTGTTAGATACTCTAGTCTGGTGCCTTTTCGGGTCTGCCGGCTCCTCTGCCCCCGCTCATGTTGGCCACTGTGAATGTAACAGGTGTTATACAGAGGTTAAGAGCGAGGCTTTCACAGTCAGGAATCTGAATGAAAGACTACAGCCATGTAGTAACTTTATCGGGGAAAATTAACCAGCCTCAGGCTGCTCTGCTGTAAATGAAGAAAATTCTATCTACTTCATAAAGTAGTTGTTAGGATAAATAAGTTGCTGTAAATAAATGCTTAGCAGAGTGTGTGGCATGAAATAAGTGCTTTACAAATGTCAGGTACTGGAGTGGGTGAGTGGTGGGAGTTAATGGTAAAAGCCTTGGATTGAGTAGGTGTAGAATCCCCTTGGGTTTCTTCAGGACTACATTATACTACTACTAAACAATAAAGTCTATTCTGAGGTCATAGATACAAATGCCTCCTTCGATCATCCAAGTTCAGAGATGAGCATGGACTATGTGTAAGAAAAACAAGAAGTGAGGAAGACAGTGGCTGAGATCACCCGCTGGCCCCTCTAGAAGGGGCAACACCTATCAGCCCCAGTTAATTGCCATCCTATTGAAAATGGGCTCAGGGTGACCACATATACTCATTTTTCAAGAGAAGCAACAAATCTACTTTTTAAAATTTTTAAATCAGTCTTTAAATTTTATAACCTTGTGTGGTCAAAACAGTGTGGGTGTGTATACAGCCCTGGGGTTCCAGTCTGTGACCTGTTACACTTGTGAGACTCTCAGATCAAAGGAAAGTAGGATGTCCTTGTACCTGGGTGGGCCCCTGCTCTCCCCCTGTTTCTCTCCTTCTTTATACCTCCCGCTTTCAAGCCTCTCCCTTGAAACTAACCTAACCCAGTTATTGACCAGATTAAAACAATGGACGTTAAGATATAATTGTTAGATGGCCTTCTGTCTCCCGAGGTCCAAGTACGGTCAAAAAAGAACTAGTTAACCTAAAACATAAAATATCCCCACTTGATAAAATGAGTAGGTCAGATATTTGTAAGCAGAAAGTATTGCTGATATTTCCTATTCGGGGCTTTTACCACCTCCTATTCTTACCAACTTAGCATCTCAGAAAGTGAGCAAGGTACCCACCTTGTAGAGGGGAAACACCCAGCCTTCTTCACCAGTCCATCTTCCGCAACTTTGCAAACAGTAATGCAAACCACAGAGTTCAATGAAAACCTGTAATCACTAAGAAAGAGACCATGAGTAACCACTTCAAGTTCAACAAACATCTTAAATGCCACTATGTATTTTAATTTTAGGATATTATTGTACAGCCTATGTTCATTACATGCAGCATTAAAAAAAAAAAAAACTAAACTTTCAAGTTGGAAAAATAAATAGATGTAAGTAATTTTCAAATAGCCCA
This sequence comes from Cervus canadensis, assembly GCF_019320065.1. Classification (NCBI taxonomy): domain Eukaryota; kingdom Metazoa; phylum Chordata; class Mammalia; order Artiodactyla; family Cervidae; genus Cervus; species Cervus canadensis. Next base: position 62,738,346 of record NC_057392.1, read on the forward strand.
TTTTTTTAATCTAATGGGGAAACGTGCTGGCAGCATCTTTAGTCACTGAGAAAAATATGTAAAATTGAAATGACGTGAGCTGACTTGCTGAGTATAAAAATGATGTGATATATGAAAATAACAGGCCAGGACAGTAGTGCTGAAACTCAGCCATTTGGAACACAGCTTGAAAGGAAACCATTTAGCCTTTCACTGTGGAATGTTTGTTGTGCTTTTACTGGTTTTGTTTTTTGGTTGTTTTAAGTCAGTTTATCCAGTCAGTCTGAAAACTGTAGACATTAGAGCTGGAAGGAATTTCAGAAGAGATTCTAATGCAGTGATTTTTAAATTGTGCTCCAAGGAACCCATTCCCAGCCGCTTTTAACAGAGGAGGGGGGTTTATGCCTGTGGTGCAGTCCCTTAGAGTAAGTCGGCCCCTAGGTATGCAGAGAAACGTTGAGTGATGAAAGGGTGCTGCTGCTATGAAGTTTAATTATATTGGTTCTGCTTCATCCAAAGTAACTTGAGTCTTGGAATAGGGAAGTAACTTGACTCTATCACTTAGATTATTTTTTATCACAAGAAATATTAGAATTCGGGTCTGCAGTTTCATGTCCTGGCTTTATTCATCCACCTCTATAAGTGCCTTCCTAAATTAAACTACTTTTTATCCTTTCTTCTAAATTCCCTCATGCTGGTAAGCTAAGCATACCAGTCAGTCTAGAAAAATCACTTGAGAAGAGCATGTATTTCAAATGCACAGCTAACTCTATTAAATTTGATGGACTTTTACGAAAGGATATTTATATAAGATGCTTCCTACTTCATAAAGGGGCTCTCACAAGCTTTGTGACAGCTTCCCACTCTATGGAAGTGAAGTGAAGTCGCTCAGTCGTGTTTGACTCTTTGCGACCCTGTGGACTGTAGTCCACCAAGCTCCTCCGTCCATGGGATTTTTTCAGGCAAGAATACTGGAGTGGGTTGCCGTTTTCTCCTCCAAAGGATCTTCCTGACCCAGGGATGGAACTCAAGTCTCCCGCATTGCAGACAGACTCTTTTACCATATGAGCCACCAAGGAATACATTCCATTGTATATCAGGGTACAAATATTAAAGATTTTTAAAGAAATCTGAATCTCCTAAGATCCCCCTAGGAAGATTAGCAAAGCATTTCCTCCTCATTGAAGCAGAGGGTTTTTCCACAGCTCGTCTCTCTGGTCTTCGCTTGGATCAGCTTATCATCACCCTTTCAGTTGGTTGTGGGGATTGTGAAGCAGGCCCACAGTCCAACATCTAGCTTCCTATTCCATCCATTCTGAAGTGAGCTCCCAGCACTTTGTCTAATGAACCTTGCATGTGACCTCACTGATTACTGACTCCTTCAGTGTCTGTTATTAGGGTTCTGAAAAACAGCTGTGGGTGGAAATATTTATACTGAAACTATTTATGTTACAAATTCAAAATCTGATAAATAAAAATGACTAAGGAAGAGATAGACCATACAAAAAAAGTTTTTTTTTCTTCTTTTGATACTTAAACAGGAGAGACAATTTAGAGAGTAGATTTCCCTTCCTTCTCTTCTGACTTCGGACCTAGATGCCTGTTCTCTGCCATTACACTGACCTTGTCGTTTCTGTGGTCATGCCTTTATTTCTCTCCCATCCAGACTTTGCAATACATGTCTTCTCCTTTCTGCTCAGCCCCGTGCTCTGATCCCCGCCTCTGGAATGTGTCTCTTATTCTGGTCCTGCATGTATAAGCTTTGACAGAAACACAGCTCTTGCAAACCTGCCGTGTTTGTTTTTTTTTTTTTAATGCTCAATTGCTTCCTTCTCTTTCTTCAAAACAACCCTATAATTCTGTCATTTCCCTTTTTAGTCATTAGTTTTTCACGTGGTCTACCCCCAGTCAATGAGTACCACTTCCTTCCTATCTCGTGATCTAGGAAAAACACATGCACACACAAATGATCATTCAGCACAATTGTTATTTATTCCTCATCATAGTATTTTTTTTTTTGCCAAATGATCTCATTCTTTAAACATATGAATAAGTGACTTAATAAAGAAATGGTGAGAGAATGTACCATCTCGGCCTTGTGCCGGATGTCCTGAATAGGAAAAAAAATTCATTCATCACTTTTTTCTAACAAAATTATCTCATTTGTATAATTTGTGAATAATTAATGAATTCTTGTTGTAGAAAAACACTAAACATGGAGGCAAGTAGTTTTCTTCCAGTCAAAAATTGTCCAATTATCACTTCCCTACACTCTCAGCTTCTATCTTTAAATGTGTCCCCAAAATTGACACATTAATTTTTGTGAACTATGGAAGTAGTTTCTGAAAAAGAAATGAGTGATAATGCATCAGTTGATGGATTTTTTTAATCAACTTGTTTAGTGCAGAACAAAACAAGTTGAAGCTCACAAACAGGCTTTGTTATTCTTAAACTTTTAAGCTAAAGATACAGAACCTTGGAAACTTTGCATTAAAGAAAAAAATGACACAATATATCTTTCATTAAGTGAATGAGAAATCTTACCCTTTCATCTAAAGGATTTTAAATCCTTTTGTGGTTTTATGAACCACAGTAGCCATACAAGACATGCATGGACCAAAATGCTGCTTGGCTTACAGATGATAGATACTCAAGATGTGGAGAGAAGTGATGTCTCTTGCTGTGTCCCAAATATGGTGCCAACTCCTCAGTTGGGCTCCCAGGCCATGGGTGGTCCAGGCCCTGACTACCCTGTTATTCTCACCCAATGCCACCGCAACTCCATATCCCATTCATACTGATCAACTTGAAGCACCACAGGTATGTAACACTCTTCCTCCCTTTTTGCCTTTGTCCTGTGCGTGTGTATACATATGTGATGCACATCACCAAATCTTCTGATATTTCCCCTAGGAGTAGAAGGGTGTAGATGGAGGGAAGGAGGCCTCCTCACAGTCCTGCTGTAGACTTTCCCCTTTGAGAATCCAGATGCTAGGAGAGAAGAAAGAGAAGGAACAAGCACCTCTTGGCTCTGCAGACAGACATCCTAACCCCATAGTTGTAGGGGAGAGTGAGAAGGGGAAAAAAGAAAACAAAAATGAAAATAAGGCCTATGCCGAAGAAGCAGCAGCAGCAAATGGGAAAACAGAAAAATCTGAGAAACTATTGTTTATAGACATGTGGTATGTAAACAGTTTTGCTGTGTATCTTCTGGGGTTTGGTTGTAGGGGAGAACACTTAGTTGCATTCAGCACATGTAGACCTTTTGTTGTTCTAGAGAACACTGGGGCTTGATTCTGCCCTGTTCCCTCTCATGGGATGCAGGAGGGAGAGCAGTGGAGGACCCAGGAGAACCAGCTCAGGGAATGCTGGCAACACTTAACGTTCAGTATTTAGGGGAGACCACTAAGCAGAGAATCATATGTTTAAAAACTGGTTCTAAGATAAACTGTGAGCAAAATTAAATTGTCTTCTTTTTAATTATATGGTAACAAAATAACTTCCAAAGATACAGGGAATGCTGCTTTAAAAAAAAATAGCATTTCAATGGAAATAATCTAACCTCCTACTTCATCTACTTATCTTACAAAAACTTCTTAACAGCCTATTTCTTGCTAGGTGTTTGCCTGGTGCTGGGACACAGAAATTACATAAACACAAGCATGGCCTCTAAGAAACCAATAGTACAATGTGGAGCTTCAGTCAATAGGCAGTTATGGTACCAGTGCTACAGGAGATTTAGAACTGAGGACATAAGGGAGCATTTAGGATCCTCAGGCCTCTGAGATGTGTATTATTTCCCTAGCCATGGTCCTGAAAGAGTTACAGTCTTCTTAGTGTTCCTTGTATTCCCAGGACAAGATGTGGGTTTGCAGAAGAGCTCACTGACTCAAAGAGAAGTTCATGGACCAGCAGCATCAGCATTACCTACAGTATGTTAGAAATTCATACTCCAAGTTCCAGACTGAATCAAAGTCTCTAAGGGTGGGTGGGGACCAGGAATCGGTTTTCACAAGCCTTCCAGGGATTCCTATCCACATAACGCTTTGAGGTGCAGTTTTTTAGACTATTCAAATTTTTGGTGTCAAGAAAGGATCAATTACTATTCTGGTAAAGACATTAAACTCTTATTTCCTAGCACTACAAAAGAAAAGGAGTTAAGACAAATTAGGGATCTTCAGTCCTTTATTTAACTGTTTCTAACCTTGCAGATATTCCCTCCTGGCTTCATTCATTAAAGTGAACCTACTCAGTAATCAATCCTGTGACCCATGTTGTTTCATAAAGCAAGTATAGCTGATGGAGACCAAAAAGTAAAACTTATTAATGTAATCTTTGCCGTAAGCTTTTCTAATCTTAAACAACTTTTATTAAAGCAATAGTTAAATAGCATTTACTATGCAAGTACTATACCCTGTTCTAAATGCTATATGTGTATATATGTATTTATATTTATTGTTGTTCAGTCACCAAGTTGTGTCCAACTCTTTGCATCCCCATGGACTGCAGCACGCCAGGCTTCCCAGTCCTTCACTATTTCCTGGAGTCTGCTCAAACTTATGTCCATTGAGTTGGTGATGTTTTCCAACCATCTGATCATCTGCCACCCCCTTCTCCTTTTGCCTTCAGTCTTTCCCAGCATCAGGATCTTTTCCAGTGAGTGGGCCATTTGCATCAGGTGGCCAAAATATTGGAGCTTCAGCTTCACTATCAGTCTTTACAATGGATATTCAGGGTTGATTTCCTTTAGGGTTGACTGGTTTGATCTCCTTGCTGTCCAAGGGACTCTCAAGAGTCTTCTCCACCACCACAGTTTGAAAGCATCAATTCTTCAGTGCTCAGCCTTCTTTATGGTCCAATTCTCATATCCCTATATGACTACTGGAAAAACCATAGCCTTGACTAGATGGACCTTTGTCAGTAAAGTAATGTCTCTGCTTTTTAATATGCTGGCTAGGTTGGTCATAGCTTTTCTTCCATGGACCAAGCATCTTTTAATTCCATTGCTGCAATCGCCATCCATGGTGATTTTGAAGCCCAAGAAAATAAAATCTGACACTGTTTCCACTTTTTTCCCTTCTATTTGCCATGAAGTGATGGGACCAGATACCATGATTTTTGTTTTTTTGATGTTCAGTTTCAGGCCAGCTTTTTCACTCTCCTCTTTCACCCTCATCTTGAGACTCTCTTCAATTTCTGCCAATAGAGCGGTATCATCTGCATATCTGAGCTTGTTGATATTTTTCCTGGAAACTCATTTAATCCTCCCAACAAATCTATGATGTAGGTGCCATTGTCCCCATTTCCCAATGTACACTAAGGCATAGGGAATTTTATGCTAGGCTCCTGCTTTGCACAACCCCAAGGAGATGTGCTGCGTGCACAGTCTGTGTGGCTGTGCATGACTGCCCAGGGTCCAAGGAGTTCACAGTTAAGAAGCTGTCCTTTCCTCATGCTTCCCTGACTTATCAAGGAGATCTGTTATTAATGTCATCTTGACTGTGCTAAGAATCTAATAGGGTAAAATCTGAGAAACCTTTTCTGTTTATAAGAGAAAGATGCATAGGATTTTTAAAAAGCATAAATCAACTAAGATGGATAAATTGAAAAAGAAATACTCTTCCTTCAAAAGACATTATTCATGTGTGTGTGTGTGTGTGTGTGTGTGTGTGTGTGTGTGTGTGTAAAAGAGTCATAAACACAGAAGCCCAAAAGCGAATCTATGAAAACGGGCAGTTGCCCAGTCCTTGGATAACTGCTCACCTCTGAGGCCACTGGGACCCTGCCCTGTACTGAATGGTAGGATCAGGTAACCAGGCAGCCTTCCCAGATAACCTGTAAAAGTCAGGTCCTACGTTAGGGTTGCTACATGGGCTCAAGTCCTCACATCTGAGGTGCTTCTCATGATAAGTTAAATCCTTACTTTGCACCTAGAATTGCCTCTGTGCTCACCACATTTGAAAATATCCATGCCTGGGACAGAACAGGAAAGCCCATCATTTCAGCATTTGTTGAAGAGCTTTCCATAACTGTGCTCTGGAAATGCCACTCTACCGGCTGCCCCACAGTGGCTGACCTTTCTTCTCAGACTGAAGTCCCTGCTGAACTACCACGTAGAGCTGGTTTATCCCAGGTGTCGGCAGATCTATAGTTTCCCTGCTTACCCATCTAGAAAAGTGGTCTGAAAAGTGATGTTCTGCCACCCCTTCAGACTTTCATTGCCACAGCTCTGCCCCTCCAAGCTTCTGGTAACTCCCACATCCTCCCAATAGCAGCACCCCAGCTTCCTCCAAGAGCCTTACCTGTTGGTGCACTGACAGTCATCCTTGGGGTCTGTTCTCTTTCCCTGGTTACTCTGCTCATGAGTATATAAAACGCTTATGAGAAACTTTGACCAGATCAAAAGTATCACCCCTGTAGCCAAGAACTCTTCATTTTTACATACTCTCTCATTTTTGCATAGTCACAAGCATAATTTCAATTTTTTACATAGCTGCAGTTAGTGTGCATTCTATTTTGCATCTCCCTTTTTATGTATTATGCCAGACTCATTTTTTTTTCAGACTTGTTTTTTCCACATCATCATTTATTTTTTATGGATGTCATTTTAATAGTTGCCTTATGCTGAATCAAGGAGATCCTTAGGCATTTGGGGGACAGTATGTTTTTTAATTTATTTATTTTTAATTGGAGGATGATTGCTTTACAAATTGTGTTGGTTTCTGCCATACATCAACATGAATCAGCCTTAGATATACATACTGCACAACTTTCCCTGGCTTCTGTGGTGACCACCCACATCTTTCCCTTCTTCTTTCAAGATGCCAGTTATCAATTTAAAAAGGAAAGGAAGGGATTGCAAGAAAATCATGTACTTTGCTATGATTAGACATATACTAATTTACCATGAATTATGCATATTTGTGGGAATTTGCACATTGTCATCTTTGCATACCCCTCTGCATCTTTAAATATCACTGTATATTTAAATGTCCAGTGTGTGCCACCATACACATTGCACTGCTCTTCTAAATCCTCAACTTTAAATCACATCCTACATGGCAGTTACACAGGATTCTGCTTCCTGAGCCTGACCACAGCCGAATCACAAACATGATTTGCATAAATCTGGTTTGCATGAATTTTTAAGTTTGCTGAGAAAGGAAATTGACTAAATATTGTTAGAGCCACAAATAACCTGGGATATAATTTATTCTGGTGCCATATGCATTGAGGACACAGATGTATGGACCCACTGGGATATTCCCATGCCAAAAGAAAAAAAATAAAATAAAATACACAGACTTAGAGACCTATATTGAAGTCTAAGCAACTTATATGAGTGGAATAATAGGCTTAAGTCCTATGACTTTTTCATATTGAAAGGCAATGATGAAAAGAAATAATTGTGAATGCATTTTAGAATATATAATCTTTTGTAAGTATTCTAGATTTTAAAATTGTTGCCTGGGTCCCAAAATGCAAAACTCTTAGATTAATGCAGATCCAAGAAATACAGGAAGTTATTTTAGCAGAACTAAAATACAAGTGAGGATGCTAGGATTCAAGTTTCTGGCTTTACCAATGACTTTCTCTTTGACCTTGAACAAATCTCTAAGCCTTGACATCCCTATCAGCAAAGTGATAATATTTTCCCTACTTCTATCTCACAAAGAATTCCTGAAGAATTTCTTAAGTAAACTAAAAAAAAAAAAAAATTATCTGAGTCATTCAAGGGGATTACTTCTTGTGAATAAATCCAAAATAGTATCATCTTCAAGGAAGCCACTTACTAAGGCCCTGAGGTTATGAATCAATGTCCTGTATTAAGGAGCAATTTAAAAATGAGATCCCCTGTAGAAAAATGAACACATATAGAACTATTATTTTTAGATCAGTAAAACTTAGGGAAGGAGGCAAAGTGTAGCTTAATTTTATTAATTTACAAGTGATATAATTACATTGTATTTCTTTTCAAATGATTCTTTTCATAACTTTCTCTCTAATCATAGTGAGAGAAAAAGTAGATAAGTTTTCATATTTATATTTTTCAACTGTTTTGAAAAGAGGATGTTATAAATAGAGCTAGAGAAATAATAGTGTTGCTAATACTACTGATTCTATTATTTTTAACCAGCAAACTTTTTTCCTGGAAAAGCAAAATTTATGCTGAGGTTTCTAAAGTTTATTTAGTAGTCAAGAAATTGCCTATTCTAAGTGAAAACAATGTATCTGTCCCCCAACACTAGAGAAAGTTCTGCTAGATGAATTTTGCTAACACCTGAGCCTACTTTAAGATAAAAATGAAAAGCATGCAGGGTTCATGATGAGTCTTGAGCAGAAAAGTCACATCATATCTCTCAAAACACAGAAAACCCAAATTAGCTTCAGCAAAGCGCCAAAGAAGAGAACTTCCTCTCCTGAAATAAGTTGGCATTTAGAAATTCTCTGCATAGCTTTGAAGGAAATCAGGCCCTCTGTCAATAAGTGCTCTTTGGAACAGTTATTTCAGGGTTTACTAGTGTGAAAGAGTAGTAATCACCAATGAGTTTTTATTATTCTTCCTTATTCAGAAATCTGTTTCTGACATCACAAGGGAGTCCTATGGTCAGTTTCCTCAGGACTTCTGACCTATCACAAAGAAAAAAATAATATGGAAAACATGAAAGGTTTAAAGCCATATTTGGGGACAGGTTGCAGAGAAATTTAGTTAAGTCAGCTTGTGCAAAGGTCATTTTAAACACATGCATAAGCATTGAGGTTGAGATTGTTAGAGCTGAGTGGATCAAACTATATTCCAACTGTCCAATTTAGTTTGGTTATGTCAGGAGTAGGGGAGGGATGGGAATAAAGGGAATTAACATTGTTGAGCACCTTCTATGTGCCAGACAACAATCTGAGAGATATTATTATTATGCCAATATTTAAGAATCAGGGAAAAAATAATCCAAGGCTGAGAAGGCTTGGGAAACATGAAAAGAATCACATAACTAATAAAACTGGAAAAATGAAATTGAAATAGTCTCCCTCCAAAGCCCATGTTCTTCCTACCAACTGCCTTCCCACAAGTCTTCAAGAAAATTAAGCTATACTGCATTTTGTTTAATTTAAAGGTACAATCGTTAGTTACTGTATATTGCCTAGCACCCATAGGAGTTCAAATAAAAGCCTTTAAAAAAAATTTTTTTTTTTAAGTCATAGACAGCAAAGAAAAAGGTGGGACTGAGTCGGGCTCAAAACTCAGCCCCTGCTGGTCAGTTCCTTCTTGGAGATTCCTTGAAAGAAGCCAGGTGCTAATAATGGAAGTGAGCAGGCAGAGGGTTCTCTTGAAACACAAGAAACAAAACTGAAGAATATAGTGTCCTATTTCCTAGTTTTACACAACCGTGCCTATATTTTACTCACAACTGGCCTAAAGATAAATTACACTGGAAAAAATGGCTTATTTCCCTGGGTTTTTCTCCCATGATGAGCATGGGAGTTCCTATATTCATGGCAGATATTTTTTTTCACTAAAAGTTAATTCCTGAGCTTGTTCTTATGTAACTGAAATTTAAGTAAAGTTATCCAAGACAGGTGCAAAAGAAAGAAAAGAAATCCCTTTGAACTTAAGATGCCATGAAGTTTCCCAGTAGCTAGATGAGATTACCCCTCACATCCTTTCTGGGATTTATGGAATTAACAATGTTGGGAAAAACAAGAGTTTAAAAATTTTGTAATTTTTCCAGAAGACTAAAGTAGATAATGATGCTGAGAAAGATTGAAGGCAGGAGAAGAAGGGGACAACAGAGAATGAGATGGTTGGATGGCATCACCAACTCGATGGACAGGCTCTGGGAATTGGTGATGGACAGGGAAATCTAGCGTGCTGCAGTCCATGGGGTCACAAAGAGTTGGACATAACTGAGCGACTGAACTGAACTGAAAGGGTTACCTATGCACCATATTTCACCTTTGAGGATATTTTGAGTGTCTTGTCCCCTTCTAGCTTCATTAGTTGCCAAATATTTGCTTTCTCACTGTATTCTCATTGGTTGACCATGCCTGTCTGTCCAGTTCTTCCACTTCCTTCATGATTTACTGCATGTTAGTCTTTGAGCTGAAACCCCAATATTTGGCTACCTCATGTGAAGAGTTGACTCATTGGAAAAGACCCTGATGCTGGGAGGGATTGTGGGCAGGAGGAGAAGGGAACGACAGAGGATGAGGTGGCTGGATGGCATCACCGACTCGATGGGCATGAGTTTGAGTAAACTCCGGGAGTTGGTGATGGACAGGGAGGCCTGGCGTGCTGCGATTCATGGGGTCGCAAAGAGTCGGACATGACTGAGCGACTGAACTGACTGACTGACTGAGTCTTTGAGTCACTTCCTCAGAGAGGCTGCCCACTCCTTCACTTTCAGTGGAATGAATTTCTCAGCATCATTCCACCATTTACATGCCGAGTCATGGTGAGGCCCACAGAGCTCACAATCTCTCCATCACTGAGGATCAGTCACTTAAAGACATTTCTCACAGCACTGTGGAAGCCAGCATAAAGACACGTAGAAATGATACAGCCTTGCTTCACAAAATGAAACGAAATGAAATCTTTTAATGTTCAGTAGATTGAGAATTTTATTTAAAAATGCAGACCTCGTTGAGGACACCTGCATACAAATAGATTAAATAGCATCAGCAGTAGAATCTTTAAATAAAAATAACTATGTACAGTTTATTCAAGCCACTTTGTTTCACTGTTTTTAATTTTATCATCGTCACTTATCATCATGGCATTGCTGAATACTCACTATGAACCAACTTCCATAAACATTGCTCCTGCTCTTGAGAAGTATATGCTCTCTATATGTTTATGAAATTAATGCCTAAACAAAGTGGCTTGTATTAAGCAGACATTTACTTCTCCCTCACTTAACATCTGGAGTTTCACCATCCAGGGCTGGTATGGAGCTTCCCAGAGGCATCAGGGATGCATACTTCTTCCAGCTCTCTGCTCTACTACCCCTTGGAAGAAGCCCTACTCCTTATATTCTAACATAGCTATTGAATCCCCATCCATTGTCTTTGATATCCAAGAAGTGGGAAAGAAGAAAGGTGGGGAGAGAAGGGCAGGTTCTCCTGCCCTCCTTTTTTAACCCCCTTTTTTCTTTTCTTTTGTCCACGCCTCCTTTTAAGGCTTCCCAGAAGTCCCATAGATTAAAGTCCCTTTAATTTATGTTTCATTGCCCAGTACTTAGTCATACGATCACAGTGGCTACTACAAAGGGGCAACTCCCAGGAAATACAAAATCATTTATTCTGCATGGTACTATGTCCACCAAAGAAGCAGTTACTAAGGAAGAAAGATACTGGGGTAGAAAACTAGCCATGTCAGCCATAATTGTCATTCTAAAACTGTCAAAAACAAATTTCACCTCTGAAGTCAATGACAAAGGAAAATAGCATGTATCACACATTTTGCAAATTTTTGTTAACAATTTTATCTTACAGAATCACAGAGCCCAATATTATTTAAGTTGTGGGAGGGGAAACAGGAAGAACTGTTTTTAGGGAATATGCAAAGTATCTGCAGTGCTGTCTCCAGCATTTAGCAATACAAAAAGGAACAGACTGACTTGTGTATATTCTGAAATAAGAAGAGGTCAACAGGACTTGGATCTTGTGGAATTAACAATTTCATTGCAGTCTGATACCCTTGGCCATTAGGCAGCACACGTTTTGGTTCAAGCCCTTTGTCTTGTTTCCCTGGTTCAGAATCCCACCAGCTTCATCTCAGCCTTTCCTCATTCATCACTCACTTCATCAGTTCTTTAAGCTCCCCTGTGCAAATACTTCATTCACTTTGCCCCCTCGGGACATTCCGTGTCAGTGTGTGGCATGTAATCATGATCTTACTTTTGTTACTTACACATTTTAGTGTGCATTTTCAACCAGATTCTAAGTGCCTGAATAGCTGTCCAGTCTGTATTCCTGCCTTGGCCCCCATAGAGCTTACTGGGGTATGGTGTATGGTGTATGTAAACAGGCCCTCAGGAGCCTCTCATCGTATATGCTGAGAACAAGTAAAAGATGTGAAAAGACAGGAAAGAGGGCTATTTTTATAAGGCTGCCCTAATTGTCCAGCAAGGTTGATGGTGAGGCATGCTGAGACCCCAGCACCATAGGGCCGCAGGAAGGGAGCAAAAGCTGACCTGAATGTAAAGAACCAGGCAGTACTGGGCAAGTGCTGCTAACAGAAAAAGATCAGGGGGCAGCGGGACTCCAGGCAGCGCGCTGTGCCTCGGCCACAGTTCCACAAGGCGTGCACTGGTGGCTGATTCATGTTGATGTATGACAGAAACCAATACAACACTGTAAAGCAATTATCTTTCAATTAAAAATAAGTTAATTTTTAAAAATATTAAGGAATCTGTCCATTTACAGCAGACCTTCAGCGAAGGCTGATGGTTCAGGGGAAGAGGCTGGCAAGTAGTTCGGTGAGGTGACAGGTTCCCAGAGCAACTGATGTTGAAACTCAGTTGCACCTGCAGAGTCAGCACTGCAGTCCTTATAAGGAGGAAACTACATCTTATTCATCTAGGTGTTCCCAGCACCTCACCCTCTCCTGCTGACAGTATATTTTTAATAAATGCTTGTCCCTCCTGGTTCCTGGTCCATGACCATACTCCTAGAGGCTCCACCTTGCTAGTGGAATGAAGCTACTAATTCCTCCTCCATTTGAGAACTCCATTGGTTTCAGCTCGTATGAGGAAGCTGGCCTGTGGGAGTGGGGCAAGAAGGCCACCTGCCCTGCCCAGGTCCTTTGTTTGTACTTGGGAACAAAGCAGGATACTCTGTGCTGTCAAGGGCAGTCCAACATTAACACAGGCAACTGTGTGTGCCGTGCTGCCAGATGTGTTCCATGAACGTAGACTGCAGGGGCTCTCAATTTAAAAGATAGCAATTGGCTGCCCTTTCATAATATAGAATACTATGCACAACTTAAAATCATGCTGACAGAGGTTTTACTAACATAAGGGAAGAAAAGAAACACTTACAACGTATTAAGCAAAACACAACGGCAAGATGAAAATTTGGAAAGCTTCAACTGTGTTAAAACAAACTTAGCAAAAAAAAAAGACTCTAAGGAAGCATTCTAAATTATTATTATCCCTGAATGTTAGATTTTTAAACTACTTCTCTGTTCTTTTTCTGTATGTTGCAATTCATCAATTGCCACAAAATCAGTTTTAAAAAACAAAAAGTAAAAATGTTTTACTTTTACTTGATTAAAAGTAAAAAAATAATGAGAAAGGTCTGTACAACTAATCAGACTAGAAATAATGCCGTCCCAAACACCAGCTACAAATAAAGTCATGTGTTTCCTTTAAGTAAAAGACACAATGGAATTAGAACCAGGAAAGCTAGTCATAGGATCTGCTTACTGTTGTGTGGACTTTAATTAAATATTATTAAAGTATCTTCCCATGAATAGAGATATACTGACTGCTTGTATTGAAAATCAGCATCAGTAAAAACGTTTCTTAAAAACGTCTTAGTTGCCAAGTTTATATAATTGTGTTGGGGCTTCAGATTAATAAAAGCCTCCTGTGCTTCCAGAGAGAGAAGGTCTGAGGTAGGCAGTCCTTTTGTTTATCTAGTACTTTGTTTTTTTCAGTGGCTGGGGGGAATGGGAGACCAGGGAAGAGTGAAAAAATGGAGCCTGTGCGTACCCAGTTTTCAAGTGATAGTATCATTTATAATTTTTCAGGATTGAATTGTTAACTCCTACAGGGAGGAAAATTCACTGAGCTCCAATTCTCTCCTTGGCTCTTGTATTTCTCCTGCTCTGCATTCTTGTTCGTGTCCTCATTCATCTTCCCTCGTGAGATGACAACTTTGTCGGCACCCATTTCCAAAATCTCATTTTCCTCCTCGTAATTTCTCACCTTGCTGACCACAGTCAAACAAGAGAGGGGGGAAACCCAAGTGGTTTGGCAGGGGCTTTAGATAAAGACCAAACAGAAGTTAAATTCCTACAGGAAGGAAGACAATTTGCTAAATAAGGATTGCGTTTGGATTCTATCTGCCACTTCTTTTGTAAAGTTGGATAGTTTAATAAATTCAGAAGGTTTCTGTGTCTCAAATGCAAAGACCATTATGAAAATGGGAGCTGAATCCAGGTCCCTTGCTCTGAAATATAAATCCAGGAAATTTATTTGTGATTATGGAAAATTGAATACATTTATTTATTCCTGGATGTTAATGTTTTTAATTAAGAAAAAGTATCTGATTAATAACAATGTTCTAAATAATAGATCTGATTCCTATGCTTACCATTCATTTTTTCCCTTCTTTCAAAAAAATTTTGATTATAAAATGTAAAGTATACTTATCATAAAAAAATTTGGAGTCTGCAGGCAAATGAAAGAATGCTGTTCTTTACATCCATACTCTCCTTATATTGTTTTTGCTTTGTTTTGGAGAATCAAGCTGCTGAACAAAATAAGCCTTTCAAACAAATCTGGGTTTTAATCATAACTCAGCCACTTTCCAACTGTGTTTATGGACAAGGTTCTTAACTGCCCTAAAACTTTTCTTCAGTTGAAAAATGAAGATAGTTATACATGCCTCGTGCAGTTGGCATGAGAATTAGAAATAATGTATCCTTGGCACATTGTAGCTGATCAATTAATGGCAACTATAATAATAGCTATTATAAGTTTAAGACTTTAAACATTTTTACAGCTTTTTTTCATGCTTAGGAACTTCAGTCCTATTTCTAGTAGGTAGATATACCTAATGTGGAGAACTGAGAAGGACATCACCAGTTTGTCTCATGAGAACACTTTCTCCATGCCTCAGGAAGGGATTTGCCAGGTCTGCCCTGGTCGTTAGTTTATGAGAGCCTCCACCCAGTGGAAAATTACTGAAGGAAGGGGCTCGTGTCTCATAAGCGGTGAAGCCCCACATAGTCAGGGACCGCTCAATGCATACCAACTGCTACTGCCATTGGCCCACAGAAACAATAATTCACGGCAGATGTTGCTCATTGTTCCTTCTCTTTTAGTCAGTGCAAACTTCATGTATATCCCAGCTCTGCTTCACACATATGGTGTCCAGGAAAGCCTGACTGGCGAAATCTGCCTCCACTTATTGAAGGCCTGCTGGCACCATGTACTGTGTAGGTGGGAGACCCTCTGGCTCCTGGGTTCTCGGTCATAGCTGCACACTGGGACAGCCTGAGGACTTTTTATAAAATTGATGCTTGGGTCCCGCCTACAGGGATTCTGATTTAATTAGTCTAGAGCTGGGCTCAGCTCTCGCTCACCTCATCCTGAGCTTTTGCCCTTCCAGTAGCCATGAAACCCTGTTACTGACTCTACTCGGAGTTTTTCAGAATCCACGTGTGCTTTTGGAAATTGGTTGTTTTATCATCTTCTTTCTTGCTTCTTGTTCTCATCCTTACTTCTATTCCTAATGTAGTTCCTCACCCAACTTTTTCATCTCTGATATTTTTTCTTTCTTCAGTCTCCAAGTTGGACCTGCTAAACAAGGAATTTCGGTGGGGATGAGCTGTTGTGTGTTCATATTTCCTAAGTCCCTGCCTGTGCCTAGCACTGTCCTAGGAGCTATTTCATTTAATCTTCACAGCAGTCTTGGAAGGAAGGTCGGAGCAGCCCATATACCACTGGGGAAACTGATTCGTGGAGGCTAGTCCACTTAATGCTATTCAGCAAGAGCATAGATTCAAGTTTAGATCATCTCTGATTTCAAAATACTTCCTCTTTGTGCTCACCACAGGTCACATAATCAAACGCTGGAGGTCAGAGGGAGACCATATGAAAGAATGAAGCTGAGCGTATACCGTAGGGAGAGGTATGGACTGTAGCAAACTGAAACATGAATGCCCCAACGAGAACATTCAAATGCAGTTTTTCAACATTGCAGGCTAATAAGACACATCTAAGTATACCCTGAATTTGGCTTGCAGGCTACTGGCTTTTAAGTTTTGAAAAATTCCATAGTCATAGAATTTCACTCTCCAACCACATAGAAGAGGCAGAGAATATACCGTGTGACCTCAGGTGGGATCACTGAGACAAATGAGTGGCAGTGAAAGGAGACAGATTCTGATCTGGTATGTTTAAGAGACCTTCCCATCAGAGCTGCCCAGCAGAAGAACTGGCTGCCGGGAAGCAGCAGCAGGTGGAGCACCAGCAGATCACAGTACTAATGCCCCAGCAATCCTAAGGAAAGGTTCCTTCCCACTGACGGAAGGTACAATCCTGTTAAACATTTACCAGGCCTCTCGTGTGTTCCACGCACTGTGCTAGGCACCGTACGAGCTGCCAAGATGCTGGATCCTGGCGGAGGCTGCAGTCTTAACTAGCCTGGCATCATGTAAAGAGGTTTACACACATTAGTTCTTTAACCTTTATGAATAACCTTGAGAGGTAGTTGCCATTAACCCCAATTAAAAGGTGAAGATATTGAGACTCAAACTGAGAAAGCTGTTCAAGGGCTCAAGATAGTAAATGGCAGAGAGACTTTAACTGAAATTAAAAGTCTATGCCCTTAATGACTATGCCAAGTATCCTCCTTCAGTGGGGACACCAGCTTGGACTCCTGAGTCATCATTCAGCAAATCTGCCCCAGCCCTGGTGTCCTAGAACTCAAGCTCTAGCCCCGTCACAAGCTGTCCAGACCATATCACAAAAGAGCCACCTAAGAACTCCTCTCCACTAGAACCCTCCCTGGTTTCTGGGCCTTGAAATGGGATTAAGTGCAGATGGTTCCATCCAATGGAATCACAAGAGAAGCAGTTGCAAATTGTCTTAAATGTGTCACTATTGTTTCTGGAGCAGACGGTAAGATAGGAGATATTCTGAGTGCAAGCTCTGCACAGCTTTTCTCATTTCAAATATGACTTTGAGGTCAGCACTGCGACAAAATATCAAGAAATAAACATATTGAGAGGCAGTCTTGCATTAGGAAGAGGACAAAGAGAGAGATTAAGAGATCTGAGTTTAAGTCCTGATTCTACCACTTACCAGTTCTGTGATCTTGCCTTTCCTGTCATTAGAGTGAGTTCCTGTTTCTATGTGTAGAAAAGGGGCTTGCAGATTGTTATGGGTGTGTCACAGGTGTTAGTGCTCCTTCCTCAAATAATAATAGAAAAATGGCTAAATGTGCCTTAAAATGGGCATAAATTAAGATCTTACAAGATTTATAAGAGTTAGTTTGTAAACAATACACCAGTAACGCGTGATACTATCATTTTAAGGAACATAATTAATTTTGTAAAAAAGAAATATTTGTCAGTTTGCAGGAGGCTCAGTCAGTTCAGTTGCATCCAACTCTTTGCGACCCCATGGACTGCAACACGCCAGGCTTCCCTGTCCATCACCAACTCCTGGAGCTTGCTCAAACTCATGTCCATTGAGTCAGTGATGCCATCCAACTATCTCATCCTCTGTCATCCCCTTCTCCTCCTGCCTTCAGTCTTTCCCAGGATCACGGTCTTTTCCAATGAATCAGTTCTTCGCATCAGGTGGCTGAAATATTGGAGTTTCAGTTTCAGCATCAGTTCTTCCAATGAATATTCAGGACTGATTTCCTCTAGGATGGACTGGTTGGATCTCCTTGCAGTCCGAGGGACTCTCAACAGTCTTCTCCAACACCTGTGTTCAACAGTATGAATTCTTTGGCTCTCAGCTTTCTTTATAGTCCAACTCTCAAGTCTATACATGACTACTGGAAAAACCATAGCTTTGATTAGATGGACCTTTGTCAGCAAAGTAATGTCTCTGCTTTTTAATTTGCTGTCTAGGTTGGTCATAACTTTTCTTCCAAGGAGCAAGTATCTTTTAATTTCAGGGCTACAGTCCCCATCTGTAGTGATTTTGGAGTCCAAGAAAATAGCTTGTCACTGCTTCCATTTTTTCCCCATTTATTTGCCATGAAGTGATGGAACCAGATGCCATGATCTTCATTTTTTTTAATGTTGAGGTTTAAGCCAGCTTTTTCACTCTCCTCTTTCACTTTCATTAAGAGGCTCTTTAGTTCTTCGCTTTGTCCCATTAGGGTGGTGCTAGCTGCATATCTGAGGTTGTTGATATCTCTCCCGGCAATCTTGATTCCAGCTTGTGCTTCATCCAGCCTGGCATTTTGCATGATGTACTCTGCATATGAGTTAAATAAGCAGGGTGACAATATACAGCCTTGACGTACCCCTTTCCCAATTTGGAACCAGTCTGTTGTTCCATGTCCAGTTCTAACTGTTGCTTCTTGACCTGATACAGATTTCTGAAGAGGCAGTGAAAGGAGTATTCCCATCTCTTGAAGAATTTTCCAACAGTTTGTTGTGATCTACACAGTCAAAGGCTTTGACATAACCAATAAAGCAGAAGTTTTTCTGGTATTCTCTTGCTTTTTCAATGATCCAACAGATGTTGGCAATTTGTTCTCTGGTTCCTCTGCCTTTTCTAAATCCAGCTTGAACATCTGCAAGTTCACGATTCACTATTGTTGAAGCCTGGCTTGGAGAATTTTGAGCACTACTTTACTAGCGTGTGAGATGAGTGCAATTGTGTGGTAGTTTGGGGGAGGCTAAGGGAAGAAGAAGGGAAACTTTTATTTATTAAGCTCCTGATACATGCCAGGCCATGCTAGATTTTTCCAGGCATTTCATTTAATCCACACACCAGCACTGTAAAATGAGCAATTTTATCCCCATTTTCACAAATGATGAACCCTAAGGTTGAAAATTTAAGAAAACTGCCTTGAGTATTCAAGACCAGATTTGAACTCAAGTTCAAGCTTGAGCTTTTCTAGTAGAGGCCATAGTCTTTTGATTTTGTATAATAAAAATTTCTTCTTAAGAGGCAGGGTGCAGACAAAACATCTTATCATTCATCCATCTCTGTAGGCAACCATCTGCTATTATCTGGGTTAATAGTTGCTCTTCCAGCAGGACCTGATGTAGACTCATGTTTCTAAAATTTCTGGCATATTCTCTCTACTCTCTAAAGTTTGGGATAACTCCCAAACTTTAGATATTGAAAGATATTAATGATGTGATCTGTTTTTATGTGGGGAAGTAGTCATTGCATTCATAAATGATCCTAACTGTAATTTGAATGGTCATCAGTTTACAAACTCTTTTGATCATTATAGTTTCCTTGGGAGGACATATTCATCTGGAAAGTTTGTTGAGGGTCTCATTAAAATTAAGCATCTGTTGCTCTAAATATTTGAGCTACCCAGTTTTACCAGGAAGCCTTCTCTGGTCCTGTTTCCTTCTACTTTTCCTATGGCATTTGAATCATGGATATAGAAAAGAAAAAGGAGATGGAGCAGAATTAGTAGAATTAAGCATTGTGTTGAGAATTGTGACTGAGTCCTTCAAGAGACCTTTGTCTGACTTAAGCATCTAAGAATTCAAGCCTTGTTTTTCTGTCTCATATAATGACAGCAGTAGGCCACAGATGTCACATGCTTTGCATGCACTGCCTCATCTGTCTTTTTGTAATTCTTCACGTGGTAAAAGAAATCTTGCTCCCAGAATTCAGAATGCCTTCAGCTTCCCAGAAAATTAGCTTTCAGTGGACAGAAACTGAGTTTTCCATATCTAAACACTATAGCAAAGAATTTGACTAATTGAACATGAGCTTCTGTTCCCCTCACAATAATTTACTGCAAGCTAATTGTTACACACTTAAATACTTTGAATAAATGAATTAAAAGCCAGTTTTCATCTTCGTTCATCCAATTCATTAGATGATTTCATTTTAGGAAATGAGGAAGTAGATGTGATTCATTGTGCAACAAATGAAAAATTCACTCATTTATGCAAGGAATATGTATTGGCTTGGCAATCTCTACACTAAAAGATGAGATGATTTGTTTTCCATGGTCAAGGCAACCACTGGACATACAGTGAGTGGTCTATGGAGTACAAGCGTTGATTAAGTGGCATGAACTTAATACATATTTTTGCTTTGATCCCAGTGCTAACCTTCATGTAGCATAGAGTCCTAAAAGTAAATACAGTATAAAAAAAAAAAGAATCAACTCTTGTGTAGTGTTTTATTTTTAGAAGTGCTAGGGTAGATGTTAAACCATTCGATTGTCATAGAATAACCTTGAATGTCAGTATTATTATGTTATTATCCCCATTTGATAGATAAGTAAACCAAAGTTCAGAGACATTAGTGCATTGCTCAAGGATGCCCAGCTTGTAACTAATAGAGTCAGAATCAGAACCCAGGTCTCCTGGTGCCAAATGTTGTACTCTACATCTGCTGTAATTAAGATGAAAGGACATAACATGGAGAGAAAGAAAAGGTCAACCTGAAACCATGCCCTTTGGTGGTTCTCGCTTCCATCACAAGAGGCAGCCTGCCTCAAGCGGCCAGACCAGGGTGTGAATCTGGGAATCCAGGAGGCTGAGTTGAAAGGTGAGCCTTGTCCCTGCCTCCTATCATCCTCATTGTGTTCACCGCCCGCCCCCCCACCACCACCCCAAAGTGCCTGTTTTGCAAATCATCTGAGGTATTTAACAATGAATTTAAAAAAGCAAGGGTAACCCTCTCTGCTGGCTCAGATGGTAAAGAATCTGCCTGCCAATGCAGAAGACCCGAGTTCAGTCCCTAGGTCAGGAAGATCCCATGGAGAAGGGCATGGCAACCCACTCCAATATTCTTGCCTGGAGAGCTCCATGGACAGAGGAGCCTGGTGGGCTACAATCCATGGGGTTGCAAAGAGTCAGACATCCCTGAGCGAGTAACACATTCACAGAGAAGGCAATGGGAGGGGAAAATCCATTCATCTCATGGGCTTGGGCAGGGAGGAAGAGGCTGGGTGCAACGTGAGACACAGGAGGACCAGGAGATTCAAAAGGGAGGAGATCTCATCCCTGGAGGGCTGGGGGCCTTGGGCATGGGCACAGAGGCAGTGGTCAGGGGCTCCAGGCCAGCTGACAATCACCTCAAGCCCAGAGTGCTGTCATTGCTCTGGCCACTACAGACACAACCCTCTCCCAAACAGCCCCGAGAGGCGTGCTGCACTGGGAGTGGCCCCCCTCAGGTTCCCAGTGCAAAGGACTCTAAAACGATCAAATCAGTCAAAGTATCAGCCTCTGAAAGGAGCCCTCAGAGGGGAGATGTGGCCCTCGCTTGTTTGGAGCAACACAGAAAAAGCTGTCACAATTACTTTCAGCTCAGCAGCCACTTTCTGGGAGGACTCCATAGAGTGATAAGTGTACTTACCACAACTTTTTCTCACAGTTTTGAAAAGCAGAGCAAACCTTAGATCTAGATGCTCTCCCTCCCATCAACCTTCTTTTTGAGATAACTGATTTCAAATCTTGTTCCCTGTGGCTCAGACAGTAAAGAATCCACCTGCAATGCAGGTGACTTGGGTTCAATCCCTGGCAGGAAGATTCCATGGAGGAGGAAATGACAACCCATTCCAATGTTCTTGCCTGGAGAATTCCATGGACAGAGGAGCCTGGCAGGCTATAGTCCATGGGGTCACAAAGAGTCGGACATAACTGAGAGACTAACACTTTCACTTTCACTTTTCCTTTCAAAGAGAGAGCTGTCCTAATCCT
Source organism: Cervus canadensis (assembly GCF_019320065.1). Lineage (NCBI taxonomy): Eukaryota > Metazoa > Chordata > Mammalia > Artiodactyla > Cervidae > Cervus > Cervus canadensis. The sequence goes on from NC_057392.1 coordinate 62,759,920, forward strand.
ATAGCTGGTATGAGCCATATCAGAAAGGTTTGGGTTGGTTGGTTGAATTTTTGTAACTACCCTGACTCCCCTCTCTTCCCTACCAGGTGTTGTGTTGTGGCAAAGGCTTTAGCACCACGCAGACCAGGGTTCAAATTCCAGCTGTGCTGTTCATTATCTGTGATTTTTGAACTCCTCTCTGATCATCAGTGACTTCATCTGTAAAATGGGGGAAATGCTACCAACCTGACAGAGTTATGAGAATCACGTGAAGACTGCCTGTTTGAATACTTACCATAGCATTATACTTAGCGAAATAAGCCAGACACAAAAGGACAAATGTTCCATATATATAATCTAGAGTAGTCAAATTCACAGAGACAGAAAGAATGGTGGTTGTTGCCAGGTGCTGGGGGAGCAGGCAATGTGGAGTTGGTTCCCACTGGGTACAGAGTTTCAGCTTGAGATAAAAATGTTGTGGAGATGGATAGTGGTGACGGTTGTACAGTAGTGTGAATGTACTTAATGCCACTGAATCATCCTCCTAAAAATGACTAAAATGGGAAGTTTCATGTTATATATTCTTTATCACAATAAAATAAGTCAATACATCTTTAACATTTACAATAGCACTTGGCCTGCGATAAGTAATAAATGGTACTTATCTGTGTCCCACTCTTGGCATATTTCTATCATGCGCCACTTTTCACACTGTTTTATCCACTGTCTGTCACTACTATTATACTTCAGTCTTTCTGAATGTAGAGGATCATTGATTCTATCTTATTCATCTTTCTTGCCTCCATAGTGTCTGGCACATAGTAACCACTTGTTAAATGATTTGGGGGAAGAGCGAAGGGAGAAGGTTGCTAATTCTCTTTCCCTTCTGTCTTTTACATCTTGAAAACTCTAAACACTGCAGTGGTAGGTCATTTTTTTCCCCTTGGGTGCTAGAAGATCATTATTTGGACTAAAATAATGAGCTCATATTACTGTATAAATGTATTAGTTTCTTTAATCTTCAATAAATGAGGGGGAAATTTCTCTAAATTAAGTCTCTGAGGATTGAATCCATGTTGTTTTTAAGGAGTTTTATCTTGCTCTGAAAGTACAGGCAGAACGAAAAAATGGAGCATAAGGTTGCTGTTCCTGTAGAGGGATATGAATCCTGCACAGAGTTTGTCTTACCTGAGTATGACTGGAGCCACATACAGCCCAGTTATGAACTGTCGTTTCAAAGAAACAGCTTTGAAGAATACTGCAGATAATTAAGGAAGTTTCCTGATAGCGGTGACTGAGGGGGGTCTCACACACCTCACACAGAAAACCTCTCACTAATATATCTCTTTCCCACTCATTAAACTTTCCTGTTCATGGGAAGTACTGGTCCATCTCCTCCTCTCTCTCTCTCTCTCTCTCTCTTCCCCTCCCTCCTTTTTTCCCTCCCTCCCTGCCCATCCCCCCTCCTCCATACTTTGTTCTCACCCATCTCTGCTCACTTGCACCCAGAGTTCAGGCTTCTTGGACTTGACTGTCCCCTCTGTATGTAGTTCCTGGGAAGCATGGCCAAGTCCCCAGCTCTGAATGGTACCCAGCAAGGATCAGCACATGCTTCTTCCCCCTCCCTGGAATTCTGGTGGATAAAATTAAAATTCTGCACTTTGTGAAAAGCTGAGGAGTCCCAATGCCAGGCATTCCTGGAATACACTGCTGGGGAACTCTTTGGTTGTATTCATACCAGTCTCATTTTATTTTTTTATCCACCCTCATTTTATAGGACAGTAAGTTGATACTCAGTAACATGAATTCATTCTTTCTCTGGGTAAGTGCTTCCCAACTTTTTCCACCTGTGCACCATCAGACCTTGCTCTTCTCAGGCCACTCTCCACCAAGGAGATGTGCCCAGTCACAGGCCTTACCTAAAACCCCAGACCTGCCTGGTCAGTCACTCTGTGGGGTCCAAGGGCAGCTTCTGTCCCAACTCTAACCTCCTCATGGACGTGAACATGTTGGTTGGGGTGCTCCACTCTGGGTAATGAAAGAAGTTTAGGAATTGCTCATTTGAACCTTTCTGCATTTGTGTTAATGAGGGGCCTACCTGGGCTGTATGTTATAAGGTCTCCTCCAGGCCTAAAAGCCTATGTTATTTGTGCTTAACACAGAGAGCCATATATATTCAAAACTCAGATCCAGCCTCTGCTTTCTTCAGATTTCTTTTAAAGCTATAAGTCCTTAAGACCTAAATACTTTATTCAGTCTCTTTCAAACCCTCTAGAATATCTTACTTTAGTTTAAGGTTTCAAAAATAACTATCAACACAAGCACCAGTCCTACAGTTTCTGATTAATTAGAGAATTTACATTTCTAACAAGTGCTTACATTTCTAACAAGCACCAACTCACTGGAAAAGACGCTGATGCTGGGAAATATTGAGGGCAGGAGGAAAGGGGGGCAACAGATGATGAGATGGTTGGATGGCATCACCAACTCAATGGACATGAGTTTGAGAAAACTCTGGGAGATAGTGAGGGACAGAGAAGCCTGGCCTGCTGCAGTCCATGGGGATGCAAAGAGTCAGACACAACTTAGCAACTGAACAACAAGTGCTTGGGTGATGAGGATGATTGTGGTCTAGGGACCACACTTTGAGAACCGCCAGACTAAGAATTTCAAGAAGTCTTTACTGATACTTTCTAGTGAGAGGTATGTATTAAGCCTATTTTTTAAGATTGATCACTCCTGAGTGTTTTTTTTTTAAGTATTTTTATTTCAAAGGATGCCTACTCAATCAAAAATTATTGTCCTAAAACCTCTACCCTCATAAAAAGAAGGCCATGTGGGAAAGTTGATTTTCAGGACAAAGAATCTGAGGTATAATTCTTAGGTGCAGTGAATTTTCCCGAGTAATTCAAATGGCATCAAGTCCTGCAGCTGAGTTCCAAGAGCACAAAGCAGTATTTTCCCCAGTTCACGAGCCATTCACTAGGCCCATCCATGCGTTTAGGGCTCATGTTTTATGATCCTGTGGATAAAACACTTCTGACAATTGATACATCAGACTTAGCTTCTAATGCAGTAGGTGACTGTATGCTGAACTACAGAGGAGATTTAAGACTGGGATCTAAAGACTTAAGCCATTGCTGGTCTCATAACATTCAGAAGGTCCCAGAAACATTTAGAAGATACAGTGCCCCTCTCTGAAATTCAGCTTCTGAAATGAACAATGACTACCATGAATTTGAAATACTCTAAGAAGAGAATTTGAGCTTCCCCTGCCCGTACACCTGCATACTCTCCTTGAAGCATGTCTCCTTTGAAAGCTCCTTTTCCCCACTTAGAGTTTTCACCTTTCCATTGTGTTGTTCTGTACTATTTTCACTGTCAGCTCTTATTTTGAACCTTATAATACCAATCCCAGTGGATGCAGACAGTTTTATTAAACACACTATTTCCCTTACCTACCAAAGTGTTAAATGATGGTTTAGAGGTTTAAATTTATCATGCTGATCTAATTACACCAGGCAGCTCTTGTTGAATCTCCAGAGTAACTGGATTTTAAAACCATTTGTTCAGATGCACAGTTTTGAGGGATTGACAGATTAAATACCTTCTAATGTCTCATCTGAATGTCCCATCATTCAGGATGGGCATGATGCATGTATCATCTGTACTCTTGAACCTAATGGGAAAGAGGGTGGTCAGCTAGCCCACACTTAAATAGGTGAAAAGAGGGATTTCTGGTGTGGATGTCATGAGCAATTTCATCTCTCTGGACCTTTGCTTGAGAGGTTTCATCCCCATTTTCTATATTCACCTCTGCAGAGTTCATCTGAAAGATGTTTACCTCTAAAGAGTCAGTCATCGTGATGTTCAGTAAACCTTCCAGTGCCATAATTATGAGGTGGTGGTGATAGCAATGGAAGTGGTGGTGGTGAAAGTGATGTTGGAGTTGGTAGGGATATAGGAGGTCGTGGGAGCAGTAATGGTGGTGGAGATGGTGCAGAGGCGATGGGAGGTGGGGGGGTGGGTAATAGAAGCAGTAGAGGGAGCATAGGTGGGAATGGAGGAGGTGGTGGAGGTGGAGCTAAAGAGGCGCTGGTGCTGGCACTCTGCTTGGATAGAGTCGAGAGGAAGCAAGCAATGCTAGATCTGACCCTGCTTTTCAGACGAAGCTCAAAGAGGAGACAGCATTATCATTTTACTCAAGAGGAGCCTCACCTTCCTGCCTCCTTCCTGTTCCAATGCACCAAACTTGATGAATGTTAGACACCCATGAGAAATGACACCAGCACCCCTGAACTAAGATTCCAGCATTACCAAATCCTTAGAACCAGGTATCTAGACCTGCTGAGGATACCCTGTTTCTCCCAAGTCAAAGAACTGACCTGGTTTCCACCATAGCTGGTTATATATGTCTTAGGTCCACTGAAGGGGCAACCCAAGGCCTAGAGTCTGTGCAGTTGGGACTTACAACTGGAACTGGTGAACATATTGGACTCTGCCAGAGAGAATAAAATTAAGGTGAATTTTCATCATATGATTGCAGATTATTGTCATATGATAGTTCCATGATAGGAAGCCAGGGTTGAGAGATCAAAAGTATATTTGTAGTCAGGCAAAAGCATTTGCAGTGCTTAGCAAATGCTATTTGATTTTTTAAAACAAACTTTCTTTTAGAACAGTTTTGTTTTTTAACTGATTTTGATTGGAATATAGTTGCTTTACAATGTTGTGTTAATTTCTACTGTGCAGCAAAACAAATCAGTCATACATATACATCTATCCCTTCCCTGTTGGATTTCCTTCCCATTTAGGTCACCACAGTACATTAAGTAGAGTTCCCTGTGCTGTACAGTATCTTGTTAGTTACCTATATTATACATAGTACCTATTTTATAGATAATATCATAGTGTAATGTGTCTATCCCAATCTCCCAATTCCTCCCGCCCCACCCTTCCCCCTTGGCAGCCATACCTTTGTTCTCTATGTCTGGATTTACAGAAAAGTACAAAGGTTAAACATAGAGTCCCCACATACTCTGCATTCAATTTCCCCTGTTGTTAGCATCTTACATTAATATGGTACATTTGCCACAACTAATGAACCAGTATTGGTTCTTTGGTACATTACCATTAACTAGACTCCACACTTTAATTGGATTTTATTAATAATTCTATAAATATAAAGCAATATGAACTTTTTACTGTTGCAACATAAGTAATATGTGGTAGTTTACTATTACAACTTTTTACTATTGTAAACACCGCCACACAAGATTGCTTGCAGCTCCTCAGGATAGTATCTGCTTTTGTACATTTGTTCATATTTTTTAGCATTTTTGTATACCTAGGGGTACAGTAAACATGTGTTGACTGCTTAGATGACTGCAAGATCCCATCCATGCCATTTTAGCACAGATGCATCAACCTCACTCAGTATGGGCATAGGTTTACACACCTGGAACGTAACTAAGTAGCTAGGGAAACATACCATCATGCAGACTGTCGAGTGTATTTTCCTTGCTTTTATTTTCAGAAACCCCAGTGTGCTTCTCAGTGCTGAAGACAGTGCTAATAGCCATGGAGCAAGGATTAAGACTTTCAAGGCAATCTCAGAGATAGTACAGAAGAAAGATGCTGGAAGGTCAGGAACCGTATTAATCCATCATCATCCTAGTCCTTCGCCTTGGTGACTATGACTCTTTCTCAGGGAGGCGCAGGACACTCTGTCCCTTCTCCTGTCAAGGGCACCTACACAGAACTGCATCCAGCCCTCTTACAAAGACCTAATTCCTTGAAAGTCAAGCTTCTTTTGCAAATTGTAGGTTTTCCTGGAAGTTAGTATAACAAAGTTAGGTTACCTAGGCAAGACAAAAAGGGGGAAATCATTAAATCTAAAACTTAATTTAGAAACTAAAAGTAGCTCCTTTTGATTCAATAACAGCTAACATTTCCTAAATGGCAAGTGTTCTAAGAGATTTATTAACTCACTTCAGACTTCAAGAAACGAAGAGGTAAGTTGTCTGTTACACAGACAAAAACTTCTTCCTCTCCTTCCTCTCCACTTGTTCAAATGTAGATGGATACCGTCTGAAATGTATTGGCATCTTAATCCTGAAAGATGTTGAGATGCTTTGCTAGTGTGTGAACCAGGTTCCAAAAAAAAATATGAACAACAAGAAACTGTTTGGACCAAACCAACCACCCTCACTACCCTATTCCCAGATCTTCATTTCTTTTCTCTTTCTCCCTCTCCCTCGCACACACACACACATACACACACACACACACACACACACGCTAGAAGATAGGCTACCATGATAGTTTTCAAAATAATTTGTTCTGCTTACTTTAAGCTTGAATAAGGAAAGAATCAGTAAGTTAACTTAAAAAATAAAAGGTGCATTTCTTCCCATTAATCTATGCCCCACCCAAAAATAACAAGAAATTACACTTAGTTTTAAAGAAATAAAAAATAACCCATAAACATATCCCCAAAATAATACTATTTTGTTGTAGGCCTCCACATCTTTTTTTCCTCTGCATATATGGTTTTCCTTAATTGAAACCACCTGCATATACTCTTTCATTCTCTTTTTTTACATAACATTACATTATCATTTTCCTGTGTCATAAATTCTTCCCAAGAATATTTTTGTGGCTACAGTGGTATATACTTCATATTGTAAGTTAGGGCTAATGTTAATAAGTCTCACATCAATAGCTCCTTCAGTTCCTCTGTTTCCACATACACAACCTTTTCAAAAAATAATTCTCAGTAACAACACAATCATACAGGAATTTTCATAAGCATGGTTTTTCTTCTGGGTTTGATTGCTGGCCAGATTACTTCTGCCAAAATCTGGTCCGCTGCTATCCAAAATGCTTTAAAATTGACATCTGACCATTTATAATGAAGAGGTGTGCAAACACAATGATTCTTTAATATAAGAGATTGCACCAGCAAGAAAAAACAATGTTTTGAAAAAGTACATTAATTCAATCAAATGCTACTGCATAAGACAATCAATATTTTAGAGATGGTAGTTTCCAAACAATTAGAGTATTAGTATTGAGCCCTTTTGTATACGCAGCTAAACCCACACAACCATGGAAATAAATGGCCTATGGAATACAAACTGATATTAGATTCATAATTATATTTTCTCATCAAATTTTTATTTGATTCATGTTTTGTCAATAAGAATAGATTGGAGAAAGTATAGACTTTGAAGTCAGATGTGACTGAATTCCAGATATGCCATTTAGTAACTTCATTTTTCTAGACAAGTTGTTTCATCTCTAAGACTCAGAGACCTCATGCACTGAATAAGGAACATTAAAGCCCATCTTATGAAGTCATTTATCCTAAGGAGTAACTGAGACACTGTGTGAAGATTCTTAATACTTCGTGATAGATAATGGAGGTTTCATAAGTGCTAATTCTCACTGGTCTTCCTTTTCCTTATATAGTCAAGTTTACCCAACAGACATTTAGCTTAATTCCTGGTTCAGTATACACATCCTTTCCAATCTTCCTGCTATGTATATACATAGATCCTGCCATATCCGCTTGCACAGAAATGTACTATATGTAAATGCAAATTTTACTCTATGCAAATACATATAGGACAATTTCCAAGTAGCAGCTATTCATATGCACGAATTGTATGCCAACCTACCCAGTCTGGAGAGGGTCGGTGCAGACTGGTTGTGAAAGCAAGCTGGCCAGGGCATCTGCTATGCTCATCAATTGCCAGGCTGGACTTGGCAGATATTCCTAGCTGATCTGGGAGGATAGTCCCTTCTTCTTTTGTATCCCATGGGGTCCTTCTGAGTACTGTAACAACCTTCTCAGATAGAGAAGTACTCTTCTTCCATCCGGCATGTCAGAATGGGCCACATTTCAAACTCTCAAGTGTCAGAAAATATAAGGAATGGAATGCAACCTAAAGCAAAACTACTCAAGATTGTCCATCAGCACCACCTGGAAGCTTATTAGAAATGCAAATGCAGGGTCTCGCCACAGACCTACTAAATCAGAATCTCTGGGGATGGAACTCTTCAGGGACTCGAGTGCTCAAAAAAAATTTAGTGTAAAATGGAACCGCATTCCTTCAATAATGTGTTCTACATACCTGCCACTCTCATTTGACACCAGACACACAGGCCCACTTGCTGTAACTTAAAATCAGAAAAGTAAGGACTCAAATAATTAATTAGATCTGTTAAAATTCTATCCCTATTTTATCAACAGTGCTAGTTCTAAATTTCAGACTATTTTCCAATTTCAGTTAAAAATTCATTTGAAATGCTTGCTTTTTAGCAATAGGTATTTCACTGGTGTTGAAATCAGTTTTCTCAAAATAGGGAATCATGCATTGCTCCAGTGCCTCTAGTCACTTAATCCAGGACATGCTCCCTGAAGTGCCAGCATTAGCAGCGTCATCTGGGGGGGTGGGCGACAGCTCCTGCGTGGAGGCACATGTGCACATAGCAGTTCTGCCGCAGGTGGCCGTTGTCATCTCCGTGACTGGCCATGGGGTTCCTAGTAACTAGAGTCACTGGATACAGGATCAGGAAGAACACGGGTGGTCGAGAATAGCGATCACTGCTGGAAACAATATGAAATGTCCGTGGATAAAAGTCTGGGGTCATGAATTATTCCATCAAAAGTGTCTTTATAAAAAAGTTAATGACATAGCTAGAGCTTTAGTTAACTTTTATTTTTCCAATTTGAAATAAGATTCAATCAAATTATATTTGAAACCCAATCACTTGTGGCTTTTGAAATGTCTCAAATGTGTTTGCCTCGTGTTCATTTCTCAAAATATCATAAAGCATAATTTGGCAATATCTAAACATACTCAGCTTCATGTTGTTTAAAATATGAAAGTAGATCTTTTTTTTCTAATTATAAAGCTTATACCTGCTCATGTATAAAATTCATGCAAACATAAAGCGGGGGGGAAGCAACTCAAATTTACCATCTAAAGATAATTGCTTTTAACATTTTAGGGGTTATTCTTACATACGTCTTCCTATAATCACCCACACACAATTTTACATAAATATGATCATATTATATTTGAGGTGTTCAACTATTTTTTTTCCTCTCCTTCCTGTATCCTGGAGATATTTAGATCTTGGTAAATATAATTTGGGCTTCCCGGTAGCTCAGTGGTGAAGAATCCGCCTGCAATGCAGGAGCCACTGGAGACGCGGGTTCAATCCATGGGTCAGGAAGATCCCCTGGAGGAGGAAATGGCAACCTGCTCTAGTATTCTTGCCTGGAAAACCCAATGGACAGAGGAGCCTGGTGGGTTACAGTCCATGGGGTCTCAAAGAGTCGCACATGACTGAAACAACTAAGCATGCATGTATACCAATATTATTTATGTTTTTTAATAACTATGTAGAATTTCATCTTATGGATTACATTATATGATAATATATATAACTAATCCCCAATTCATAGACTTTAGAATGCTTCTAGGTTTTCATACTTCTAAATAACTGGGAGAGTATTCACTGGCAGTCCAGTGGTTAGGACTCCAAGCTTCCACTGCCAGGGGCCAGGGTTCAGTTCCTGGTAGGGGAACTAAGATCCCACAAGCTTCACAGTGTGGCCAAAATAATAATAATAATAATAATTTTGGGGAAAACATCTTTGTACATGGACATCTTTGCACTTTTCTTGGATACAGCATGGTCCAGTTATTTATAAATAACGGGAAGCAAAGCTGTTGATAGGAAAGTGGCTTCCCTGGTGGCGCAGGTGATAAAGAGTCTGCCTGAAATGTGGGAGACCTGTCTTCGATTCCCAGGTTGGGAAGATTACCTGGATAAGGAAATGTCAACCCACTCCAGTATTCTTGCCTGGAGAATTCCATGGACAGAGGAGCCTGGTGGGTTATAGTCCATGGAGTTGCAAAGAGTTGGAGAGGACTGAGCAAGTAACAATTCATTGAAACATATGCATTATCATATGTAAAATAAGATAGCCAGTGGGAATTTGCTATATGATTCAGGGAGTTCAGATCTAGTGCTCTGTGACAACCTAGAGGAATGGGACAAGGTGGGAGGTGGGAGGGAGGTTCAAGGGGAAGGGGACATACGTATACCTATGGCTGATTCATGTTGATGTGTGGCAGAAACCACCACAACCTTGTAAAGCAATTATTCGCCAATTAAAAATAAATTTAAAAAATAAATAAAAAGACTATGTCAGGTCCCCTCCCGTATTCAGAACATGAATCTTCTTTTCCTATACTCCAGCCAAGAGAGTGTCACTTGTTTTAATCTTTGCCAATCTGATAGACAGAAATGGACATCTCATTCTTATTTCTGTTTCTTTCATTACAAGTGAAGCTAAAGAAAATTGAGTTCAGGGTACATGTAAAATTAACTGAATATCTCAGGACCCCTCTGGTTAGCATTTGAGTTAATTGGACCGTGCTGTATCCAAGGAACTTTTAATTTATAAGCTTGGAAACGACACTTCTTTGAGCCTCGTTAGGAGAAAAACACACAGTGAGCTTCTCTTAAAAGAAACAGATAAGAATAATTTAAACACATCAGAGCATACGGCTTCAGGCATCTTGTCATTTTTAAAGATATTTATAATCTTGAAAAAAAGTATTTGGGGAGAAAAATCATCCTTTTCAGTGTGATTCTATCATTATAAATATATGCCAGACATGATCTCTAAAGCAGACTGGGAGAAGAATTAACAGTCAGGAAGTCAGGATTCTGTTCTAGGTTTTGCCACCAACCAACTTGGTGACCTTATAAAATTGACTTCACCCCTATAGGCTTCACTTTCCTCCTCCAAAAAAAAGAAAGGAGCTTCTTGAGGTCTTGACAGCCTAAGACGTGATGATGATATACGTTCTAAAGACAGTAGCTTTGCTGGCCCCTTTATTGACAGATATCCAATCCTAGCACTAAGTCAGCTCTAGCTCCCCATCTGGAGCATGATGATAGATATTGAGCTTGGATCTTGGTCAAATGCAAACAGTCCATTTTTGTTTCAATAACATGTAATAATCTAGACAATTTGGAGAAATGGGTCTTTTATTTTTGCATTTGAGAGTGCATGTGTATGTGTATGTGTTTTTCCATTCAGTCATTTCTCAAATATTCATTGAGCATCTGCCATCTTACAGGCTAGTGCTAGAAATACAAGAACCAACTAGACAAAATTGCCTTCCAAGGAGCCCAGTGTCCAGTGGGAAAATGAACAAATAAGCAAGCAAATGTCTGAAAGAAAAGTGGAGGTTGTGCTTAAATAATATGATTTCTTTCTCAAAACTCTCATTTGTATGAGACAACATTTCCCTTTTCCCCCATTTCACAATACAGATGAAAATGATGAAAGTTTTGAGCAATGTGTTAGGGGAAAAAAAAGGAAAAATTGGAACCTCTTTTAGAATTAAGATATCCTCTTTGAATAATGGATCCTAACATTTCCTCTTAATTGTTCAAATATAAACAACCTAGAAAGCATTTACCATAGGTGAAACCAAAGATAGCTGTTTGATCCTGAGTTCAAGAAGGACCAGATGCAGTATCATAACTGCCGACCAAGGCAAAGCAGACCTGGGGGTAAAGCCCATCCAGAGGAGACTCGTGTAGGCTGGCAAAGCACCAAGTTCACGTTCACCACAAACCTAGTTGCAGTTGAACTAATGGCCAGCTTCCTGGGTTTCAACCAATGGGCAGAAGCTAACATTTTGGAACTCAGAGTAGATGATATCAGCATCCCAGGAGGGTGACATTTGACAACTGAGAAGTCATTTCAATGATAACAGGAATCCAGCTACAAGCCTGGGATTCAGGCTTGAACTTTTAAGCTACTGAAAAGGAAATTAGAAACTGTCTAGGAAAAAAAAAAAGATTGTAAAGGCCATTGGTAACAAAAAACAAAGACCAGAGGAGAAACTGGGTTTTGTGAGCTAGTCCAATAGTTCTCAGAGGAGCCCGGTAGGCTGCAGTCCATGGGGTGGCAGGGAGTCGGACACAACTGAGCAACTATCACTCACTCACTGCAGTAGTTCTCAAAGTCAGCACACATTCAAATCACTCCCGGGGCTTGTTAAAGCTCACATTCTTGGACCCTACCCCCAGAATATTTGATTCAGTAGGTACAAGCCAAGAATCTGCTTTGTAAACAAGTTCTCAGGTGATGCTCATGTTTCTGGTCCAGGCCATGGGCCACACTTTGAGAACCACCTACAGAACAAACGAAGAAGAACTCACTCGAGGCTCAGCAACTCAGACACAGAAACTTTATTTTCCCAATGAGAGGTCTGAAATGAAGGTGAGCGCCGTGGAGTCTGTGATTTTAGCTGGGGCTGAGTCCTGATCTGTGAGCAGAGAGAGTGACTGGGACAGCAAGGTGAATATCCACAGGGTGAGAGACGGCAGTGTGACAGAAGCTGAAGAAGTGCTTGGTTTAAGAACAAGCGCCACAGACGGGGGTCTGGGGGATACCCATGATCCCAGTTGTGGGGAGCAGGGGAGAGGCAGAGGTGGCACTCAGACAGGACATGGCCTCACTCTCCACAGGGACTCATCACCATCTCTCTGAAACAAGGTCTACTGCTGCCTGTGAACATGTGATCTTCTACAGGTCTACTTGAAGAGAACTTCTATATCTAAGTTCTGTTCCAAATATTTGCTTTAACCCTTGGAAACTGCCAATATTTAATAGCTTTGCTTACATACAAAAACAGTGGCAATTTCATGAAGTTCAACCTAATATAGACTAGAATATGAGCTGAAAATAAATGCAAAACTCTTTATGTTTAATTTAGTTCTTTTTTAAAAAAAATTCTTTAATGAGGAATCAGCTCTTAGGTTTCCCATATTTGTTAGGTTTAAGCACTTTGAGGATTTTTCTGCAGTAAATTTTCCATCTTTGAAACTGCTCTCACGGAGAGAGCCGACTCCGATCTGCTGCCCCCTGCTGTCTGCCAGGGAAGCAAGCTGATTTTAAATGTATTGGGGAGGTCAGAGCTATTAAAATAAAAAAAAAAAATTCAGGATTTCTAAATATGTCATTTAGGATTATCCCTTGTTTCAAATAATCCTTGCCACTGCTTTTCTCCATTATAAGACCATTAAAACTTGATGGGATAAGGCATTATCATGTGAGCCCTACAAGCATGACATATTTCCCTTTGGGATATAACTTAAGAGTCAGAAAAGAAGGATGGAATTACAGCTGGACTCTCAGTAACCCTCACTAATGGCAGGGACAGCTGCTTCCAGGTTTCAGTCATCAGGCTAAGAGGATGTAGTGAAGAGTAATAGAATAAAAGCGTTTCAAGCTTGGATCTTAGAGATTTTGCTGAAGTGTGTTTGCATTTAATTACCTTCAACAAAAAGTGGGGTTTATGCTCTGGTGGTTTTGTTCTCTGTGTGAAAAAAACGTATGAGTGTAAGCCAACTCCAGTCCTTTGCCCTCAATTCTTCTCTGTAACATCAAAAGGGACTGCTGGCTTTTTATAAGAATCACTGAGCTTTAGATCTGACACAGAAGGAACTATGTGCTGCTGGTGGTAACTGACAGTTACTTGTGGGAAATGAAGAAAGTGCTTAAAATTCAAGCCAGTATCAGTTGGAAAGTCGAGACTGTAATTCACATACACAAGTGTTTAAATGCCGCCCCTTCCCCACTCAGCACTTGTTCTTGTTTGTTTTTAAAAGCCACTTTGCACCCTGTTTCTGAAGCTCGGGGTGGGAAGTATGTGTGCGTGTGTTCCCATGAGCCCTGTCTCATTTCCCAACTGCAGGTGACCTTTCTCTCTCCCGGAAACCATGAACCTTAGACAAGACAGGGCTCTAACCCGGAGTGGTACAGCTGCTCCCAGTTGGACCACAGGCTGTAAACTTTGAAAGTGACTGTTCTGAATTATAGCTGTCGTTTAGTTCAGCAATATTAGTGAACTTTTCCCTGTAATTAAGTAGGCTCTGGACTTCCAGGAAACAATAAATCCCTTTCAAAGGCTCACAGTCTACTAGCAGTTTCCTGAAACTTATGTAGGTTGGTTTTACTCAGCTCTTATTATGGTAAAAGAAATTGTTGGCTGAAATTTTTTACCTCCCATTCGCACTGTTCATTGGCATGCCAGCTACATGAGCATTTGCTGCACTGATGCTTATTTCTCTAAAGATGAAAACCAAACTTGGCTCACAGGACCCAGCCCACAGCTGTGATCTCTTTCCTGAAGGGCTTCTTTTGCTTTTTCATGTCCAATCTGTTGTGGATTGATTCTCTTATAAATACAGTAAAGATTAATTACTGAGATAAATGAAAGGAAAACAAAAGGCCATGCAAAATGTAAGCCCAAGATTTTGCTATTAGGTTAAACAAACATAAAATTACTTTGTGAAATTGCTATAAAAATGTCTAAACCTTCATCCTTTCAGTGTCTATACCTGTCTCATCACGGTATGGTAACAGTCCACAGACAGTCCACAGATCCAAAGACCACACTTTGAGTGGCACAGGGTAACCCCTGCCCACCTCGCCCCGTCACTCCGCAGGCACAGCCTCTTCCCCCTTCTCAGAACGTGCCACCTTCCTTGTCCTAAAGGGTTGTCCCCTCTGTCCAGAAGTCTCCAGCCTCTCTGTGCCTGATTAACTGGAACCATCTAATGGGTCTCAGGTTACATGCCTCTGGCTACCGTGACCTCCTGGACTTGGTCAGGGCCTCTGCCCTGGGCTCTCATTGTACCACTCTCCTCTCCTCATCACGCTCATCACCATTTACAGAAACGCAGCCCCTTCACTAAGCTGTAAACTCCACGAATGGCATGCTGTCATCAGTCCTGTTCACCAAGGATCCCAAATGACCAGCACAGTGGACGTTCGATAAATACTTGCCCGATTTATAGATAATGAAAATATAACCTGAGTTTGTATCATTCAAATCCTTATTTTACAAATGAGAAAAATGAGCTACAGAAAGTTTAAGCAATTTGCCCAAAATCTCCAAAGACATATATATATATATATACACACACACACATACATATATATATATATTAAACTATTTCAAATCTGTCAGCTTCCATACCACCCCCTTTGTGTGACACATTCTAAAATGGGACATTATACAGACATAATGAAAGCTGCTTTAGATGATAGCATTTCTATGAGTTGAAGCCTAGCTTTCACTTCTATGTTATTTCTGAAACTATCTGGAAAATTTGCACCAACAATATTTTATTTTATGACCCATCTATTCATTCCACAGATATTTACTGAATACCTACTGTATGCCAGAGACCACTCTAAGTGCTGTGGATGTAGTAGGAAATGAGGAAGCCTAGAGTCTGTTGGGTCTCAACTTAGTGGTAGAGACATCAGCAGACATCAGCAAACACAGAAAACTACCCATGATCAGTGGTAAGTCCTGTGAAGAGAATAAGCACAAGATAAAGGGATAGAGAGTGATAGAGGTACTATTTCTGATAATGTGATCAGAGGGCCACTTTCAGGAGGTGACACTTGAATTTAGACCGGAACATGAGAAGAAGCCCCAAGGCCCAAGGGTCCAGTGGCAAGCAAAGGGGACAGCAACTGCAAAGTGTTGGGCTGGGGAAGAGTCCAGCTCTGCTGCAGGGCCTGGAAGTGTGATAGGAGCGCACAGTGAAAGAACAGCAGAGGATTTCAAGGTTGGGAAGGTGAAGAGTGGCCACTGTGGTTGGCTGGGGCGGAGGCCAGTGACATGATCTGATCTGTCTTTCCAAAAGACCACTGTGATTGTGAAGGAGAGTATTGAGGGGGTTAGGGGATTGGACAGGTGGAAGAGGACGTCAAGGATGCTAGGTCGGCAGTCCAGGCAAAAGATGAGAGGAGGGTGGCAGCAGAAGTGGTGGTGGTGAACCGCAGTCAGATTCAAGACTGATTTTAAAGGCAGAGTTGACAAAATTTGCTGGTAGATTGGATGTCGGCAGTGAGAGAAAGAGAGGACTCAGGATAATTGCAAGATCTTTGACCCGAGTGACTGAACGAATGAATGCTAGTGCAGGAAACAGGGATGTTAGAAGATGGCATAGGAGCATTTGGAGTGTGGGCGTTGGTTTGAAATCAAGAGATAAGGTGTGTGAGGGGTAAATGACACATAGTGTAGACCACAGAGAGAAAATACTTTTCAACAGAATTCATCAGAAACCTCATCATGCTGACATTTTCTTTAATGACTTTATCTGTGCATGTATTTTATGCCGTAATAGTTTACTTATTATGTAAGAGAGAGTAGCCAGAGTTAGATAGAATAATAGAATTAGTCTTGAAATGTTAACACTTACAGAATATGGGTACAGATTTACTGGTAAAGTCAAGATAAGTTTTTTAAATTTACGGATAATGGGTTAATCTTTTTCCTTGAAAATAAGTAGCACTATGTTCAAGGTTATTTATTATAGCAATGATTATAATGGCAAAAAATAGAGAACTGTTACTAGTAAGATGTCACGCTCAGTTGCTTCAGTCGTTCAGAGTCTTGGCGATCCGACGGAAAATATAGCCTGCCAGGCTCCTCTGTCCTTGGGCTTCTCCAGGCAGGAATACTAGAGTGAGTTGTCATTTCTTCCTCCAGGGGATCTTCCAGACCCAGGGATCAAACTCACATCTCCTGCATCTCCCACATTGGCAGTGAATTCTTTACCACTGAGCCACCTGGGAAGCCCTACTAATAATATACTATATAAATAAAGTATACCCTTGCAACTGAATATTATACCGATATAATAAAAATGAAGAAATTCTCTATGTACTGATACAGAAGAACCTTTAAGATGTATTAAGTGGTGAAAGCAAGGTGTAGAATTGGTATAGAATGTTACCTTTTATCATGAAAAGAATGGGAAAATAAAAATATGTATAGTATCTGAGTTTGCTTATATAAGCAGAAAGAAACTCTGAGAGGATAAATATGAAACTAATCACGGTGTTACTTATGGATGGGCGCTGTGGATGGATGAATTAGGGAGATGGGGATAAGGGTGTGAGGAAGACTTTCCATTAGATATCTTCTTTAATTTTTTAAATTTTTGAACCCTGTAACATCTGTTCAAAATTTTAAATTAAGAAAAGAAACATAACACTATGCAGAATCAAAGAATGACCAGTGTTATTATTGAAAGCACACTGCTGCCAGTGAAACCTTTTTTAAGCAAGTCACTTCTCTGGCCTCTGAGCATCCCCCCAGGAAAGGGGAGGATGAATTTCTATTGTGAACTCTTCCCTCTCCTGCACTTTCCAACCCTGCCTTCTCAGATTCTGCACAGTCTTCCAGCTGGAGTTAAGAAAGAGCCAGAATGTCTGGTTTCTGAGATGAAAGTGATAAATAAGTCATCTTATTATATTTGCTTGGTTGCTTTCTTCTTACTCTGCCAAAGTTCAGTGCTTTACTGCCACTTTTCTCTCATTCATTTATTCAATAAATATTGATTGGGCATCTCCTATGTGCAGTGCACTATATCCTAAATATACAAAGATTAATCTAATTTTTTATTGATCCTCTTAGTATATTAAAAGTATAAGGTGGCAAGGAAATATATACCATCCTCTTTGCAGGTGGGGATGTATACCAACCTCTTTGCATACCAACTGACCTCTTGGTATGGAAAATACACACCAACCCCTTTGCATGGTCCTCAGAAATTGAATCATTGACCTGAAATCACAAGTACTTAATAAGAACAGCATATGCATTTGCCACCTGGATCTAGGAGGCAAAATCCACTTTATTCCATTTCTTTCTAAAGTAATGTTAAGGATCAGATTTCACTTTAAGGGAAGGTAAGACAGCTTGTCTCTTTCCTTACAGTGAGCGCCACTGTGTCTACTGTGGTAAAGAGTTTAAAGTATGTTCTTTCAACTTTTGTACTTAGGTTTGAAAACATTCATTCACTCATTTTTTCATTCCAAAGACATGATCCCTTCCCAGGGGCTAGGTATGATGGTAGATGCTGAGAGCAGTATGAAAATGATTCAGATTTAGGATCCATCTCAAGAAGGTAACATTTAGCCTGCTCATAATTAACTATGATATACATAATACACATCAGAAATGATCCATGCCTTAGGAGAGGTTCAGAGAAAGTGTTCTAAAGAGACGGGTATCAGCTGAGCTGCCAAGGCAACAGGGAAGGCGTCATCTCAGGACCCCAGGCAGAAGCCACTCTGATGGGGTCCGGATCAGACCTACCCCAGATAAAACTGAAGCCTGTGAAAACCTCCTAGCAGGAGAGAAGCTTCTGTATCCAGTGTTCCTGGTGTGGAGCCAAAGGATATATCTTGATTATATACCTTAATTTCTATGTCTTTGAAATACTTTGATAGCACTGATGATAGTTTAGATATTCACTGTTTACTTGAACAGGATGTCACGTGATTAGTAGTAAATACAGCCCCGACTTGTCCTCCATGTAAACAAGGTCAGTAACCCCATTAGTCCAGTCACATAGGTTAAAAAATCTAAAACTTAATTTAAAATAACAGCCAACACTTTTTAATTACATACTGTGCTTACCTACTTTACAAGCATTGCTTCTTTTCATTCTTATATCAAAATTACAAGTTAGAGACACTGTTACTACTGTGCCCATTGTACAGATAGGGAAATAGAGGCTTGAAGAGGCTGTTACCTATAGTCTTACAGCCACTAAGTGGTAGAACTAGAAGTTGAATCCAGCTTTGTCTGATCCCAAACCTGTGATCTTAACTACTGTGCCCCTGGTTTTCAAACTTTGCACACACCAGAACAACTAGAGGGCTTGTTGAAACAGTTTGATGGCTCCACCGCTAGAGTTTCTAATTCAGTAGGGTGGGAGTAGGGTCCAAGAATTTGTATTTCTAATAAGTTCCTGGGTAATGCAGATGCTACATTTGAGAATCACTACTGTCTGCTGTTCTCCTACCAATGGTAGTGTTCCCAATGTTCTATGGAGGAACATGAATCCACTCTCAGCAGATAAATATTTATGCCAATTTTCCCTTTATTGGAATAATCAAGAATTCATTCAAAGTCTTTGAACAGACTGATTCACAGACAATTTAAAGCAAATAACCAATATATTAAAGTTCCTAATTAAATTCTCCTATGAAATGAATATTAAATTTCCTTTCATCAAGGGCAGAGTTGATCTTCCTACATGAATGAAGATTTTTAAATTAGTTGAATGGCATTCTGATCACCAACTTCCAGTAAACATCTTATCCTTCAAACAGAGATATGATACGATAAGTTAAAGCAGGCAAGCTGTCAAACTCTAAAGGCAGCACTGGACAAGCGAGAAGAGATGTTATCCTGGGGACCTCTAAATGAAGGAAAAGATATTTGTCTTACATCCTGCCATGGTCTCTTCTTATAGCATCCTCTGCTTCTCCTTGACGGTATTTATCACACTTGAAAATGTTTGAGTACTATCTCTCATTGATTCTAAATTGTAAGCATTGCATCTGTCTTGTTTACCACCAACTCCTCAGCCTGGTACAGTGCCTGGCAATGTTTGCTGAGGGGCTGACTTATTGCTCTCTACTCCGCAATCTTGCAGGCAACAAATCACAGCCCGGCAGTTACAAAGCTGCCTCGCCAGCTCCAGAGAGAACTTTTCTTACAGAAAATACCGTAAATACCTGTATATTGCAAGGAATGGAGGAGAAAGAACAGTGCGAACGTGCCATAAATCAGAGGCCACATGCTTTTATTGCCCATTGCAAAGCCTTTTCCTGAAGCTCTTCTCTGAGATGGCTTCTTCCGGTTAAACCATTTCTGGGCTAAAATATAAAAAAAAAACACACATCGCTTGAGGAAAGCTACAGCTTAATGAGGCAAAAAATAAAAACATCCTATGAGTCCCATCCAGCTGTGTGGGTATTTCCTGCCAAAAGATGTAGGAGTTGGAGTAGTAGGGGATGTGCCTGAATGTGAATGGATGTTGGAGGCCCAGATGGCTGCAGGCTATATCAGGAAGGACCAGTGACTGTGCTCATTGCTGGGCTCCAGATGACACAGGAGCCATCCCTACCCTTGTGCACCAGGGGGGATGCTGCCTGAGTCATCCCTCTCAGATTCTCAGATCACATATGTCTCTTCTCACTCCCACTGTGCTTGTGATGATACTTCCTGAATTTCAGAGCGCTGGAAGAAGAGTCACAAAGCTTGAGGGCATAGATAGGAAAACCTTTAGATGGAAGCTCAGCAAATACAGTTGACCAGAATACATTTGTAATTTAGTTCAATATTGAGTGGCCAGCATCAGAAAGATGAGTGCCTCTTCTACAGACGGAGACCCTAAGTAAAACTCTTCATTCTGCTAGTTCCTTAACTGATTGACAGGATGGTGTCCATTGGATTATGCCCTAGTGTGATGGTACTGGCCAGTGTGGAAAGACACAGTGAGAAACAGCCTAATAGAATGCATTCACTATCACGTCTCCCTTAAAGATATTTTTAGGACATCACACAGGTGGAGGGCATATCTAGTATCCTTTGGTAGGGTAGAATTCCCTAGGAGGGAAGAGATTGCATTTTAGAAGAGCTATACATGTCCAGAGCAATTGGTATGGTTCCTGTCTTAAAGAAACTAGAAATTATGTAACTAATTAGGATTCGGTGTTCCTAGTTAGTATTAGTAATAGGTATCTTAGGAAAAGGAAACTCACGGTATTCATTTTGTACCAGACTTACTTTTGACTGTATTATGCTGCATTGAGTCTACACACGTTTATTATGTTTTCTTTCTCTTTTTTATGAATTTTGAAAGCCAACTTACATCCATTTGTATCACAAGGTGCAAATAAGCTTATTCCAAAATTTGTGAGCATCTATGAAGTGTGAAGAGCTCTCTGAGGTGACGGCGACCTCATACTCCTGGAACTTGTTTGCAAAGACATGAAAAGTTTATTAAGGGATTCTGAAAAATAGACACATATGCTCCTAATGATCTTGGGCAAATTATGTAATCCTGTTAACTCTATGTCCTTCCTATTAAACTTGAGCAGAATAATACCTTCATTTTGAAAGATTTTTGTGAGGATTAAATTAGATCATAACATGTAATGTATACTTGTCACATAACAGGTTCTCAATTAATGCCTCTTTTCCCTACTAAAACCATGATGTTTTGCCTAAATGCTTCTGACTTAAACTTTGCTTCCCAAAAAATGGATGTTTCAGGTTCTCTGTTAAAGATAAGGGAATGGATGTTTAAACACAAATTTCATTTTATCAAGCCTCCAACCTAAGTCAAAAGGAAGTTGAAAAGGGAAAGGGGAATCATAAGTGAGTTTCCTTCTAAAAAAAGAAAAGGATGAAGAAAGAAGAGCCATTGGAAGAAGAGAGAGCCAGTTCAAATTAGAAGCAGAGAGATGGTAACCACGATAGATTCTTCCCAGATCAGAAGCTTGGGGCTCCCTCTTTCCTATTTAGAGTATCTGGCTCCAGAAAACAAATTTGGGAGCAGGAACCTACAAGGGCTGTTCCTTATTCTTTTTGCCGATGGGCATCGGCAAAGCTAAGAAAGATAATTAGCTACAGCTAATTTCTTAGCTACAGCTAAGAAAGTCTATTCTAACATTTAAATGTTCAAAGGAAGTTACATCTAACCATTTCAAGGAAGTTATTTGCTGTTTGCTTATTTTTCCATTTTTCATTTCAAAGAGAGTTTAGTGAAAGCCCTTGCTAAGCTTGTCGTCCAATACAGGGAAATATAATGTACTTATGTCCCTACCATGAACTCCTCACTCAGTGGCAGCCTATCCTGTTTGCACACAAATTACTCAGATGGAAATAAGCATTCTCCTAGATGCTGACCCTGCAGCTTCTACATGCAAGCACATAGAGCCTGAGTTCCATTAAGTGTTGACTCAAGTGTTGACTCAAGTGTGCCTGTGAAGTCTCCCCATAACATTCACTGATATAGATCTGTCCCTTAACAAGGAGTAGCTCTGGCTGGGAAAGTTTTCATGAGCCTAAAACCTATTTCCATTTAATTCCTGTTTATCAAGTACCTAGAGGGAGGCAGCTTCCTGTAGTAGAAGATCTTTAGCTTCAGAGTGAAACCAACCCTGATTGAATCCCACCTTGCCACTTCAACCTTCAGTATCACTATAGGAAGTATTAGGACATACTTTTCTGGGGTGTTTTAAGAATTCAATTTGATCGCTAACATAAAGAATTTGGCAGTGTATCTTGTTACCTACCTGACCTTGCCTTCCCCTTTGTGCTGGTAATTGTAGTATACACAAATGACAAATACACAAAAGACAGAATATACAGATGTGAAGTCACAGAAGCATACAATGAGATGGTACTTGATCAAGTCCTCCTATCTGTGGAATGTGCTTCCAAACCCACAGCTGGGCTTGAGCTGGCCTGAAATATGGAGTATCTTAGAGAATTCAGTCAGACTTGAAGACTGAAAAAAATTTTCAGATATTTTCATTTCAGAGGACCTCTTTTGTTCTCTACAGCCTGTGGATGTCTCATGAAGTATACACAAATACATACCAATCGTAGCATAGTGCTCATATCACTTAAAAACGATGATATCTCTTGTCTTGCCTGAGAGAAAGACAAAAGAGCAAGAAAGAAAGAAAAGGAAACTAATGTCAAACACCCACACCTTTCACTCCCTTGGCTGTGTTCTTTCACACAGCCCTGTAAAGTAGGAATTCACATTCTAACAGATGAGAGCAGAGAAGCTCAGAAAGGCGACTTTACCCAAAGTGACACCCTCAGATGTGGAAGTGCTGAGATTTAAGCCTAGGCTTTCTGCCTCTTGGTCCAGAGAGAGGCAGAAAGGAATCATTTCAGTGACACTATAGAAGTTGCTGTGTCGTGGTGCAGTCAGGACTTTTCCTGTCAAGCTATCCAGCGCGGAACAGAAGAGTGAACATGGGTTTGGGAGTCGAATGGGCCTGTGTCCCAATCCTGGTGCTTACCTTTCCCACAACCCATGTGGCCTGTTTAACGATAGAAACTTATTCACACACGGCTACTTGGAATCCATACAAGGAAGAAATAAACTGCAGTGGAAATTCTGAAGTATCACTAAATAGAACCTAGCAGTAGTAGAGGGCATGGCTAAGAGTATAGTTTCAGTGTTAAATAAACTTGACTTCTAAATGAGAGACAATAAAACGCAGAGCCTGAGGTCAGACTCTGGGCTCCTGTCCCAGTCTGAGACTTAATAGCTCTCTCTGCTTAACTCTCTTTGTCTCAGTTTCTTCATCTGTAAAATGGTTAAAATAAAAGTATACACCTCAAAGGATCGTTGTGACCTAGGCACTGTTGAAATAGATGTAAGGTATTCAGCACAGTACCTGGTACATTTTAGATGCCCATTAAGTGATTATTATTACTACTAGTACTATTACTAGGTACCTGTCTTTGGGCAAGTTATTCTCTCTGGGTTTCAAGTACCTCTCTTCTAAAATGAGGATATAATCATACTTCAAAGAAATTTTTATGAGAATTCAGCTGGAAATAATAACACGCTTAATACCATTTGGATAGCTCTTTTAATTAACTAGATGCTTTGAGGTTCATCTCTTCTTTGTTGACACTCTTCAGATAAGTTTACAGTTCTGAGTAGTTTCCCAAGAATTAGAAATTGCTCTTTTCATTGTTAAACATTAAGTAAAGAATTGTTTTATTCTTGGAGGTGTCAAAGTGAAGAGCACATCTAATGCACACAGCCATCTTCTCGAGGGGTGACTCTCCTCATATTGCTCAGGAAATTGTTTAACTCAGGAAGTCAGAAAATGCTTTCTACCTTCCTCCAGGCAGAACACATAATCACTATATTTCCACATGAGACATCATTGAAATTTTCAACTTTTTCCAATAATCATCAAAAATTGGGTGATTTTCTGCATATCTTTCACCACTGAGTTAATCTGTGTTGGTTTCAATATCACTGAACAAGAATGTACTGGTCCTTCCTTCAGACATCTTTGATTAAAGTTACTTTCTCCTCTTTTATTATATATAACCTCTACGTCAGTGGGTCTCTCTGAATCTTAGGATCAAAATAAGGTTAACTAGAAGCACTCCTGTGCTATGAAATTCAATGTCTCTCCATCCCAGCACCACTTCACAAGGTTTCTGCAAATTCAGGGGACACTAAGTGTTCTAGCAGCTTCCCTGGTGGCTCAGTTGGTAAAGAATCTGCCTGCAATGCAGGAGACACAAGTTCAATCCCTAGGTTGGGAAGATCCCCTGGAGGGCTAAATGGCATCCCACTCAAGTATTCTTGCCTGGGAAATCCCATGGACAGAGCAGCCTGGTGGGCTACAGTCCATGTGGTAGCAAAAGAGTCAGACACAACTTAGCAATTAAAAAACAAGTGTTCTGGCTCTGAGATCCTTCTTCTGCTTTAACATTGGTTCTTATGGATTTTCAATAGTCCATTCAACCTATGCTGTGTCACACTGTTCTGGGCTCTTCATATGTGGTACAAAGCAAAACATACAAGTCATTTCTCTGTTTTCTCTCCTTCTTCCACACCTTATCAGTATGAATGTGGAACATGGCTCTATTCCTTGTACATGTGTATGCTCGGTCATGTCCGACTCTTTGCAACCCCATGGACTATAGCCCACCAGGCCCCTCTGTCCATGGAATTTTCCAGGGAAGAATACTGGAGTGGGTTGCCATGCCCTCCTCCAGGGGATCTTCCCGACCCATGGATCAAAGAATCTTGTGTCTTCTGCATTGACAGGCAGATTCTTTACCAACTGTGCCACAAGAGGAACATGGCTCTATTCCTCAATTACAAGCAAAAATGTTGCATCTTACAGAAGGTACCTGTGTCTCTAGCAGATATAACTGGAGGTTTAGGGATGTAACTTGAACAGGAAAGAGGTAGAAGAGAGGACTAAATTGCCACCAAATTAATCTTTTTAGTTATGCAGAGGGTTTTTTTTTTTTAAGATAATCTTCTATCCTTTCTATTTCAAATTCCTACTATGTTTTAATCCAAAGTTAATGTGATTTCCACACCTCCATAACGGGTTTTGCAGAAAATATGAAAAGAGCCTGTGGATGAGTCATAAACTCATAATAGCCCTTCCCTTGGCTACTACAGTGAGATCAAAGGGCTTTAAATTATCATGGGTAAGGACTCCATGAAATTTTTAGCCAGGAGCCAAGATTTCCAATTTCTGCTCAAGGGAGGAGGAGTATGGGAAGGAGGTGCTGTCATACCTCTGCAACCCAGGTTTAGGAGAAAACCTCAGCAAGTCTAAGGCAGATAGGACTGCGTATCATCTATCCATCTCCCCATGCCTTCCTTCATTTGTTCACTCAGAGAGCCTTCATTTAGCGCCCCTGTGCCCACAAGACACTGTGCTTGTGGCAACACAAAACAGTGTGAGACTCTTGTGTCCAGCTTCAGGGAGATCACAGTCTAGACCTCAACTAAGAAAAAAATGTGATTAAGCAGGATCTGGACGAAGGCATTGAATTCAACATGTAGAGATAAGGAGATGGGACTTCCAAGTGAAGAAATCAGTCTCTGCAGAGACACGGAAATTTGCATCCATACAGCCTTCACTGGCGTGGTGAGTGGTGCAGAGTAGCTGGTGAGAGGGAAGCTGCAGGAGAGGAAGAGATGGAGGAGAATCCTAACCAGGGAAACAGGCACAAAGAGCTCCTTCTCTGAAGAACATTCCTGAATGCCGTGCAGCTCTTAGAGCCTGGACTGTCCTCTGTCGAAATTTGATTCCCTGTAGGAAAACTGACATTATAAGAACTGTGTTTGCACTTAAGGCATCAACTTTCTGAAACCAAGTTAATCAAAGGAAAGACCCAGTTCATATATTTTTGTCAGCTATTGCTCTTGACTCTGCAGTCACAAATACCAGAGAGAAACCATATTCATAAAAGACCCCAGCATATGAAATACCTAATTTCAGTGTTCATTTTGGAGAAGGGGAAAAATATAAAAATATTCACATGGTATGATATGATTTTTAAATAAAACTATATATCTTCACAGAATTTAAACTGAAAAATAAAAGAGTAAAATTTTATAGTACCAAGTAAAATAGATCTAAATAGACAGTAATCCATAATAGAGAAATACAAGTTAAATCTTTCAAAACCTGTCAGTCACTTTCTTTGTTTACTATGACATAGTTCGTATTATTGTTGTAACTGAAACCCTATGATATTAAAATATCCAGAGTCAAGAAATGCATTTCTATTTTCAATTAAATCTTCTCTAAGAAAATAAGCATGCAAACAACTTTATTTTCACTTTTCAAAGAAAAGGTCAACATAACTCTAAGCCTACTGAAAGAAACTTTTTAAGTTGTTGAAAAGGTCAAGCAGAAAAAAGTATTTCTAGAATTTCTACATTTTGATGACTTTAATATAGGAAGTTCTACAATCCAGTATGCTAAATTTTTACTTAAATTTAAAATCTCTTAAAAGACATTTGCAATAAGCTTTTTACAAACATCTATTACGGATGGAAATAAAACTAGAAAATGAACCTTTTTATTCTGTTGAATAAATTAGCCATGATACATATATATATAGTAGTATATAACATATATTATATATATATTTAAATACAACAGCACATGTGTTTATGACATACATAAATGTGTCACAGCTAGAAGCAACTGTGATCTGTAATGAACCAAGGGAAAAAATAGGAAGTAAGGCTTTAAAATAACTAAACTTTGGTGGTGACATTTGAGGAAAAACAGTGTTTAAGTATAAGAAATTAAAAAGAAGTCTTTGCAGTTTTTTGAGTCTGGTGAAATAATACAAGGTTTAAATTAACAAAAACACTCAGAACTATTTGAGTGTTGAAATTTTTCATCACATCAAGATTAACTGAAAGGGGAATAAAAGCTTTTGAGCGTCAGACCTTTCTAAATTGTATTAATGCTTCTTTCCATGTTACTAAATACAATAACTCTATACCTAATTCTTTCTTTGACGAATTGGGATATTACAATCCTCAGGGCTATTACTCAGTGTATCTCTCCTTACTGAATGGTACCCAGATGTAATTGTCAGAGATGGGCTGAATGTATACTGAGTATGGGGCACAACCTGGAATCTTTAGTATCCTTCAAATGAGGTTATTTGTTTGTAAATTAATTTTTTCTTCTAGTCATCACATTTTCTTGAAAAATTAATTGAGGATACTGGCTAATTGGGTTTTGGTTTATTATAACTGAACAGATTGTAAGTGACTAAAAGGAAACAGTGTGATATTGTTAATCTGTGGGGGAGGGAAGACTAATGGTGAATTTTCAGACAAATAAATTTTGATAGATTTAAACCATTTTGAGCTTTCTTCAATTTAGTATTAGGAGGAATAGCTTAAGTGGAGAACCTAAGACCTTTTATATTTTCTGGGAACCTTTTAAAAGCTTAATAAACTCTGGCATATGTTGATGTGATAACAACTAGGATCTTAGAGAAATTAACTTCTTCTATACACATAACATCTATCTAGAATTAGAATCAATTTCAGTCTATCTAATGAAATATCAGTATCATGTAGTTGCTTTTCTCTTTGAACCTATTAAACCATAATGCATTATTTAGAAGGTTGAAATGAGTTCAGGCCAAATCTCTTTTAAATGTTAATTTAATCTCTTTTGATAATGTATCTGAGATTCAGGAGAAAGAAAATGTACAGGATAGCAGAGAATTCATCTATAACAGATTGAGAAAAACTTCATAGGCAACTTAAAATTAATATTATCAAATCATTCTTCTGCTTATTTATAGTGACTTGAGACACAGATTATAGATATATTTCCAGTATAGGTGATATAGGCAATCTGCCTAAAATAGAGTGTAGAAATGACTCAACACCTCCATGAACTCAATGGCCCACCAAACTGTTCTACTCCTTCAGAATTAGGAGCAAGACATGAAGGTGGTGCCTATTTATAATTCATTAGACAAACCAGAGAGCTCGTTAGTAGAAAGACATACTTTTGGAACTGCTAGAACTGTTTTGACAGTTTTAAGGTCCTCTATGTAGAATCCTTTCTTAGACTTTGAAAGTTGAAAGTCACCTTTTTTACTGTGATTAAATAACTTTGGTTGAATGGGTTTCATAATATGGCCCTACACTTGTCAGCCTTTGAGCACACAGCACTGTCTGTGAGTTCATCGGCAATCTAATGGTACCTTGGAATACCTTCTGGTCAGATCCAGACTTGCCTTGTTTTCCTATTGTTAGGGAAAGTTCATTAACTTTTTCATTTCATTAAGTGTAGCCTTATCAAATTATTCTTTTAAAATAATAATTAGCTCTTGAAGATACTGTAGACTCCCAAATACATGTAGAAAATAATTTACTTAGCTAATGGGATTTCACTGATTTATAAAATTATTAGTGGATATTGAATACTCACTTTTACATGTTATCTATTTGATCATCACAAAAACCCTGCAAAGTCAGTGAGGCAGTTATTAATACTAATCTCACTCTCCAATTGAGAAAACTAAGCTCTCAGCCTTAAGTTACACAAAAATGCAAAATGTTGTTTTTATATCTCAGACCCTGGGTTTCCAACTTCATATCCCATGCTTTATCAACACAGACCACACCTAACTAACCTCAGTAACCACATATGTATAAAGCCATGTTGCCACACACTGCTGGGTTAGGGTATCCCGTGACAACTTGATGGAATTATACCAGAGAAAAATTTGAAACTTGATGACTATTTCTTTCCTGTTCCAGTTTGTCAGTTGAAGGAGAAACTCAAAAAAAAGAAATACAAAATATAGAGAATGGGCCATGAGACTAGGCACAAGGTAAATATTGACTTCAAAACCTCTAGAACATTGACCAGCCAGAATGGCCTACCTGGTTGTCCTCCTAATCCTCCTAATCCAGGCTTTCACCTTCATGGTTTCAAAGCATGCAGTAGGAGAGAGAATTGAGAGATTGTTTTTTTAATAAGCTCTTAAATGGAAGCTTCAAGAGCAAGTTTCATTTATCTATTGTTATAATTATGTGTCCTACATTTGAAATTAATCAAACTGTGATTTTTGCCAGAAAGTTTGACATCTCAGCAAACTGAACTAGTACATCATCTGTATAACAATAGAAGTGTGAGTTGTAGATTAGATGATTAGAAAGACATTCAGGCACTCCAGGGATCCTGATTCATTTAAAGTCCCTTGTGGACATCAACCCAGGTGACGTCTTCATTCTGTACAAGCTGTAAGCTCTACCCCTACAGTAAGCTGCAGAGATATTAGCAAGAACCTTTGAAAAAAACTACCTGTGATACATATTATTTTCCACTTGTTTTATTTTTTCAGTTATTCTGTGTATGTACATAACCATTATATATTGATATTTAGCTGATGTATGTATTATCTAATTGAAGTCTCTAAAAGTTATATAATTTAATAAACTTTTAATTGGGAATTAATTTAAAAATTTGGAAGCATTCAGATTTCAAAATCAAAAGAAATTTGTTTTTCACAAGAAAATTCTTTTCAAGAAGTTCCAAATGTATAATCTGAGGTTATGTGGCTAAGAGCTCAATTCAAGTTTGGGAATGAACACACAACTCCTGTTGGCACTGGCTGACCACTCCACTCCAGGCATAGTCTTCATTTGAATTTCTTTTAGGCAATACTTGCTGACACTTACTTAGGTCATAGCCCCAGATGGGATATCACCAAAGTAGCAATTCTGGCCACCTGGGTTTAGCATTTCTAGTTTCCCATATCTAAGAAATCCTTTTGATCAGATTAGAAATCACAGAAGAAATTAACTGAGAAGGCTTAAAATAAAATAAACCTGTAATTGAATTGTCTTGGGATATTTTTAAACAGTTTACTCAGATACAAAAGTAAGATTACTTTGTAATCACAGGGAGTTGTTTCATTATTGTAATAGTTAACTAGGGCATCCATAACAAAGTGCCACAGGCTGGGTGGCTTAAACAACAGAAAGTTATCTGCTCACAGTTCTGAAGACTAGAATTCTGAGATTAATGTGAGAGAAGGATTGGTTTCTTCTGCAGTTTTCTGCTTGGCTTATAGACGGCTGTCTTTTCCCGGTGTCTCCATATAACCTTTCTTCTGTGTCCTAATTTCTTCTTATAAGAATACTGATCATATTGGATTAGGATCCACCCTAACATCAATACTCCATTTTAACTTAATTGCCACTTTAATAAAGATCTTGTCTCCAAATACTGTCACATTCAGAGCTGCTAGGGGGTTAGGCCTTCAGGGTATGATTTTTTTTTTTTTTTTTTTTTTTTCTGCCCACTTTCAAAGCAAATGGTTTAATATTTCTGTCAATCTGTATCTCCTTTGGTTTGCATACAGGATAGAAACCACTACTAGCTAGCTCTGAAAAACAGGGTATGATTTTGCAGGGACATAATTCAGACCATAACAGTTATAATCTCAACTCTTTAGAAACTGGTTTTTCATTATCCCTGGTGGCCAGATTAAGTATCCCAGTCTTGCATTGGATTCTTGATTTCTGTGCCTTATTAGTCCTTTTTGATTTGGGTTGTCCCAACCCTGGTCTCTTATCCATACTGTGATTTTTCTCTGCCTCTGTTGCTGTTACTGAAATACCTTGACTACTTTCATACCTACTGCCTTCTTTTGTTCCTTATGGCGTCTGTACTCAAGTTCATTCCAGTGTTGTCTATAATAACCAAAAACTACAAACAACCCAAATGCCCATCAACAGTTGAACAGATAAATTGTGGTATATTCAGATGACGAAACACTATACAGAGGAGGGAATGTGATAACTATTGCTACTTAACTCCATGGATGAATCTCACAAACACAGTGTTATATCTTTTGCTACCTCCTTCATAAGGACACTTAGACCACAGAGTCCATGAACTCAGCAGTCACAGTTCAGTTCAGTTCAGTTGCTCAGTTGTGTCCAACTCTTTGTGACCCCATGGCCTACACCATGCCAGGCCTCCCTGTCCATCACCAACTCTCGGAGCTTACTCAAACTCATGTCCATCGAGTCGGTGATGCCATCCAGCCATCCCATCCTCTGTCATCCCCTTCTCCTCTCAACTTCAATCTCCCAGCATCAGGGTCTTTTCAAATGAGTCAGTTCGTCCCATCAGGTAGCCGAAGTATTAAAGTTTCAGCTTCAGCATCAGTCCTTCCAATGAATATTCAGGACTGATTTCCTTTTGGATTCACTGGTTGAATCCCCTTGCAGTCCAAGGGACTCTCAAGAGTCTTATCCAACACCACAGTTCAAAAGCATCAATTATTCAGTGCTCAGCTTTCTTTATAGTCCAACTCTCACATCCATACATGACTAGTATTTATCAAGTACCTACCATTGCCAGGCATTGTGGAAGTGCTTTCATACATACTCTCATTTAATTCTCACAATTTTATGAAGTAGCTAGGTAGTATTTCTATCCTACTTTCAGAAGGTAAAATGAAGCCTTAGAGAGAATAATTTATAAAAGAGAGAGCTGAGATTTGAAATTTCTGCCTTCTGACTCCAGTCCCAGTATTGGTGCCAACCTCCCACATGGCCATCCTTCTTTCCCTTCCATTGACCATGGAGGCTTAGCTGGCTCTATACACTGTTAATCTCATGGCCACACAGTGACTGGGGTTCCCCACTCCAAGGTCTCTTCATACTTTCCCTAGCTCCTCTCCACAGAGTAAGAAAGACTGTTAATCCTTTTAAGGAACCAGAAGGCATTAGGGAGGAGCCAACTCACATATTGCCTATGACCCCCAGAGGACTACCAAGATAAGCAGAGATGCTACAGTCTGATCCATAGTGTGAGAACAGAAATGGTGAAAGCCTCAGCTTCTCTCTTAGAGCTGTTTCAGGTAAGTCAGGTAGATGGAGTACCTTAGCTCAGAACTTTTTGGCTAGTAGCTTGTGAATTTAACCTACTTTCTGTAATTTAGTTTTCCTAAGTTATATCAACAAAACTGGGGCATTTGGTGACTGGAGAACAAACTAGTAAAAACACTTGCACCTGCCAGAAAATGAATAAAGCTACAAAGAAGGCTACTGAATAGTCAGATTCCAAGTCCACAGCTATTATTCATAAATTAGTAATAGAATTTGCCTGAAATATTCATAAAGGGGAATTCAAGTTCACTAGTTACAAGTCCTTCTCTAGAAAGAAAATGGACAAAGTGCAATTCTACCTCATGACATCTGCATAAATTTGCTATCTCAAATTCAAAACTTTGGTAATAATACATTTACCATATGCTAATGACATCTATTTTTTAAAGGAGGTGGGATTCAATTTCTATGCTCTAAGATAACAACAGTCAACATTTAAAGGCTTCCAATTTGGTAAAGGAATGGAATTCCTTCTTTTGACTTGGGAAAAAAAAAGAAGTGTAAGTGTTAGTCACTCAGTCCTGTCCACCTCTTTGCAACCTGATGGACTATAGCCTGCCAGGCTCCTTTGTCCATGAGATTCTCCAGGCAAGGATACTTGAGTGGGTAGCCATTCTCTTCACCAGGGGATCTTCCCAACCCGGGGACTGAACCCACATCTTCTGCATTGCAGGCAGATTCTTTACTGTCTGAGCCATAGTAAATAGATTTTACTAACTAGGGGCAAGAGGTTGGGATGTGTGTATGTGCTCAGTTGTGTCCAACTCTTTGTGACCCGCCAGGCTCCTCTGTCCATAGGATTTCCCTGGCAAGAATCCTGGAGTGGGTTGCTATTTCCTCCTCCAGGGGATCTTCCTGACCCAGGGATCAAACCCTCATCTCCTGCGTCTCCTTCACCGCAGGTAGATTCTTTACTGTTGAGCCACCAGGAAAGCCCAAGAAGTTGGGGGATGCATCTAATCACTGAAAAGAAAAAGAGTTTCATAGGTAATCAGTTCAAGGGAACTGTTTCATGATCTTAACCACATATTTACCTACAGGGATTCTTATTCATTATATTTACTTTGGAAAACTTTCCAATCAAGAATAAATGGGAAAGACAAATGATAAATAAGTGTTTTGTACATGGTTCCTGCCAAGTTTCCTTCCCACTAGTCTTCCACATTCTACTATCTTGTACAGGACATCATCTTGGCTAATTACAAACACTGAGAAACCAGACCTCAATACCTCTTCCCCTAACCCCTTCCAGGTATAGGCCTTTTCTCACCTCCCCCTATGCCCTAAAACACCACGGATTCAGCAGAGTTTAAGCAGTTATCCATGCTGGTGATGTATGATTCTCATAACACCTTACTTTCTCTTAAGTGTTGGACATCCATCCATTTGTGCACATCAGGTACAAGTCTGGAGTGCTTATATTTGAAAAGAAAAAAAAATAATCTTTAGGATTTTATGTTTTCAGTCATTTTACTTAAAAATACCACCACCACCCCCTGCAAAAAAGTGCCTGTTTTGCAAATCATCTGAGGTATTTAACAATGAATTAAAAATAACAAAGGTAACCCTCTCTGGTGGCTCAGATGGTAAAGAATCTGCCTGCAATGCAGGAGACACAGGTTCGATCCCTGGGTCAGGAAGGTCCCCTAGAAAAGGGAATGGCAACCCACTCCAGTATTCTTGCCTAGAGAATTCCATGCACAGATGAGCCTGGCGGGATACAGTCCACAGGGTCACAAAGAGTCAGACCCAAATGAGCAAGCAGCACACACACATATATAACCCTCTAATTACTGTGGTGTTTTTTCGGTTACATATTCACACAATCATCAAAGTCTTCTCAAGCATAAATATATTTATATAAATATAAATTACAAATTGGGGATTTATCATACTAGAAAGGAAAACTTACCACCACATTCTACAGTTACTTCTTAATTATTAAATATGTATTATTTATGTCATCCTCAGCATAAAGCCAACAAAGTCAAAAGAAAACAATTTTTCTAGACCAGACCACTTTAGGGAGCAAAAGATGCTTGCAGATGCATAATAGAGAAGCTCAATATTAAGGTGAAATAGGTTCCAAATAATTTAGAGTGACATTAATCAGAGTAAGCCTAATAATAAAATTTCACTAATTGAGAACTGTTATAGATGATTGGGAACTAAGTGTTGTGACTTTGACCTTTTGTCAAGAAAGCTTGCTAAGCAGAGTAAATAAGCCTGGGGGTAAGGTGGGAGTGAAATGGGGAATGTTTAATCTTCTCCAGAGAACAAACAAATGGTAAATTGTGAGCAAATGGATCTTATTAATTAGATGAAAGTCTTATCTGTCCTTCAGAGCCAATTTTAAGCATCTTTACTTGGCAACACTTTATTAATTTTAATGAATTTTTATTTAGATACTTGAAACTATTTAATTTCTTTAAATGCCTAATTCAGACTGTTTATGTAATTCAAAAATCACCTTCTGTCAAATTTAGCCATATTATGTGATTTCAATATCTTAAATAATTTGAAAAGGTTTTTAATAGTTACTTGTATATACTGAGTAAACTTGAGCCTCTATCACTATACCGAATAATGCAAATATTTCAAAAGAAACAAGCACAACTTTTGCTCACACAGGTAATTTCATCGATAAAATAGTCACAGAACCTTTTTTCTCAATGAAGGATTATATAGCAAGGTGCCCGGGAGAAGCTTAATCTGCATGTACAACTCAGAAATTTTGGGTATGGGGCAATTCTGTTCCTCAAGGGACCCAAGTCCCTTTTCTAAGTGTAATTAGAAAAAATGATAAGGAGTGTTTTGGAACCAATTGGTGACTCTGGTCACTGAAGGCTGATTTGTTTTTTTAAAAAAGAGATATTGACTCGCTTCCTCAAAAGTACTCTTGGATGGTCAAGAAGACACTCTGAGGCAGGAGAGACTAAAGTCTGAGGCCTAATTTTCTGGGGAGAGACAACATTTTAAGAGTCACCATCAGTTTTACACGCCAGTGTGTTCTGCTTCAGGACTAAGTGTTCCAAGTTTTCTGAGTGTGTTTTAAGAACTACAAGATGAGAGCTACTGATTGGGCACCCATTATGATTTGTGAGTGCTTTTAGGGGAGATTCTTTGAATGCTAATAAGAATAGAAAGAGCAAGAATGGTGGTTAGGGGACCTGTCAGGGCAGGAACAGCTGTGATGGAAGTGCTGAAGGGGTGGTGGAAGCAGTCGCTGCCAAAATGGGCCACCCAGACATGGAAGAGAGAGCAGCTTCAGGGACAGCACCCTGACTGTGAGGAAGACAGTACCCCAGGGTCAACTTACATACCAGGCATGCTGAACACAATTCAGAAGGCCCAAGATACTCTTAATAACCCATAAAAATACTTTCATTTTATCTTTCTTAAAAATCAGAATCCCTCAAATGACTTTGTAATGAATTTGTAATATTAATAGCAAATCTGGTCTGGATTATGTTTTTCTTGATTCAGCTTAGTCATATATATACAACCTTCTACATTTTTTAGGGAAAAAGGGTCCCATGAAAGCAAAAGTTTGAGGACCTATAAAAGTCCTAAAGACTACCCTTAATAAAGAATCAATAATCACATTGTTTCCAGCTATAAACAAATCACTGAACCAGTGGTGAATTCATTATGATTTGTGAATTCCACATATGAGTCACAAATTAAAAAGAGAGAGAATTCTGTCCATGCTTCCCAATTATTTACATCCAGATCTGTGCTTCCTTCAGGATGTTTAAAAACAAGGATTGACCAGTTTGTTCAGATTTAGTTCTATTTGTAAATTTTAAAATTTACAAAACATTTTGTTGACAGGGGAAGAAAGAAATGAGTTAAATGTTACTGTAATAGAATGGTTTGAGCCCTACTCTATGTTGGAAGAAATCTACAGGAACACACAACTAGGAAAGGACATAATGTGGTCGGCAGAAATAGCCACTATTCAAGGAATATTGCTCTGACATTTTCCTGTGTTGAAAGAGAAGTTTGAAGAGAGCATGACACTTTCCATGACATTTACCTTCTCGAGTAAAAAAGGTTATCCTGGCTCTGCACATAAAGCAACAAGAATAGCCATCAGAAATTAGCCTTTTTGTGACCAGTTTGTACATGTAAGTCCAGGGTCTGGAGCTTATGAAATATATAATTTTTCAACATATGCAATACTGAATATCATTTCATTTCAAACAGTTGTGCTAAAATGATCCAAATGGCAGGTATTTGTTTACATATATGTTATATATGAGGAAATATATTCAATGCATTCATACTTATAAACCTGATTATAGTTTATCCTTAAAACAATGATAAAAATAATGTTTAAGTTACAAATTCCATAGTAGCAGCAACTAGAAAATTGCTGATGATATACTGAGTCACTCTGAAATTACTTTATTTCATGTGTCCAAAATAGATCTCAGGATAATTCTAGTAAATGTGGCATTTGGTGGCATTGAGTTAGCATTTAGAAAGAATTAGAGAGATGCTAAAACTTATAGATCTCTATTAAGATCTACAGAACAGAAAGAAGTATGTATACGTGAGATGCTTAGGTTGGTTTTCTATGAAAATAGTAGAAACAAACACATTTTTTAAGAAATGTGCTCATGAGTGCAGTTACGGGTGGCTGATTTTTACTGACCATTTCCGCCTCACAAAGCCAGATGGAGAGAGAACAGAGTGGTACACAAGGAAACACACAGGCTGGGCGGTGGGCCTGGGTTCCCATCCTGGATTAGCTTTCAGGCCTTGGCTAAACCACACCGTACTGTCTCTGAGCCTCAAAGCCCACAACTGTCTAGCAAAGACAATAATACCATCTACCCCACAGAGTTCTCATGAGATCAGATCAATAAAAACAGGCAAAACACCCAGCAGCGTGCTCAGCACACAGTAGCTTCTCCAAAGAGGTTAGATCCCTTCCCTGCAAGACAGACCTGGAGCCAGCACCTCATCTGAGGATACCTGATACCTTCACAGCCTGATATCCAGCCCAAGATTCTGTGACTTCCAGTGTTTTCTGGGGCTTCCCTGGTGGCTCAGATAGTAACAGAATCTGCCTGCAATGCAGGAGGCCTGGGTTCCATCTCTGGGTCAGAAGTTCCCGTGGAGAAGGGAATGGCACCCAACTCCAGTATTCTTGCCTGGAGAATTCCATCTACTCTGTTTCTTACATTCTATATTAAAAAAACAAAAGCGGGCCAAAATTGAGTTTTCATAATAAACGTTAGTGTCACTTACTGTACTCCCTGTGTTTCATTCATTTATGCCTGGTGTTATAATAGAAATTAAAAGATTATTCTCAAGAATTCTTATTTATTAGAAAAGCTACTATTTTATATATTTCATTTGTGAACAAACAAAATGATAAAAGAAACTTTAAAAAATCAAAGAATTTTCTCCAGCAAATCACACAAAATGAAAGACATTTCCCTTTATGCTGATACTGTTTTCCGAACAGTCAAAAATATCTCAAGAGATTAAATGAACAAGCGGAAAAAGGTGATTTTGAAGTATTATTTGAAAAGAAATGGGCTGAAATAATTTCTGGAGGGTGTCATGATGTGATAATCAACTTGCAAAGTCTCACTGTTCTTTTCTGCTGTGGCTAGAATGATGTTGAAGCATACTGGCTTAATGTAATCTAAATCCATTTATATGCTTGAGTGTATAGTCAGTATATATTTCCTTTATGCTTGTTGTTTCAAATAATAGATTAATATTGATCTTTTGGTGTAGTTATATTTAGAAAATTAAACTTGAAGTATGAATAATTATGTGTATTTCTTTCTTACAATGTTTTAAGTCACTGAATTTAAAAAAGAAAAGTAAAACCTGCACAGTTGTATTACTGTCAGTCCTACAGAGC
The DNA here is from genome assembly GCF_019320065.1 of Cervus canadensis. Lineage (NCBI taxonomy): Eukaryota > Metazoa > Chordata > Mammalia > Artiodactyla > Cervidae > Cervus > Cervus canadensis. The sequence goes on from NC_057392.1 coordinate 62,797,682, forward strand.
TGCTGATAAGCCAAGGTGTATAGTTTCATGAATTGCAAACTCAGTTACCTGCCAGGTTCTGAACTCTAGAAGCATTATCCCAGAAGATAAATGGACAAGTCAGAAATAACACAACTTGATTTTAAGATAAAATCTTGATTTTAATTTTTAAGGTAGAGGTGGCAGTATGACCTGGGGGGATCTTGCTTTGACATGTAAGCGCATTCACATGACTTGGCAGTGGTTTTAGACACTCTGTCAGGAACTGTGGACATGTCACGTGGCCAACTTTCCCACTCTGTTCTGGGGCTGTTCCACACTTCCGCAACAGTGAAGTTCATCAGGTAATAACTCAAAAGCCAAGAGGCTGTAAAGGAAACAAAGTTGCTAGCAGGCACTAACCTGGGTGTCATGACTTTTTTCAGGTAGTAGGTGTAACCTTGAAGAAAAAGTGGCACTGTCTTCAAAAAAGTGACCTGACCCTGGCTTTGGTGGGTTTTTCTGCAAGAAATAAAAAGCACCGCATGTGTTTATTATATATCCTTTCTAGCTGACCACTGCTTTGTTCTAGAGTTCAGCATGAAAGGACTACTTTTTGTTTTGGTTTGGTTTTGTTTTAGTGAAATGGCATGTCCGTTGCTAATTCTAGCTATTATAGTTGCACATGTGAAAAATACCTATACATAGTTTACGGATTGGTAGCATTTCAAATAAATAGGATAATTGAAATACTGACCTGAAAGTTTTTGAGATGCTTATCAATTGATTTTTTTCTTAGCCCAAGGAAATAATCTGAATTATTTTTTAAATTATAACTTGTAACATTAGATATGTTTTTAAAATATATTAGGAATTTAATATAAGCATGCCACTTTGTTTATTGCTATATTATTACACTTCTTGGAGCATGGAAAGAATTCTTCACAAATGATTTTGCTCTTTTGAAAAAACACGCTGCAAAAATATGTTAAACTATATAAAGTTTGTAAATGAGTGTAGCTTATAAAGACATACTGAACTTATTGTATATAATGTTTTATCCAAGTAATTTTTACATTTTGAAAACATGTCAGATAGTTCAGCAGTGCCATGAATCATTTTCCAGAATTCAGAACTGTATGTATATTAGGAAGATGACAGTGCTTTACTAAAGGAAAAACCTGGGATCATTATGTACCCCAATTTGTTATGCAGTTAACCGTTTCCCTTTATTCTTCCAGAATTCAATTAATCTAAGCATTGTAGCCATATAAACTTTTCAGAACACTTAAATTACTGCTGTTATATCTGCTCAATAAAATCTCTTATAGTTGATATTATATTGTAGAAATAACACATTATTTTTCAATAGTGCTAGTTCTTAGGATAACAAACCAAAGAAACAAGCTTTCAGCATGGTAAAGAGATTCACACAATTTTAAATATAGTAACTAGACAAAGTTTTTCTTGGTTCTCATAAATAAAAACTGCCACACGTTACATTTTAGAAAGGCAACGCTTGAAAAAAATGGATGTTCTGCTTCCTAGAGTCAACCTACCTTCTAAATACTTAAAGCCCTGTGCAAACCAAAGATAATAATGTAAGTCTATCCTTTTTAGTTGCATAGAGACTATCAAGATTTATTAATCTTTAGAGTTAATATTGACCCTAGCTCTTAACTTCCTTTCAGACAACGGACCCTCATATGTCCATTTTTGTTTCCTTGCCTGTGGTATCTCTGTATGCTGCATCTGTATTTTACATAAATTTGCAACACAGATATTCACATTGTACCTAGTATAAGGTGGTTTTCTTCAGGGAGGCTCTGCCCACAGACTAAGGACAGTGGAAGTTTTTGTTTTTAAAGTGCTTAAAGATGATTTAATTTTTACATAGTATGAGGTGTTGCTAATTGGGTTGGGAAGGTGATATTTTGTTTTCTGGGTTTTTTTTTTTTTCTATTATGCCCTATCTACCCTCAAAAACATAATAATCTGGTAAACTAAAACCATAGAACGCCAGCATACCCCTTTACAGTCCATAATTATGTTTGTGTGAGACCAAAAATTTGTACATATCAGTATATCAGTGCCTCTATCATTAATCATCCTTTATTTACATGTGGATTTATGAGATTCTCCAATTAAAAGACATTTCTAAAATTCTATTAACATTTTTTGATCTCAAGAACATTGAGAGTTGCATTTTTTTCCATAGTACCTCCCCCAAAATAAACAAGCTGGGTGAATTTCTGTGACTTTAGGCTGCTGAAGAATTTTTAGAGGTTTTATGACACATTTATTTTTGTGCCCAATCCAATCAAAAGTGACAGACTCCAGAGACCACCCAGCAAAATTCTTCCCTGGGAGTGAGACATCTGATCCTAATCCCTATCCTAGACTTTAAACTGTCATTTAAAACACTTAGAGATTATACAGGAATAATTTTAAATGAACAAAACAGGCACTCCATAGTGTTTTAAAATCAATACTATAAAAATTGTCAAGTCATGTAAATTGCCTTAAAATATATTACACATATAAAATACTATGTTAAAATTAAATATAATATGTCAGCTGTAAAGGTGGAAAAGTAGCTAACTAAAAAGTTCACAAATAATCTTTTTTCAGATTTCATGTGTTTTCTCCTCAGCCAAAAGCCTCAAGATTCACTTGCAGCAGCCTACCTCTTCATTTATGTTGGATTGCTCTTTAAACATTAGAATATCTTGTGATAAATAATAAGTTAAACATTTCTCCTGACACAAGTCATTGTTGATTTCACTGTTATAGGGAAAAGGCTCTAGGGCGGCAGATAAGGCTGTTGCCATGGTGATGAAGGAGATACCGAGGGAGGAGTCTGCTGAAGAAAAGCCCCTCCTTACTATGACATCACAGGTGGGCAGACCCTTAGGGTTCCTGTAGGAAGCTGACATATGTTAATATATCAGATATTGTGATTTTTAACTAGAAAAAAAAAAACATTAACTCGATCCAATTTTTAAAAAAACATAGTTTCAATGAAACAATTATACAGTATAAAACGAAAACCAAAATTACTTAAATGAAAATTCCATCATTTAGTTACATATTCGTGTGTATTAATTTTCATTACTCAACTTTAGTTAAGAAAAGAAAATGTATGTGCAAGTAAAACATGTTGCTTCTTTATAAAGGAGTCTTGTTAACTTGGGAAAGTACAATTAAGATAATGGTACATTTGAACAACAACAACCAAAAAAAATTCCTATGGATAAATACAACTTATATTGCATACATATGTCAGTTTACCAGTAGAATATCTAAATTTTCTTAAATGTTAAATATATTTATGTTGTGACTATGCATACTACATATATGTCTATACATATTTATGTGGATGACTAATTTACAGGAATGAGCCAGAAGTCCCTGAGTCCCCATGCAGAAAATGGCATTTGTGACCCTTCTATTTGGTGACCTTGGCAACAAAAATATCATCTCTATTAAAAGCACATGAGGGCCATTTTCAGCATTTATTATAACAAGTATAGAAAAAGGTTTGTATTTGTATGCAAAGACATGCCGACAGTGAATCCTGTATGTCCTCAGGGACTTTTGAAACACCCTGTAAAATCCACATACATATGTATAATATACTCATCACCACTCTGTGGAACTATCAGTTTTAAATTCTTAAATGCAAAATATTTTTACTTGCATTTATCTTATAATTTAGATTAGATTGTTATATTAAACATTTCTTTTTTTTCCATAATGCAATAGTAAGTGCAGTGATTCAGTCCCAATTATATGAACATGTCTCAATTTAGAAAAATGTCCATTTAAATTCCTCATGAAAGGCATTTATATCAAAAGCTAAATTATGGCAACTTATTTTTAGAATAGCATCAGATCACATCCCCAGCTGCTGCCAACATGTGTGGTTTTATTTTATTCTAAACACTATGTTGTAAGTAATGAAAATTATAACATATTACATCAAAATGGAATAATAAAAGTTATTGAAGATTCCCAGGACTTTGGGATAATCTTATGTTGTGAGTTTTTTTTTAGTTTTTGGTTTTTGTCTTGTTTTATCCAAAAGAAGAGATACTTCTTGCCAATGACACAAGTAATTGTTGGAAAGAAATTTGCTTGATATTTACCAAGGCCTCCATTCTTTAATTAGTTTACATAGTAAAACATGTACAGTTTTACATTGATTTCCTGCCCTTTTAGAATCCATGTCCAAAATATACAGTCCACAGTTCCTCAGGTAAATGCTATGGGAGGTGAGAACTACTTGGAATTCTCGGCTAATGGTAGAGCCATATTCACCAGTAGATAAGACCTTTCCAAATTTGCAGTTGGCGTAATTGTGCTGCAACAAATATTTCAGGACATTAGAATTTAGGACAGGTTCTAGTGCCTAGTAATCCTTTTCAAATGTCCAAAATTACCTTAATAACCTAAACTAAATTTAATGCAAAATAAGAATTCGGATTTTTTCTTTTAATCAGAAAAGCAACTGTGATTATTACCATTTTCTCATATTCAGAATATTTGTGTGTACCAAGTTCCTTCTTTAATCCCTGTCTAATGTTGCATTAACTGTTTTTGAAGTAATAGTTACAATTTTACTGCATGAAGATGATCTAATGCTTTCTTTGATGCATCATATTCTTGTTGCATACTGGCTAATTTATGAATCAGCAATGAAGAGTTCTGATTCATAAAATGCAATGCACCTATTGTGTTGATAATTTTGTGAAATTAATCCTGTGACAGCTGTGATACAATTATTTCCCAGTCAAATGCGGTTTTATTAGTTGATATACTTTTTCCACCACACACAAGTGGCTTCTTCCCTGCTATGCACCAGTGGCATGCACAAGCCAAAAAGCAGCAGAATGATCTGAAAAAGTGAGTACCTCTCATGGCAACCACAGCATCCAATCTGTGTACCATACCACATTCTTACTCGTTCTCTCGTGTGAATGTATTAGTGTCTTGACACATGTCTGTCCCGTGTCTCCTGTAGACCTCCTATGACATAGTGCTACATACTGCGGGACACACTGACTCATCCTCATCACTGGTGCTCATTCACAGATTCCAGAAATGTCAGAAGCTAATTGCTGCTGTCTCAATAATGTCTTCAGGACAATCATAATTGATAAAATACAGAATGAGTCTTTGAAACACTGAGTGCCTAACTAGTTTAGTAACTGTTCATTCCATAGATTGGTAAGTGTAGTTTATATTGAAGCACTTTTTTATTATGTGATTCTTAGGATTACTTTTAGAGAGATTTAGCCAGGCATATTCCAGTCAAGTCATCTATAGTACACTGAACAAATTGAACAAAACAGAAGAGTTGGCCAGGTGACCTGAACTCAGAAATTGTCTGACCCCTGAGAATTGCTCTTTTTGTTTCATTTTATTAGTAATTCTTTGCAAATAATATGTCAAGATCTTCATAGAAGCTTAAGTTCCTTCTGTCCTAGACTAACACTTTAAATCAAACAGTATGGAAACAAATGTGTATTAATGAGAGATTTGAAGGAAAAAATATGTGAACCATCAATTCTTGGAGGAAATAAAGTTCAGGAAATAAAGACTCGTGCTAGTCAATACAGTAGCCACTAGCCCACACATGGTTGTGGATTCCCCGAATTGAGATATGCTATAAGTATAAAATACATACCAGATTTTGAGGATTTAGTCCAAAGAAAAATAATGTAAACTATCATATTAAGGCTTCCCTGATGGCTCAGATGGTAAAGAATCCACTTGCAATACAGGAGACCTGGGTTCAATCCCTGGGTTGGGAAGATCCCCTGGAGGAAGGCATGGCAATCCACTCCGGTATTCTTGCCTGGAGAATCCCCATGGACAGAGGTGCCTGGCGGGCTATAGTCCATGGGGTTGCAAAGAGTCAGAGATGACTGAGCAACTAAGCACATCGCATGAATAATTTTTACGTTGATCACATGCTGACATGATAATATTTTGGATATACAGGGGTAAATAAAATGTTATTAAAATTATTACACCTGCTTCTTTTTACTGTTTTTAAGTTGGCTACTAGAAAATTTTAAATTACCAGGCTCTCATTATATTTCCATCAAACAGTAGTACTCCAGACTATAACAGAGTAAATAAATCCAGTTTCAGTCTAGATGGGAGAACTATGTACCAGAGGATTGAGTATATCATAGAAAAATTTTTATTCTTCTTTATGAGAACGAAATGGCTTTAGGGAATACTTTTCTCTCATAAGGAGCCTTCGAGATTTTCATTTTAACCACCTGCCCTGGTATTGAATACTTTTGTTAGCAAGATACAGCCAATTCATGTTCTGCCGTGTCTCAAAACTATGTGTTGCAGACCTCTTTGGGTCAAGGGATTTTTTTTTTTAACTCAGCCTTTGTTTTCCTATCTGTCCCCACTTCAATATTGATTTAATTTTGTGTCTGATAGGGTAATGTCCTTAATTGGAAAAATACTCACAAGATTGCTAAATACAGCCTTGTTTGGATTTTCTATTACTAACTTGAAACAGTTTCTTTAATTATATTCTCTGTCCTTCTTTGATAGTAGTATTACCCAAATTATAAACAGTAATTGTTCATTTCCCCATGAATAGATTCACATTTTACAAGGCTCTAACTATCCTGGCAGGAAAATATTTGTAGTCAATTGGTTGGCATTTAGAGCAAGTCAAACAGTTGAAAATTATCACATGACTATCCTTTACAGGCAGATTCCACTGGGACCCATTATAGAACAAGAGATGGGGCAGGGCCATTAGTACTGTTAGCTCATAAATTAATTCCATCAGGTGGCAGAGTTACTGTCACAAAGCCTTCAAAGGCTGAATACTTACAGGGTGCATAGTAATGATTTAGTTGTTTTGTCTTTTCAATGGATTGAGTCAATTTAGTTTTAATATGAGACTATTTTGATGGGCTTTGCACACATTTCTAATCTTGGATAGGATTAATAAAGCCATACACAATTTAATTACAAAATTATGAACAAAATCTACTTAACAAATTACATATACTTTTAATTAAGAGAGTACAAATAATAAAGGAATTTTCAAAATGTACAAAGATGTAGCTATTGAAAACATATTTGTGTTTTTACTTATCTAAAAACAAAGCAATCTTAATTTTTTCTATTATTTAAATAAGGTTAAAAAGACTGGTATATTTTTACAAATTTTTAATCAACATTATAAATATGAAATATTTGTTAGCTGTTCTTTATTAGCTTCAATGTTTTAACTTAAAATTATTCTTTAAGTACTAAAATGTTTTTAAAAACAGAATATTTTACTTTAAAACAAGAGATTATCAATCTAAAGTATAAAATTGTAGAAAAATGAATCCTTTACCGATCTTGTTTTGTTGCCTAAAATGTATTTGAATTAGGAGTTAATTCTTAGTAACATAAGCTATCACAAACTTCAGCTCTATATTTTTTAATGAAACACCTAAGATAAATAAACTAGACTTAAGTCACAAAATAAGCTATCTTTAATGCACTGGAGCTTAAGTAACAGGCAGTATTTAAAAACAAAATACTCTCCTTAGATCAGATAATAATTTAATTTTAATTTAATTTTTAACATTTATATTAAGGAAATTCAAGTTGAACTAAGGCAAATGCATTTTTAGACAAAGTTTTAAAACAGACAATGATTCATTAAAGCTGGGTAATAGTGTCTGCAATTTGCTCAACACTGAACACAGTATTGATATAAAATAAGAACCAATTTGGTCCTGAGTGGCTACTATTAGTCACATTAACTGACTGGTCTGACTGAGTCATAAGTAAGTTGAAGGCATTTGACTGAATATGTCATTTACAACCTATGACTACAAGTAAGGTGTAGAAGTTCAATAGGCTTTTGAATTCTGAGTGACAAGAAGCTCCTACAGGCAAGTTCTCACCTGTCTTCTTACTTCTGTTTCCATGTCCATTGATTATGTAAGAGTTTTCCCTCAAAATCTCCAAATTTATATCTCTGATTTAAAATCCCTGAGTGAGCTAGTGGTGTTATTTCTTGAAGTGTCACCGGCTTCACATTTGCATTGGTCCATGTCCTTCTTCCAAAGACGCAATGAGGCAGGTCCATGCCTTTATTTCAGTTTTTCTCATTAAGAATTCACTCTGCATTTTAGACTTACTGGTAGAAGCCTTGCATTTGGAAATGTTCCTTTATGTACTTCTAGGTTTCCCTGCATTTTAGTGATGTGACAGTGGAGAAAAATGGACTCAGATTTGTGGCTTAAAATTTGCCAGGAATTTAGTAAACATTTCTAAGGACCACTGGCCTCTCTCTGAGTTGATCAAGCCCAGTACAAAACTGAGAAAGCCCATGTGATCATTCTTTTGTACAAGTCACCATTCAGTTGGACTGTATAAAATCAGTCAACATTTATTAAATTTCTAAATGAAACACAAAAATTAATTGGATAAGGTCTCTACCTTTGAAGAGACTATAGTATAGAGGGAGGAAAACAGATAGAAGCAAGGTTAAGAAAACTAGCTAAAGTGTGGGAACATGGAGATGCTGTAAAAATGCACTCACTACTTAGCACTGAAAAAGGTTATCAGACAATGTGTCAATAGACTGGAGTCCTAAAAGAGAAATAAGATTCTATCACCATTAGAAAGGCATTTGAAGTAATCTAAATATTGAGAAGAGGACAAAGAAGGATAATAAAGGAAAATTTTAAATGTAAATTTGAGACAAAGGTCTTTAGCAACTAATGAAGTGGGTCATTTTAACTCAGTTTTGATCTGATTGAATCCAAATTGAATCACTCCAACTCAGTATTTAAAAAAAAAAAAAAAAAAAAACAGAACCCTTTTGACTCACCTTTTATTATTTTATAAAATCAGTATACTCTGTGCCAAAAGGATGAAATGAGGTAAGTTCATAAAGTATTTTCAAACTGAAGGAAGTAATTCTAAGAGAAAGTCAATAACCTATATCCTACCAATGAATAGAGACAGAATAAATGGTATACTATTTGGAAGTAAAGTTTAGGGGAACTATTTGAGGGGTTCAGTTCATTTACAATATTCCTTTAGGGCCTAAAAGGTTAGCTTACTCTCAAGTCACCACAGGAAAGCCATAAATTTTTTTGAAAATCAGGAGAGGGGCATGTGAAAAGTCATTCTTATCTATACAAATAAAAATAAAATGGGGCTAAATATGGATAAAATAATGATTTTTAAATTCATCCAACTGGAGATACAGTTCAGAACAGGACTTTTTTAGAGAGATTTTTATTTGATAGCCATTGATTGAGCTCCTTCTATATAAAGACATTCTGTTCAAAGTTGTGAAGGATATAAATATGAGAGACATAGCCTCTGACCTCAGAACTGATAAGAAAAGGTGTTTTTCATGATATCTCCTGTTTCATCTTCCATATCTCAATCAGAACCAAAAAACTTTCAGCTCCCAAATTACCTTTCCATGCGATCTGAAATTGGGCCCTTCATCCTCTTCACCCCTGAGCCCTACCTCAATCCCCTACTCCAAGCTCAGCATTTCCTGACAGCTAAACTGTGCTCTAGCTTGAAAAGCAGACTCAGAAAGTCATGTGAAGTTTCCTCCTTGATATGTATCTGTGGAAGGAAGTCACAGGAAGAGCTCAATTATGAGAATGGGACAGATGTAACAACTCCAGTCCAGGGGTGAAATATGGTCATAAATAAGACAGTAGATATGAAAAAGACCTTATAAGGAAAAGCCACACCTTAATCTCGAGCTGTCTAGGGTCTCTCTGAACAACCTTCTTTTTGGTGTTCTTCCTAGGCTGAAAAAATCTGAGTGCTAGAAGTTCTTTTTCTAGACAATAAGCCTGAAGTTTAAATAAGAAGAGAGACTCAATAAATAAAATACTATTACCTCTGATAAAGCAGATGCCTAAAAATATAGGTCTTTTGATTAATTGTCCTTTCCTTTATTTTTCCATTTAGATATTTATGTGGAAAGGTCTTACTTTCTAGAATACTTATATCAAATTTAGACTGTAATTTTTCAGTGTTTACAACTAAAAGTATCTACAGAAATCTAATACCCTGGTCTTCTGAAACTATAGATGATCTAGGTCCATTCCACATGTCTACTCACAAAACTGTGATTTGGAAAAAGTCCTTTTATTTACAAAGGAATTTAACTGTATCCAAAGTAAAGAAAAAGTATAAGGAGGGTTTTGTGCAAATATAAACCATATGTATCTTTACATAATAATTGATATTTCTCAAAACCATGACTAAGAGAATAAATTTTTTTAGTTATCTATCAACAGTCAGACTTCTTCAGAGAAATAATGGCTAACAAAGAGAGTTATGACATCACAATACACATTTATACATATTTTAAAGTCAAAGTTGTATTGAGTTTTTACACGTTTTCACTTTAACTTAGGTTAATAAGACCTAGTGATCAGAATGCACAACATAATAAATGTAAGCCTGTTACAATTAATTTTATGAGTATAACACGGGGTCATATTTGATGGTGACCTTCATCTTCCATGATGTTTGTAGCACAGCAGAATCCAGCTGTCACTTGACAGCCATGAGAATGACACAGCCTAGAGGTAGGCATTGTTGCAACATCAGAACCACATCACTATGGTGAAATCCCACTAGATGGGTTCATTACACTAAGTACATAGAGTTAAAAGGGCAAGTTCTACCAAGAAATATACATTAATATGTGGTTCTTTAAGAAATTGTGTTAACACAGTTTTTACATGAACTACTTATAAATGAAAAACAGATCCTGGAAAATTAATCACACTTTCAGAAGAGCTGCCATGAACCATGGCATTTACAAAAATTCTAATATATTTTATCCCAGAAATATGAAAGACCCATAGTCCCTCAACATTAAAAAAAATTTTTCATTTAAATAGGATGGGTGATATCTAAGAATGTTCAGATTCAGCAGACAAAATGCAAAGAAGCTCAGGAGTTTCATTCATGGATTAAAGGAGCATTCCCCAGAAAGGTTACTACCAACACAGACCTCAGATAATTGACAGAAATCTGTAAGTCTTTATACACATCCCCTAGAGGAGGAAATGGCAAGCCACTCTAGTATTCTTCCCTGGAGAATCCCATGGACAGGGAAGCCTCACAGGCTACAGTCCATGGGGTCGCAAAAGAGTCAGACATGACTTAGTGACTAACCCATCACATACAAAGTAATATTAAAACTTATAATAATTAAAAAATTTTCTATCTCTGTAACTTTAACACCAAAAGAAAATGAGCACTTAATTCTTAGCCCTGGATAAAATGTACAAATTAACATGTATGAAAATTAAAATGCCAACACTATGTCAAAATTTAGACTGTAGTGAAGATCTGAGATTTATCTATGCCAACAGCATGAATGTGTAAAATTACTAAAGGTGCCTCTTGGTTTTCATCCCCAAATGTTTCCATATTCCTCCTCCTCCAATGATAAAATTGCATTTTTCTTCCTATATTTACCATTATTTAAGTCTCTTGTCATTGTCCATAAGCTCTAAGCTATAATACCACTAACACTGCCAGAGAAATAATGAAGTGAAAGTGAGTCATAGAACATAGTTTGATTTGGCAATACTTCAAAACAGTTCATTTGTTATTTTATGTGTCTCCTAAAATACAGCCTTGCAAATAAGCTTTTCAAAAATCTAGAGATTTTTTGGCACATCTTTTTCTTATAACAAGTAGAAAACTAGATGACTATGCCCATTTTAGGAAAGGCCAAGATAGAAACTCCCAGAAAACTAGGACGGTTCATTTAGGGGCTAACCACTTGTGTATCTTACGTGTAATTTTTCCCTTAACCATACAGAACTTAAGAATGTTTGGATTCAAAGAAGTGCAGAATAATTGGAAGTAAATAGTTTGCTGCCACTGATATGAGACCTAATAAATACCAAACTGAAAGATTTCTTAACTTAGAGAATAAGCCAACTGAACTGAATTGACAGAAATCTACTTTACATGCAGATTTTCACAAATATATATATATATATTTGGTATATATATCAAGTTAACATAGCAATATTTTCTACTCTCTCAAAGTATTTGCATAAAAGAATTCCAAGGAAATGTAAAGGAGGTTGTATATTTTTAGGTGATTTGAGCTTTTTAAGAGAGGGAGAAAAAGAGCATTTATTCCACACATGCGGATCTCTGCGCGTGTGCGTGTGTGCACTTACAGACTGACAGACCTGTCCTAACCAGAATGTGTCACCTCAGGGTCTGAAGCCACTGTTCCAGGTCTCAGTAAGAGCTTTTTGGCTTCACATTCTACATAGTGAAATTAGAGAATAATTCTGAAACCATTCTAGGAGGAGAAAAAAAGCTTGAGCTTTAAAAATTAAAGTTGGCTGCATCAAAAATATGACAGTGCTAAAAGGCTTATTCCCCATTCCTTGACTTTTTTTTTTCCCTTTCTTGCCCCTACCCATTATTTATTGATTTATTTTTTGGTAGGCTTGCTATTCCTATTTTGTTGCAAGGCTGCATTTTAATTCATCTGATTCTGAACTTTGACAAAGCCCTTTGACATCTGTGTTCATTTGTTCTCAGCTGGTGAATGAACAGCAAGAAAGCAGACCCCTCCTGAGTCCCTCCATCGATGACTTTCTCTGTGAAACCAAATCGGAGGCAATAGCAAGGCCAGTAACGTCCAACACAGCCGGTAATTCTTTCACTTTTAACTTACCCTCAAGTAGTTAATTTTCACAGTAGAAAAATGCACATTTCTTTCCACAATGCACTTTAAGTGGAGAATAATGTTTGCAACCAAATGAAACTTTATTTCAACATAAACCAGTTAATCACTTTTGTTTATGTAAGGAACTCCAATGGATATTATTCAACCAATTTTGCTGAACATTAGAGTACCACTATTGGCAATGAATCATTTTTCAGTGCCAGTTTTCATATTTACATCGTTGCATTTCAAGTCACATCATATAGGAAATCTTTAAAACAAAAGTGTTTCTTTCAGAGTAAGGTTTTTTCAAGTGCTGGATGGAAATATTTTGAGAAATATATATTTTTTAGAAATATATGAGAAAGTCTAATAAAATAAAAATATAGGCAGCCCTTTCAAGTGGGTTGAAATGACAATTAAAATGTCCTAGAGACCTGGTATATTATTGAGACAATTTCATTTGTTGTCATATAAGTGGGTTATTTGTAAGATGTGACCAATAATTACCTTCTTACGAGAATTTATTTGAACACTGTTCTGGAATTAAATGTATTCAAACTAAACTATCTGTATAGGGACTAATAAGTAGTCATCCAGTGAGTGAATACAGGATACCAGTGTATCAATCATACCTTCTCCAGCATCCTCTGCACTTAACAATTCTCACTGATGTGAAAACTAAGTCACTTAAGTTCTGTTCACTTTGAGGCCACAACAAATTGGACTCAAAAACTGCTTTTCACCTTCTGGTTCAGTGGCAGCCTTTCTGCCTTGATTTCATTCAATCATCATTCACATTCAAAGGCATGTTGTTCAAATAAGGATAAAAGAATGATGTCCAGAATCAAAGAAGAAAGGTTACTTTGGATTGCAGGAGAGAATTTAAAGGGGAAAGGAGACGATAATTACAGACTGTCTTGTTTAAAGTTTCATTTCCCCATCATGTCCTCAGCTGGCTGCTTCCTGGCATAGTTTTATTATACTTTTAAGTAAGTGAGGAAAATCACAGATGAAGGAAATTGTGGTTTTTAAGAAATGCTAAAAATTACAACAATAAGAGTAACTAAAACAAGACAGCGGAACTTTCTGTGGGAGTGTAGCCTACGGTCTCTGGAGTTAAACTTTGTGATTTCCACCCGAGCTCTGCCACTTAACAGCTCTCTGTCCTTGGGCAAGTTGCATAACTAAGTCTGTTTCCTCATCTGTCTAATAATAGTAAGATCTATATCTCATAGGTTACTTGGAAAGATTAAATGAAGCAATCTATGCAAGTGCTAACACCATGTAAGCTCTAACAGATGTTACCATCACTGTGAGATATCGGGTGAAAACAGTACACCAACACTTCCCTTTACAAATGCAGTAACTTTCTTTATATTACACCAAAGCAATCATTTTCTAAATTCAACTATCACTTTGCGTAGTCAAGCAAATAAAATCGTACTTGGTACATTTTAGGCAGGACAAGTTCAGATCCTATCAGATCAGCTTAATCCTCCTTTTGTGTGAAACTGGAGCTCACCACCCCAAAACTGAGCTAACCCCCAGAAAAAATACAGAGAAGCCTGTGTCTCTAATTGCAAGAAAATCCATGAGAATGGATACACTGAGAAATTCCTGCTGTTCTAGGAAAAAGCTACAAAGCATAATTCTCAGATGTTGATTCCAGTACCCTCTGCCTCTCCCCATGATGAAAGAACTAAGTCACAAAGGAAGGACTCACCAGAGAGAACAACATACTTTCCAACTCAAAAGCTGCCTTTCACCTTGATTTTTCTGACATATAACAGAGAGACCTGTGAGATACTGGAGGAAAAAAATCAAAAGCATGTGTAACCTCTTGCGCTCCCAGTACCTATAGTATTACCTTCTGTATCAGTTTCCTAGGACCGCAATGACAAAATACCACAAAATGAGTGGATTAAACAACAGAGATTTGTTGTCTCACAATTCTAGAGGAAGTTAGCAGGACCATGCTCCCTCTGAAGGTACTTGGGAAGGATCTGCTCTCGGCCTCTCTCCTGGCTTCTGGTAGCTCTTTAGTTTGTGGCAGCATAACTCTAATCTTGACATGACATGTGTGCACATCCCCCCAGTATGAATGTCAGTCTCTGTGTCCAAATTTCCTCTCTTTATTAGTGAAAGTCACTCAGTCATGTCCAACTCTTTGCGACCCCATGGACTTTACAGTCCATGGAATTCTCCAGGCCAGAATACTGGAGTAGGTAGCCGTTCCCTTCTCCAGCAGATCTTCCCGACCCAGGAATTGAACCAGGGTCTTCTGCATTGCAGGCAGATTCTTTACCAGCTGAGCTATCAGGGAAGCCCTCTCTTTATTAGGGACCCACCCTCCTCCAATCTGACTCAACTAATTACACCTCCAATGGTCCTATTTCCAAATAAAGTTACATTCTGAGGTACTGGGGGTGAAAACTTCAACATATGAGTTTTGGGGGGACAAGATTTGATCCATCACACCCTCCAAAATAAGAGGTTCGGAAATGTATGTTGAGACTGTAGGTTTTTCATTTCTCAGCCTTAGCACTGTGTGCATCTGGGTCACACAGATTTTTATCCTTAAGGAAGACTCTCATTTGAGAGTATGTTTTTTAATCTTAAAAATATATTTCAAGGCAGAAACCCTATATTTTTGTCAGTCCCTAAGGATTATAGTTCTTTTTTAAATTATTACAAACCTGCAGTGTATATCTCAATATGCAACACAATTCACATTATTATACATTTTTTAAAAAGGAAAAGTTTTAGCATACAAGCACCTTGGAAAGAATTCTAATGTGGTATGATAATTTTATAGCTAAAGTTTCCGGGCAAAAGTTACAATTATCACTTTCTGTCCAAATTTTTAATAGTCATTTTAAATGGAACATCATCATTTTATAGAATAGTATGAAATTACATTGCAAAATCAGGACAGACAGTGAACATTGTCTATCACATCCCAAACATTATGTATGTATTTACATTTAACAAATGGATAGTAGACAATCTTGTAGTAAAATATGGGAGAAACCTGCTGCAAGTTGTATTAAGTCAATCAAATAGAAATTTGAAGAACCATATTAAGAAGAACTGTATTAAGATGAGAGGTTTTATTCTTGACATTTTCTTCCAGTGAAAAAATAAATCCAGTGCACCACCATCTTGACAACTCCTTAAACATATAAGGAATGTAGTTCTTATATAAAATAACGCAGAGTAAACAATATAGGAATTACCTCTTCCAAAGGTCGGTCAAATGACAGGTTTTTTTTCTCTCTGACCCTAAAAGAACACATCAATCTTCTACCTCATAAAAGTTATAGATAATAATTTTGTTCCTGTGTATTTCATTTTTGTTTTTACTTTCTGATTATTTCTATATTAGGATTAACTTCTGTCATCCAATGGTGATAACTTCAAGTTGATCAAATAAGGACATTTTCTATTCCATTTGGGGGCCATTAACTTCCTCAATTGTCTTTTACTCATTTGTAATCTAGATAGACAGCTAATTCCTTGGCCCTCTCAAACTGTATCCTTAAATAGTAGGTTCGGTTCAGTTCAGTTCAGTCGCTCAGTTGTGTCCGACTCTCTGTGACCCCATGGACTACAGCACACCAGGCTTCCCTGTCCATCACCAACTCCCGGAGCTTACTCAAACTCATGTCCATTGCATCGGTGATGCCATCCAACTATCTCATCCTCATCATCCCCTTGTCCTCCCAACTTCAATCTTTCCCAGCATCAGGGTCTTTTCAAATGAGCCAGTTCTTCACATCAGGTGGCCAAAGTATTGAAGTTTCAGCTTCAACATTAGTCCTTCCAATGAATATTCAGGACTGATTTCCTGTAGGATTGACTGGTTGGATCTCCTTGCAGTCCAAGGGACTCTTAAGATTCTTCTCCAACACCACAGTTCAAAAGCAACAATTCTTTGGTGCTCAGCTTTCTTTATAGTCCAGCTCTCACATCCATACATGACCATTGGAACAACCATAGCTTTGACTAGACAGGCCTTTGTTGGTAAAGTAATATCTCTGCTTTTTAATATGCTGTCTAGATTGGTCATAGCTTTTCTACCAAGGAGCAAGCATCTTTTAATTTCACAGCAGCAGTCACCATCTGCAGTGATTTTGGAGTCCAAGAAAATAAAGTCTCTCACTGTTTCCACTGTTTCCCCATCTATGTGCCATGAAGTGATGGGACCAAATGCCATGATCTTAGTTTTCTGAATGTTGAGCGTTAAGCCAACCTGGGGGCTTCCCTTGTGGCTCAGCTGGTAAATGGTAGGTAGGCCATGATTACTAATATTCTTGATTTTTAAATGGCAAATAAATACTTATTATACACCAATGCATATATCAGATGCTCTGAAAGTGACTGGAAAACAGATATTTTTAAGATGATAATTATATTCTAGGACATGTAATTACTATAAAACTTGAAAATAATTTCTTATCCTGTAATCTCCCAAAAAATCTTATATGTGTCAAAGTACAGGAAAAGCTCTTCTCTAAAGAGCAAGAAGAGCAGGGTCCTTTGTTTGCATTTATCAATCTACATAGCCTGAAAAAATTATCTACAATATTGAGCTATTATATGGACAGTTATATATATTTCTTCTATAGAAGAAATAATTTTCATAGTTTAAAACCTAATATTACTCCTTGGTAAGGGACCTGTATATCTATCAAAGAGTAGATCACTATATATACAGGAAAAAATATCCTTAACAAAGTTCACAATGCCATCACAGCCACCTAATTAAATATCTTAATTGCAAAATTAGTGTAATTTTTCCAAATACATTTCTTTAAACTATTTATTTAATTTGGCTGCACTGGGTTTTAGTTGCAGCATGCAGGATCTAGCTCCCCACACCCCTTGTATTAGGAGCACAGAGTCTTAACCAGTGGACTACCAGGGAAGTCTCCCACACACACATATATAAAGCCCAAATAGCTGTGAACCCAACGGCAAGCCTCTTTACAGAATTTAAAAATTTGGGAAGTAGCTTTAATTATGTATTCCAATAAAAAGGCAAGAGTTGGTTGATTATTTAAGTCCAATTTATCTATTTGACATCACTAGCAAAATCCTTCCTAAAGGAGTCTGTTTTGTCAGCATTATGTTAAGTAACCCCATGTTTTCTAAAATGCCAGAGTAACTTACAGATCAGGACAGAAAACCCTTCAGCTCCTTGTGGCACATTCTATGACTGCCCCAATCAAGGCTGTCCACAGTCTGTCCTCTCTGACCACTCCCTGTAGGTTTATTCCTTCAGAGAAAGTCACTAAAAATCTAGGCTCATTATACAGTAGTGGTGTTAATACCCTTGGACTTCCCATTAAAGTATCAAATCAGTGCTTCATAATAGGTGCTATTTTGCCCAAACTGTTCTAAGCAGCGTCACCTCCCAGGGCCCAAGTAATCTTGTATTCATAAACATCTTCAGTGCCCTGTAGGAGCCTTCCAGTTCAATAGGTTGTGATTTTCAATCAAGTGTCCTTGAGATAAATGGAAACAAAACTTGTATAATATATTACATCTTCTAACTTCAGGAAATTCCACCCAATGGAATTAAGTTATCCAACAAAAAAAGTTTTTGAGATTGCCAACTATTTATGCCCTCAGACTACCCAAACTGGCAAATAATTGGTATCTAAATAAAAACTAATCAAAGCCACATCAATGGAGTCAGCACATTGTCTCCAAGTTCATATAAAGTCTAGAGAGTGGTGAAGAGCATGGGCTTGGGGATGATAGAACTGTGTTTGAATCCTCTATGGACACTGATCTACCAGCTGTATTAGTTTCCTATTGTTGCTGTAACAAATTGCTACAAACTCAGTGGCTTAAAACAATGCAAATTTATTATCCTGTAATTCTGGAAATCAGCTATCCTAAAATCAATGTATCAGGAGGGCTCTATTCTTTCTGGAGGCTCTAAAGGAGAATTCATTCCCTTGCCTTTTCCAGCTTCTAGATGGTACCTCGAATTCGTTGGCCTGTGGCCCCATATTCCATCTCCGAAGTCAACAGCATAGCATCTTCAAGTCACTTTCTGTTTCCTTCTCTCTCTACCCGCCCCCCACCACCATCTCTTAGTGTCCACCTCTCTTCCTCTCCCTCTCCCTCTGTCTCCTCCTGTCTCTCTCTCTCCTCCTGTCTCCCTCTATCCCTCTCTTTCTCCCCCCATCTCTCACTCTCTCTCTCCCTATCTCTCACTGTCTCTCTCCATCACTCTCTCTCTCCCCCTCTCTCTGTCTCTCTCACACACACACACACACACACACACACAATTTCACTTCCACTATATATCAAGTGATTATTTTAATTTAAACACACATTCTGGAACACAAACCTTCATGTGCCCAAGAGAATCTTTAAAATCAGATTGAGAAAATCAGTAGAGCAGACACCCCCTTCCATGCCAAGGTATGCTATGTATGAAGCGCATATGGCACAGTGACATCTGACACCCTTTATTTTTGTCTTAACTAAAGTACACACCACACACATACACACACACACACACACACTCACACGCTAAAATGAGATTTGTCTTTCTTCAGAAAGTGAAAGGCTGTACACATCCTTCTATGGTTTTGAAATTGTGTTCCTCAGGGACACTCTCAGCTTCGAGCTTGCCATTCAACCTCCAAGGCAGCCCCTTCATCAACTGAGGAACAAATAAGGCCTTTTGTGTGTGCCTAGCAGTTGTTTCACATTTGCTTGGAAAAGAACAAAGAAAAAGAGACCTCAGAACAAACACAGGAAGTGCTGAGGACAGCTTGGAGGGGAAAAGAACGTTACTGAGCCAAGTTTGAATTCGCAATTCAGTCTTTGAGTAATTCATTTATTCTGAATGGTGAGAAACAGATATAGAGTTAAATTAATACTCATCAGTTATTATTCTGTAACAAATGTACTTCCTATCTACAAGCAGACAAGTCCTATATAATTTTCTTCTAAAAGAAGTGTAGGAGAAAGTGACTAATTCTTGTTTGTGCAATTAGTAAAAAGGCATATATGGCATTTCAGAGACTGTTATTCACTTCCTTCCTTCTGTTATAAGGAAACCACAGTGGGCCTAGAATCCCCGCCAACATTAACAGTGGCCTAGAATTTTCTATTTAAACATTCGAAAGATATGAAATGTATGGCAGCCGAGCCTACCCTGGCTGCTTGCCGTGCCTAACTTTTAGACACCGAGCCAGCCAGAACACTCCTCCACGGCTCAGAGCATCTTACTCTGGAAAGAGACTCCTATCTCAGGAAGACTGGGACAAGATAAGCTCACATGAGATGACACTTTCAGGCCATTTTATGATAAATTTACTTCATAGCATCTTCTGTAGAGCCAATAGCCTGTCTCATCTGCCATTTTATTCCCAGGGCTGTTTTCCTGTTTCTGTCAGTGTGTGGATATGACTCTTGCCTAAAACAGAGGGGAGTGGGGGAAACAGGAGATAAAGGAAAAGGAAAGAAAAGCATCACAAATTGGCCACCAAAGAATGGAAATAATATTTATTGAATACCTGCAGTATGCTGGGCTCTTTACACATTTGATTTATAAATTAGATAATGTAATCTTCATATCATATCTAATGTAGAGACTTAATTCTGCACTTTTTTAAGTGAGGACATTGAAACTCAGAGATGTCAATAAGCTTATTCCAAGTCACACAGCTAAGCAGTGGCAGAGTCAGGTCCATCCATTTCACCATTAACACCCAACCATTGTGATTTATACTTGAAATCAGAAAGCACGATTATAGAAAGTTTTACATCCTATCCTAAGGATCCCATAGGATGGCTAGCTCATGAGAACACTTCAGTACTAAAAAAATCCTGGTTGTGAACTAAATTAAACCCTGACCCTGCATTGAATGCAAGGGGGAAATAGATGGAAGAGTGTTGAGATGTCAACAAAGACCCATTTCCTACCAAGAGGAAAAGCCAAGATATCAAAGTGGAGGAGAAGGAGCTGTGCAGAGGTTGTTGTAGACAGTGCTGAAAGAGTTAGCATAAGGAGTGTCCCTATCGCTCTGGCAGCTTTTCTAAGCTAGCCAGTCAAGAGATCCTAGGTCAGGAAGCCATCAAGCCAGTTCAGAAGCCAGTCTCTGGGATGCTGGGGCTAAAAGAGAAGTAGAGCTGGAGGAACCTTTTCTAACAGGAATTTTCCATTTCTCACAATGAGCTAGTCAAACAGCACTTAACTTGCACTTAAGAGAAAGAATGAAAAGTTACATAGCCTGCCTTTTTAATTCTCATTTGCCTAGTTTGCATTTGAACAAATTATTATTTCTGCCTTCATTAAAGTATTTAACACAATGTAATCAACCTGCTGGGAAGTAAAAGTGTAACCATTTTATGGTTTGTTACATTGAAATTTAAAGTTGCATATTAAGCAGCAAAGGCATTAACATGTGTACCTATTCATCAACTATGGATTATGAAATACCTCTCTAGTGTGAGCCCAAACATCAAGCCGTTTTCTGATTAAACTGCTTAATTAAATAAAAGATGATTAACAACATTCATTTATACCCTTGATACTTCAGTAGTTTGAAATTAAAACACAAAGACATTTAGAAACTTTACCAAATCTTCCCCATCACTGTTTTGCAAGCATCTCTCTGAATATGATACATTGACTCTATGCTGGGAAAAAACTTCACTCTAAAATATCCCTCTTTATAAATAAAGCAAAGCAATCAAGTAAATAGTACCTGAACTCAGATTCAAGATAATCATTTTAATTCCATTCAAACCTTCATCACTGGTGCTACTGGTCTAAGTCTTATTCTGCAGATTTCTACCATGCCAAATAAAGGAGAACATGCAGCAAGCTTCCCAGTCTAAATGCAAACCATCTTGATATATCAGTGGTGAGCTAACTTAATTTGGTGCTTCTAACCTATACTGCAAACACAAAATCCTTCTGCACCCAACTGAAGCTTATTTTTAAAAAAAAAGAATCTCAGAGCGATGAGTGAGCTTATCTTAATGTCTTCTGTCTCTTACAGTATTGACTACAGGCTTAGATCTCCTTGACTTGAGTGAACCCGTCTCTCAAACCCAAACCAAAGCCAAGAAGTTGGAGGCCTCATCAAAAACCTCATCCCTCAAGAAAAAGGCTGATGGGTCTGACCTCATCAGTGCAGATGCTGAGCAGAGAGGCCAGGCTCTCCGAGGCTCAGAGACAGCATCCTTAGACTTAAGTAAGGCAATAGCTGTGTTCGCTGCCTTGATACAAGGTCATTCTACAGATGACATGAAAACAGTGGGCAAAGCAGTAGAAAAGTTGATGTCTATGTAGGAAACTGGGCAGGACACACTTCTTTGTGCTTAGATTAAATAGCAGTTGGGGAGCTCAACTTTTTGAACTGGTGTGGATTTATATGTTTATTTATACAACCCATGTGTATCAAGTTTTTGACAGATGGCAGACACCATACTAGGCACTGGAGTTACAATGAAAATAAGATACAAATCTTGCTCTCCAGGACCATTCAGTCTAGAGAGGAAGAGAGTCTAGAAAGAGAAAACTCTAACCCAAGGTCTAGGAACAGCTGCATGGAACAGTAACATGTAACAAGCATGGAAATATTGCAATACAATAATGTTAGCTACCAGTTATTGGTGACTTACAATGTCCAGGACTGTGCTACATCATTACATATGTTATCCCATTAAGTCATCACAACTCTTTGAAATGAGTGAGGAACCAGGTTTTCAAATTTAAATAATTTGCCCAAGATCCCAGTTAGTATGAAGAAGAGCTGGAATTTGAGGCAAGCTCTAATTAACTTCAAAGTCCATACTTCTCTCCACTGCACATTTTCCTGAGAAAGGAGGTCTTAACCTTGATTCATGGAACCAGTCAATTAAGCTCTTCTTAAGAGAAAGAAAGGTGGCAAGAATTTCAGAAAGTCAAGGGAAACATGGATGAGTAAATATCCATAAAATGAGCATATTAGTAACTTATCCATAAAGTCATGAAGGCTAAAGGAGATATATAAAATCACTTAGCACTGTGTTATATACATATTAGATGCTTATGAATTAATTTATCCATTTGTTCAATAAACATTTTTCTGAATACCTGTTGTGTTCCATACTATGTGCTGGGAATACAAAGATAAACAATATAAGCTTTCTGCTCCTTAGTAAATGTACAGTCTAGTGGAGAGACAGAAAAATGATTAAAAGATTACAATAAAGTATGTACTATGTGCTGCAATAAAGAAAAGCCTGGGTTAGTTACTGCATACTAGCACCTTCTATGTGCTGCAATAAAGAAAAGCCTGGGTTAGTTACTGCATACTAGCACCTTCATAAAGCCCCTCACCCAGCCAGGGGTTTATAGAACGTATGTTATAGGAAGCACTGTGATAGCAGTCTTGAAGAATGAGTAAGAATTTGTCAGATGAAAAATATGGATCAGAGAAAGTAAGGAGGAAAGGGCAGGGCATTCCTGATGCAGAAGCACAAATAGACCGAGATGCTTTTTCAAGCAAATACAAATATTGTCACAGTATTCAAGAATGGTAGAGTAGTCAGAAATAAGTCTTAGAGTCACCAGGGGTTGGATAATGGGAGTTCTTGTTTGCCAGGCCCTCAAGTTTTGGGGGAGGGCAGGGTTGAAGGGTAAAGCTCACTTGTATAAGACTTCTCAGTCTTAACTAATCTCTGTTCTCTCTCCACCTCATATTCTCCCCTTGTTCCCCTCACCACCTTCCTGTCTCCTTAGCAGACATTCAAACACAACTGGAAAAATGGGATGATGTTAAGTTTCATGGAGATCGAAATAGCAAGGGGCATCCCATGGCAGAGAGAAAATCAAGCTCATCTAGAACTGGGTCAAAAGAACTTTTATGGTAAGATATTTTAATATCAGAAAATAACCATTTATGTGTCACGTACACATGTATTGAAATAGCCAATGAGCTAAGTCAGTCCAGATTCTTGGTGCCATTTATAAGCCCCTGTTTATCAATGTTAATTATTGTGACTTCTAAAATTAAATTATTTCATCTGAGTTGTCAAAAATTCAGCCAATAAGGATTTTGGTAGTTTCATAATTCAATACTCAATATTTTTCAATGTTTGTTAATAATTTTCTGAATGTGTAACTGATCTTTCAAAATAGGTACACAGGTATATTTCATATACGTGTATATTCACTGGGGGCTTCCCTGGTGGCTCAGATGGTAAAGAATCTGCCTGCCAATGCAGGAGACCCAGGTTTGATCCCTGAGTCAGGAAGATTCTATTAAGTGAGTTACATTAAGTGTTTCTAGTTAAACAGGTAGCCTGTTCTGACTTTATGAATCATCACTGTCAGAAAATGAACTAAAAATAATCTATGGATACCCATGACAAAAACTGGCTGCCTAAATCTTACCATGTCTTTAAAACTTCCTAAAGAGCAGCATATTTCAGTCTGTTGCCCTTCACACATCTCCACTTATATGACATTTCAAATTCTATATAAAGATCCAATCTTACTGATACACTTTGTGAGAAGCTCCCTCCCCTCAAAAAGCCAATATTTTTTTGATGAAGCAGAACTTTCTGCAACAAAAATGGTATTGCATTTATTTGCCTTTTCCACATAACTGAAGTATAAATCAATCAGAGACAGTAACACCTAGCACATTGCAGCCACTGACATTCCAAAAGTGATCATTATAATGGAACCATCCAGGTAAAAGTCTGATGAGAGCTTTGTTACCAAGGATCTTGGTGATCCAAATTAACCAGGTTTTTCAGCTGACGTTCTAGCTGAATCTGCTTCTCGATGTACATTAACTTCCTTCATGCACCCCGTATAGGTCTTCAGAGCACAGATCTCAGCCAGAACTGAGTGGTGGGAAAAGCGCCTTGAACTCTGAGTCAGCTTCGGAGCTGGAATTAGTGCCTCCAACACAGGTAACAAATCCAATTCCTCAGTGCACCTATCTTTTCTAATAGATCATTTATGTCATAAATATTTTATTTAAATTTTCACCAAAAACTTTGAAGTTTTTTTTTCTATATTTTGTATTTCATTTGCTTTCTCGCTCAGCAGCTATCTCAGTGCTTAAAATAACAGATGATTGATAAATAAGTAGGAGGGTAGGTAGGTAGGTAGAAAGATAGATAGATAGATTTGGCTGGAAAATGTGTCAGTGAACTTACTACTTAGCACTTTTTCCTTGTTCTGCCATTTACTATTCCATTATTTTTCAATACAAAATCTATTCTACTCCAGTACTAGCATTGTTTATGTAACAGATGCAAAGAAGAGGAAAGTACATCTTGAACATTCATTCACATCTATGCCCTGTGGGACAAGATATTTACACATCAGGATTCTGACCATCACATTAAAATAAATGTGATGCTAAGGAATTACTAAGTGTAGTATGAGCAATCATGATAATACTAAGAGCTACCATTTGTGAGTACCTACTAAGTATTAGAGACTCCACTATGTGATTTTCATATATTTGGATTGGCCAAAAAGTTTGCTCTGGTTTTTCCATAACATCTACAGGATAACCAAAATGAATGTTTTGGCCATCCCGATATTACACCTAATACTCAAATAATCCTGTGAATTATTTTTAGCCTTACTTTTTCTCTAAAGAATCTTGGTAGAGTCAAAATCCTTTTATTGGGGCACCCAACACCCCTCGTATAAGTAAACCAGACCTGTCTGTCCACTATTTGACCCTCGACTTCAGTGTAACTGACCTGCCTATAACTAGTTACCTCCTGTGGTTAAGGCTGTGCCAAGAAAACCCAAGTCAATCTCAATCTTTTCATTTGCTCAAACACTTTACAAGGGTATACAGCCTTGATCTAAAACCACAAAGATCTCTTCTGAAACTAAGAGAGGAGATACTTTGTCTGAAGTGAGTAAAGGGATAACCATGATAATAGCAAATATTACTGAGTGCTATGAGAAGGCCTTCTAATATATATTAATTAGCTCTTTTGATCCTAACAAATGACTCGATGATGTAAGTGTATTTATTACCCCCATTTTATAAGGGGGGAAACTAAAGTACACTGAGACTAAGGAAATTGTCAATGCACTCACAACCAGTCAGTGGCCAAGAAAAGGAGGACACAGATAGAAAGAAAATGCAAGGCATCTGGAAACAGTTGTAAGCCCCTAACAGCAACTCTACAAGAGAGAGGTGGGCATTACTGCTCCTGGAACTTGGCAGGAAAATGAGTCAGCTAACTTTCAGAACAAATAACCCTGGGAAGCTTAATGAATTGTAAAGGTACCAATGCTTTTCATCTTTGTTCATTTAAATGTATCTTTAAAAAAAGCAAATTGATAACATTTATTAGAGAAACATTTCTTGATAAGTGCATTAGAGATTTAGATTCAGGTGGGCTGCCGTCTATGGGGTCGCACAGAGTCGGACACAACTGAAGCGACTTAGCAGCAGCAGCAGCAAAGTAACTAGTGCTATTTCATAAACTGGAATCCTTGGAACAGTTTAATGTGGCAAAAGAACACTTATTTCTGCAGCCTGGCACAGGTGGGCTGTTCCACAGGGAGCTGGAGGGGGGAGGATCAGCTGGGGTCCTCGGTTGCCATGGAGACCCACAATGCACTCATCTTATTATTCCAGTGACTGCTACTCCCCTGCTGGTTGTCTGATTTCATCCCACCACATTGTCCACTTACCCACTGGTGTGCCTTTAAGCAAACACAATATGCTTTGGAAAATTTGTATGAGATTCCCAACATTGTCCTCCAAAACATAATGTTAATTGCCCTGAGATAGTTCTGTCTGGATAAATCATAGTGAATCCTTTTAGAAGGTAACCAATTATTTGTACAGTGTTTATCCTTTAAATTATTTTTTTTAATGCTGCATGTTTACTTAACAAGATTTGCCTAAACTAAGCAAATTTACAACCTCCTAGTTGTAATTCCAGCCTATGATTAAAGTAGGAAAATTTCATGAATTTGGGATTTAATCATTTAAAATATTAAGTCACTCAAATGGAACAGCAAGAAAACAGACTGACTTATCTACCTGTAATAAAAAAAACAGAAAGGTGTTTTTACTCTAACAAGCATACTGCTCTTAAATGTATGATCTCTTTACATAAATAAGATGATGAAGCAGTATGAAAATTTGACTTAAAACTGACTTGCAAACTATTCAAGTAAAAAATTTCAGCTCATCAAAATTTTGTTACTGCTCTACTAACACTCAGATGGTTCACAGGAAAATCAAGGAAATGTATTCTCTCTCAAGCCAACATAAATAATCTTAGTTTAACAGGTGAGGAATTATTTAAAAGCCTTGCTTAAAAATCATAAAGAGAATGAAAGCTAACAATGAGAAGAATTCTTATGTTCATTTTCTTTTCAAAATGGGGAAAAAGAAAAATAGACTAGGCTCTTTCAAATAGTGCTTTGAATACACTAATCAGAGTGACAGGAAATTATAATAAAATTCTATAATCTCTGTATATTGAAGAATAAACTTTCTTGATATTATGCAAACTGTGTAATTTGTATTCCCTGCAGCTAACCATTTAAAGAAATTATGATATCTGAAAAATTAAAAATTTTTTGAAGAATTGAAGAAATTCTTCAATGATATAAAATTAGCTTTTTAATGATATAAAATTAGCTTTTTCCATGAAGGAGTTGAGATAGTGGTAAGACAAAAAAAAAAAAAAAAGAATCCAACTTCCACCAAAGAGTGATGGTTCACAAATTTCTTTTTCAAATATGGACACTGGAAGGACAGCTCCAAGACAGGCTCTTCTTAACCTAAGCTGGACTACACAAGAAGGTGAGGCAGCCAGGCTCTCAAATACTGAGTCATAATCCTGACTCAGTATTTGAATCAGAGTGAACAGAATCACTCTGATTCTGCTGATTTTAGCAGAGCAAATGCTTCCTTCCACATTGTCATAATTCCATCAAGTTGGCAGTGTCCCCAACCAGAACAGTTTAAACTTTAAAAGTGCAGATATGTTTTCTAAATGTTTGAAGGCGTAGTGAAAAAGGAAAGGCATACTAATAGTAATGTAATATATTCCTAATATACTATTTGAAATGTTTACAATAATCTTGAGAATTAACGTTTTCTCCGTTAATGAGCAATGCATCCCAGAAAACAGAAGTAGTTTTCCCAAGGTGAAACAGCTAAGATGGAGAGGAGCCAGTACTCAAATCAAACCCATCAGCTTCTAAAGTCCTTGTTCTTCACCACATGTCACCTCTTATCAGCCACATCAGACTTCTCTACCTGAGGGAACTCACGGACCATCGATTTCCCTTCTCATTGCTAGCCCTGATTATTACTTAGTTTATAGGGTTAATATGAGTTAAGTGGTTTTAAAAAATATCACTTCCTTCCAGAAAATCTGAAGATGAATTAGGATTGTCATCTGATCTGAGGCCATGCACATTTTTGTGCCTCCCCTCCCAAATTCATTCTCAACCTCTTACTCTTAGAAATGCTAATGGTCTCCATGCCATTCCTTTCCAATTTAATGAATGAGACAATGTCAGCCATCCATAAAGCCATCAGTGAGGCAGTGGAAAAGTTCGAAAGATGAGACAGATTTTAAGAAGTATGAAGAACTTTATATCTAGTAGAAACAATTAGATAATACACTATGAATATAAATATAGTTTTGCTTTTTGGAAGACAGCACAGGAGCCACATCATCATCCCTCTTACCCTCCTGGCAACACACAGTAAGCTACCAGTGAGGAAGAAAGCAGGAGAAGATGGAAAGAAGTAACAAAACCAAGAAGGCAGAAAGACAAGGTCAGCAGGAGGGCAAAAAGAAAGAAAGCTGAAGATCATTTTCATAGTAGATAATCCACACATATTAGGTACTCAACAAATACTTTTTATATAGTGAAAAAATAAGGAATGCTAACAAAAAGGAGAAACAAAATGTTTGTCATTTTTTTTAATTTGAAAATAGAGGCTAATGGTTAAAGATGGGAAACGTGAAAGGATGAATTTTTATTCCTTTAGCATTTGAAGCTAGTTCCAAAAAATAATTTTTAGTTGTGTTTGCTAATAGACTGCTCATTTTCTTTAAAAATCAGTCCTGATTTGCCTTGATAGTCCATAACATAGAATTGCATGGTTGGAGGCAGACAGGAACCATGGGCTACCCACCTTTGCACAAAGCTCTGGGAATCAGCTCTTGACACAAAAGCTACACCATTTTTCTGTACTTTCAATGATAAATGTCTGCTGGCTGATTAAGAAAAAATATCACGGCCATCTTAATGAAGAAAGTATTTAGATGATCTGTTCTGTCATGAGTCCAGATTAAACAAAAGTGTTCTAAACACAGTTTTTTTTAAAAATCGAATTTCCAAAGTCACGCCTGATAAGCCCTAAGCAGAAAAATTACAATAACACTTCGCCAGCAAAGGTCTGTATATTCAAAGCTATGGTTTTTCCAATAGCCATGTACAGATGTAAGAGTTGGAACATAAAGAAGGCTGAGTGCCAAAGAATTGATGCTTTCAAACTGTGGTGCTGGAGAAGACTCTTGAGAGTCCCTTGAATAGCAAGAAGATCAAGTCAGTCAATCCTAAAGGAAATCAACCCTGAATATTCACTGGAAGGACTGATGCTGATGATCTCAGTTCGTTTCCAAGGCAAACCATTCAGTATCACAGTAATTCAAGTCTATGCCCCAACCACTAATGCTGAAGAAGCTGAACAGTTCTATGATGACCTACAAGACCTTCTAGAACTAACACCCAAAAAGATGTCCTTCTCATCAAAGGGGACTGGAACGCAAAAGTAGGAAGTCAAGAGATACCTGGAGTAACAGGCACATTTGGCCTTGGAGTACAGAATGAAGCAGGGCAAAGGCTAACCAAGTTTTGCCAAGAGAATGCACAGGTCATAGCAGACACCCTCTTCCAACAATACATGTGACGACTCTATACATGGCCCTCACCAGATGGTCAGTACCAAAATCAGATTGATTATATTCTTTGCAGCCGAAAATGGAGAAGCTCTACACAGTCAGCAAAAATAAGACCTGGCACTGACTGTGGCTGAGATCATGAACTCCTTATTGCCAAATTCAGACTTAAATTGAAGAAAGTAGGGAAAACCACTAAGCCATTCAGGTATGACCAAAATCAAAATGACTTTTCCAGTAGTCATGTATGGATATGAGTTTGGACCATAAAGAAAGCTTTCTGTTGAAGAATTGAT
Organism: Cervus canadensis; assembly: GCF_019320065.1. Classification (NCBI taxonomy): domain Eukaryota; kingdom Metazoa; phylum Chordata; class Mammalia; order Artiodactyla; family Cervidae; genus Cervus; species Cervus canadensis. Next base: position 62,827,613 of record NC_057392.1, read on the forward strand.
GCTTTTGAACTGTGGTGTTGGAGAAGACTCTTGAGAGTCCCTTGGACTACAAGGAGATCCAACCAGTCCATCCTAAAGGGAATCAGTCCTGAATATTCTTTGGGAGGACTGATGCTAAAGCTGAAGCTCCAATACTTTGGCCACCTGAATCGAAGAACTGACTCTTTGGAAAAGACCTTGATGCTGGGAAAGATTGAAGGTGGGAGGAGAAGGAGATGACAGAGGATGAGATGGTTGGATGGCATCACTGACTCGATGGACATGAGTTTGACCAAGGTCAGGGAGTTGATGATGGACAGGGAGGCCTGGTGTGCTGCAGTCCATAGGGTCGCAAAGAGTTAAACACAACTGAGTGACTGAACTGACTGATGCTGAAGCTGAAGCTCCAATATTTTGGCCACCAGACACATAAGAACCAACTCATTGGAAAAGACCCTGATGCTGGGAAAGACTGAAGGCAGGAGGAGGAGGGGGCAACAGAGGATAAGATGGTAAGATGACATTATTGATTCAATGGACATGAGTTTGCTCAAACCCTGGGAGATAGTGAAGGACAGGGAAGCCTGGTGTGCTGCAGTCCACGGGGTCGCAAAGAGTCAGACAGGACTTAGCAACTGAACAACAACAAGATCTCACAAACCAAGTGGCATGTCCCACCCTCCCAAAAAACTGAGGATTATAAAGGTTAAGTAATTTGTCCAAGGTCACCATTAATAGTAAATGGTAAACCAGGATTTGATCCCAGGCAAACTGACTTTAGAGAGGCTGTTTTTAATGACTGTTATATATCTCTGTTAGTTGTTATATTTTTCTTCTCTACAGTTAAGCAAATCCCTTTTCTCCTCCAATTCCTTCAGAAAGATGCTGAGCCTTTTAAAAATGTGTTTTGGTGGAAGATATCTATCAATTGTATCAGGAGCTATGAACAATGGCTTTAGATGTTAGCCAAGAAAATTATGCTAGGACCACCACAGCCACAAATACACTCATTTGCAAATCATATTTGACTGTTTTGATCATATGACTGTTTTGATCACAGCCATAATTTTGAATAAAGAGAATAAAGCATAATATTATTTTCAGAGTTATTTAATTCTTTCTTCTCTCCCTTCACCTAGTGCCAGTCATTCAGTGCAATCAACAGCTGGGGGAATTAAATGCTTTCCTTCTTTGGAGACTGTAATACCCTAAAATCCAATTAGCTTAAACAAATTAAAATGCTGTTTTTAAAGCCAAAGCACTTCCAGGAGGTAACTGTTAATTGTGGAGCATTTTTCAAAACCATGCAAAGAAGGAAAGAAATGACTACATCAGAGTATATTTGTGAACTCCAGAGTTCCACCCACATACACATAATGTCAATTCCTAGATCAGAAGTTCTCACAGTGTGGTCCCTAAACCAGCAGTGTCAGTATCACTTGGGAACTTGTTAGAAATGACAATTCTATACCCCACCCCACACCTACTGACTCAGAACCCCAAGGGGTGGAGCCCTGCAAACTGAAGGTGACCTGTGGGTGACTCTAATGCATGCTAAAGCTTGAGAACTGCTATTACAGCCACTGTGCTACCAAAATAGCTGTAAGTCAAACTTACAGGTGTAACTGTCTTGTTTATCATTCCTCTAGTTAAATATTAAGAAATATCTGCAGTTTACTAGCATTATTTATGTTTTTCCATATTACAGTTTTGCCCGTAATGAAATTAGATGTAAAAAAAAAAAATATTGTTCAAAATGAAGGCTATTCTTGACTGTGTGTTTAGTCTGTTTTTCATTCTCAGCCCTAAATCAGCATGCCTGGGCACTGCTGAGTTGCTAAAATGTTTGAGAACCTTTAGATATATACCACCCTCAGCTTGCAAACTGCCTTTGTTTACATTCAGTATCTACTTAGATTTTATAGCATTTATTTTATGCTTCCTTAGGAAAAATATATGGCTTTAAAATGTGAGGTAGCTAACATTCAAATTAGTAATAACATCAGGCTTTCCTAACAGTGTGGGAAATAGCATTTACCTAAATAGTAACTGTCCTATCAAAACAAAATTTCATTTGCACGGTAAGATTGTATTTACATTTACTATTTTAGGCAGTTAAGAGAACATAAACTGTAAGTCTAGAATCCTGAGAGATTTTCTTCTTCCTGATATATGGTGCCCTTTGCATCCTATGATTCATAATCCACTTGGGTCGTGAAACATTGATGAAGGGAAGCCAGTGACAGTAATGGAGTCCTGTTCGGTCAGGCTTCACAGGAAAGACAGATCATATTTCACTGGTGAAAAGTGCCTCTAATTAAAGGAGGTGCCTTGGGGATAAAAATGTTAGTGCTTCCTCTTTCTTCTCCTAATGTCTGTCATTATTATATAAATGCACAAAGTTTATTTCTTACCATGTGTGTCCATTTTTTTTAACTTTATCTCAACAAATATTTATTTCATGAACAAACCTGCAGGAAAATGAAAGAATTGGTTCTAAAAGCAAAGGAATAAGGAACAGAGATTTACATAGCCAGCTGGGAAAGAAATGTCAAAATAAAAAGTTTACCAAGTTAGATACAAGGTTGATTAACTGTCTATAAGACAATAAAGTCATATCATCTTTGGCATTAACTTCTCTACCAGGCTGTAAGATCCTAATAGGTTATCAGTTCTAAAAGCTTATAAATCATCTGCGCCTTTATATTTGTTAAGCAAATATATTGTCACCCAAGAGTGTCAGATGAGGGTGGCAGTGGGCTGAATGGTGGCCCCCCTAAAAGATACGTTCATATCCTAATCTCTAGAACCTCTGTCAATCTTCACCTCCCTGACTCGATTTTCTGGATTAGAAAAATACAGTAACTTCTACAGGGCCCAGAGAATAAGGGAGGATGCTTGTTTGGGAGGCCACTGAGCCTCGCCCACCAGTCAGCAAGGCACTGATGCCAAAGCAATAGCATCACTGCCTTGACCTGCCTTCATCACCTTCCCTTTTCTGACCATAGGCACTGCTCCAGAGGCCTCAACCCTGAGCTACTCACAGGCATCACTCTTTACCAGGAACCCCACTAGGGCATCCTGCAGCCATCCCCACTCCACCCCCAAACCAGGGTTTACTAGCACAGACATCTGCCAGTCCAGGTACAGCACAAAAATCAAGTCCCTTTCAATCTCCTATAAACTCTCCTTAGCCTCCAGATTGGCCATGAGACCTTGACTGAGAACACACAGCCACCTTCTGGGAGTAGGGAAGAGAAATACCTTTAATTTGGTCACTCATGTATTCCCTGACAGTATATTTACTGATTATTTGTGGAGTACCTACTCTTAGGAGAGGCCAGGGATATAGCAGGGAATAAATACATCAAAGAGGAGAAAACATAAGTTAGTGTTCCAATAAATTAACCTTTCACATCCATTAAGGCAGAAGGCAGTCTAAGACTTGTTTATGCTCAGAAACATTCCTAGTAATTACTTTATTATTATTTTCAGCCCACGGTATTCTAGACAGCTTCTTGGCTAGCTCTCTCAACCTTGCATGAATGTCCCTGTCTCCAAGGGACAGCTTTTCTATATTTTGCATCTTCCTAAAATGGCCAGTTGAGTACAGCCTCCTGTGAGAGGCAGTGCATGCAGTGGTTTTCAGCATGGCCCAGAAGCAATGGTCCTACCGCTGAACTAGCCGTGAGACCAGGGGCAAGTCAAGTCAGCCCTCTGTGCTTCAGGGTCATGAAGTCAATGCTAGTACTTACCTCAGGTTGTTGAAAAGACAACATGAGTTCCAGTAGGTAAAGGACTTGAAGCAGTACCTGGCATGTAGTAAGCCCTGGTATTGGTGGTGTTCAGTCTCTAAGTTGTGTCCGATTCTTTACGACCCCATGGTCTGTAGCCCGCCAGGCTCTTCTGTCCATGAGATTTCCCAGGCAAGCATACTGGAGTGGGTTGCCATTTCTTCTTCCAGGGGATCTTCCCAACACAGGGATTGAATACTGTGTAATCATTAAAGAGGGGGGTTCCTCTTGAGGACCACTAATGATGGAGAAAGAATGAAAAGCAACCGAACAGAATAGATGGTAAGTGCTGGGTGAAGAGCAAAGTTTTGCCATTGTTTTGGTTTTCAAATGTGACTACTTTTAAAAATCACTACAGAGCTTTTCAAACATTTAATTCCTGGGCCCCACCTTCAAAGATCACTTCATTGGTCTGGGGTGGGGCCCAGGTCTGTTCAAGTAATTCCCCTAGAAGCAGGGGTTGAGCACCCCTGCAGAACAGCAATCTCCCACGTGGCCAGGGAGCCACCCCTGCTCTGAAGTGAAAGGGGGTAGGGGACTTGACTCCTAGCCTCTCTCCCCCTGCTCCCCAAGGCCTAGCTGCCTTAGCAGTGCTGGTCCTCCCCCCACAATCCATCCACAGGCATCCTTGGGGCATGTATCACTTGTCAGACCCTGGGCTCAGGGTGGGGCAATACAAGAGTTACCAAAGTCCTCCCCCTGTGGACCCCACAGCAGAGCAAGAGGATCAGAGAAGAAGATAAGAAAACAAGCAATCACATGGAGAAAAATCAGACACATTCAATGCTCGTGGAGAGAGTTCTAATCAATACAGTGTATACTTACCAGGAAATCCTTGGGGAAAGACTGAGGTAGATCTAGGAGTGCAACATGTGGAGACTCTCCAAGGTACATTGCTGAATAGAAAAAAAACAAGCCACAGAATAGCACCATTTACGTTTCCAAAAGCTTTTTGAAACACTGTGATATTCTATCCATGGGTGCATAAATATACATGCAAATTCAAGGGGAAAAGGTCTAGAATTATGCCTCTGATTTACCATGATTAATTTTTTCAAAAAGAATGCAATCATTGTTTGTGAAATTTAAAATAGATATTTTTTTTTAAATTCTAGCAAACTCTTTGTGGGGGATCTTCTGAAAATATTTACATTTAGCTAAGTTGTGTGTCACATTTCCTGTTAATTGTGACAAAGCAGTTGGCATTACCAGACATGATTTTATCCAAGTGACTATTGAGCAGAGAGCAGTGACCTGAGGAAATGTGGCATGAGACAGATGTGTGCCAAGAGAGGGAAGGCAAAGGAAAGAGAATTCAGCATGAAGCCCAGCTCAAGTGGAAGGAGAAAGGCCTAGCAGCTGCCTTCCGTGGCTGCGGCCTTCGCAGCTTCACCTGAGGCTGATCCTCCTAACAAGCTGAAAGTGCAAACCTCAGCTTCCAGGTGTATTCTATAACGGAGATTCCAGCCTAACTGTGGGGAAGACTTCCGAACCTATCAACGCCTTGAACCTAGACCAATGAGATGTAAGATCTTTGGGAGGTGGGGCCTGGGTGTTGATGTTTTAATATGACCTCGGCTGAGACGCTCTGTTAGAAGATGCCTGCGTGTGAGTGGGACGCACATTTTGGCACCGTCCCCATTTAAGAAGCGTTCTACTTGCGAAGTACTCCAAAAGTGACGTCAATCACAGGTGCTTCTTAAAGTCCAGGGTACTATGAGAAAAGGAAAAATGTTTGTATTTTATATTACGTGATTCCAAAATTATGTTTGGTTTATTTCAGGCTCGACTGACCAAAGAGCAGCGCTGGGGGAGCGCCTTGCTTTCCAGAAACCATTCCTTAGAAGAAGAATTTGAAAGAGCGAAAGCAGCTGTGGAGGTAGCTTTTTGGTTTATTTTTTCTGTTTCGTGTTTCTGAGAGTGGAATTCAAAAAGTCAAACAAAGACATAAGAAGTGGGTCTTTTTTTAAAATTGGAGGATAATTGCTTTACAGTGTTCTGTTGGTTTCTGCCGTTTGCCAACGTGAATCAGCACCGTGAATCTTAAATATACATCTATTGCCTCCTTTTTGTGCTCCCTCCCAGCCCTCTAGGTTGAAATGGGTCTTTATAGACATGAACAAACCATGACTATAACTGTTAGAATGAGACCTGGTTACCAGAGAACTTTTGACTTCCTACATGGGGTGACTAATAGTTGTCAACTCTTACAAGTCTGTGGTAGATTAGCAGTGACTATCTGGAGTTTTGGGTCAGGAAGAACTACCGAGTCTCATCAGGCTCCCGTGATGAACCTGTGCTATGCATTTTCTATGCTTCTATGAGGTAAAGCTTCATGCCTGATTGTTGTTTTTTTTTTTTTTTTTTCTTTTCTCTATTTGACGTCTAGCACAATGTCTGAAACGTAGAAGATCTTGCTATCCCTGAAATACACATTTTCCTCACTGGGTGGGGAAAAAAGGCAGAACTGAGAAATTCTAATCAATGATAGCCCATCTTGACTTGAGCCATAATTTTTCTTTCTTTTTTTTTTTTTTTCTTTTTTTTACTGTCAAGAATGTTCAAAACAATGGCAGTGTTAATAAATTAAATACTTAATTTGAACATTACTTTTCCTTGTTTAACCTTCTAATAAGAGAGGGGGTGGGGAAAGAAAGAAGGGGAAAAGGGAAGCCAAAAAAGGCATCCTTAGCTGTTTTTTATCCATTTCCTTCCTGGTTAGATTTGCAAAGAATGCATCACAGGTCCCATCTATGATTCTCACCAAAGCTTTGCGGGATGACTATTTGAGAGCGGAGCTTTTCACCCAATCCAAGTATGAACTTGTCAGGACCTCCATTTCTATTACTGATGGGAAATCTTGCAAATTGAAAGTATTCCCGTAATATGGTTCATTTATGTGTCAGTCTTACCACTAGAATTTGGACAAAAGTATTATACAATGGGCAGTCTTTCAGTAATTTCATACTTGAAGTGCAATTAAATCATACTAGCAATTTAATATTAAAAAGTTCTCTATATTCTAGGAAATCAGTTCAGTCGCTCAATCGTGTCTGACTCTTTGTGACCCCATGAACCAAGTAATTCCAGTCAAATTTCATATCATCAATCAGAAGCCTAGTAAGAGAACACTTTAATCTCATCACAATACAGTCCACCCAAATTTCTTCTTTTAGTTTTAACCTTTTTATTAAAAAAAAAGTTAATGCATATTTAGTACTATTGAATGTGATCAGCTGATAGACTTGATTGAGACCAGCTGAGTTCCAGTTGTTCAACTGCATGGAGGCTGTAGCTCAATTTATCTTAAATGTAGAATTTTCTGACTTAAAAGAGAATTTAAGTTTCTTTTGAACTCCTACTGTGTATAATACACAGAATTAGCACTAAAAAGATTATTTAGAACCATAGAATCTTGGGGAAGAAAAGACTTTAGAATTTATCTATTCCTATTTGTGAGGAGGAGACAATGGGTCCACACTAAACAAGACATAAGCACAAAGTGACATAGCAACAAGAAAAAAATTGTCCATCTATCTATTCATAAAATCACTTAGTCTTCGTTCTGGTGGAGACCTTAGAAGTCATCTATTCCAACCAGTCACACAAAACAGTTTTTCTTCTTAAACATACTTGACAAATTATTTAATCAAACATACCTTGTTTCTATTTGAACATTTCCAGTTAGGAACAGCTCACTTCTTTTCAAGAAAATCTACTTCAGTTTTGGACAATCCTGACTATTAAAAAGGTCTTCCCTGAATTAGGCTGAAATGGTCTACCAGCAGCTACCTGTTTTCTTACCCCTGGCTTTGCTCTCTCTGGAACAAGGCAAACTTAGGTGAATCCCTTCTCTACCTGATGCCCATCTCAACCCAGGAAGCCTGGTTTTCTTCTGGTTTCTCCTGGTATGTCTTGGGAATTGAGAGACCAGAGTTGTTACTCCAAGTTGTCACTAATAACTAAACATCATACCTAATTTAGAGAAGAAAATGGCAACCCACTCCAGTGTTCTTGCCTAGAAAATCCCATAGACAGAGGAGCCTGGAGGGCTGCAGTCCAGAGGGTTGCAAAGAGTCGGACACGACTGAGCGACTGAACAATAATAATATACCTCATTAATCAAGGTAGTCTCATTTTTCCACACCTTTATGATTCTTTCCAGCTGCAAAATCCTAAAAGGCTGTAAATTACTTCAAGTAGTTATCAGCAAACATTAATGGCTGTCTATACATGTTGGCTGCTGAACTAGGTACTAGAGATAAAGGAATGAGCTAGCTTTGAGTTGCTGTCCAGCAGTGGCATGGACCAGATGACCGACTTAAACAAGGCATTTGCTCCCTTCCAGTTTAGTTTCTGCATTATAAGATGAGGGGCTTGGATTTCTAATGTACTAAAAGTGCTATCCGTTTGTAGCTTCAGGTGAAGCAACTAAGTGCAGAATTCCTAGCAAATCAGAAAACTGTAAGCATATTTGCTCAGCTGGAAGCCTGGAACTGAGAAGCTTCCTTAAGGAATGAGAGAGGATGGTGCTGACCAGAAGGTGTGAACAGGTGTGGGGAAAAAGGCATGAGGCGTGGGGGGTGGGGGTTGTATTTCTCCAAGCTGATGGTAAATCAGACCTACGAAACTGCACACATATGTGAACTACTTACTTCCCGACATTATTCTTATCGAGGGTTTAATCTAAATCCTTAGCAGAAGACATAATAAAATGTGTCACAGAGTCTTGGAAATATACATGCCACTTGACCCAGCCACTTCTTAGAATTTATCTTCGAGAAATAGTTATAAAAGTTTGCAATGTTTTTATCTGTAGAATTTTTTTTAAGTGGTGAAAATTGGGAATAGCCCAAGTGTACCACAGCAGAATTAACTAAAGTATTATCTCTACAGTAAAATGCTATAAAACCGTTAAAAACTACAACATAGAAAAATATTTAAGACCATGTAGAAATGTCTAGTGATAATAGGAATACTAATTTATATACTGATAACTTTATAGTATGATCCCAGGTTCATAAAATTCTAATAGCTTAATACCTAATGTGTTTGGAATGACTTCCCTGGTGGCTCAGTTGGTAAAGAATCCGCCTGCAATGCGGGAGACCTGGGTTCGGTCCCTGGGTTGGGAAGATCTGCTGGAGAAGGGAACGGTTACCCAATCCAGTATTCTGGCCTGGAGAATTTCATGTACTGTATAGTCCATGGGGTCATAAAGAGTCTGACACAACTGAGTGTTTGGAATACATACTCTGTGCCAGGCACTGCCTCAGGAGCTTTGCATGAATTCTCGTTTAATCCTCCCAGCAGGCCTTGTGGTGGTTTAGTAGCTAAGTCATGTCCAACTCTCTGCGACCCAGTGAACTGTAGCCCACCAGGCTCCTCTGCCCATGGGATTCTCCAGGCAAGAATACTGGAGTGGGTTGCCATTCTCTTCTCCAGGGGATCTTCCCAACCCAGGAAATGAACCCAGGTCTCCTGCATTGCAGGCAGATTCTTTACCAACTGAGCTATGAGGGAAGCCCCAGCAGGCCTATGAGGAAGGTAATATTACTGTTTTCATCCTGCAGATGAGAAACTGAGGCTTAAAGATATTGCAGACATTTGCATGGCATTTTATAAGCAATTAAGATAGACTAAAAATGAACAACTCTCATTTAGCAAGTTATAAAGTCATGATTTCCTCCTAGACTCCAAAGCCTGTATTCTGAATCACTGCACTGTATAATCATCAAGAGAGTCTGTGCCCAAATGTTCACAGTAGTTTTCCTTGGGTGGCTGTACTTGGGAGTGATTTAATTTCTTCCATTAGCTTATCTGTATTTTCCAAATGTTCTGTCATAAATGTGTTCTATGTTGGTAATCAAGAAAAAAGTGGTAAATTCCAATGGGCACTGTGGTAGAATCTCAGATTCTTAAAGAGAACGAAAAGTGCCACATTCTTCATTTCAAGACTGATAAAGAATGGCACCGCAGATCGGCTTTATTAGAGACTGTTCTAAACAACAGGGAGACCCAGATGAAAACCATGCCTGGGGCAAGTTCAGTGCTTCCAATCTCCATTTCTATATTATCTGGTCCCAGTATTCCTTCTGTTTCTCATTTTATTCTGTTCTTAAACCCTCATTTTTTTTTTTTTTTTGGTCATCATCCTGCCTCAGGCCTGGCACCTGATCTCCTTTCCAGCTTTTTCTGCGTCTCAGCCCTTCACCAGCTCCAGGGGCACCACCGTGCTCTCTGTTCATCTTGAACAACAGCCCCATTGCCTGCCGTCGACATTCTTTCCTCTGCAGGGAACATTCCTCTCCCAAATCCTGGTGTGGCAGGTTCCTTTTTGTCCTTCAGATTCTAGCTCAGGTGTCAACGCCTCAGAAAACCTGAAGCTGACCACCAGTTGCTGCATAGCACCTCAGATTTTGTTTTTCACTCTTAGATTTATCACTTTGTCTTCCCTTATTTATTTTTATTTACCTTTCTGTCTGTTCTCTGTCCACTTTAAAATGTAACCTCAATGAGGAAAGGGATCTTGTCTCTTATGTAACACTGTACCTCAAGAGCTAAAACAGTGTCTGGTACCTGCGTCCGTGATCAGTTGCTCAGTCATAGCTGACTCTCTGCATCCCCTTGGACTGCAGCCTCCCAGGTCCCTCTGTCCATGGAATTTTTCAGGCAGGAATACTGGAGTAGGTTGCCGTTTCCTCTTCTGGGGTAACTAGTAAGTACTTAATAAATACTTGTTAATGAATGGATGGATGGCTAATTGTTAATCACATAACATGAAAAACACTTGAAAAGTGCCGTATCACCTTCTAATGTAATTGAGTATTTGCACTTTCATAGCTGATGTAAACAATCAGCTCTGTCTCTGGGGTACAGATCTCTCCCAGGGACTGCCCTGACGTGTCCTCTGCGGCTGTCTTGGTCTCAGTGTCAGTCAGTGAGACACAGTCATTGTGTTACAATGCCATTACAATACAGGTAACAGCAACCACTCTTGCCATGGTGTGACTTTGGACCTGTGTTATATTCTACATGGTATGATCTAGGCTATGCACAGACTCTGTAATACCTAACAGCATGCAATTCAACTAATGTTGACCTAAAGTGCCCTAAAATTCCAGTCCTTCTACTAAAGACAGTTATCACCACGTACACATTTATGCATATCTTAAATGACTGGGGAACCTGTTTGTGTGTGAAGACTGACATTGCTCAAGCTCAGGTTGAATGGTTAGATTCAGTGAGGCCGTATGTGGAGTTTTGTGCCTCCTCATCCTACATTTTGTTGAAAAATCACTGTAAATTCATCTTGGCTCAAAGTATTGTAATTTTAGGTCAAAGAACCAAATATTCCTAATTTGGGCTGTCTAAAAAAATGCCTGTTCCCTGAAGGACTTTCCTCCATGCTTCCTCTTGGATTTTCTTCCTAGCCAGCTGCCTAAACATGCTGTTAGCTTCAAGTCCCTAAGAAAGATGTACAGGAGGTGCAGAAGTGAGAAGCGGAGAAGGAGCTCCAGGGGCTCAGTGAGGCCTGAAGCTGCCTCCCCGGAAGGAGATCCCTAGAGAGCACTGTGCAGCCTCTGCAGAGAGAGGAGGTCACGTGGACAGTCAGCACACCTGCAACCACACGTCAGAAATGCCTCTTACCACTGTCAGCAGAGAGGAAGCCAGCCAGCCAGCCTCTGGAGCTGTCTACCTCGTTAGTCTCTCTAGGTGCCTCAGCCTTCAGAGTAAACTGGATGTAGCAACAAATTCATCAGGACATGTTTTTTTTTTTTTTTAATTTATTTTTTAATTGAAGGATTATTGCTTTACAGAATTTTGTTTTCTGTCAAACCTCAGCATGAATCAGCCATAGGTATACATGTGTCCCCTCTCTCTTGAGCCTCCCTCCCATCTCCCTCCCCACCCTACCCTCTAGGTTGATGCAGAGTCCCTGTTTGAGTTTCCTGAGACATACAGAAAATTCCATTGGCTATCTATTTTACATATGGTAATGTACGTTTCCATATTACTCTCTTCATACATCTCACCCTTTCCTCCCCTCTCCCTTTGTCCATAAGTCTGTTCTTTATGTCTTTTTCTCCACTGCTGCCATGCAAATAAATTCTCCAGTACCATCTTTCTAGATTCTGTTTGTATGCATTAGTATACAATATTTATCTTTCTCTTTCTGACTTACTTCACTCTGTATAATAGGCTCTTGGTTCATCCACCTCATTAGAACTGACTCAAATGCATTCTTTTTATGGCTGGGTAATATTCCATTGTGTATATGTACCACAGTTTCTTTATCCACTCATCTGTCGATGGACATCTAGTTGCTTCCGTGTTCTAGCTATTACAAACAGTGCTGCAGTGAACACTGGGGTACATGTGTCTTTTTCAATTTTGGTTTCTTCAGGGTATATGCGTAGGAGTGGGATTGCTGGGTCATATAGTGGTTTTATTCCTAGTTTTTTTAAGGAATCTCCATACCATCTTCCATAGTGGCTGTATCAGTTTACTTTCCCACCAACAGTGCAAGAGAATTCCCTTTTCTCTATACCCTCTCCAGCATTTATTGTTTGTAGGCTTTGTGATAATGGCCATTCTGACCAGTGTGAGGTGATATCTCGTTGTTTTGATTTTCATTTCTCTAATAATGAGTGATATTGAGCATCTTTTCATGTGTTTGTTAGCCATATGTGTGTCTTCTTTGGAGAAATGTCTGTTTAGGTCTTTTCACCACTTTTTGATTGAGTTGTTTGTTTTTCTGGTATTGAGTTGTTTGAGCTGTATGTATATTTTAGAAATTAATCCTTTGTCAGTTGTTTCATTTGCTATTATTTTCTTCCATTCTGAAGGTTGTCTTTTCACGTTGCTTATAGTTTCCTTGCTATGCAAAAGCTTTTAAGTTTAATCAGGTCCCACTTGTTTACTTTTGTTTTTATTTCCATTACTCTAGGATCTTGCTTTGTTTTATGTCATCAAGTGTTTTGCCTATGTTTTCCTCTAAGAGTTTTATAGTTTCTGGTCTTGCCTTTAGGTCTTTAGTCCATTTTGAGTTTGTCTTTGTGTATGGTGTTAAGAAGTGTTCTAATTTCATTCTTTTAATGTAGCTGTCCAATTTTCCCAGCACCACTTATTGAAGAGGTCGTCTTTAACCCATTGTATATTCTTACCTCCTTTGTCAAAAACAAGGTGCATAGGTTTATTTCTGGGCTTTCCATTTTGTTCCATTGGTCTATAGTTCTATGTTTGTGCCAGTACCACACTGTCTCAATGACTGTAGCTCTGTAGTATAATCTGAAGTCAGGAAGTTTGATTCCTCCAGCTCCATTCTTGTTTCTCAAGACTTCCTGGCTATTCAGGGTCTTTTGTGTTTCCATATGAATTGTTAAATTTTTTGTTCTAGTTCTGTGAAAAATGCCATTGGTAATTTGATAGGGTCACATTGAATCTGTGGATTGCATTTGGTAGTTTAGTCATTTTCACAGTATTGATTCTTCTATCCAAGAACATGGAATATCTCTCCATCTGTTTATGTCATCTTTGATTTCTATCATCAGTGTCTTATAATTTTCTGTATACAGTTCTTTTGTCTCCATAGGTAGGCTTATTCCTAGGTATTTTATTATTTTTGTTGCAGTGGTGAAGGGGATTGATTCCTTAATTTCTCTTCCTGATTTTTTATTTTTAGCATATAGAAATGCAAGTGATTTCTGTGTACTAATTTTGTATCCTGCAACTTTGTTAAATTCATTGATTAGCACTAGTAATTTTCTGATAGTATCTTTAAGGTTTTCAATGTATAGTACCACGTCATCTGCAAGCAGTGAGAGCTTTACTTCTTTTCTGATCTGGATTCCTTTTATTTCTGTTTCTTCTCTGACTGCTATAGCTAGGACTTCCAAAACTATGTTGAATAATAGTGGTGAGAGTAGACAACTTTGTCATGTCATCAGGACGTGTTTTAAACTCTTTCTATGGGCCAGGCACTGGGCTAGGCACTAGGAATTGAAAATTGAGTAAGATACTTCTGCCCTTAAAGCTCTGGAAGAATTGGAGGAATTTGCAGCTTGGGAGATGATCATATATGATTACCCCATGGTATAGTTATTATGGTTTTACACATCCAGCTCCACACTAGGTGTTGACCTCTTACAGGTGGGACTGCGTTTCATCTCTGTATTCTTAGCACCTTTCAGAGATTCTGATACAGAACAAGGCCCCACAAACTTTTGCTGGCTAAATAAATGAACAGATTAGCAACTCTAATGCATTTATTTCATTGAAGTATCTCTTCTTTAATGTGTGTTTAAGAAATATCACTAACCTACTAACAAGATGAACTTTGTACCCTGACAAGCCTCATTGAAAGCTGTCTCCTAACTTCCCATTTCTGTGTCTTGTCTCAAAGGATACAGTGCTCAAGATAACTTCTCTTCAGTGCATGCATGCTCAGTTACTTCCGTCGTGTCCAACTCTTTGCAGCTCCATGGACTATAGCCCTCCAGGCTTCTCTGTCCATGGGATTCTCCAGACAAAAATACTGCAGTGGGTTGCCATGCCATCCTCCAGGGATCTTCCTGACCCAGGGATCGAACCCATGTCTCTTAACATCTTCTGCATTGGTAGGTGGGTTCTTTACAACTAGTACCACCTGGGAAGCCCAAAGTAAACACCTGAACAGGGACTTGAATCCTGGACCCTCAGATAAGAAGTCTGATGCTCAACTAACTAAGGACATACCTCTAAAAATAACTCCTCATCAGACTTGAGGCTAATTTTCCCTCAGCAACACTAATGTATATGAAAAACACAGGCATATTAGTAATTACTGTTTAAGGACATGGATAGTGAAAGACTTTAATGTTAACTAGTAATTCCTTTGTCTGGAGGTGTGACTGACTATCTCTGTTAATTTTGACTTGGAAATATCATGCTTAAAACAATGTAATGCTGGTGAAACAGACCACCGGCCCAGGTGGGATGCACGAGACAGGTGCTCGGGCCAGGTGCACTGGGAGGACCCAGGGGAATCGGGTGGGGGGGGAGGTGGGAGGGGGGATCGGGATGGGGAATACATGTAACTCCATGGCTGATTCATGTCAATGTATGACAAAACCCACTGTGATGGTGTGAAGTAATTAGCCTCCAACTAATAAAAATAATTGAAAAAAAAAAAAAAACAATGTAATGCTTGATAGGCACCTTAGGAATCTTAAATGCTTGAAGGGAATTGGAGGCCATTCTTGAACTCCTTTTGTTAATATAGTATTATGAAAGAAACTGCTGACTTGAGCACCCTCCTACCAAGAAGATTATCTGTCTGTCCCACCCCCTCATATTTTCTCTTGCTTTCTATGACAGTGTCATCTCTTTGAAGTAGGTGGAAGAGATTAATGGATTAAACACTACTTAAATCATTCTGACTTAGATTCAATATCCAAAAAAGAGAAAATCTTCTGAAAATACATGGAAACATTCTTTGGGCAATATTGGAGAAATCTTGAGGTTAACTGCTTAAGATACAGATAGCCTAAAGCTTAGCATACCATAGGAAAATATTTAAGACCATGTGAAAATGTCTAGTGATATTAGGAATACTAACATGCTTCCCATGTCAAACTGTAGATAGGTCACATAAAGATTAGATGTGTTGTGAATTCATTGGACAACTACAGAAGAAAGGAAAGTATATTGTGACTGACAGCTAGCAGTCTCTGCTACAGGTACCCTCCAGCTCTGATACTTGTAGGAATATTTGAAAACCTCCCTCTCAATATCTCTTTCTCTCTTTTGTTGGATATCTTTTTACTTTTAAGACCAACTATTAAATAATTTTCTAGGAATTTTATTTCTGTAGGAGCAATAATGTAATTCTATTTATCTGGAACCTACAAAACCTTATCTTCTTTATTGAAGTATAGATGACGCAGTAAAGAATCTGCCTACAATGCAGAGTCCCGGGTTCAATCCCTGGGTCAGGAGGTTCCTCTGTAGAAGGAAATAGCAACCCACTACAGTATTCTTGCCTGGACAATCCCGTGGACAGAGGAGCCTGGCTGGCTACAGCTCGTGTCATTGCAAAGAGTCAGACACAACTGAGCAACTAACCCTTTCACTTTCATCTTTCATTTACAATGTTCTGTTAGTTTCTGGTGTACAACAAAGTGATTTGGTTATATACACACATATATGTATATTCTTTTCATTATGGTTTATTATAGGATATTGACTATAGTTCCCTGTGCTGTACAGTAGGACCTTGATTTTACAGATAGTAGTCTGTGTCTGCTAATCCCAAACTCCTAATTTATCCCTCCCACCCCCTTTCCCCTTTGATTACCATAAATGTGTTTTCTATGTCTTCAAAATCCTATCTCTTGATTAGCAATGCCATGCCATATAAACCAATCATCACTATTCTATACAACTCCCTGTAGGTTGAATTTTATTAATTCTGATTTATTTAAAAGGGACAAATGAGATATGCATGTTAAAGATCTTATTTTGTGAAATAGTGAAGTCAGGGGTTCATTCCTGTACTATGTCACGAACCTCCGTCCACAGTTCGTCAGGCACTCTGTCTATCAGATCTAGTCCCTTAAATCTATTTGTCACTTCCACTGTATAGTCATAAGGGATTTGATTTAGGTCATACCTGAATGGTCTAGTGGTTTTCTCCACTTTCTTCAATTTCAGTCTGAATTTGGCAATAAGGAGTTCGTGATCTGAACCACAGTCAGCTCCTGGTCTTGTTTTTGCTGACTGCATAGAGCTTCTCCATCTTTGGCTGCAAAGAATATAATCAATCTGATTTCAGTGTTGACCATCTGGTGATGTCCATATGTAGAGTCTTCTCTGGTGGTGTTGGAAGAGGCTATTTGCTATGACCAGTGCATTCTCTTGGCAGAACTCTAGTAGCCTTAGCCCTGCTTTATATTTCTCCTGGCAATCTTGATTCCAGCTTGTGATTCATCCAGCATGGCATTTTTTTGCTTTATGTACTCTGCATAGAAGTTAAATAAGCAGGGTGAGAGTATACAGCCTTGACTTCTTTCCCAATTTTGAACCAGTCTGTTTTTCCATGTCTAGTTCTAACTGTTGCTTCTTTCCTGCATACAGGTTTCTCAGGAGGCAGGTAAGGTGGTCTGGTATTCTCATATCTTTAAAAATTTTCAAGTTTGTTGTGATCCACACAGTAAAAGGCTTTAGCATAATCAATGAAGCAGAAATAGATGTTTTTCTGGAATTCCTTGGTTTTCCTATGATCCAGCAGATGTTGGCAGTTTGATCTCTGCTTCCTCTGCCTTTTCTAAATTCACCTCGTACATCTGGAAATTCTCAATTCATGTAGTGTTGAAGCCTAGCTTGAAAGATTTTGAGCATTATGTTGCTAGCATGTGTAATGAGCATAATGTGTGGTAGTTTTAACATTCTTTGGCATTGCCCTTCTTTGGGATTGGAATGAAAACTGACTTTGTCCAGTTCTGTGGCCACTGATGAGTTTTCCAAATTTGCTGGCATATGGAACACAGCACTTTAATAGCATAATCTTTTAGGCTTTGAAATAGCTCAGCTGGAATTCCATCACCTCCACTAGCTTTGTTTGTACAAATGCTTCCTAAGACCCTCTTGACTTCACACTTGAGGATGTCTGGCTCTAGGGAGTGACCACACCATCGTGGTTATCTGAGTCATTAAGACCATTTTTGTACATTTCTTCTCTGTGGTCTTGCCAGCTCTTCTAATCTCCTCTGCTTCTGTTAGGTCCTTACCATTTCTGTCCTTGATTGTGCCCATCTTTGCATGAAATGTTCCCTTGGTATCTCTAATTTTCTTGAAGAGATCTCTAGTCTTTCCCACTCTGTTGCTTTCCTCTGTTTCTTTGCATTGATCACTGAGGAAGGCTTTCTTATCTCTCCTTGCTATTCTTTGGAACTCTGCCTTCAATAGGGTATATCTTTCTCTTTCTCTGTTGCCCTTTGCTTCTCTTGTTTTCTCAGCTATTGGTAAGGTCTCCTCAGACAACCACTTTGCCTTTTTGCACTTCTTTTTCTTGGGAATGGTTTTGCTCACCACCTCCTATACAATGTTACAAGCCTCCATTCATAGTTCTTCAGGCGCTCTGTCAGATCTAATCCCTTGAATCTGTCACTCCCACTGTATGATCATAAGTCAGGTATTATTTAGGTCATACCTGAATAGCCTGGTAGTTTTCCCTACTTTCTTCAATTTTGCAATTAGGAGTTCATGATCTGAGCCACAGTCAGCTCCAGGTTTTGTTTTTGCTCACTGTAGCCAGCTTCTCCATCTTTAGCTACAAAAAAAGTAATCAAATCTGATTTCAGTATTGACGATCTGATGATGTCCATGTGTAGAGTCTTCTCTGGTGGTGTTGGAAGAGGGTGTTTGCTAGGACCAGTGCATTATCTTGGCAGAATTCTGTTAGCCTTTGCCTGGTTTCGTTCCTTACTCCAAGGCCAAACTTGCCTGTTACTGCAGGTTTGTCTTGATTTTCTACTTTTGTGTTCCAATCCCCTATGATGAAAAGGACATCTTTTTTGACTTTGAAGTTCAGTGGGATTTGATTACAGAACTTGCACATGACTGGAGGAAACAAAGACTCTTGGAGGACACAAACAAAACCTTATATACACCAGGACCCAGGGGAAAAGAGCAGTGACCCAAAATAGACACCCACAGACAGGTCTGTCTCAGTCTGAGGGTCTCCTGTGGAGGCATGGGTTGATAGGCCCTGCTGTGGGAACAGGGGCATTGGCAGCAGCAGTCCTGGGAGGCATACCATGGCATAGGTCCTTTTGGAGGTCACCTTTAGCCCTACCGTAGAGTCTTCAGACTCCAAGACCGGGCCCTCTCAGGCCAAACAACTTACAGGGAGGGAGCATAGCCCCACCCATCAGCAGAAAATTAAAGATTTACTGAGCATGACCCTGCACACCAGAGCAAGACCCAGTTTTCCCCACAGCAAGTCCCTTCCATCAGGAAAAATAAAGCTTATTTGAAGTGGGGAAAAAAAAAAAAATCAGTAAACTATCCATGGGCAAAGCAGCATCTTAAATTTCCTTTATTCATTTAACTAAAGCTTATAATATGCCGTATGCTGATGGTACATAGTGAATGTTCCATACATAAATAATTCCTGTGGATTAGGAAAGTGGATGTTTTCCATGAGAGTTTCCAGTCCTTCCTCCTCCTCGTAGATGATTGATCTTTAGATGATTTCCTTTTAGATCTTGTTTTAGTCAGTGTTCTCTAGAGAAACAAGTAGGACATATAGATAGAGGTAGAGATAAAAGACAGAGGCAGACAGAAACTGAGATTTCACTGTAAGAAATTGGCTTACACAATTATGAAGGCTGAGAAGTTCCACAACCTGCCATCTGAAAGCTGGAGACCCAGAAAGGCTGGTGGTGTAGTTTCAGTCCAAATCCAAAGGCATGAGGACTCGGAGAGCCGATGGTATAAGTCCCAGTTTGAATATAGGAGACCAATGTCCTAGCTCATGCAAACAAGTAGAAAGATTTCTCCATTGCTCTGCTTTTTTGTTCTGTTCAGGCCCTCAATGGATTAGATGATGGTCACCTGCATTGGAGAGGGCCACTGCTTTACTCAGTCTACCAGTTCAGATGCTAAGCTCACATAGAAATAGGCTCACAGAAATGTTTAACCAAATGTCTGGGCACTCTCTGACCCAGTCCAGTTGACACATAAGACTAACTGTCACAGATCTTAATGAAGTTCCCAGAGATCTCCAGTTTTCTCTGGAACTGAACTGTGAGAGATGTTATGGGCCATTTAGACTTTGCGCTTCATGCCAGGGATTCTTAGGGCCCACCCCATCACTGTAGAGGAGGGGCTGAAATCCACAGATGCCCAAGCTAGTCCCTCAATAAACACTGCTAATTACTAGCAGGCAGAACTGGAACCCACTTTTGTACATTACCTTGGAGCTGTTGGTAAAAGGAGGAACTTCTGAATTCAAATAGTAAACAATATTAAAAATTACTCAAACTTGGAATTTGTCTAAGAGATATATTTTCTTTTCTCAAATCAGATTTCTTTATTTAATAAGTTGGTTTTAATTTATATTAAAGTCTTTGGTATCTGAAATACATCAACCCCTGACACAGACAACTATATTTAATGGACCAAGAGGGCAAGAGGCATGGAGAGAAAGTAAAAGGCAGAGAGGCATTAAAACATAGCTAGACATTATCGATATCATACATGGAGCCACATGCAAATAATTAGAGGTAAATTTGATTTCCTGTGAAAAACTGAATTACATGGTGAAATCTGAGGAAAAACAGGTTTAGAGATGTCCCATCCTAATTACCTTACATCCAAAGATTAAAAATAACCTCAAGTCAGATCCAAAAATCAGAATATTACAGTTATTAACACCATTTGCTCCCTCTATGAAACAGCTTGGGTAGTCATAGAAAAGAGATAAGCCATCAAATATTCTATTTCTGTGTTCTGCACAGCTCTGAAGTGAAAATACAGATATATACGAGATTAACTACCTGATATGACTACAGAAGGAAAGTGGATAGATCACTCTACCCTTAAAGCTGAATGTAAAAAGATATTTCACTTTCACAGACTAAGCAAAACTAATCCCCTAATTAAACTCAGATGGAAGCAGTGTTTACTGATGCCATTGATGTAAAGAACACACTTGAGAAGGCTACATTTCAAATTTCTCACTTCCTTTTCTAAATCATTTCTTATGACTCATTTGGTATTCTAAAGAGAATCTTCCTTTTCAAAATAAGGTGGCTTTTGATATTAAAGCGTTGATTTTCTACCTGTGCTGAAGAGACATTGAATTTTGAGTGTCAGATTTAAGTCACCTCATAAAATTAGGTTTAAGCTTTAATTGCCGGTTAGCAATAATAAAATGGGGGCTTTGAAATTAGAATTTTCTTTCATTAGTGGAAGTTTGATTTTATGGATCCACTAAATCACAGTGATTATTTGGATCAATGATAAAGATATACCCCATTCAGAATAATAGCTTTGCATCATTCTGGTTGTCTGGGATGGGTGAGAACAGACATACATACTTACACACAAATACAGACCACCGTAAACTTAGGTGAGATCTTGACTTACAAGGCAAGGATCTCAAGCATCAGGGAAGTGAAGAGGCCCACATGAGTGGAAGCAGAGGCAGCTTCTCTGTCTGGTTGTTGGTGACATTAACCCCACAGGGCGGACTTTGACACTTGGACTTTGTGTCTTTGTGTCTTTACTCAAGAAGAGCTTAGAGTCCATCCTGAATCCATTTGGTTCTCTAGCTGAATGCTGATGACAAGAAAGATAAGACCTCATGCTACGTGTCCATCAAGGATGGGGAGAAAATGGCAGCCATATGCCAGAGCAGCACCCAACACCATCAGTACCTTTAGCTTCCTGGATTTCTAGAAACCCCACTGCCATGTTCATAGGGATGATCCTGACCTTTACAAAATTTTAAAAGTACATACAAACTCTGAAAAAACAGTATAACATGCAGAATTATCAACAGTGATTAATAACATCTCTAGATAGTAGATTGAGAATTATTAATTTTCATTGGCAGTTTCAGTGTTCCTTTTAAATTATCTATAGTAGTAATGTATTGAATCCATGTATGTAAAATAAGTTGTTTTTCTTTTTCTTTCTTTTATTTTTTTATGAATCAGCCATAGCTATACATATATCCCGTCCCTTTTGAACTTCCCTCCCATCTTGTTTCTCTTTCTTTTTGAAAACACTTTCTGTGTTTTAAATCTGTGTGCCAGATCAGGAGACTTGGGCTGTCTTTCTTCTGGGCCACTTGCTACCCTGGTAACCTTAGAAAAGTCGTTTTCCCTCTCTTTATCTGTAACCTGAGATCTTTCATTAGGCCCACGATACTCTAATTAGGCTGCCCACTGGGAATTCCTGAGAAGTTTTCCAAAATCCTGATGCCTGTCCTGCTTCTGTACTGTGAGTGCAGTGGCCCCAGCTGCAGCCTGGATTTGGGAATTTTGATAAAGACTCCCAGGCGATTCAGCGTGAAGACAAGTTTGGGATCCTCTGGATTTGATGATTTCTAATACTGCCCTCTGCTATGACAGTCTTGAGTCTCTGATTCCTCACATTTGCCTAGAGCCATCTCTGAGCATCAGTTCTATTTTTAGCAGTTGCTAGGAAATAATATTCCAAAACTTTCCTAGGTGACCCATTTCAATATCTTGCAATCATCTCAATCAGAATATATTTCCTTATGTCTAATCTAAATTCTTCCTGCGGCAGTTTCAGCCTGTATGGGAGAAGAGAGCATCTAGTTCTGATTGGGTTTGTTGCTGAATTCTTTGCATGAACTTACATCATTGGCTTCAGTTATTTTTCACCCATAACTTAGTTCTGTAATGACCAGATCCTTACCTAACAAGTCCCTTGTCAAGGTTCTCATAGAGAGGGAGAATTGCAGGATTACCTCCTGCTCTGTCACCAGAGGATACTTTCCAGTTTCTGCCAAAATTATTCCTAGGTCTGTGCTCCTGTGAAGTTCCTAAGGACAGTATATTTTCAACTTTTTTTTTTTAAAACCTGGGAATAATAATTCCAGATAGGAGTTATCACTAGGATTGAAGTATATTTTTAGTAAATAAGCAGTCATCTTTCTGGGGCTTCCCTGGTGGCTCAGCAGTAAAGAACCCACCTGCCAGTGCAGGAGACTCGGCTTCAATCCCTAGGTCCGGAAGACCCCCTGGAGGAGGGCATGACAGCCCACTCCAGTGTTCTTGCCTGGAGAATCCCATGGACGGAGGAGCCTGGCGGGCTACAGTCCATGGGGTCACTGAGCGTCAGACACGACTGAAGTGACTGAGCTCACACGCACGCAGTCATCTTCCTGTTCACCTACTGAATTTATATTTGTCTTTTCCCCATTTCTCTGTCCTTGTTTATCATCTTAATTGGCCACTGAATTATATAATTTATACTTTGTTGATATATTTTTAATTATTGGTTGAATATTCCTCATGTTTTGTTTCTCTGAGCCTTCTTCCCAGACTTCCTGTGTCACTCTTCAGTGTTTTTCCTTCTTCTGTTAGTAAACTTATGAAGTTAACAGATCTCAGCAAAACGAATTACAAGGGCTATGTCACAAGATATGTTCTGGACAAATACTCCAGGTTCAACTAAAATGACTGAAAATACTGTGCTGTTTACAATATAATTCTTTCCCATACCAAAAAGAAAATATAGTCTGATGCTCTGTAAATTGTACCAAGATTCAGAAAGGATTAATGACATGAACAAGAGCTCTCTTTTAAAATTTTTCTGAAATAGGTTCCTATTTTAGCTCAGAATACTAGGTCCAAGGCTAACTTTGTTCTCTGTATATTTATGACTGTTCTGTGTGAGCCTTTCTTACATCTTGTTACACACCGTTGGTTTGCAAATGAAAATAGAAACAGTTGCCTGTCCTGGTCACAGATTTCTGGGTGCAGGGTCCTGAAGAAATCTGAACTGCGTAGAACAGCTTGGTTCCACATCACAGCTGTGTCACATCTGTGTTTTAGCAGCAGCAGGCAAGAATGTAGCTGCTTTGGGGAATTGATAGTACATGTGTAATGCTGTCTCGTTGTTAAACATGAGATTGATTGAGCAGTCCTGTGATCCAGTAAAGTTATTCCAGTTCATTGGGCTTCTTCACGATCTTGCATAGGATTTTTAAAATAGTTCAAAACAACAGGAGCATTTTACATGAATTCACTGGATGATGCCGGCTGCGTAAGGAACCTTCATGATATGACTTGAATCATACTGTATTCTTTTTCTCTCTTCTACCCTGTCAATATCTAAGTTGTTCCTGTGGTGAAATGGTATTTCTGAAGCCTTGTCAAAGGAGGTTTCTCTTGTTTGAAAAAATGGATGAGATACGCACAGAACAAAAGGAATATTCTGTTTCAGTAAAATAAGCGCAGATAGAGAGCTCTAAACATGCTGTGCCACCTTGTTCTGTGGGTTTGGTAAACTAACCAGAAGCCTGCTCATAGACTTTGGGAGTAATACATAAGGAAGGGAAAACATGAAGATCATGTAGGAAGCTGAATTGATCCTCACAAATTGAATGATAACTTCATTTATTTGTTTTTAAAAAAAATTACACTTGCTAAGTGACTATTATTTTCAGACTCTGCAATAGGCACTAGAGATACCGAAATGAGGACTAACTATCCCTGCCTTCGGGGGCTTCCCTGATGGCTCAGAGGTAAAGAATCCACCTGCAATACAGGAGACCAGGGCTTGATTCCTAGGTTGGGAAGATCCCCTGGAGAAGGAAATGGCAACCCACTCCATTATTCCTGCCTCAGAAATCCCATGGACAGAGGAGCCTGATGGGCTACAGTCCATTGGGTCTTAAGAGTTGGACCGAAGTTAGCAACTAAACCCCCACCACCGTCTTTGTGTTCAGCTTGCTCAGAATCTGGTAGAAGATAATTAAGAATCCTAATACAGGGACAGAGAAGGTTTCCTAAGAACAGGCATCATACTCATCAATATGATGAACAGGCATCAGTTTTAAAAGGAAATAGAAGGAAGAGGCATTCAAAGCAGGGGGATGAAAACATGCAAATGCACAGAGGCCTAGATGAGTGTCTGTGCACTGAGCACTTGCCCGCATCCCTGGGTGTGGTTAGGATGCAGGGTGGGAAGGAGCAGTAGGAGATGAGATGAGGAGACAGAAGCCTGATCATCCACGCTTTCCTTCAGCAGATTTGTGTGGAATGAGTTTTATGTGCTGAGCAGTGCTTTGCACTAGATAGTGGTTTTCTCTTGCCTCCCAGGCCATTCCTCCCCAGTCTCCTTTGCTGGCTCCTCCACTCATGTCTGTATTATGGAGACCCAGACACAGCCCTCGCTCTTTCTCTTCTCCATGCACATTTTCTCCTTAGCCACCTCTTTCAGTTCCTTGGATGTAAATACCACCTATATCCTGATAACTCTTCAATCTCATTTTTCAACTTTAACCTCTCCCCAAAAATCCCAAATCATATATCCAATTGTCTACTGATACTGCCATTTGGGTTCTAGTATCCATTATGTGCATAACATGTCAAAAAACAAACTCTTAATCTCCCATTCCAAACCAGTACCTACTCCACTAAAGTAATAACACTGCAGTCTGCTCAAACCAAAATCCTGGAAGATGCCCTTCCTTTCCTACAGCCTCACAGCCAATCCAGTAGAAAGACCTGTTGGAATAATGACCCAGCTAAAGGAATCCAACCACATCAGTTATCTCCCCCATCTACAGCTTCCTCCACACAAGCAGCAGCCTTGGCCCAAACTACTGCCACAGCCTCCTACCTTTTCTCCCAGCTTCCAGTCTTACTCCCCTTGATGTTGTTCAGTCATTCAGTCGTGTCCAACTCTTTTGTGACGGCATGGAGTGCAGCACGTGAGGCTTCCTGTCCTTCACCACTTCCTGGAGCTTGCTCAAACTCATGCCACTCAATCATCTCGTCCCCTGTAGCCCCCTTCTCTTCCAGCCTTCTAGCTTTCCCAGGATCAGAGTCTTTTCTAATGAGTCAACTCGTCACAGCAGGTGGCCAAAGTATTGGAGCTTTAGCATCAGTCCTTCTAATGAATATTCAGGTTTGATTTCCTTTAGGATTGACTGGTGTGATCTCCTTGCAATCCAAGGACTCTCAAGAGTCTACTCCCAACACCACAGCTCAAAAGCATCAGTTCTTTGGCACTCAGCTTTCTTTATGGTCTAACTGTCACATTCATAATAACTAGTGGAAAAACCATAGCTTTGACTATATGGACCTTGTCAGCAAAGTACGTCTCTGCTTTTCAATATGCTATCTAGGTTTGTCATAGCTTTTCTTCCAAGGAGCAAGTATCTTTTAATTTCATGGCAGCAGTTACCATCTGCAGTGATTTTGGAGCCTAAGAATATAAAATCTGTCACTGTTTCTATTGTTTCCCCATCTATTTGTGATGAAGTGATGGGACCAGGTGCTGTGATCTTAGTTTTCTGAATGTTGAGTTTTAAGCCAGCTTTTTCACTCTCCTCTTTCACTTTGGTCAGGAGGCTCTTCAGTTCTTCTTTGCTTTCTGCCACAAGGGTGGTGTCATCTGCATGTCTAAGGTTATTGATATTTTTCCTGAAAATCTTGATTCCATCTTGTGATTCATCCATCTGGCATTTTTCATGATGTATTCTGCATATAAGTTAAATAAACAGGTAACAATATACAGCCTTGACATACTCCTTTCCCAATTTGGAACCAGTCTGTTGTTCCATGTCTGGTTCTAACTGTTGCTTCTTGACCTGAATACAGGTTTCTCAGGAGACAGGTTAAGTGTCTCCCATCTCTTTAAAAATTTTCCATAGTTGGTTGTGATCCACACAGTCAAAGCCTTTAGCGTGGTCAGTGAAGCAGAAATAGATAGTTTTTTGCCTTTTCTATGATCCAACAGATGGTTGGCAGTTTGATCTGTGGTCCCTCTGTCTTTTCTGAATCCAGCTTGAACATCTGGAAGTTCTTAGTTCATGTACTGTTGAAGCCTCACTTGGAGAATTTTAAGCATTACTTTGCTACAGTGTGAATGAGTGCAATTGTGTGGTAGTTTGAACATTCTTTGGAGAAGGGAACACCTACCCACTCCAGTATTCTGAACTGGAGAATTCCATGGACGGTATAGTCCAAGTCTGACATGACTGAGCAACTTTCACTTTCGCTTGAACATTCTTTGGCACTGCCTTTCTTTGGGATTGGAATGAAAACTGACATTTTTTTGTCCTGTGACCACTGCTGAGTTTTCCAAATTTTCTGGCATATTGAGTGGAACACTTTAACAGTATTATCTTTTAGGATTTGAAATAGCTCAGTTGGAATTCCATCACTTCCACCAGCTTTGTTCATAGTGGTGCTTCCTAAGGCCCACTTGACTTTGCACTCCAAGATGTCTGACTCTAAGTGAGTGATCACATCATCATTGTTATCTGGGTCATTAAGACCATTTTTGTATAGTTCTTCTGTGTATTCTTGCCAGCTCTTCTTAATATCTTCTGCTTCTGTTAGGTCC
Organism: Cervus canadensis; assembly: GCF_019320065.1. Classification (NCBI taxonomy): domain Eukaryota; kingdom Metazoa; phylum Chordata; class Mammalia; order Artiodactyla; family Cervidae; genus Cervus; species Cervus canadensis. Next base: position 62,854,483 of record NC_057392.1, read on the forward strand.
ATACCATTTCTGTCCTTGATTGTGCCCATCTTTGCATGAAATGTTCCCTTGGTATGTCTACTTTTCTTGAAGAAATCTCTAATCTTTCCCACTCTGTTATTTTCCACTATTTCTTTGCATTGTTCACTTAGGAAGGCTTTCTTACCTCTCCTTGCTATTCTTTGGAATTCTGCATTCAGATGGGTATATCTTTCCTTTTCTCCTTTGTCTTTTGCTTCTGTTCTTTTCTCAGCTATTTATAAGCCTTCCTCAGACAACACTTTGCCTTTTCGCATTTCTTTTTCTTGGGGATGGCTTTTTTCGCCAACTCCTTTACAATGTTACGAACCTCCATCCATAGTTCTTCAGGCACTCTATCATATCTGACCCTTTGAATCTATTTGTCACTTCCACTGCATAATCATACAGGATTTGATTAGGTCATGCCTGAATGACCTAGTGGTTTTCCCTACTTTCTTCACTTTAAGTCTGAATTTGGCAATAAGGAGTTCATGATCTGAGCCACAGTCAGCTCCAGGTCTTGTTTTTGCTAACTGTATAGAGCTTCTCTATCTTTGGCTGCAAAGAATATAATCAGTCTGATTTCAGTATTGACCATCTGGTGAGGTCCATGTGTAGAGTTGTCTCTTGTGTTGTTGGAAGAGGGTATTTGCTATGACCAGTACGTTCTCTTGGAAAGACTCTCTTAGCCTTTGCCTTGCTTCATTTTGTATACCAAGGCCAAATTTGCCTATTGCTCCAGGTATCTCTTGACTTCCTACTTTGCATTTCAGTCCCCTGTAATGAAAAGGAGATTTTTTTTTTTTTTATGTTAGTTCTAAATCTTGTAGGTCTTCCTAGAACCATTCAACTTCAGCTTCTTTGGCATTAGTGGTTGGGCCATAGACTTGGATTACTCTGCTATTGAATGATTTGCCTTGGAAACAGAGATCATTCTGTCGTTTTTGAGACTGCACCCAAGTATTGCATTTCAGACTCATTTGTTGCCTATGAGGGCTACTTCATTTCTTTTAAGAGATTATTGCCCACAGTAGTAGGTATAACTGTCATCTGAATTAAATTCACCCATTCTGGTCCATTTTAGTTCACTGATTCTGAAAATGTCATTGTTCACTCTTGCCATCTCCTGTTTCACCACTTCCAGTTTGCCTTGATTCATGGACCTAACATTTCAGGTTCCTATGCAGTGTTGTTCTTTACAGCATCAGATTTTACTTCCACCACCAGACACATCCACAACTGGGTATTGTTTCGCTTTGGCTCAGCTTCTTCATTCGTTCTGGAGCTATTTCTCCACTCTCCTCCAGTAGCATATTGGGCACCTACCAGCCTGGGGATTTCATCTTTCAGTGTCCTATCTTTTTGCCTTTTTGTACTGTTCATGGGGTTCTCAAGGCAAGAATGCTGAACTGGTTTTCCATTCCCTTCTCCAGGGCACTACATACTGTCAGAACTCTCCACCATGACCCATCCATCTTGGGTGGCCCTACACGGCATGGCTCATAGTTTCATTAAGATACACAGAGCTGTGATCCATGTGATGAGTTTGGTTAGTTTTCTGTGATTGTGGCTTTCATTCTCTCTGCCCTCTGATGGGTAAGGATAAGAGGCTTGTGGAAGCTTCCTGATGAGAGGAACTAGCTGTGGGGAGAGCTGGGTCTTGCTCTGGGAGGTGAGGCCGTTCTCAGTAAATCTTTAACACAATTTTCTGCTGATGGGTCAGGCTATGTTACCTCCCTCAGTCCTCAGGCCAAACTACAGGGAGGTAACATAGCCTGACCCATCAGCAGAAAATTGTGTTAAAGATTTACTGAGAATGGCCTCACCTCCCAGAGCAAGACCCAGTTAGGCCTCAGGCCAAACTATGGTAGGGGTAATGGTGGTAATGGTGACCTCTTTCAAAAGGACTTTTGCCAGCATTCAGTGGTCCCAGGACAGTTGTAATCAGTGCCCCTGACCCCGCAGCAATCACTGCTGACCTTTGCCTCCACAGGAGATGCTCAGACACTAAAGGCAGGTGGCTCAGTGTCCTGTGGGGGTCACTGCTCCTTTGCCTGGGTCCTGGTGCACACACAGTTTTGTTTGCTCCCTCTGAGCGTCTCTGGAAGGTAGGAAGTTTGATTCTAAATGTGATTGTGCCCCTCCTACCGTCTAGTTGGGGCTTCCTCTTCACCCTTGGACATGAGGTACCTTACTTTGATCGGATCAAACAATCTCCTGTAGATGGTTGTTCAGCAGCCAGTTGAGATTTTGGTGTTCTTACAGGAGGAAATGGGTGCATGTCCTTCCACTCCTCCATCTTGACCAGAGCATAGTGAGAACTTACTGTTCTCCAGGGGCATAGGACTTACCTACTCTCCTGGAGAACACTAAGTTCTCTACTCAAGGGATACATCAGATCCTATTACTTCCCTGCCAATAATGGCAGTTGAAGTCTGCCATCATTTCCCATCACAAATAAAACAAGATCCAGAGTCCTTATTTATAGTCCATAGGACGTGATCTGACTCCTGTCTTGTCTCTCCTCCCCATCCCCTAGGACAGTCTAGCCACACCGGCTTTTCTCTCCCTTCATCCCTCCAAGCTCATCCCCAACTTCTTATTCTCTGCCTGGAATGCTCTTACCTGGGTTTGTTTAGGTCTCGGCTCACATGTCACTCCCTTTAAGAGATCTTCCTCGATCACTACAAGAAGTCTTCTAAAAGAAGTAATTCATAATTGTCCTGTATAATTACTTCTCAAGGTACTAATAACCATCTGATCTTACATTATTCATTTATCTATGTATTTTTTGTTACCATATCTTTCTTCTAGACTAGAAACTCCATGAGAATGGGGACTTTGTCATCTTTACTCTTGTGTCTCCACTCCCCAGAATGGCACGCAGATATGTAGTCACAAACTGTGCTCAGTGCAAATAAAGGAAAAGTGTGGAACTTACATGATTTTATATGACATTGAAAAGTGTAATTCAACCTTCTGTTGAATGTACCGAAAGAATTCTGTTTATGATCTTCAATATAAGACATTAGCACAATAGTGCTATTAGCACAATAGCATGATTTGATAGTCTGACATTTGTTTGAACATTTCTCCATTATTTTCATTGGGAAAACATGACCAAGTAGCAATGTTTATTATTTTGTAAAAAACTAGGCTGAGAGGTGTGTCACATTTATATTTTTATGTAGAAAAAAAAAACATGATGCTGGATTTTAGTATATTCAATAAAAGAACAGTACAAAGGTCTAGGAACAATTAAGTCTTTACTCAAAAACCATTAGTTTATGTCCATTTCTTTTTAATGTGTTTCTGATTTTGCAAACAAATTCGAGCAATCTTCTTGAAACTGCAGTTTTTTCTGAGTCTTATTCAGAAATCAAATCCTTGTTTTTCCTTATCTCAGGGCCAAAGGGAAAGGAAAATCAGTATCATTACACCATAATATGTCACCGGTCAGAATGAATCCCCACTTTTCTACCTGAGAGAGCAGAATTTCTCTTCTCAGAGGAGGAAGGCTCATTCCTCAACAAGATTATCAGATTCTAAATTAGCTGATTTAGAGACTTTGGTCTGCATACCAACCAACGCTTTTAATAGCCTGTGTTGAAAACTTTTTTCTCCCTAAAAGCTTGCCATTGATCAGGCTTTTTAAAAAGCAGGCCTTAAAAGCAAGCTACGTTGGAACACTGATGGGGGGGTTGGGGGAGATAAGACTTGAAATATATATGTGAGTGTGTGTGCGTGTATAGTGTTTTCTTCTTAGTTAAATGAATCAATACATTGGCTAAATTATTTTTCAAATTGCTTCTTTTGAGATACCTTGACTTGTTTTTATCCTCCATACTATAACAGTATTAAACATCTGTTATTCCTCAAGCCTGCACTAAATTTTACACGCTGTTGTTGTTGTTCAGTCACTAAGTTGTGTCCGACTCTTTATGACCCCTGGACTGCAGCACACCAGGCTTCCTTGTCCTTCACTATATCCAGAAGTTTGCTCAGACTCATGTCCATTGAGTTGATGATGCCATCCAACCATCTCATTCTCTGTCATCCCCTTCTCCTCATGCCCTCAATCTTTCCCAGCATCAGGGTCTTTTCCAATAAGTTGGCTCTTTGCATCAGGTGGCCAAAGGATTGGAGCTTCAGCATCAGTCCTTTCAGTTGAGTATTTGGGTAATTTCCTTTAGGATGGACAGGTTGGATCTCCTTGCAGTCCAAGGGACCCTCAAGAGTCTTCTCCAACACCCCAGTTCAAAAGCATCAATTATTCAGCACTCAGCCATGTTTATGGTCCAACTCTCACATCCATACATGACTATTAGAAAAACCATAGCTTTGACTAGACAGACTTTGCTGGTAAAGTAATGTCTCTGCTTTTTAAAACACTGTCTAGGTTGGTCATAGCTTTTCTTCCAAGCAGCAAGCATCTTTTAATTTCATGGCTGCAGTCACGGTCCACTGTGATTTTGGAGCCCAAGAAAAGAAAGTCTGTCACTGCTTCCATTTTTTCCCCTTCAATTTGCTATGAAGTGATGGAACGAGATGCCATGATTTTCATTTTTTTTTGAAAGCTGAGTTTTAAGCCAACTTTTTAACTCTCCTCTTTTACCTTTATCTAGAGGTTCTTTAGTTCCTCTTTACTTTCTGCCATTAGAGTGGTATCATCTACATATCTGAGGTTGTTGGTATTCCTACTAGCAATCTTGATTCCAACTTGTGATTCATCCAGCCCCACATTTTGCATGATGTACTCTGTATATAAGTTAAACAAGGAGGGTGACCACATACAGCCTTGTTGTACTCCTTTCCCAATTTTGAACCAGTCTGTTGTTCCATGTCTGGTTCTAACTGTTGCTTCTTGACCTGCATTCATGTTTCTCAGGAGGCAGGTACGGTGGTCTGGTATTCCTATCTCTTGAAGAATTTTCCATAGTTCGTTGTGATCTGCACAGTCAAAGGCTTTAGTGTAGTCAATTTAACAGAAGTAGATGGTTTTTCTGGAATTCCTTGGTTTTCCTATGATCCAGCAGATGTTGGCAATTTGATCTCTGGTTCCTCTGCTTTTTCTAAATTCAACTTGTACATCTGGAAGTTCTCAGTTCATGTACTGTTGAAACCTAGCTTAAAGGGTTTGGGGCATTACCTTGCTAGCATGTGAAATGAGTGCAATTGTGTGGTGATTTGAACATTCTTTGACATTGCCCTTCTTTGGGATTGGAATGAAAACTGACCTTTTCCAGTTCTGTGGCCACTGCTGAGTTTTCTAAATTTGCTGGCATATTGAGTGCAGTGCTTTAACAGCTTGTGGGCTGTCACAATTAATTCTAAAAATCTTGAGTTTTTTAAAAAATAAATAAAATTGATAAACCTCTGATAATGTTAAGATAAAAGGCTCAGAAAAACACCAATACAGTATATTAATGCATATATATGGAATTTAGAAAGATGGTAATGATGACCCTATATGTGAGACAGCAAGAGAGACACAGATGTAAAGAACAGACTGTTGGACTCTGTGGGAAAAGGTGAGGGTGGGATGACTTGAGAGAATAGCATTGAAATATGTATATTATCATATGTGAAATAGATCGCCAGTCCAGGTTTGATGCAGGAGGCAGGGTGCTCAGGGCTGGTGCACTGGAATGACCCTGAGAGATGGGATGGGGAGGCAGGTGGGAGGGAGGGCCTGGATGGGGAACAGATGTACACCCATGGCTGATACATGTGAATGTATGGCAAAAACCATCACAATATTGTAAAGTAATTAGCCTCCAATTAAAATTAAAATAAATAAAAATTTTAAATATAAACTTTAAGAAAAAACAAAAAGAAAAAAGGCTCAAATAAATACTATTAAAGTAAAAAGGGAGGCATGTCTGAAGATAGTAAAGAAAAAATCAACAAAAGGTGAAAAATATAAATAATTCTTAGTAGACTATAATTTACCAGTACTGACGCATGAAATATGCAACCAGAATTGTCCTATGACCATTAAATACATTAAATATCTTCCCACCAGGCAGTGACAGTTTTACAAATTTTCTGGCAGTCAAGAATATGTATGTGGGGGAAAAGTGTTCAGCATCATTATTGGCCACTGTGGGAAAGAATTTTTTAAATGATAATACTCAGTACTAATAGAAGAATGGACTTGTGCAATATTTCAGAAAGGCAGTTTCAAAGTACACCAAAAGCTTCCAAGTGTTCGTGCCTTTTGACCCAGCAACTCTTTTATAATCCTAGAGAAATAATCATTTTTGCGTAAGGATGCATGTGCCCAAGTCTATTTGGTACAAATTTTAACAATAGCAATAATAGGAGAAGGTGAAACTTATTGAGATAAATCTATATAATGGGATACTACTGAGTCATTAAAATGAGGTAATAGTTGAATATTTATTGACATGCATATATGTTCATAATGAAAGATTAAACAGCCATATGTACAGTAAGGTTCCATTTTCACAAATTAGTAATGAAATAATTAAAATAGCTAACATTTATTGAGCATTATTATATGCCACTATTCTGCTAAATATTTTATAAGTATCATGAAATTTACTTGTTAAAACTACCGTGTAAGGTATATACTTAATTCGTTTTTATAAATGACAAAACTTGAGCTCAGAGAAGGAAGTAACTGGCCTTAAGACTGAGAGCTCATGAGCAATGGTTTTTATATATAAATAACAGGGGAAAGCCCAAATGAGATATACCAAGTACTCAGTTATTATATCTAGGTAGTAAAATTAATAGGGCTATTTTTTCCTTTTGTGCATCTGTTTTTTTCTAATTTGCCTACAAGGTAAGAATATTACATAATTTTTAATTTTTTAAGGTATTTTATTTTAAAAATCAACCCCTAAATAAAGACCTAAATGAAATAAAAGTCCTTGTCCTCTCCTACTTTGAATGTGTTTTAGGAAGTCTTTAAAATACACTCTTAGCACCCAGTAAAGCCTAGTTTGAAAGATTTGGATGATTCCTATGGCATCCGGTCTCATCACTTCATGGCAAATACATGGGGAAACGGTGGAAACAGTGACAGACTTTATTTCCTTTGGCTCTGAAATCACTGCAGATGGTGACTGCAGCCATGAGATTAAAAGACACTTGCTCCTTGAAAGAGAAGCTATGACCAACCTAGACAGCATATTAAAAAGCAGAGACATTACTTTGCCAACAAAGGTCCATCTAGTCAAAACTATGGTTTTTCCAGTAGTCATGTATGGATGTGAGAGTTGAACCATGAAGAAGGTTGAGCACTAAAGAATTGATGCTTTTGAACTCTGTGGTGTTGGAGAAGACTCTTGAGAGTCCCTTGGACTGCAAGGAGATCACCAGTCAATCTAAAGGAAATCAGTCCTGAATAGTCATTGGAAGGATGGATGCTGAAGCTGAAACTCCAATACTTTGGCCACCTGATGCAAAGAACTGACTGATTGGAAAAGACCCTGATGCTGGGAAAGATTGAAGGCAGGAGGAGAAGGGGATGACAGAGGATAAGATGGTTGGATGGCATCACCAACTCAATGGATATGAGCTTGAACAAGCTCCGGAAGTTGGTGATGGACGTGGAGGCCTGGCGTGCTGCAGTCCATGGGGTCCCAAAGAATCAGAGACAATTGAGCAACTGAATTGAACTGAATTTAAATACATTTCAATCCTTCTATTTCTTACCATCTGGACAGTTAATAGGCTCTGGGGACTTCCCTGTATGAAAACAGATCATGTTTATAGTTCATTGTCATTAAACACTTAGCTAAAATGTGAGACTACAATTATCTCTGAAAACAACCTTTTAATTATTCAAATGTCATGACAGCACAGTTTAGATGCAACAATTGACCTTTGCATTTCTCTTGAGTCAGCAATGTTCTTCAGATTCTGAATATCCTTTTAAAAAAATCACAAGCTCCATCTCCAAGAAAAAAAGAAAAGCCCCTAATACACTTTCATCCTTACAGAATTTAAGCAGGGTTGTTTGTGCTCAGCTGGTTAGCAGCATCCACCTCTTTGGACATTTAAAAGTAAAAGTGTTTTTATAAAATAATATAACTCTTGAGTTTACAGAAAAATTTCCCCAAATTTGGAAATGAAAAAAAGGTCATTTGATTTGGTTGACAGCACACCCCTAAGGGCTTCCCAGGTGGCGCTAGTGGTAAAGAACCTGCCTCCCGATGCAGGAGATGAAACAGACATGGGTTAGATCCCTGGGTTGGGAAGATCCCCTGGAGGAGGGCATGGCAACTCCCTCCAGTATTTTTGCCTGGAGAATCACACGGACAGAGGAGCCAGCGGGCTACAGTCCAGAGGGTTACACAGAGTTGGACACAACTGAAGCAATTTAGCACTCACATACACACAACCCTAAAGAGTGGTGGCACCAGGACAAGAGTCCACATCTTCTGACTACTGGTCCAGAATGCTTTTCACACCCAAAACAACTCCTTCCATGTGACTGAGTTCCTTGAGGTCAAGAACTGTATTTTTCAGCTTTGTAATTTAAGAACTAAGTACAGATCTATAATCTAGGGTTTCAGTTCAGTTCAGTCGCTCAGTTGTGTCTGACTCTTTGTGACCCCATGGACTGCAGCACACCTGGCCTCCCTGTCCATCACCATCTCCCGGAGTTTATTCAAACTCATATCCATGAGTTGGTGGTGCCATCCAACCATCTCAACTTCTGTCGTCCCCTTCTCCTCCTGACTTCAATTTTACCAGCATCAAGGTCTTTTCATATGTGTCAGTTCTTTGCATCAGGTGGCCAAAGTATTGGAATTTCAGCTTCAGCATCAGTCCTTCCAATGAATATTCAGGAATGATTTCCTTTAGGATGGACTGGTTGGATCTCCTCACAGTCCAAGGGACTCTCAAGATTCTTCTCCAACACCACAGAGTTCAAAAGCATCAATTCTTTGGCTCTCAGCTTTCTTTATAGTCCAACTCTCACATCCATACATGCCTACCGGAAAAACCATAGCTTTGACTAGATGGACCTTTGTTGGTAAAGTAATGTCTCTGCTTTTTAACATGCTGTCTATGTTGGTCATAACTTTTCTTCCAAGGGGCAAGCATCTTTTAATTTCATGGCTGCAGTCACCATCTGCAGTGATTTTGGAGCCCAAAAAAATAAAGTCAGCCACTGTTTCCACTGTTTCCCCATCTATTTGCCATGAAGTGATGGGACCAGATGCCATGATATTACCTTTCCAAATGTTGAGTTTTAAGGCAACTTTTTCACTCTCCTCTTTTCACTTTCATCAAGAGGCTTTTAGTTCTTCTTTGCTTTCTGCCATAAGGGTGGTGTCATCTGCATATCTGAGGTTATAGATATTTCTCCCGGCAGTCTTGATTCCAGCTTGTGCTTCATCCAGCCCAGCGTTTCTCATGATATATTCTGTATGTGAGTTAAATAAACAGAGTGAAAATATACAGACTTAACGTACTCCTTTCCCTGTTTGGAACCAGTCTGTTGTTCCATGACGGGTTCTAACTGTTGTTTTCTGACCTGCATACAGATTTCTCAAGAGGCAGGTCAGGTTTTCTGGTATTCCCATCTCTTGAAGAATTTTCCAGAGTTTGTTGTGGTCCACACAGTCAAAGGCTTTGGCATAGTTAATAAAGCAGAAGTAGATATTTTTCTGGAAGTCTCTTGCTTTTTCAATGATCCAGCGGATGTTGGCAGTTTTATCTCTGGTTCCTCTGCCTTTTCTAAATCCAGCTTGAACATCTAGAAGTTCACAGTTCACATACTGTTAAAGCCTGACTTGGAGAATTTTGAGCATTACTTTACTAGCATGTGAGATGAATGCAATTGTGTGGTAGTTTGAACATTCTTTGGCATTGCCTTTCTTTGAGATTGGAATGAAAACTGACCTTTTCCAGTTCTGTGGCCACTGCTGAGTTTTCCAAATTTGCTGGCAGCACTTTCAGGATTTGAAATAGCTCAACTGGAATTCCATCGCCTCCACTAGCTTTAGTAATGTTCAATTTATTCAAGCTACCCAATCTATTCTCTGCCTGGTTTCCTATAGATGGACTTTTCAGTTAGTCTTTTTAAGGACCAGAATTGCTAAGAAAATACATTATTGCACCCAGAGTCTAAGAAATCATTTCAAAATGAGGAATAGTAATTTACCACCACTGGGCATCCTCATTAGCAGCCGTGAAGTCAGTTTGCCCACAGCCTACATGGTGCCTTTGAAGCCACAGTGATTTTGCTCCTGGGAGCTCTTCAGAAGATGCTCAAAGGTGTCCCTCACGGTGTTGTGTTCCCAGCGAGTGGCAGATAGAAGGGTACAGCAACCTGTCCCTATGACAGAGTAGCTGGCCTCTCTGGTAGCCCGTCTTCATGCCCTTGGGAGGGGCTGGCAGGAAGGGGGTCAGCTGTTAGGAGTTTGGGAACTGCATCTCCAGAGTGTTAATCTAGAGAAACCTCTCTCCCTGCTTACATGGTTCAATACAGATATAAAAACATAACATTACATATATTAATCACATAGATATATACTGATGTTTTATCTATGTGATTTATGTAAGGTTTTCATGAAAATTGTGATAGTTATTTGACAGGTCATGTTTAATTACCCATTGTCCATGTTTTAAGTTTCCATAATGAAACTTTTTAAAAAATCATTTTAAAAAGAGTCATAGTTCTTTGAACATGAATTATAAGAGGACATAGGACATTGGACATCTCACCTGTTGTTTCTGGATTACCCTAATGATTAAGTAGAAAAATACAGACTAGAGGCAGGAAGACCTCTATTCAAACCTCAGTTCTGCAGTCTGAGCCATTTTCCTTGGGCAAATTATTTAATCTCTGTGACATCAGCTTCCTCATTTATAAAAATGGAAATAATGCACATAAGCCCATTTGAGTAATCAAATGAAATAGGATGTAAGAAATCGTACATCTCAATGAGTTAGGGATTCACAAATGGTATTTGTTGAACATGTATTAGGCACTAGGTCTTTAGCTTGCATTTAAATTAGTGGCAGATCTTCATACAGTGAGAGTAAAAAAAAAAAAAATTGTGTTTTCTACTGCCCATTTGAACCTCATTTGTGAGCTGCTGCTGCTGCTGCTAAGTCATTTCAGTCGTGTCCAACTCTGTGTGACCCCATAGACGGCAGCCCACCAGGCTTCCCCTGTCCCTGGGATTCTCTAGGCCTTTGACAAATCATAGGTTGGGCCCTTGTGTTAGAGTTCTACAGCTCTTGTAACAAAGCACCACAGCCATGCTTAAAACTAAAGAAGTTTATTGTCTGACAGCCCCCGAAGCTACAATTCTGAAGTCAAGTTGCTGGCAGGGCAACAACCCCCCAACCACCACCACCGGAGCCTCTAGGATGGATCCTTCCTTGCCTCTTCCATTTTCTGGTAGCCCCAGACGTTCCTTGGCTTATGGCTGCGTAACTTCAATCTCTCCTCCAATATCACATGGCCGTCTTTGTTCTGTGTCCAAATTCCCTTCTTCTTATAGGGACACCAGTGATACTGGATTAAAAGTCCACCCTAAGAAATTCATCTAAACTTGATTACATCTGCAGAGACCCATTTTCAAATAAGATTCATAGACACCAGATGTTAGGACTTCACCCTATCTTTTCGGGGAACACAGTTCAGCCTGTAAGAGTCCCGTAGGTTTCTCCAGTCTCTCTAAAATGATAAAAAGTCCTCCAGACATTTTTGTTCTCAAGCTGAGACATCTATTCTCTTGTAATAATTAACACACCTCCTTCCATAGTCACAGTTCAGAGCTCCTTGCTTCCCCAAGCTGGGAGCAACTTTAGGCCTGAAGTTCCTGCTAAGAGTAGCCAACTGCAGTTCCAATGAAAAGGTCACCAATCCTCAACCTTCCAGGAAGGTCTCTTGGGTGGAATTCAAACTAGCTCAGATTGGCTTGCCCCTTGGTGGCCCAGCCCTGGTCGTGAGAAACACACATCCTTGACCATTCACTTTGTGGAAATGCTCTCCCCAGCCCTTTCAACATTAGCCCATTTATAACGATTACAGGCTGAATACTGGGAGATATATATTGTGTATTTATACATAACCATTCTCTTTGCACGTCAGGCACCTTTTATTTCATTCCTTTTTCTGGAACGAGATCCAAAACTTAGACTGAAAAAGTCTCACTTTATCATTCCATTGCACTTTTCTTCATTCCTGATAGAAAAGCAGTTGAGTGCAGTATCAATGACCTTGTATTTCTAAACAGAATGAACTTGGTTTGTCTCAGAAAATTAAGTGACAAGAGACAAGCAGATGGGCTCTGTTCTGCTCTTTCCTCCAACCAAGATAATATTTGCCAAGCAACGGCCTTGATGGATCCGTAACGCTGAGGACGGGTCAGTGCTGCAGAGCAGGATGCAGGAAACAAGGTTGCATTAATGAAAAAGGTGTGAGAAGGAATTAGGAGGCAGGGTCTGGCCCTGGGTCCATTATTAACTATTTGGTAACCTTGTAGAGGTCACTCATGAAGGTCAAATAAGTTAATGCACTAGAAAGCTCTCTAAAAATTATACATATTCAAGGTGACAATACTGTGACTTTTAGTAAGACACAATATAGTTTTGTCACTAGACCCTCTTATTTCTTCGCATAGAAAATCTCTGATTAAGTCTTTTCTCCTCCGTCTTTTCTTCTCTGTTCCCATTGCAGTCAGCCTGGTCTCAAATCAGACCACTGCAGTAACCTCCTAATGTGCATCTCTTCTCCCCTCCCTACCCCCATTTCATCCCCAAGGGGAATGTTCCTAAGGCCTCTTCCTTCCTGTTGTAATACTCAGATCCTGTGAGACAATAAACAGGAAAAGAAAATATGGCTGTTCCTTTCCCTATCCCACTCCCATCCTTAGCCTTGGCTATGATTCAGGTAAGGCATTTGGCTTAACAGTTAAAGATGAGGACAAGTAAATAAGTGAGTGGGTGGGGATAGGTGTAAATGTATTACATTGAGGAAAAACAACCAGTTAGGTGAAAACTGGAATTTTTCAGCTACTGCATGGTTTCAGTAACTCTACAAACACTCTGAAGAAGATGTATTTACCATTACAGCATATGACTGTGTGTGTGTGTCTTTATTCTCACTTGCTCTCAACCCTTGGCCATTTGGCTTCCACCCCTATTCCATGGATGTTGCTCTGGACAAAATCATCACATCTCCATTACTGTCCATGCTCATAGATGTGCTTCAGCCTAATTTAACCTCTCTGCAACATTTGATATTGTTAAACACTTCCTCTCTAAGGGTTCTCTTCTTTTGGATTTTCTAAACCCAAATTTTCTGTCCCTCTCAAGTGAGTGCTTCATCCTCTGCCTGTTCCTTGCTGCTGCTGTTCTGAGTGCAGCCCCAGGCAGCCTGTTCTCTCCTGACACCTCTCACTGGAATCCCTTCCTGTGATTCTAATCACCATTCAAGTGCTGACTCCAAAATCCACATTTCTGCCTCTGACTGTCCTCCTAAGGCCAAATCCATATAGCCCATATCCTACTCAACATCTGTGCTCCATCATACCAAAGATACCATAAATTGGCACAGCAGATCCGAGCTCTTCACTGTAACCGCAGTTCACCTTTTATGTTCTCTCATGTAAGGAATAGAATCCTTCAAGTGAAAAACCTCATATCTTTCTGTCTCATTCTGTCTCTGTCTGCCTCTCTCTCTCTCTCTTATACACATCTATCTCTCCTCCAACATCTAATCAAACAGCTAGTCCTGTTGATTCTACTAAATATCTCTCAGATATATTCTCTTCTCTACTTCTACCAACAACATACTGTCATCACCATCATTTGTTTATATAGACATCTGTCATTGCCTTGTGACTGGTCTCTTTGCCTCCAGAGTGGAGAATGGAATGCTCCCTTTATTCCATCCTCATCGTTTCAGCCGAATAATCTTTCTAAAACACAGATCTGAATAATGACTTCCCACTTACAGAATAAAGTTCAAACTCATGGACCTATCTTAATAAGGTCCTTTATGATGGGGGCCATTCTTGCCTTTACATCTTCAACTCTGTCGTCCCCCTTGATGTCTACACAGCATCGTAGTACGTTGTCAGTTCCTAGAAGAGGCCATCTTCTAGGAATCTAGTAATCTTCCTAGCCTTTGCACGTGCTGTTTCTCCCATAAGAAATGTTCTTTCCTCACCTCATTACCTGGCTAACTTCTGTTCACTCCTAGGGTCTCAATTGGCTTTCATGGCTTCCAGGAAGATCCCTCAAGTCTAGATTGGGTTCCCCTCCTCTTTATTCCTAGAACACCTTTCCCCACTCGTCTTAAGCACTGTGTTGCATTTATCTGAGCCCCACCAGACTACTCACAGTGGCAGGATCCACATCTCCCTTGTCCACCGCTGTACCCTATTGACTAGAACGTTGCCTATTTCAGGGTAGGTTTGTCACAAGTTTTGCTGACTGAGTGAAGTAAAGGTTTAAGTATACAATAAACCAGTCCATCCTAAAGGAGATCAGTCCTGGGTGTTCATTGGAAGGACTAATGTTGAAGCTGAAACTCCAATAATTTGGCCACCTGATACGAGGAGCTGAGTCATTTGAAAAGACCCTGATGCTGGGAAAGATTGAGGGCAGAAAGAGAGGGGGCCAACAGAGGATGAGATGCCTGGATGGCATCACCGACTCAATGGACATGGGTTTGGGTAAACTCTGGGAGTTGGTGATGGACAGGGAGGCCTGGCGTGCTGCGGTTCATGGGGTCGCAAAGAGTCGAACACAACTGAGTGACTGAACTGAACTGATACAATAAATTACTCTGAGAAGATGCCACTCCTCAAATTTTGTGAATTGCCTCAATGGAAGGGGTTCTATATGAAAAATAATCCATTTATATAAAGATATTAGAAAAGCAATTCTATCTTGTTTTAAAAGGGTATTTCCTTTTTAAAATATTGTGCCTAACCTTTCAAAATGTGCTCCTAATTAGGTAATAGCTCCTGAGAGCAATGCAGGCATTATCATTTGTTAAAGTCCAGCAAGTCTTGCCAGGCAGTCTAATAACTGACCATCAAGGAATGTCACTCCATCCATAACCTCCTCTGTTGGTTCTGTAGGAAAGAGTGCTCCAGTGGCAGACTTTCTCCTCAGCCTATAGTCTCTGACGTGGCATTTTACTGGTTTCTCTTCTGTGCTCTGACACTTGGAATGAAACTGCTGCTGCCACAAAGTTAGATACAATGCCTAGTATCCTTGGCAGAGAAAATATTTCTCCAGTTCTATCCAAATTTATCCTCACAGGCCAATAAATCAGTACACAAGGAGAATGTGTGGTAATTTTGACCATCTGGAATTTTTGTGGAGGCATCAGTGCATGCTGCAAACTGCCCAGGCCACAGTAGCTGTGAACAGCTGGATATTAGCTCAGGGGCCCGAGCACAGTCCCCTCACCACGTGCCGGCAGCACCACGATCCAGTGCAGGGGAGCTCTTTCTTCAGAGTCTTTGCTTGGCCGTTGTGTCGGCCAGTATGATTTCAAAGAAAGCAGCTTCCGCCTTTTTCCTTCCCATTATCCTCATAAGATAACAAACTGGGTCTAGACTCTGTCAAGCATTGTAACAATCACGTGGTCAAAAGGAAAAATGAGAAAAGCAAAATATCAGTACAATACGATCAGTACAGTTATGATTGAATTTTTAATCTGCCTTTTCCTGTCAAAATGACACTCTTTTATCCTTAAGTTGATCAGAAACTTTGAGACAAAAGTGAAAAAGGAATAACTTTTTCCCCATGCATGCCTGTCTCTAGCACCCTTCTAAATCCCGCTGTCCTGCCCAGGCCCACTCTTTGGAGACTTGGAAGAGCCAGGAGGTAGTTGTCACCTCTAGTGTGTATCCGTGTGTCTGGCCTGCAAAGACAATCATGGATTAACCATTCTCAACGGGAGCTGAGCAATCAGATCAGACAGTCAACTATCTTTCCCGTCTTGAGTCAGAAGGCAGGATTCTTATCCCAAAGGGGAATTATCCTGCCATGAGGAGGAGGGAGACTAATAATATTTTGCTTTAAAAATAACGTTATGACTGCAGCAAGTCAGAGTGCATTTCTGTGTGCAGCAGTGACCGTGCTGTTAGTGTGACCAAAGTCTCCTGCCTGAGGCCTGCCTGGGCCAGCATGGCTGGGATTCCCATGGGGAGAGAATAAAGGAGTAGCCCTATCAGGAAAAACAAACATCCCAGGGGATAAAAGCAAACCATTTAGGACTTCCCTGGTGGTCCAGTGGCTAAGACTGTGCTCCCAATGCAGGGGTCCTGGGTTTGATCCCTGGTTAGGGAACTAGAACCCACGTGTCACAATTAAACAGTTTGCATGCCACAACTAGGAAAAAAGATCCTATATGCTGCAGCTAAGACCCAGTGCAGCCAAATAAACTATTTAAAAAAAAAGAACAAGGTAAAGCAAAAAAAAAAATAATGACAGGCTGTTTGTTTTTTTTTCCCTTAAATATCCTGACAGGATGAGAGAGATGGTGATTTTCACCATTAAAGCCAGTATATTAAGTATAGCTAATTAAATTCTTTATCACCAGGAAAAATTGTTACCAAGGAAACTGCTCCTAAACCAGCCCCACTGGTGGCCTTGCCCTGCAGCCAAGGAAAGATTGGAGGAAAGGAACAGTGTACATGTCCAGCCATCCTAAGGTTGCTCTAGCTGTAGTTTGAAGTGCGGCCTGGGATGGGCTCTGTTTTGAATTCAGTGTTTTACATTCAACATGTCACACAGAGCTCACAGCAGTCCTATCCAGCCAGTGTTATTCCCATTTCAATGTGGGTAACTGAGACAAAGAGAGATTCAGTGCGGTACTAAAGGTCACACCACAATTCAATGGTAGAATTGGGATTCTGACCACATCTAACTCCAAAACTCCTGCTCTTAATTGCTATTCCAAACCTAGAGAATGTTTGCATGTCTTACAGACCCTGAGTCAACCACAGAATTTAAAAATTGTTGGTCACCAGAAAACTATTCCTTTAACAAAGATTTTCTCTGATTGTGGTTAAAGGCAACAACAATAAGGAAAACCAAAAGATTGGGGGAGGAAAGTCAGGAACTACGCAGACATCCCACTGTACTAATAAATTAACTATTTCCATTTTTTCATGTTTCTTCCAGTCTTTGTCCAATTTGTATACATAATTATGCATAGTTTCAAAGGACACTTTAAATAACTAGTATTAAAGTGATAAATGCATCAAATAAGCTGTCTCCTCAAAAACATATAGAAATTATTTTAATTCTTCCCTCCACATTTTGGGTTTCATTTCTGGAACTGCAACAACAAAACCTTGAGTAATTCTGATTTCACACAGCAGATGTGAGAATCAGAGAACCTGCTGGCTAATTGGAGATGAGTCTCCACTGGAAACAATCACATAAAAACAATATGTGGTAAATTCTTATCCCTGATAGCTTCTCAGGATACACCAAATTAATCCCACCAAAGAGCACTGTTCAGATGCTCATGCTCTGGTCTCTGTATCAGCATTTTCCCAACTATGTTCTGGAAAACCCTAACACCACACACACATGCAGTTTCAAGGTAATTACGTTTAGGGCTCATTACTTATATTAACCCTCTTAGAGTGTTTAAATGATCATTAGCATGTGAAGATCCTAGGAAATCATGCAGAAAGGAGCCTGCTCACATTTGTCCAGAAGTTGCAAATTTAGTTACCTCCAGGAGCGAAGCAAGTAAAGGTCATGATCTGGTGATGACTGTGATGATGTGAATACCACTTATTCCCACCAAGAGTTGCTGCTTCTAGACATGTGGGCCTGATGTAAATAGATTGTCTTGAAGTGTCTGAATTTGAGTTTGTTTTTAACTGAAGTATAGTTGATTTACAATGTTGTGTTTCTGGTGTACAGTAAAGTGATTCAGCTTGTAAATACATATTCTTTTCCATTACAAGTTATTATAGGATGTTGAATATGGTTTCCTGTCCTATACAGTGGGTCATGTTGTTTATTTTATATATCATAGTTCAGTCAGTTCAGTCGCTCAGTCGTGTCCGACTCTTTGCGACCCCATGAATCGCAGCACGCCAGGCCTCCCTGTCCATCACCAGCTCCTGGAGTTTACTCAAACTCATGCCCATCAAGTCAGATTATATCATAGTATATATCTATTAATCACAAATTCCTAATTTATCCCTGCCCCTCTTTCCACTTTAGAAACCACAAGTTAGTTTTCTGTGTCCCTGAGTACATTATCTATTTGGTAAGTAAGTTCATTTGAATCTTTTTTTAGATTCTCAGTTCAGTTCTGTTCAGTTGCTCAGTCCTGTCTGACTCTGCAACCCCATGAATCTACATATAAGTAATATCACATAAGAAAGCCTTCCTCAGCGATCAATGCAAAGAAATAGAGGAAAACAACAGAATGGGAAACACTAGAGATCTCTTCAAGAAAATTAGAGATACCAAGGGAACATTTCACGCAAAGATGGGTTCGATAAAGGACAGAAGTGGTATGGACCTAACAGAAGTAGAAGATATCAAGAAGAGGTGGCAAGAATACACAGAAGAATTGTACAAAAAAGATCTTCACAACCCAGATAATCACGATGGTGTGATCACTCACACTCACCTAGAGCCAGACATCCTGGAATGCGAGGTCAAGTGGGCCTTAGGAAGCATCACTACAAACAAAGCTAGTGGAGGTGATGGAAATCCAGTTGAGCTATTTCAAATCCTGAAAGATGATGCAGTGAAAGTGCTGCACTCAATATGCCAGCAAATTTGGAAAACGCAGCAGTGGCCACAGGACTGGAAAAGGTCTGTTTTCATTCCAATCCCAAAGAAAGGCAATCCCAAAGAATGCACAAACTACCACACAATTGCACTCATCTCACACACTAGTAAAGTAATGCTCAAAATTCTCCAAGCCAGGCTTCAGCAATACGTGAACCATGAATTCCAGATGTTCAAGCTGGTTTTAGAAAACGCAGAGGAACCAGAGATCAAATTGCCAACATCCGCTGGATCATCGAAAAGGCAAGAGAGTTCCAGAAAAACATCTATTTCTGCTTTATTGACTACGCTAAAGCCTTTGACTGTGTGGATCACAATAAACTGTGGAAAATTCTGGAAGAGATGGGAATACCAGACCACCTGACCTGCCTCTTGAGAAACCTGTATGCAGGTCAGGAAGCAACAGTTAGAACTGGACATGGAAGAACAGACTGGTTCCAAATGCGGAAAGGAGTACGTCAAGGCTGTATATTGTCACCCTGCTTATTTAACTTATATGCAGAGTACATCATGAGAAATGCTGGGCTGGAGGAAGCACAAGCTGGAATCAAGATTGCCAGGAGAAATATCAATAACGTCAGATATGCAGATGACACCACCATTATGGCAGAAAGTGAAGGTGAACTAAAAAGCCTCTTGATGAAAGTGAAAGAGGAGAGTGAAAAAGTTGGCTTAAAGCTTAACATTCAGAAAACTAAGATCATGGCATCTGGTCCCATCACTTCATGGGAAATAGATGGGGAGACAGTGGAAACAGTGTCAGACTTTATTTTTCTGGGCTCCAAAATCACTGCAGATGATGATTGCAGCCATGAAATTAAAAGACGCTTGCTCCTTGGAAGGAAAGTGATGACCAACCTAGATAGCATATTAACAAGCAGAGACATTACTTTGTCAACAAAGGTCCATCTGGTCAAGGCTATGTTTTTTCCAGTGGTCATGTATGGATGTGAGAGTTGGACTGTAAAGAAAGCTGAGCACTGAAAACTTGACGCTTTTGAACTATGGTGTTGGAGAAGACTCTTGAGAGTCCCTTGGACTGCAAGGAGATCCAACCAGTCTATCCTAAAGGAGATCAATCCAGGGTGTTCATTGGAAGGACTGATGCTAAAGCTGAAACTTCAATACTTTGGCCACCTCATGCGAAGAGTTGACTCATTAGAAAAAGCCCTGATGCTGGGAGGGAATGGGGGCAGGAGGAGAAGGGGACGACAGAGGATGAGATGATTGGATGATATCACCAATTCAATGGACATGGGTTTGAGTAAACTCTGGGAGTTGGTGATGGACAGGGAGGCCTGGTATGCTGCGGTTCATGGGGTTGCAAAGAATCGGACACGACTGAGCGACTGAACTGAACTGAATATCACATATTTGTTTTTCTCTGACTTACTTTACTTAATATAATAATCTCTATGTCCTTTTGGGTTACTGCAAATGGCAATATTTCATTCTTTTTTATGGGTAATTAGTATTCCATTGTGTATGTGTGTGTGTGAGAGAGAGAGAGAAAATATACCACATCTTTTTCATGTATT
This sequence comes from Cervus canadensis, assembly GCF_019320065.1. Lineage (NCBI taxonomy): Eukaryota > Metazoa > Chordata > Mammalia > Artiodactyla > Cervidae > Cervus > Cervus canadensis. The sequence continues at coordinate 62,874,807 of NC_057392.1, forward strand.
CCTCTGTTGATGAACATTTAGGTTTTTTTTCATGTCTTGGCTATTGTAAATAGTGCTACTATGAACATTGGGGTACATGTATCTTTTCTAATTAGAGTTTTGTCTTTTCAGTATATATACTCAGGAATGAGATTACTAGATCATATGGTAACTCTATTTTTGTAGTTTTTTAAGGGACCTCCATACTTTTTTCCTTAATGACTGTACCAATTTAATTCCCACCAAGCGTGTAGGAGAGTTGCCTTTTCTCCACACCCCCTCCAGCATTTATTATTTATAGACTTTTTGATGATGGCCTTTCTGACCAGTGTGAGGTAATATCTCATTACAGATTTTTTTTTGGTTGTTTTTTTTTCACATTTCTCTAGTAATTAGTTATGTTGAGCATTTTTTCATGTGCATGTTGATCATCTGGATGTCTTCTTTGCATAAATGTCTATTTAGGGCATCTGCCCATTTTTTGATTGGATTGTTTGTTATATATTAAGATGTATAAGCTGTTCTTATATTGTGAAGATTAAGTCTTTGTCAGTTGCATTGTTTGCAAATATTTTCTCCCTCTCTATAGGTTGTCTTTTCATTTTGTGTATGGTTTCCTTTGCGATGCAAAAGCTTATAAGTTTGATTAGGTCCCATTTGTTTTTTTGCTTTTTGTTCTGTTACTTTAGGAGACGGATCTAAAAAACCTATTGCTGTGATTTATGTCAACGAGTGTTCTGCCTATGTTTTCTTCTAGGAGTTTTATGGTATCTGGTCTTAGGTTTTGGTCTTAATCCATTTGAACCTTATTTTTGTGTGGGGTTAGAAAATGTCCTAGTTTCATTCTTTTACATGTGGCTGTCCAGTTTTCCCAGCACTACACACTATATTCTCTCCACTGTATATTCTTGACATCTTTCTCACAGATTAATTGATCATAAATGTGTGGGTTTATTTCTGGGCTCTCTATCCTCATTCCATGTGTCTGTTTTTGTGCTAGTACCAGACAGTTTGTTTACTGTTGCTTTGTAGTATAGTCTAAAGTCAAAGAGTGTTATTTCTCCAGCTCGGTTCTTCTTTCTCAAGATTTCTTTGGCTATTTGGGATTTTTCATTTTTCCATACAAATTTTAAATTTATTTGTTTTAATTCTGTAAAAAAAAAAATGCCATTGGTAATTTGATAAAGATTGCATTGAATCTGTGGATTGTGTTGAGTATTTTAACAATACTGATTTTTCCAATCCAAGTACATGGTATATCTTTCCATCTGTGTGTTGTCTTCAATTTCCTTCATCAGCATCTTCTAGTTTTCTGAGTACAGGTCTGTCGCCTCTTTAGGTACTTTCATCCCTAGGTATTTCAATCTTTCTGATGCAATGGTAAATGGGATTGTTTCCTTAATTCCTCTTTCTGATAGTTCATCATTAATGTATAGAAATGCAACAGATTTTTATATGTTAATTTTGTACCTACAACTTTATTGAATTCATTGATAAGATCTCATAGTTTTCTGGTGGAGTCTTTAGGATTGTCTTTGTATAGTATCGAGGAGGGCATGGCAACCCACTCCAGTACTCTGTCTGGAGAATTGCTGGCAGGCTACAGTCCATAGGGTCACACAGAGTTGGACCCCACTGAAGCGTCTAAGTAGCTGCAGCAGCATGTATAGTATCATGTCATCTGCAAACAGTGACAGATTGACATCTTTTGCAGTTTGGATTTCTCTTATTTCATTTTCTTCTCTGGTTGCTATGACTAGGACTTCCAAAACTATGTTGAATAAAAATGGTGAGAGTTGGACATCCTCTTCTTATTCCCGATCTTGCATGTGGGCATGTGTGCTCAGTTGCTAAGTTATGTATGACTCGTTGTGACCCCGTGGACTGTAGACCATGAAGCTTCTCAGTCTGTGGGATTTCCAGGCAAGAATACTGTAGTGGGTTGCCATTCCCTTCTCCGGGGCATTTTCCCAACCAAGGGTCCAAATCCACATCTCCTGCATTGCAGGCAGATTCTTTATGTCTGAGCCACCTGGGAAACCCTATTCCTGATCTTAGAGGAAATGATTTCAGCTTTCCACTGTAGAATATGTTGTTAGCTGTGGATTTGCCATATATGGTCTTTATTTTGTTGAGGCATGTTCCCTCTATGCCTGCCTTCTGGAGAGTTTATCATGAATGGATGTTGAACTTCATCAAAAACTTGTTCTATATCTATTGAGATGATCATATGGTTTTTATTCTTCAGTTTGTTAATGTGTATCATATTGATCAATTTGTAGATATTGAAAAATTCTTGCATCCTTGGGATAAATCCCACTCGATAATGGTGAATGATACTTTTAATGTATTGTTTGGAGTCAGTTTGCTAGTCTTTTGTTGAGGATTTTTGCATCCATATTCATCAGTGACATTGGCCTGTAGTTTTCTTTTTTTGTGATATCTTTGTCTGGTTGTGATAGCTTTGTCAGGGTGATGGTGGCCCCATAGAATGAGTTTAGAAGTATTCCTTTTTCTTCAATTTTTGGGAATAGTTCTAGAAATTTTGGTGTTAAATCTTCTCTAAATGTTTGGTAAAATTCACCTGTGAAACCATCTGGTCCTGGATTTTTGTTGTTGGGAGCTTCTTAATTACTGATTCAATTTCAGGATTTGGAGTTGGTCTGGTCGTATTTTCTATTTTTTCCTGGTTCAGTCTTGAGAGATTGTGCTTTTCTGAAAATGTCTTTCTTCCGGGTTATCAATTTTATTGGCCTTTAGCTGCTCTAAGTAGTCTCTTATGATGCTAATTATTGGGCTGATGAAAAAGTTCATTGAGATTTTTCCATCTGATGTTACAGAAAACTTGAACTAACTTTTTGGCCAACCGAATATTTCTGTGACATCAGTTGTAACTTCTCCTTTTTCATTTCTTATTGATTTTGGCTCTCTTTTTTCCTGATGAATTTGACTAAAGGATGATCAATTTTGCTTTTCTTTTCAAAGAACTAGCTTTTATGTTCACCTGCAACTATCACAACATTGTTAATCAGCTGTACCCCAATATGAAATAAAAAGATTTTTAAAGGCACAAGGGGAAAAAAAAGAACTAACTTTTAGTTTCATTGATTTTTTTTCTGTTGTTAGTCTCTATTTCATCTCTTTCTGTTCTGATCTTCGTGATTTCTTTCCTTCTCCTAACTTTGTATTTTAATTGTTCTTTTCTCTAGTTCCTTTAGGTGTGGTTGTTGTTTAGTCACTAAGTCAAGTTAAACTCTTTTGCAACCCCACTATCAGACGGTAGCCCACCAGGGTCCTCTGTCCATAGGATTTTTCAGGCAAGCTTACTGGAGTGGGTTGCCATTTCCTTCTCCAACTCCTTTAGGTATAATAGTAGATTATTGGATATTTTTCTTATTTCCTGAAGTAAGCTTGTATTGCTATAGACTTCCATCTTGGAACTGCTTTTACTGTGTCACATAGATTTTTGTTTTCATTTGTCCATGGAACTCTATACAGTCCCTGGAATTCTCTAGGCCAGAATATTGGAGTGGGTAGCCTTTCCCTTCTCCAGGGGATCTTCCCAACCCAGAGATTGAACCCAGATCTCCTGCATTGCAGGTGAATTCTTTACCAGCTGAGCCACAAGTGAAGCCCAATAATACTGGAGTGGGTAGCCTATCCCTTCTCCAGAAGATCTTCCCAACACAGGAATTGAACCTGGGGTCTCCTGCATTGCAGGCAGATTCTTCCCAATGGAGCTATAAGGGAAGCCCTCCTTTAGGTATAATAGTAGATTATTTTTCTTATTTCCTGAGGTAAGCTTATATTGCTATAAACTTCCACCTTGGAACTGCTTATACTGTGTCAAATAGGTTTTTGTTTTCATTGGTCTCTAGTATTTTTTATTTTCTCCTTTATTTCTTCAGGGATACATTGGTTGCTTAGTAATACATTGTTTAGCCTCCATGTATTTGTGTTTTTTTTCCATTTTTTTCCAGTCTCATAGTGTTGTGATCAGAAAAGATCCTTGATATGATTTCAGTTTTCTGAAATTTACGATGGCTTGTTTTGTGGCTTAGCATATGATCTATCCTGGAGAATGTTCCATGTGCACTTGAAAAGAATGTGTATTCTGCTGTTTTTGAATGGAATGCTCTATAAATATCAATTAAGTCTATTTGTTCTAATATATCAATAAGACCTGTGTTTCCCTGTTGATTTTTCTCACTGGATGATTTGTCCATTGATGTAAAGGGGGTGTTAAAGTCTCCTACTATTATTGTGTTACTGTCAGTTTCTCCTTCCATGTCTATTAGTGTTTGCCATATATATGTAGGTGCTCCTGTGTTGGATGCATATATGTTTACAATTGTTGTATCTTGGATTGATCCCTTGATTATTATGTAATGTCCTTCTTTGACTCTTATAGCTGTCTTTATTTTAAAGTCTATTTGTCTGATATAAATATTGCTACTCTGGCTTTCTTTTGATTTCCATTTGCATGGAATACCTTTTTCCATACCCTCACTTTCAGTCTGTCTGTCTCTAGATCTCAAGTGAGTCTCTTGTGAGCAATATATGTATATATATACACACACATATATATATTCTTATTTATATGTGTATATATCTTGTTTGTGTATTCAGCCATTCTGTCTTTTCGTTGGAGGATTAGTCAGTTTACTTTTAAGATAATTATTGATATTTGTGTTCTTATTGCCATTTTTAGAATTATTTTGGATTATTTTACAGATTTTTCCTCTTTTGTTTTCTTTTATGTCTATCCTTAATGTTACATTTGGATTCCTTTTTCTCTTTTGTGTGTATGTCTATTATGGTTTTTTGTTTTCAGTTACCATGAGGTGTTTGAATAGTCATCTACACACACACACACACACACACACACACACAACCATGTTGTTGCTGATCTCTTAATATCAAATGCATTTTTAAAACCTGCATTTGTATTCTCCTCCCTCATGATTACTGTTTCTGATACTGATTTTGCATCTAATTGTTTTGTGTATCCCTTAACTGCTTATTGTGGATATAGATGATTTTAATACTTTTGTCTTTTAACGTCCCTGTTAGCTTTATGTGTGGGTGATTCTCCTTCTTTTATTGTGTGTTTGCCTTTTACCAGTGAAATTTTTCATTTCATAGTTTCCTTGTTTCTAGTTGAGACTTTCTTTTTCACATAGAGAAGTTCTTTTAATGTTTGTTGTAAAACTGGTTTGGTGGTGCTGAATTCATTTAGCTTTTGCTTGTCTATAAAGCTTTTGATTTCTCTGTCAAATCTGAATGAGAGCCTTGCTGGGTAGAATATTCTTGGTTGTAGGTATTACCCTTTCATCATGTTAAATATATCATGCCACTTCTTTCTGGCCTGCAGAGTTTCTGCTGAAAAATCAGGTGGTAGTCTTATGGGACTTTCCTTGTGTGTTATTTGTAGCTTTTTTCTTGCTGCTTTTAATATTCTCCCCTTATCTTTAATTATTGTAATTTTTATTACAATGGTGTCTTGGTGTGTTCTCTCTGGGTTTATCCTGTATGGGACTCTCTGAGTTTCCTGGACTTAGAAGACTGTTTCCTTTCCCAAGTTAGGGAAGTTTTCAGCCATTATGTCATCAAATATTTTCTCAGGTCTTTTCTCTCTCTCTCCTCCTTCTGGGACCCCTATAATGTAAATATTAGTGTGCCTGATTTTTTACTAGAAGTTTTTTAAACTGTCCTGATTTCTTTTTATTTTTTCTCTTCAGCAGCAGTGATTTTCACTACTCTGTCTTCCCACTCACTGATCCATTTTTCAGTATCATTTAATCTACTTTGGATTCCTTCTAGTGTATTTTTCATTTCAGTTAGTTGTCCTCTATATTTTCTTTGTTGAAAACTTCTCACTCTGTACAGCCATTTCCTCCCAAATTCTTTGCTTATCTTTACAATCATTACTCTGAACTCTTTCTCAGGTAGATTGCCTTTATCAGTTCTTCTTCTGAGGTTTTATCTTGTTCTTTTGTCAAGAACATATTCCTCTGCCACCTCATTTTGTGTAAGTTGCTATTCGTACTGTATTGTAGGTTGTTATTGTATATATATGTGGTAGGTTAATTACATTACTCAACCTTGGAGAAGTGGCCTTCAGTAGCAGAAGTTCTGTGCAATCCAGTATTTCATTCCCCTCTTGTCACCCAAGCTATATGCTCTAGCCTAGTGTAGACTCCTGTTCAGCCCTCTTGATGAGACGGGCCAATGCCTGATCACTGGTGGGTAGAGCTAGGTCTTGGCCCTCTGGGGGCAAGTGGCTGCGGGTTCAGGAAGTCTTTAGGCAGCCTGTCTGCTGATGGGTAGGGCTGTGTCCCTGGCCCTTTAATTGTTTGGCCTGAGGCACCCTAGCACTGGCGCCTACAGGCTATTAGGTAGACCCAGGCCAAAACCCAGAGAAGGAAATGGCAACCCACTCCAGTATTCTTGCCTAGAGAAACACAGGGACAGAGGAGCCTGGTTGGCTGCCATCTATGGGTTCGCACAGAGTCAGAAACGACTGAAGTGACTTAGCAGCAGTAGCAGCAGCAGCAGGCCAAGACCAGCAGATAGATATGGTCCAGGCTCCTATCAAATTAATGATTTTTTCCTAGGTTCTGGTGCACATGAGATTTTGTGTGGGCCCTTCAAGAGTGAAGTCTCTGTTCCCTCTAGTCCTGTGGGGCTCCTGCAGCTAAGCCTCATGCTCTGGGGGCTTGTCTTCCTGGTGCTAGACTCCCAGGCTGGAGGCCTGACATGGGGCTCAAACTTTCATTAAAGTGGAGGAAAGGGAGGCATAGTCCTCAAAGATAAACCCACATTTCTCAGTAGCTTCTGTGGAACTGACTTTAATGCCTCCTTTCTTTTAAGAGAAAAAGGTCAAGTAAGTTAAATCTGTGATAGCTGAAACTTGAAGTGTTAGATGAATCCCTCAGCATAGGCCTTGCCCATATAGATTCACTAGGATGAAAGTTGTAAAGATGCTTTAAGTCAGGTTCTGTTGAGGAAATGCCAGAGCACCTCCTAGTTTCCATGTAGTGCATGAGAAAATGAAATCCCCTTACTGTTGGAAAATATCGGAGTGAATTCATGATGGTCCTTAAGCGGAATTGCTTAGCTTGTGATTTGGTTTTCTTTGTGTAAATAAAAGAACAATGCAACTGTTAAGTAGCTTTTATTTTCTACCTCAATTCTCTGAAACAAGAGCCGGGAGAGAGAAGAGAAACTCGCCACTCCCTGTGACCAGGGAGTGACCTAACTGCTCTCCTTGGTGAGAGGATGGTGGGTTTGGGTTCTGGAGAGCTGATTGCTAATAGCCATTTTAAGGAATTACCACAAATGTGACACCATCTTCTCCTTGCCTAGTGTTATAAAAGGGTATAAACACACTGAAAAGCAAATTACACACCGCTTTATTGGACTAGAAATGAGAGAGAAGGGTGTTGGCAATCTAGTCAGTAATCATCTTCTAATTTGTAAGCACTCTCCTCTCATCTCCATCACTTCACCCCATTCTGTAAGGAGGAGCAGCCGTGCTGGAGGATTATTTTCATCTGTAACAGATGAGAACGTTGAAAACCTAAAGAAGGGATGGCTTGCCAGGTGGTTTCTTTGGCGATATGGGGGAAGGAAATTTAATATTCGTTAGGAGTTCAAGTCGTCTTCACACATGTGTTTTTAATTCTCACAAAGCTCTTTAATTGGATATTTTCAACCCATTTTGCAGATGAGATTGTAGCTAAGAGGGGTTAGTAGTTCACTTGAGATCTGGCAGCTGAGAGCCAGGATTCAAACTTTGATCGGCTGGATCTTAGAGATTACATTATTTCCAGCCTCTGTGCTGGTCCAAACTCTAGCAAACAGCAAAGCTTCCATCTCTAGAAAGTTGGTTGATTAGTTTTTTTTTTTTAACTTTCTGTTTTATGTTGGAGTACAGCCCATTAACAGTGTTGTGATGGTTTCAGGTGCATAGCAAAGTAACTCAGCCTTACATATACATATATCCATTCTCCGCTAGAGTTCCCTCACATCCAGTCTTGGGCAAGCTGTTTTTTTTGTGCCACACTGGTTAAAACTGGGGGCATGTGCCCATTGAGATGTTTTATCAGTCCAGCGCAGAGTTTGGGGGAAAAAAAATGAAGCTGAGCTAACATTGACAATTGAGAGATTTCAAGTATTCTGCCCCCAAAACTCCCAGAGGCAGTAGTGGGGCAGCCTTCTGGAAAAGGTGGTGTACCCCAGTTGCCCCTGGTCTCCACCACTCCTTACAGTGGCCCCATCCTTGAGGCAGGGGACCATGGCACTTGCCCCACTGTTCTTTTTTTTTTTTTTTTTGCCCCACTGTTCTTAACGTAAGAGGTCTTCCTATGTGTGCATCTACTTCACACGGAGTAACCAAAGACAGCTTGAGGGCTCTTTGCCCCAAGAAAAGGGAAAGAGCATATTCCTTGGAGAGAGTGAAGACTCTTGTGTTTAGTCTGCAGCAATCCTGTGACAGAAAATCCAAGGGATGTCATCACTTTCCTCACATCCTGTCTGCGTTACTCATTTACACAGAATAGTTTACTACCCCTACAGTACAGTAGAAATGGAGAACATATGAGGAAAAGAGAAATGCCTCCAAAATTCCAAACCACTGGCTCTTTGTGGGTGGGAAGATGGGTCTTGGGCACTCTGCGGAGGTGGGCCACGAAGAAGCCCTCCCTCTTTAAGCAGCCTGACTTTGGCATCCACAGGGACTCTGAACTTGTGCGCTGGCTCTTTGTGGCTGCTCTGAGGGGTCCCAGAAGGTACTCACTTCCCCATACTGTGCCCACCCCCTCCAGCTGGTGACAGGTCTGAAAGCTCCACAGGCAGGAGGAACCGAGGCGCCCAAGGGTGGCCTGTAGGGTCAAGGGATGGGTATTCTCCCCTCTGTCTACATTTGGAGTTTGATTTATATCTTGGTTTCCTTCCCCTGAACTCACTGTGTGTGGCTGTGGGAAGGTGTGGGTGTGTGGACGAGGGTGTGGTGGGTGAGGCGGAAATGTGACTGTAAAGAGGAAATGCAGATGGAACCTTGTGGAATGGTTTTGTTTTTTTTCTTTGGAGTGGTTTTTGAAGAAAGGGCAGGTGATGTTTGTTTTGAGACCTTTGTCGCTAGAGCTGTCAGCCTAGGTGTGTGCATGCCCCAGTGTGAGAAGAAACATGGGACGGGGGGTTGCTGCCTCGTGTGGTTGAAAGAAGCGGTTAGAGGCTAGTGGGTTGATCACATCCTTTCTGGAGAGCTCTGGGATTCAGGTGTGTGGGTGTGTCCTCAGAAAGGTGATTTCTACTCCCTGGCCAACCAGAGCAAACAGGTGAGGTGAGGCGTGGCGCCCCTGAGTGTGTACTCTTGCCAGGTCGCTGATGTCTTTCTGCCTCTCCCACCACCTCCCTGTGTGACCTTGACCTGTTCTGTTTTTTTTAACCACTCCGCCCTTCAGCCTTCTTCTGTGTAAAATGTTAGTACTCATAATGCGCATCTCATGGGGCTGCGAGGGTGAGGTTGACTGTTGGTGCCGTTGGAGCCCTGTCTTCTTTGCTTTTGCCTTTACATGGGGGATTTCCCCTAGAATGTTCGAAGGCAGGCCGCAGGGTAGGAACGAGTTCCAGCTCTAACCTCCCTGTTTCCAGAGGGAGCCTGGCCTGCCTCGTGGCCTTGGGAAACGTTCTCCGTGACAGATGTCAACAGAGCTTTGGTGGAGTGGAGCAGCAGCCTTGGAACTGATGATGAGAACAGGACCAGGACCCAGGGCCAAAGCCCTATTGTTTGGGAATTAAATGCTCTCCAATTCTGGAAAGGAGAGGAGTCCCCTGGCTCCCCCCTCACTGAGGAGGAGCAGGCCGGGCAGGGCTCACAGACACCTGAGTTCTGTCCAGTACCTCGTCTGTCAGCTGGGGAAGCGCACTCAGGGGAATGTTTTTCGAGGAACTGACAGAAATGTGATGAAATCTTGACCCAGGCCCAGTGAAGTACTGTGTCTGACTTGCCCTTTTGTGGTGAAATCAAAAGACCAAGCACCCTGGCAGGTTTACTTTTAACCTGGAGAAAGAGATGCTGTTAATCTGTATTTACAGAGCATTTTGTAGTTTTAAAAGGGCTGTCTAATTTGGTCTTTGACCAGTGGTATGGGGTTATTTGTTTGCATTTGTTTCTGTTACCTTTTGCTCTCAGGAGACATACATGAGGGAACTGAAGTTTAGGCCAGAGATGGGAACAGAGGACTGGGCTAAAGTTTTACTTTATCAGAGAAGGTCACCGAATTCATATTCTTTGTGCACTTAAGGAATCCTAGGGAGTGGTGACATGCTGGGGTCGGGAAGGGAGAGGTGGAGAACTGAAGTGCTCCCGGGGAGCTGAAAACATCCTTTGTGTCCAGGAAGGTAGCCAGTCCCTTCAGAGTCCCCTGCAAGCAGAGGAGGCAGAGGTCTCCCTGTCGACAGCTCCTGCCCAGACCCATTCTTGGAAGTGCTGGCAGGCTCTGGGGGGAGGAGGAGGGGCTTTCCTCTCCTGCCGGGGTCTAGACCTTCATGAAACCGTTGCCTTTCCGCTCCTCTGCCCCCAACCAGTTGTTCAGGGGCTACTGAAGGGCCTGCACCTCCACCGCCCTCCCCACCCCAGCTGGTGGCCACAGAGCTGCTCCCTTCTCACGCTCTGGAGAGGGTCCCCCCCAGCCCCTGCCATCTCCCCCCACCCACCCCAGTTGGTACCCTTTCCTCCATTCAGCTTTATTCTGAAAAGTTGAAGGGAAAAAAATCCTCTGTGACCCAACTATCCAAGGACCCAAAGACATTATCATTTTGACATATTTCCCTCCAGTTTTGTTTTGCCTTTGTTTGTTTTTCTTTTCTTTAAAAATTTATTTGACTGCCCTGGGCCTTAGTTGCAGCTTATGAGACCTAGTTCCCTGATCAGGGATCAAACCGCCGGGCCCCCTTCGTTGGGAGTGCAGAGTCCTAGCCACTGGACCACCAGGGAAGCCCCTTGCCTTTGTTTTTTAAAATAACTTTAATAAATTGTAACACTTTATAAACATTCATTTTATGTTAGCATTTTAAGAGCTGTCACACCAAGACTAATATTTGTTACAGCATTCTTTCCATGTCTTTCCTATTATTTATAATAACTGCATGCTATTTTAGCCTTTTTAAGCCATTCTCTTAATATTAGAGAGCTAAGTGTTTGCTCATTTTTTAATGTTGTGAATCATTCTAAGTTGAATGTATGTAAACCTTTGATTCTGTGCTGTAAGAAGTAAATATAGTTGTTCTACCTCCGTGGCTCCTGGGCTCTTGAGGAGAGAAGCATCTTTTGTTAGTCTTTATAAGCCCCTTTCTACCACACCTGAGTTTATGTAATGAGCTGATTGCTGAGACTGGGGGTTGATCTGGGGGCTAGTTGCTGGAGGAACCGAGCATGTGATTACAGGGTTGGAATGTTCAGCCCCTGTTCCCCACCCCCAGAAGGGAAGAGGTGCTGGAGAATTGCATTCAGTCACCCCTGGCCAGTGATTTAATCAGTCGTACATGTGTAATGGAATCTCCATAAAACCCCTAAGCAAAGGGGTTTGGAGAACTCCTGAGTTGGCGAACCCATCAAAGTGTTGGGAGGATCATGTGTCCAGAGGGGGCAGGGAGGCTTGGTGCCCCTTCCCCGTACCTTGCCCTGTGCGTCTCTTCGCTTTGGCTGTTCCTGAGTTGTATCATTTGTAGTCAACCAGCAATTGTAAGTAAAGTGTTTCCCTAAATTCTGTGAGCCACTGAAGCAGATTATCGAGCCAGAGGAGGGGGTCATGGGAACCGCTGATTTATAAGCACTTGGTAGAAGGTACAGGTGAGAACCAGGGACTTTGAGCTGCCATCTGAAGAGGAGAGCAGTCTTATGGGACTGAGCCCTCAGTCCACAGGAGTGATCTCTGTCCTCACGCTGGGTAGTTAGTGTCAGAATTGCTCGGTGTGCAAAAACCCACATATTTGGTGTCAGCAGTATTGTGAGTAGAAACAGCATTTTTACCCTTCAGTTTCACTTCCTGTTATTTGGGATGGATTTCTTTCTTTTTTTTTGCTTGTGGGATCTTAGTTCCCACACCAGGGATTGAACCTGGGCCCCTTGCAGTGGATATTCAGAGTCCTAACCACTGGACCATCGGGGAATTACCTGGGATGGATTTTTACAAGAATGATTAGTAAGTCGAAGGTTTTCTTGTTTTTTATTTTGCTGACATATAATTTACAATGTTGTGTTAGATTCAGGTGTACAACACAGTGATTCAGTTATATATATATAATTTCTTTTTCTTATTCTTTTCCATTATGGTTTATTATAGGATGTTGGGTGTAGTTCCTTGTGTTATATAGTAGAACCTTGTTTATACATCCTGTATATACTAGTTTGCACCTGTTAATTCTAATCTTTGAATCCATTGCTCCCCTCCTCTCCTTCCCCTTGGCAGTGAGTCTGTTTCTGCTTCTTAGATAAGTTCATTTGTGTCATATTTTAGCTTCCACATATAAGTGATACCATATGGTATTTGTTTTTGTCTGACATTTCATTTAATATGTTAATCTCTAGATCCATCCATGTTGCTGCAAATGGCATTATTTTATTCTTTTTATGACTGAGTAATACTCCATTTTATATGTAGACCACATCTTTATCCATTCACTTGTTGTTGGACATTTAGGTTGCTTCCATGTCTTGGCTGTTCTAAACAGTGCCCCTCTGAACACTGGGGTACATGTATCTTGTTTTAATTATTTAGTTTTGGCTGTGCTGGGTCTTCACTGCTGCCTGGGCTTTTCTCTAGTTGTGGCGAGCGGGGGCCTTTCTCTAGTTCTGGTGTGAGGGCTTCTCCTTGTGGCGGCTTCTCTTGATGCGGAGCACAGGCTCTGGGGTGTGTGGGCTTCATTAGTTGTGACTCCTGGGCTGCAGGGCACAGGCTGAATGGTCGTGGCGTACAGGCTTAGCACAGCATGTAGGATCTTCCTGGATCAGGGATTAAAAAACCACGTCTCCTGCGTTGGCTTGTAGATTCTTTACCACGGAGCCACCAGTGTTTGAATTAAAGTTTTGTCCAGGAGTGGGATGGCTGGATCCTGTGGTAGGTCTGTTTTTAGTTTTTTCAGGTCACTCCATGCTGTTTTCCATAATGGCTGTGCCAATTTACATTCTTAAGGACAGCCTAGGAGGGTTTTCTTTTTTCCACACCCTTCCCAGCGTTTATTGTTAGTGGTGTGAGTCAAAGGTTTTGAATAGTAAAAGGTTTTCTTTCTGATTACAAAAGCAATGAATTTTCATTGTGGAAAACCTAGCAAGCATAGAAGATTCCAAAAAAGTAAACTCACACCCATATACTCACCTAGTTCCTGCAAGCCTGGCTCGGATCTGTCCCTCCAGGAAGTGCAGTCTGCAGGCTAGCTTGTCCCTGTGTGGCCTGTGGACCAGCCACATTGGGAGCTTGTTAGAAGTCCAGAACTTCAGCCCCACCCCAGACATAGTGAACCATAATCCACATTCACATAACCCACATTTCATCCACACATTTCACACCATCCACATTCACGCTTGAGAAGTGTTGGTCTACAAGGCCATGACCTTACCAATCACAGGTTGCCTGGCGTTAATTAGCTCTGATCTGTGTATGTTCGTGTTTTTCCTGTTTGCCCAATATTGGAATAATTCTGTGTGTACCACTGCTGGTCATCTTCCCGTCCCCTACCATCAAGGCTGTCTGATCACAACAGCTCGCTCCCGTCAATAACACTGATGCTGAGGGATCAGCTGAGTGTCTGAGCTGCATGGAGAATCTCACCAGTGTTTCCCATGTGAGAAACCTTGATATATACAGCTTTTATCTTCTGTCATCTAACACTGTATCGTCAGCATTGTCTGGTTCTCTAATCTTTCTGAAGAGCTTATCTTTCGTGGCTAGAGATAGTAGGCCATCTTAGCGCTGTCATAATTCATTTGAGTATGAATTAAGTCGAATGAATTATGACTACTTCTCTATTGTGAGGAACAGGAGGAGAAGGGGACGACAGAGGATGAGATGGTTGGATGGCGTCACTGACTCTGTGAACACGAGTTGGAGCAAGCTCCGGGAGATGGTGAAGGACAGGGGAGCCTGGCGTCCTGCAGCCCATGGGGTCACAAAGAGTCGGACATGACTGAGCGACTGAACTCTGATGAGACATCTGAATTGTTCCGATCCGTTTGGGGCAGGAGTGTTCTGTAGGCTACTGTAAGTATGCCGAAGTGAGCTGCTCAGGCTGTGCTTACTTCCTTCAGCTCTGATTATTTCCTTGTGCTGAATTCCTGGAGTGGAGATCCTGGATCAAAAGGCACAGACCTTCTAAACAGTCTTTCAAAGGCAGCAGGAGTGTAGGAAAGACCCTGACAGATACCCTCCCAGGCACTGGACAGTGTGGTCTGTAGGCACGTTCTCTGGGGAGCAGCAGGCATGCCTTGTTGGTCGTCATGCGCATCAAGGCCCCACTCAGAGCAGGTTCTAAGTGGGACTTCTGGAGGTTTGGGGAGAGAGAGGGGAGTTACCTGAAAGATGGGTGACTACCTATGATGGTTTCTTCCTCCTGGCCAGAGTTCTGAGTTGTAATATCTGCCGCCAAGTAGGCAGCAGCTTCCTTCAGGGTGTGTGTCTGCATGTTTTCACTTGCCTTCCAGTGGAGCAGCAGGACATGAAGTAAGTTAGTGGAGGCCTGACGTGACAGCCTCACTTACTGGTCCTGGACCTGACATGTCTGTCTTGGGGTACACAGCTGAGTCACCAATAAAAAGTACATGAGCATGGGCCTGGGGTTCTCCTTTTATTGGGGCTGAGAGTGGGGACCTAGGGTTTTGAGGTCTCCCTCTTTATTGGCGAATTTAAAATGTAAGAGTGGGATTTAAAGCTCAGGAAGAGAGGAAAAACAATCCCCCCAAATGGTCAGTTGTCAAAATTAACCAAGAACTCCTAAACAAAAGATTCTGGGAGGTATGAGAGGAGGGGTGGACATGTACAGCTTGGCTCTTTATCTAGTCTTGTAGCCAGCAATGTGTTTATTTGAGATAGCCCACGTTAAAGAGGGTGCCATCTTTGAAGTGGGTGCCTCTTTGAAGTGGATACCTTGGCAATCAAAGCTTAAGGCAGGCACTTGCTTTACAGGAAGAAAAGCTAACGGTCAGGGCTTAAACTGTAACTATCCACCTGCCCCTTCCTGCATCACATGACTTGTCACATACATGAAACAAGACTCAAACCCCATGCCTCTCTACATCTCCCAAAGCCTGTGGTAGAGCAGCCCTGCGGTTTCCTGCTGTTAGCGGCCCAAAAAGCAACCAGGAGGCTACAAGAAATAAGCAGCCTCTGAGAAACTGGGCTTACAAAACCTTACTCCCAAAGCAGCAACAAACCCTGCACTTACTCTCCAAATCTCATTTCAGGGCACTGTAAGAGCAGTTCTTTGTTATGAATGCAAATACCATTGGAGCTACAAACACAGATATAATCATGTGAAATTCTGGTTGTACAAGGGCGCTCATTTGCTAATGAATAAGCTAAAAGCCATTTCAGAAATGACCCCTGCCCATTTGGACAACAGGCTTTGTTCATTGTGTTTAATGCTCCATTCCTCTTTGCCATTTGCCAGGTGAAAAAGAATAGAAACCAAAGACCAGGAAACTCTTTAGTTTCTGTTAGAAATGGCTCTTGGTTGCCTCTGACACCCTCTTCAAGCCTTTTACTCCATTATTTCCAGCCTCCTATATCCATTCTTCTTCCTATCAGTTTCAATTATTCCTCTCCATGTTTCTGCAACTAACAGGCTGGCATGTAGTTTGGTGAGAGCCTCAGGCTGTCTGCCCAGGTGTCTGCCAACACTGGCAATGATGGTCGACTCCATTATACAGGGAAGCATGTCTTACCCAGAGGCAACTGGAAAATCTCTGTTGAGTGCTAGTACAAATATTTTTGTTTTCCAACACTTCTGAACCACACAGTTTACAATTTGTGGGATTGCATCCTCTCTCTATCCTGGGAAATATTTGTTTTCATTTACAAGTATAAAATAACATTAATTTCCAATTCCTTAGTATTTATATGTTACAAATTCTAAGCACTTTACATACATTGCTTCACTTAATCCACACAACCTAAGAGACCATTTACATTTTACAGACCAGGAAACTGAGTTAAAGATATGAAGTAGGTTGCCTCCCTCTACCTGATGCCAAAGCATGTCTGTTTTCCTTCCCTATCCTGCTTAGCCTGAGAAGGGTGCATGCATGACAGATCCGTTTCTTATCTCATAGAGATTTTATTAATTTTGTACCTTCCTGTTTGACTCCAGAAGTCAATTCATTAATAACACTGCAAGCAAAGTCTTGCAAGAGACCATAGGATTTGTAAGAGACCATAGGGTTCATTAGGTCAAACTGACCTGTGAATCATGTGTAGAGCACCTCTCACATTGGTCATTGTGTCTGAAAATTTCTAATGCTAGGGAACCCATCCCTCTGAGGAAGAAGCAGCACATTTTCAAGCAGTTTCCTGTTATGTTTGATAAAAATCTTTCCCCTTGGAACTGCCATTCATTCACCCTAATTCTGCTGTCTGCAAAAACAAGATTCTGTGCTCAGCGTCCCCTGAGCCTTGCTTTGCCAGGTGAATTGCTTCATAAACAGGCTTGCTCCTTCTCATCCACTCTTGCTTGAAGAGACTCCACTTTGTCAAGGACCCTCACTATGTGGGACACCAAAAGGCTGTACCCAAAGCTCAAACTAACTCTGACCAATCAAAATTCTATCCTCTCTCTTGGATCTAGAGATTATCATACTAAGTGAAGTAAGTCAGACAAAGACACATATCACATGATATCACTTACATCTGGAATCTAAAAAATTATGAAAATGATCTTATATATGAGACAGAAACAGACTCATTCATAGAATACAAACTTACAGTTACCATAGGGGAAAAGAGCAGGTGGGATAAATGGAATTTGGGATTAACATATACATGCTGCTGCTGCTGCTAAGTCACTTCAGTCGTGTCTGACTCTGTGCGACCCCATAGACGGCAGCCCACCAGGCTCCCCCGTCCTTGGGATTCTCCAGGCAAGAACACTGGAGTGGGTTGCCATTTCCTTCTCCAATTCATGAAAGTGAAAAGTGAATGTGAAGTCGCTCAGTCATGTCCAACTCAGCGACTCCATGGACTGCAGCCCACCAGGCTCCTCCGTCCATGGGATTTTCCAGGCGAGAGTACTGGAGTGGGTGTCATTGCCTTCTCCAGCACATGAAAGTGAAAAGTGAACGTGAAGTCACTCAGTCGTGTCCAACTCAGCGACCCCATGGACTGCATCCCACCAGGCTCCTCCGTCCATGGGATTTTCCCAGCAAGAGCACTGGAGTGGGGTACCATTGCCTTCTCTGCGTATACTGTGCACCTAAAACTAACACAATGTTGTAATTCAACTGTACTTGGAAAATTTTTTTAGTTTACTTTTTAAAAATTCTATGTTTGATCAGGGTGCTGCACATCTTTTTAAATTATTTTTAATTGAAGGATAATTGCTTTACAATATCGGTTTGATTTCTGCCATACATCAATGTGATTTAGCCATCGATGTACACATGTCCCCTCCCTCTTGAACCTGCCTCCCGCCTCCCACCTTTCCCACCCCTTCTAGGTTGTTACAAAGCCCCAGTTTGTGTTCTCTACGTCAGATAGCAAATTTTCATTTGCTATCTGTTTTACACATGGTAGTAGATATGCGTCCATGCTACTTTCTCCATTCATCTCACCCTCTCCTTCCTCCCCCTGCCCTTATCCATAAGTCTGTTCTCTAAGTCTGCATCTTCATTGCTGCCCTGCAAATAGGTTCATCAGCACTGTCTTTCTAGATTCCATATATATGCATTAATATACAATATTTCTCTGACTAGTTTTACTCTGTATAATAGACTCTGGGCTCATCCGCTTCATTAGAACTGACTCAAATGCATTCCTTCTTATGGCTGAGTAGTATTCCATTATATAAACCTACCACAGCTTCTTTATCCATTCATCGGTCAGTGGACATCTAGGATGCTTCCATGTCCTAGCTATTGTAAACAGTGTTGCAATGAACATTGGGGTACATGTGTCTTTTTCAGTTTTGGTTTCCTCAAGGCATATGCCTAGAAGTGGTACTGCTGGATTGTGTGGCTGTTTTATTCCTAGTTTTTTAAGGAATCTCCATATTGTCTTCCATAGTGGCTATATCAGTTTACATTCCACCAGCAGTACAAGAGGGTTTCCTTTTCTCCACACTCTCTATAGAACTTGCTATTTGTGGATTTTTTTATGATGGCCCTTCTGACTGGTGTGAGGTGATACCTTGTAGTTTTGATTTGCATTTCCCTAATAATGAACAGTGTTGAGAACCTTTTCATGTGTTTATTAACCATCTGTATGTCTTCTTTAGAGAAATGTCTGTTTAGGTATTTTGCCCACTCTTTGATTGAGTTGTTTTTCTGGTATTGAGTTGTATGAGCTGCTTATATATTTTGGAAATTAATCCTTTGCCAGTTGTTTTATTTGCTATTATTTTGTCCCATTCTGAGGGCTATCTTTTCACCTTGTTTATCGTTTCCTTTGCTGTGCTAAAGCTTTTAAGTTTAAGTAGGTCCCATTTGTTTATTTTTATTTCTATTATTCTAGGAGGTGGGTCATAGAGGATCTTGTTATGATTTATGTCATACTGTGTTCTGCCTACATTTTCTTCTGAGAGTTTTATGTTTCTGATCTTACATTTAGGTCTTTAATCCATTTTGAGTTTATCTTTGTGTATGGTGTTAGAAAGTGTTCTAATTTCATTCTTTTACATGTAGTTTTCCAGTTCTCCCAGGGCCATTTATTGAAGAGACTATCTTTTTCCCATTGTATATTCTTGCCCTTTTTCAAAGATAACTTGCCCATAGAATCATGGGTTTATCTCTGGGCTTTCTATTTTGTTCCACTGGTCTATATTTCTGCTTCTGTGCCAGTACCATACTGTCTTGATGACTGTAGCTTTGTAGTATACTCTGAAATCAGGTAAGTTGATTCCTCCAGCTCCATTCTTCTTTCTCAATATTGCTTTAGCTATTCAAGGTCCTTTGTGTTTCCATATGAATTGTGAAATTTTTTGTTCTAGTTCTGTGAAAAGTGCCATTGGTAACTTGATAAGGATTGCATTGAACCTGTAGATTGCATTTGGTAGTATAGTCATTTTCACAATGTTGATTCTTCCAACCCAGGAGCATGGACTCTCTCTCCATTTGTTTATGTCATCTTTGATTTCTTTCATCAGTGTCTTGTAGTTTTCTGTATACAGCTCTTTTGTCTCCTTAGGTAGATTTATTCATAGGTATTTTATTCTTTCTGTTGCAATGGTAAATGGGACTGATTCCTTAATTTCTCTTTCTGATTTTTCATTGTTAGTATATAGGGATGCAAGTGATTTCTGTGTACTGATTTTGTATCCCGTGACTTTACTAAATTCCCTGATTAGTTCTTGTAGTTTTCTGATGGTATCTTTAGGGATTGCTATGTACAGTTACCTGCCAATAGAGTTTTACTTCTTCCTTTCCAGTCTGGATTCCTTTTCTCGCTTTTTGTTCTCTGATTTCCCTAGCTAGGACTTCCAAAACTATGTTGAATAATAGTGGCAAGAGTGGACACCCTTGACTTGTTCCTTATGTTAGAGGGAATGCTTTCAGTTTCTCACCTTTGAAAATATTGTCTGCTGTGGGTTTGTTGTCTATGGCCTTTATTATGTTAAGGTAGGTTCCTTCTATGCCCATTTTTTTAAAGAGTTTTTTATCATAAATGGGTGCTGAATTTTGTTAAAAGCTTTCTCTGCATCTATTGAGATTATCAGATGGTTTTATCTTTCAATTTGCTAATATGGTGTATCACATTGATTGATCTGTATGTATTGAAGAATCCTTGCATCCCTGGAATAAACTCAACTTGATCATAGTGCGTGATCTTTTTAATGTGTTGTTGAATTCTGTTTGCTGGAATTTTGTTGAGGATTTTTACATCTATTTTCATAAGTGATATTGGCCTATAATTGTCTTTTTTGTTATATCTTTATTTGGTTTTGGTATTAGGGTGATGGTGGCCTCATAGAATGAGTTTGGAAGTGTTCCTTCCTCTGCAATTTTTGGAAGAGTTTCAGAAGGATAGGCGTTTGTTCTCTCTACATGTTTGCTAGAATTCACCTGTGCTGCACTCTTTAATTGCAGCCTCAAGCTGAATATGTTCTTTGGGCAGCCATATGGAATTTTCAACTAATATTGACCTGTAAGTCAACAAGTGATATGAGTGGGGACATTTTAGCCACTCTTCACCAGCCTGGGCTATAAGATTCAGGACAATGACGTCCCTAACTCATCTGTACACAGTTTCACTTTAAGGAAAATTTATCGTGGCAAATACTTTATCCAAACTTGCATAGTGATTTTCTTTGTCTTACAAGGGATACTTTCTTTTCCTTTGTATATGCAGAATGAGATGTTTGATTGATGGTTTTTTTTAAGTTTTGATCCAGTGATAGTTAATCAATTTCTAAAGAGGCAAAAGAAGAGTCAGACTCCTCACAGGCAGAATTGACACATAATCTCACCTCAGTCAATTCGTTCATGACACAACCCCAGGATCTTTCTAATTGACAATTATGTTTGACCGCAAAATAGAAAGTTACTCTATTTCAACTCGAGAATGACTGAAATAGACTGGTGAGTGGGAGCTGATAATATGCTGCTATCCGTTAAAATTCCCTAGTTCTAAGTTAAATTGCTTATTTCTTTATTCTTTATATTTTAATTACTATTTAATTTGTCATGGTTCTTAGGAATTTTTGTTTGCTAGTTTTACAATAAGAAAGTGAAAGGAAAATGTCAAGCATACTTTTAGAGAAATATTTTAAAGTATGATTTTTGGAGATCAGTGAACAGGCCAGAAGCCCCCTTCCAAAAAATAATAAAAATAATGATTCTGGACCAAGATCTCCCTCCCCACCTCATTCTTCTGAGTCAGTCTGTACAGACAAAGAAACCTGAGTTATTGTCAAATGAACCCAGTCTTCTCACTTTACAAATGACAAAAGATAATGTACAGATAAGTTTAAATGACTTCTCAAGTTCACAAGGATAATGGCAGCTTCTAGCACACAGCCCTCTTTTTCCAAACCACTGATCCAGAATATTCTTATTGTAATTCAGAGAGGTAAGAGATTGCTCTAGTGTAGGGTTTTGGGGGAAAAACATCACAGAGGAATCGAAACTGAAAAGATGGAAGTTTGGGATTTGTTTGTTTGTTTACACCACAGCATCTTTATTCATTCATCTGTTTGGACACAAATTGTTTCCATATCATAACTATTATAAATAGTGCTGCAGTGAACATGGGGGTAGACATATCTTTTCAAGTTAGTGTTTTCATTTCCTTTAGATAAATACCCAGATGTGAAATTGCTGAATTATAGAATAGTTCTGGGCTTCCCTGGTAGCTCATCTGGTAAAGAACCTACCTGCAATGCAGAAGACCCTGGCTCGATTCCTGGGTCAGGAAAATCCCCTGGAGGAGGGCATGGCAACCCAACTTCAGTATTCTCATCTGGAGAATCCGCATGGACAGAGGAGCCTGGGAGGCTACAGTCCATGGTGTCGCAAAGAGTCGGACGTGACTAAGCACAGCACAGAATGGTTCTATTTTTAATTTTTTTTAAGGAAACTTCATACAGTTTTATAGTGGATGCATCAATTTACATTTCTGCTGAAATTCCCTCTTCCCCACATCCTCACCAGCACTTGTTGTTTTTTGCCTTTTGATAGTAGCCTTTCTAACAAGCGTGGTTATTATTTTCATTTCACTGAATAAGTGACGCTGAGCACCTTTTCACGTTAGCCATCTGTATGTATTCTCTGAAAAAATGTCTGTTCAGATTCTCTGCCTACTTTTTAATTGATTATTTGGTTTTTGCTATTGAGTTGTTTGAGTTAATTTTTATACAATTTTTTTTAATCGGAGGATAATTGCTTTACAATGCTGTGTTGGTTTCTGCCATGTGAATCAGCCTTAAATATACATATATCCTGTCCCTCTAGAGCCTCCCTCTCACAGCCTCATCCAACCCCTCTCCGTCTAGAGCACCAGGGTGAGCTCCCTGTGTTACACAAGTTCCCAGTATCTATTTTACACATGGTAATGTGTGTATTTCAGTGCTGATCTCTCAGTTCGTCCCACCCTCTTCTTCCCCCTGCTGTGTCCACACGTCCATTCTACATGTTTTTGTCTCTAGTCCTACCCTGCAAATAGGTTCATCAGTACCATTTTTCGAGATTCCATTTTTATGCATTAATATATGATATATGTTTTTTTCTGACCTGCTTCACTCTGTATAACAGGCTCTAGGTTCATCTGTCTCTGTTCAACCTACTCAAATTCATTCCTTTTTATGGCTGAGTATTATCCCATTGTAAATATGTACCACAACTTCTTTATCCACTCATCTCTCAATGGACATCTAGGTTGGATGGAAGCTTTTTTAAGAGAATCTTACTTTTTCACTAAAATAACACATGCTAGCAATATATGGTAAATGCTAAAAAGTGCAAAGAAAGGTTTTGGGGCAAATTCCTCATAATTCCAACCCATGAACTCTAGGTGCATTTCTCTAGTCTTATTTTTTCTCCCCTCACACATTACTTATTGTTTTCTGTCACTGTGATCATACTGCATAACAAGGAACATTATAACTCAAGGCCTATCCCATGTTGTAATAAATTCTTCATAAGTACTATTTTAATTGCTATATAACAGTCCATTTTTGCAATAGTCTTCTTAACCTTGCTCTTATTTTTGAGTAATTAGGTAGAAAAGAAAGATTTAAATGGAGAGGAAAAGTATCTAGGAGAGAATATGTATATACAGAAATTAAAACACCAGAATACTTACAGAAGTGTATTTGAGCTTTGAAGTTGTGGGTGATTTTTGTTTCATTCTTTATATTTTTCTCAAAGGTACAAAAGCACTTGTAAAACACCTACTTTTACTGAACATTTACCATGTGCTTTATGCCACAGATACACTTTCTTATTTGGTCCTTATAGTGACTAACCAAGACCACTAGTCTATCTTCATTTTAAGGATAAGGAAAAGGAGACCTGGAGATATTACGGGACTTGCAGAAGGTCAGCTGTAGAGCCAGAATTTATTTTTAAGTCAACATGATGAGACAGCTTCCATTCTTAACCACAATACTGCATATCCCAAGTTTGTAGTAAATATCTACTATTGTTATCATCAGAAAACTATTTTTAAAATGAAAATGGGTTGCAAACAATACCTCATTTCTGGTCTAAGCATGTAATTTATTACCTATAGAGTATAAAAAGTAATCTACCAGCATCCCAGAACAGCTGACAAAATCATCAATACATAAAATCCCCTCAGTCATGTCTAAAATATTTAAAATTTAAATGTGTTTCAGGTTTCTCTGAAATTGATTAGGAATGAAAAAAAGAAGCAGTGTTAATTGCAGTTACGAGAATGAAGTCTGGATTCTGAGACTGGATGAAAATTGATTGTGCTAAAAGTAGTCTTCTGTAATTAAATGAAACTGTGTGGTGCACTTTAATTAGTCAGCAGAACTTATTCTAAGTGGTAACAGTCAGTCCTGGTATACCTCATTAAATTAGGGCCTGACAGCCCCACCTCAACTGAGGTTCTCTTTCCACAGCAATTTTATGCATCTACTGCTCTAATTTGAAACTGCAGGAAAGGTGACTTTTGCAATTTAGAAGTACATCTTACAAAATCTTCCTCATTCTTTCATTCAAAAGACTTTTAATAGCTTTAGATGCCAAGGAGTCTCACTAGGGGAACTTAACTGCCTTAGAAAATACTTGAAGTCATTGGCACTTCACACCACCCATCAGGGGGCTCAGGAGAGTCAGTAAACATTATAAAATTCACTTGATAGGTTTCTGTTTGTTTCTATTCAGACAAGCTGAACCTGCATCTTTAAAAGCCTATTCAAGAAAATGAGTCCCTTCAGTATCTAAATGTGCAGGTTTCATGGTATTTTAAAAAGGAAAGATAATTTTTATGATTTTTTAACCTTTCTTAAATTATAAAAGCAATGCATGCTCATAGAAAATTCAGGAAGTACAAAAGAGCATAAAGAAGGAGGAAAAGCATCACCCATCAGCCCTTCATTCAAAGACAGTTTACTCTTTTTTTTTTTAATTTTTAATTGGAAGATAATCACTTTACAATGTTGTGTTGGTTTCTGCCATACAACAGAGTGAATCAGTCATAAGGATACATATGTCACCTCCGCCCTACTCCATACTCCATCCTACCCCTCTAAGTTGTCATAGAGCACCAGGTTGAGCTTCTTGTGTTATACAACAACTTCCCACTAGCCATCTATTTCACATGTGGTAATGTATATGTTTCAATGCTACTGTCTCAGTTTGTCCCACCATCTCCTTCCCCTGTTGTGTCTACAAGTCTGTTCTCTGTGTCTGCATCACTATTCCTGCCCCGCAAATAGGTCCATCAGTACCATTTTTCTAGATTCTATATATATGCATTAATATACAATATTTGTTTTTCTCCTTCTGACTTCACTCTGTGTAACAGGCTCTAGGTTCATCCACCTCACTAGAACTGATTCAAATTTGTTCCTTTTTATGGCTGAGTAATTTGATGCTTTTGAACTGTGGTGTTGGAGAAGACTCTTGAGAGTCCCTTGGACTACAAGGAGATCCAACCAGTCCATCCTAAAGGAGATCAGTCCTGGGTGTTCATTGGAAGGACTGATGCTGAAGCTGAAACTCCAATATGTTGGCCACCTCATGTGAAGAGCTGACTCATTGGAAACGACCCTGATGCTGGGAGGGATTGGGGGCAGGAAGAGAAGGGGACGACAGAGGATGAGATGGCTGGATGGCATCACTGACTCGATGGACATGAGTTTGAGTAAACTCCGGGAGTTGGTGATAGACAGGGAGGCCTGGCATGCTGCAATTCATGGGGTCACAAAGAGTCGGACACAACTGAGTGACTGAACTGAACTGAACTGAATATTTCATTGTGTGTGTGTGTATAAAATACCACAACTTCTTTATCCATTCATCTGTTGATAGACATCTAGGTTGCTTCCATTTCCTGGCTATTGTAAATAGTGCTGCAGTGAACATTGGGGTACATATGTCCTTTTAAATTGTGATTTTCTCATGGTATATGCCCAGTAATGGAATTGCTGGGTCATTTGGTACTTTGGGGGGCTTCCCTGGTTGCTCAGATGGTAAAGAATCTGCCTGCAATGCAGGAGACCGGTTTTGATCCCTGGGTGGAGAAGATCCCCTGGAGAAGGGCATGGCAACCCACTCCAGTATTCTTGCCTGGAGAATCTCATGGACAGAAGAGCCTGGTGGGCTACAGTCCATAGGGTCACACAGAGTTGGACATGACTGAAGCGACTTAGCATGCATGCACTGGTAGTTTTATTCCTAGTTTTTTAAGGAATCTCCATACTGTTCTCCATAGTGGCTGTACCAATCTGCATTCCCATCAACAGTGTGAGAGGGTTCCCTTTTCTCCAAACCGTCTCTAGCATGTATTGTTTGTAGATTTTTTTTTGCTGATGGTCATTTTGACCAATGTGAGGTGATACCTCATTGTAATTTTGATTTGCATTTCTCTAATAATGAGTGATGTTGCACATTTTTCACATGTTTATTGGCCATCTATATGAAAGACAGATTACTCTTAACATGGTAGGATATTTCCTTCTAGTCTTTTATCTAGCTGTTATATACCTGAGATCATTATATTTGCACAATTTGGTGTTCTACCAGAGGCTCATTGAAAGAGACATTTTGAATTTTATTCCTAACCTTAACCTGGATAACTGGTGGCCATTCTAGCATATAACTGGTGGACTTCTAGCATATCAGACACACATTACCAAGATACCTGCTGTCCTGAGCCTTTGTTGAAGGGAAAGCGTCTACTATGGAGAAGGCAATGGCACCCCACTCCAGTACTCTTGCCTGGAAAATCCCATGGACGGAGGAGCCTGGTAGGCTGCAGTCCATGAGGTCGCTAAGAGTTGGACACAACTGAGCAGCTTCGCTTTTCACTTTCATGCATTGGAGAAGGCAATGGCAACCCACTCCAGTGTTCTTGCCTGGAGAATCCCAGGGATGGGGGAGCCTGGTGGGCTGCCATCTGTGGGGTCACACAGAGTCAGACACGACTAACGCAACTTAGCAGCAGCAGCAGCAAGCCTCTACTGATGGGACAGAACCCATATCTGGTAGAAATGAGTATTCTGGACATAGTAAAGAAGAACAAGTGCTATATACTTAGTAGCCTGGGATTAATCACACTGGGCTGGCCCTTTTTCCCTGCATGTTTATATTCAGAAGAAATAAGCTTATAATTATCATTTAGAGCAACTTTGAAGATGAGGTCTCACCCCTGGACAACCACTACCCAGGAATGAGGGTGGACTAGAGGGTGAGACTGGGAGGATTAAAAGATGAAGAGCAACCTTTGATGGGATGTAGCAAGTCACAGATTTAGAATCATAGAAACTGAGATTTGCAGAGAAATTGGATCTCAGTTCCAAGCTTTGATGTTCAAGGAGTACCCATTTCACTGTTTTCTTTAAGGAAAATAGTGGTTTCCAAGCAGGTAACTTAGTCTCAACCAAATATGGAATGCTTATGTGGTGCCAAAAAACAAGGACAGAGTCTCCACCTTCGTATCATGCTAACTGCTAACAGCCAACCAAGCCCCAAAGGGTTGATCCAAGTCCAGTTTGTGTCTCTTTCTCTGTCATGTGGGGATCTGAGTTCCTAGCACACCCTGTCTCATTCTCTTGGAAGTCAGGCCAGTTTGCCAGGGAAATCCTTAAAAGCTAAGCATCATTTCCCACTTATCTTAGAACCTACCACCTTCCTTCTCTTTTCCTGTCCCTGGAAATCTCCCCTCCTCTCTTAAGGTGTTTAAGATACTTGTCCCCTTTTCCTCCCTCCAGAACAGCTCAAGTACTCTCTTCCGGCTCAGTAAAATACAAGCCAACCAGGGACAGATCTTGCAGAAAAAGTCTGTTTCCGTCCCCTGAAGTAAGGGAGAGCAAATGGCCTGGTTTCCCCTTGGGAAGACATAAAGGAAAGTTATAAAGAGGAAAACACAAAGTGTTATTTTTCAAAAGAAATCATCCTGCTATAGAAGACCTTGAAGATTCAGTCGGGTTCACACCCAAAGCTAGTCTCCTTCATTCTTTAGCACCAGGAGGACACCTTTGCCATAATGGGATGAGTACAGGCCTAGAAACCAGACCAGAACCTAGCTTTATGACCATCACCTTCTAGGCTGAGTTTTCTCCTAGCACAGAGCTTGGCACAGAGTAGGACAAACCAGTATTGCTTTCTGTGCCTATGGCCGGCTGCTTCCCAAGCCACTGCCCAGCCAGTCCCAGTTGAGCTACTCTAATTCTTCATTGTTGTTCAGTGACTCAGTCCTGCCTGACCTGTTGTGACTCATGGACTACAGAACGCCAGGCTTGCCTGTCCTTCACTATCTTCTGGAGTTTGCTCAAACTCATGCCCATTGAGTCAATGATGCCATAAAACCATCTCATCCTCTGTCACCCCCTTCTCTTGCCCTCAGTCTTTCCCAGCATCAGGGTCTTTTCCAGTGAGTCAGCTCACTGAATAGGGTGGCCAAAGTATTAGAGCATCAGCGACAGTTTTTCCAGTGAATGTTCAGGGTTGATTTTCTTTAGGATTGACTGGTTTGATCACTTGCAGTCCAAGGGACTCTCAAGAGTCTTCTCCAGAACCACAGTTCAAAAGCATTAGTTCTTTGGCACTCAGCCTTGTTTATGGTCCAGCTCTCACATCCATACATGACTTCTGGAAAAACCATAGCTTTGACTATATGGACCTTCGTCAGCAGAGTGATGTCTGTTTTTTAATACAGTGTTTAGGTTTGTCATCGCTTTTCTTCCAAGGAGCAAGCATCTTTTAATTTCATGGCTGCCGTCACCATCAGCAGTGATTTTGGAGCCCAAGAAAATAAAGTCTGTCACTGTTTCTGTTCCTTCCCCATTTATTTGCCATGAACTGATGGGACTGGATGCCATGATCTTCGTTTTTTGAATGTTGAGTTTTAAGCCAGCTTTTTCACCCTTCTCTTTCACCTTCATCAAGAAGCTCTTTAGTTCCTCTTTATTTTCTGCCATTAATGTGGTATCATCTGCATATCTGAGGTTATTGATATTTCTCCTACCAGTCTTGATTCCAGTTTGTGGTTCATCTGGACTGGCATTTCGCATGATGCACTCGGCATAGAATTTAAGTAAGCAGACTGACAATATACAGCTTTGACTAACTCCTTTCCCGATTTCAAACCAGTCTGGTGTTCCATGTCCAGTTCTAATTGTTTCTTCTTAATCTGCTTACAGGTTTCTCAGGAGGTAGGTAAGGTGATCTGGTAGTCCCATCTCTTTAATTTTCCAGTTTGTTGTGATCTAAAGCTTTAGCATAGTCAATGAAGCAGAATTCGATGTTTTTCTGGAATTCTCTTGCTTTTTCTATGATCCAGCAGGTATTGGCAATTTGATCTCTGGTTCCTCTGCTTCTTCAAAACCCAGCTTATACATCTGAAATTCTTGGTTCATGCACTGCTGAAACCTGGCTTGAAGGATTTTTAAACTAGCTTGAAGGATTTTTAAGCTAGCATGTGAAATGAGAAAAATTGTATGGTAGTTTGAATATTCTTTGGCATTGTCCTTCTTTGGGATTGGAATGAAAGCTGACCTTTTCCAGTCCTGTGGCCATTGCTGAGTTTTCCAAAATAACTGGCATGTTGAGTGCAGCACTTTAACAGCATCATCTTTTAAGATTTGAAATAGCTCAGGTGAAATTCCATCACCTCCACTAGCTTTGTTTGTAGTGGTGCTTCCTAAGGCCCACTTGACTTCACACTCCAGGATATCTGGCTCTAGGTGAGTGACTACACCATCATGACTGTCCAGGTCATTAAGACCTTTTTTGTATAGTTCTTCTGTGTATTCTTGCCAGTTCTTCCTAATATCTTCTGCTTCTGTTAGGTCCTTACTTTTTCTGCCCTTTATTGTCCCCATCTTTCCATGAAATGTTCCCTTAGTATGTCTAATCTTCTTGAAGAGATCTCTAATTTTTCCCATTCTATTGTTTACCTCTATTTCTTTGCATTGTTCACTTAGAAAGGCTTTCTTATCTCTCCTTGCTATTCTCTGGAACTCTGCAATCAGTTGGGTATATTTTTCCCTTTCTCCTTAGCATTCCGCTTCTCTTCTTTTTTCAGGTATTTGTAAAACCTCCTCAGACAACCATTTTGCCTTCTTGCATTTCTTTTTCTTGGAGATGGTTTTGCTCACCACCTCCTGTACAGTGTCATGAACCTCCGTCCTTAGATCTTCAGGCATTGTATCAGATCTAATCTCTTGAATCTATTTGTCACTTCCACTGTAGAATCATAAGGGATTTAATTAGGTCATACCTGAATGGGCCTCGTGGTTTTCCCTACTTTCTTCAGTTTAAGTCTGAATTCTATAATTAGGAGCTCATCACCTAAGCCATAGTCAGCTCCTGGTCTTATTTTTGCTGACTGTATAGAGCTTCTCCATCTTTGGCTGCAAAGAATATAATCAGTCTGATTTCAGTATTGACCATCTAGTGATGGCCACAAGAGTCGTCTCTTGTGTTCTTGGAAAAGAGTTTGCTATGACTAGCACATTCTCTTGGCAAAACTCTGTTAGCCTTTGCCCTGCTTCATTCTGTACTCCAAGGCCAAACTTGCCTGTTACCCCAGGTATCTCTTGACTTCCTACTTCTGCATTCCAATCCCATTGCCTGGCAGCAACTCTAGGAGAGACTGCCCTTCCCAAAATGTGTGTCAGGTACCCACACTTGAAACTATTCAAATAATGGATTTTTAGCTGAATTTGGTTTTATATGATCCTGGTTCTTCGGGTGGTAACTATGTTTCTCCCAGAGAAAAATCACAGCTAATACTCTCTGACACCTTGAGTGCTGAGTGCCCTCCAGAAGCTCTTCAACCTGAGTGTCGTTGGATGTGGCCAATTTGAACATTTATTCCTCCCCAGAAGTCATTTTTATCTGTGAGAAAAACTGTCTCTTGGAAATAAACCAAATGATATAGCATGTTCTTAAATCCATCTGTCTTCATTTCTCCTGTCTTCTAGTCAGATACAGAGTTTTGGGATAAGATGCAAGCAGAATGGGAAGAAATGGCCCGGAGGAACTGGATATCGGAGAACCAGGAAGCCCAGAACCAGGTTACAATCTCAGCCAGTGAGAAGGTGACCATTTCTCTTCTCTCAAATGTTGACCAGTTTTCTCATCCTTTTTGGATCATATTTTTATAAATTGTTGATAACTATTTTGTGGGGGGGAAATTCAGTAATTAAGTAGACTATTTAATATCAATCTGACCTGAAAGAAATTCTGATAGATAGAAACAGTGTAATCATGCAATGTGTGAAGGCAGCAAAACTGGAATGGAACACCCTTATTTTTTATCAGTGTTAAGACAGTTTGGCAGCCAACCAGAGCTTGGCCAGTCACTGAACTAACATTGAGGGTTAGTGAGAACAAGAACTGGGCTAATCCCACATTGCTCAAACCATGTCGATATGCTGACAAAAGTGATATTAATGGGCTGGAGGTTGAAAAGGGGGGCTTCAGGCTTTATTTCATGGGTAGTCTTTATGCTGCTAGCAAAGAATTCAGTGGAAAAGATACACTTCACACAGCTGGGTCAAGTACCAAGGGGATTCCTCAGAGATAGTCCCCTAATAAGAGCCCCAGAAAATGTGTGAGTACAGTCCACAGCCAGCTAAATTCCCCCCATGAAGCCCCAGCTGCTCTAGGATTTATGCTTTTAAAAATGCCTGGGAAAAAAAGAAAACACTGAGAAATCAGTTTAAGTGACTTGAAAGACAGAGATGGAAAGATAGAATTTTCTTACACAGGGGAAATACATATATAGATGTTAATGTTACAGTTCTTTGTGGTAGAGGAATTCTCAGTTTTATTCATTTCTGAATAACTTCCATGATATTTGGTTCCATCCAACAAATTTTACTGTTTACTCTGCCCTAGATACTGGGGACTGAGATGAATGAATAGTCTCTGATTTTAGGGGATTAGCAATCTACATAATCATTAAGATGTCTTCCTCCTTCCAGTACTCTCTGTCCCACAGTAGGCAAGGCAATCTCATAAAATCAGATCAACCATCTCATTAAAATCGTTAATTTTCCACAAAGCAATTGAAAGTAAGTGAGAAGAGAGAACACAGATGTACAACATCAGTCTCCAGGCTATAACCCATGCACCTGAGCTCCCCATCCCAGGGTCCCACACCCCAAAATCACTACATAAGCTGGTCATACCCTATGGATTCTGACGAAGAGTTTTGTCTTTCTAAACACCTGGGGAGAATGAAGGTCTCCCTTTGATGTATTTAAAAACCTTAGTAGCATCATCAACAGACTAGCTTGTTTGTATCTATCAAATTGGTTTTTATGATAGTCTCTGCTACTAAGGTTGCAACAAATATTATCTCCAATACTTCTGATGAGAGTTTATCAGGGCATACTTTCTCAAAATCAGTTGTGCTACATATATCAAGGGCTCAAAATAGTTCGAAGCCTTGAGCATAATAAATCCTTCTAGAAGTCTATCCGAAGATAATAATCATATGCAGTCAAAGATTTGAGCATAAGACTTTCACTGTAGTGTTATTTATGATAACAGTAAAAATTAAAAGTAACCTGAGTGACCATCGAAAGAGGGTTGATTAATTTTTAGCATAATATAAATAATTTTAATAACTAAAATTAAATGGGGCTTAAGCTACAACCTTGCTTTTATAGCATGGACTTGTTGTTTTTTTTTTTTTTTTAATTTTTTTATTAGTTGGAGGCTAATTACTTCACAACATTTCAGTGGGTTTTGTCATACATTGATATGAATCAGCCATAGATTTACACGTATTCCCCTTCCCGATCCCCCCTCCCATCTCCCTCTCCACCCGACTCCTCTGGGTCTTCCCAGTGCACCAGGCCGGAGCACCTGTCTCATGCATCCCACCTGGGCTGGTGATCTGTTTCACCATAGATAGTATACATATAGCATGGACTTGTTTAACTTATATACTCATGGAAAATACTAGAAGATTATTTGTACAATCTGTATTGTTTAAATTTTTGCAACAAAAGAAAATCTATAACTTTTAAACATGCATTCTCAGTGGAGAGATACAGCCCCACAATGGGACAAAAACTGGTTTGGTGAGTAGAAGGTGAAAAAATATCCTAGATGTTACAATAGTTCATAGCCCTCCAAAGGGCCATTGTATATAAACAGATGTACAGTATGTGGTATTAACATTTCAAGAGAGTGCATGGCAGCACTCTGCAAAAGTTTGTCCTAAAAGTCAATATTTTTAAAATCTTGTGGGTAAATGGCTGAAATAAAAAGAACAAAAGAAATAACAGAAGGAAAACAAAGTCCAAAATATTAACAGTGATCATATTTAGGTTGCAGCATTACAGGTATCTTTTTGTTTATTTTGTTATATTCAGTAACAAAATAATATCTAACATCTACACCATGAAAATGTACTACAGTCACAATAAGGAAAAAAAACAGCAATTTAAACTTCATTGAAATTAAATAAATAAAATTACTTAAATTCAAATTCGGGAAGAACTGATTGAATGTAACAATGAAGAGTTAAATCAGTGGATCTGTGTTGGCCCCTCTCTCTGTTGTAGGGTTATTACTTTCATACTGAAAACCCCTTCAAAGACTGGCCTGGAGCATTTGAAGAAGGCTTAAAAAGGCTGAAGGAAGGGGACCTGCCAGTCACCATCCTGTTCATGGAGGCAGCAATTCTTCAGGACCCTGGAGATGCAGAGGTATCATTTCCCTTCATCCTGCCAGGTTCAGAAAGGGGCTTCGTGTGCTAACAAGGGGCAGAGGGTGACAGAGCGCTCTCCTAGGTGGCATTTTCATCAAGTAAAATTTCCCAAAGGAGCTAACCTCGCTAAGTCTGATACATGTGTGTAAGTTACAAAAGGTACCTACTTTCTAACCACCTCTGCAGTGTCAACAGTGCCCAAAAAAAAAAGGTGGGGACAAGAAATGAAAAACCAAAACTGCCAACCTGGAGGCTCAGCAGTAGTTTTCACGGGGCAGGGTATGGTTTCATCTGGGTCTAGAGCCACACCATATCCCACCCTTGATTTACTCACTTAGCATTTATTGAGCATGTATTATGTCCCAAGAATTGTGCCAGGCATGGGCTGAGCTAAAGGATTGAAGAGCTAGAGAAAATGGACCAGTTGAAAGGACAGATTTGTGATCTATCTGCAAGACAAGTAAATCAGTCAGTGCAGTGTAACAAATGTGGTTTCAGAGTATGCGCAGGATGCTAGGAGAGCAAAAAGCAAGAGTTCTGACCCAGCCTTGCCCTCCAAGTGAATCCAAAGCTGAGTTTTGAAGGAGAGATGATTAAAAACTGTAAGGAGGTCCAGTTGTTGTTTAGAGGGAATGGTTCATGGGTGGCAGAGAGACAGGAAACATTGGATCCATGGTAAGAGAGGAGGAGACAGGGGCAAGAGAGAAGGCACAAAGAAGTAGCCAAGAGTTGAACTTCATCTTGAAAGCCATACGGAACCACTGTGGGAGAGGGACATGACCAGATCTGCATGTGAGACAAGCCCCTTTCTATGAGATATGAAGGGTCATTGGACATGCAGACTGGGAAACCACCAAAGAGGCTTCTGCAGCTTTATCTTGGTTCAGTAAGTCTCCCACTTGCAAAGGCCTGTAATAAGATACTGGCAGGTATAAAGGCTTCCTTTTTAGTTTATAATTTTCAGAAAACATCTTATATGGGGATATTCCCAGAGGAACTGCAGAAATTTGTATACAGTGCTGAGAAGGCAGTAGAGAATAGAGGTTAAGCCTCTGGGATCTGCTACCTAACCACGTGGTTCAAATTCCTGTTCTACTACTTGTTAGCCGTGTGAGTCCTGTGATCTGGGACAAGCCATTTAAGCCCTCTAAGGTTCAGTTCCCTCACATGTAAAATGGACATCACAATTATAACAATCTCATTGGGTATTGTGAAGATTAAGTAAATTCATAGAGATTAAAGTGCTTAGTTCAGTGCCTGACATGTCAGTATTTAGCGCTCATCATTATTATTGGTTGTACCGAGTTTGTACAGAAAGAACAAGTAAACAAATTACTAGTTAAAGCTCCTAGTATCTTGTTACTCAAAATGTTTACGGTGAAATGAGATTGAATTGAGAGTTGAAATTCTGAATAAAAATATTGGAATTTTTAGATCTATCAATTTAGAAAAGAAAGTCATTACATTAATAGGAAACTACAACCCCCTCAAAAAATAATGCCTTCATACATTTCTAAATGCTGTGTGTTTTCATACATAAAACGTCATTTGTCACAATCACCTTAGGAAGTTTAATGAAAGGTATACATTATTGTCCCAGATTCACAACTGAGAAAATGAGCACACTTGGTAACTAATGGATCCTAGATAAGGACCAGGGCTTCTGAATCAATGGAGACCCCAAGGCTAAGATAATTGATGGTCTGTGAATGGTGAAAATGATACTATACCCAAAGGCTAGGAAGATGCCCCCAGAAAAAGATTGTTTCATCAATCTTAAGAAAGCATTCTAAGATGTATGAAAGGTGAAATAAAAATAGAAGCTGCTCTGAATATATTTGAAAGATGTACAAGAGTCTCTGATATTCTGGGAGAGAAATACTCAGTACTTTTTTATGAATTTGTATCATATGTGTAATAATAACCCATGAGGGAAAAAGCTGATACAATTTTTTCAGCACTTTAAGATGACACTGGGCTTCCCAGGTAGTGCTAGTGGTAAAGAACCTGCCTGCCAATTCAGGAGATATGAGACCCAGGTTGGATCCTTGGGTCAGGAAGATCCCAGAAGAGGGCATGGTAACCCACTCCAGGATTCTTGCCTGGGAAATCCCATGGACAGAGGAGCCTGGCAGGCTATAGTCCACAGGGTCACAGAGTCAGACTCGACTGAAGTGACTTATTGCACAGCATGCACACAAGATGACGCTATATGTTTTCATAGAGTTTTGTTTTAAAATGTTCATAGCATTGACTTTCACAGGTGGGGGCAGGTTATGCAAACCTTTTTAAATCCCTACAACTGATACCCCCAGGCAAATCTGAGGACAATGTGTGTAAGACAGGTTTTGTTGATGTACATTGTGCTTGTAATGGTGTGAGAATTACTCTTCTTAAAAGTATAAAAGTGGAAATTTTTTGTATTAAAAACTTTCATTCCAGATGTGAAAAACATTATCTACTTGAAGATATTCTTCACATTATTGACTTTAGCAAAGGATTAGAAACAACTAGAGCAGTAAGGGGATTAGTGGTGGGAGTAATGGGATATCCATTTAACAAAGGAAATTCAAAATTATAGATTTTGAAGGGGATTTTATAAAAACATGAAAGAATTAACAATGTAATACAAAGTGTAAATGTAGGCTATAAAATTATAGGTATATTGCATTTTATATGTGTTTTATGCTTTTTAACTATTGTGTTGAACACATCGTGTCGGGGGAGGGTGGTTTCTTTCCCCTAATTCCTAAATTTCCTGTTACCTCTTATAGTAACTACTTGACTTTCATTTATGCAAACTACTTCTATTGTGTCCATCTCGAGATTCTTTATTGTAAACTTTCGACTACTTAGTTATATTTCTAAATTATTTTTCTACCTCTTTCCCTGATAAATGCATACTTTTATAGATTTATCTTTTGGTTTTAAGATACCTAATATCATGAAACCTCAGAGACTCAAGAGGTTTCCATGGGCCACAGGGGAGGA
Source organism: Cervus canadensis (assembly GCF_019320065.1). NCBI lineage: Eukaryota > Metazoa > Chordata > Mammalia > Artiodactyla > Cervidae > Cervus > Cervus canadensis. The sequence goes on from NC_057392.1 coordinate 62,910,842, forward strand.
TAAATACTTAGAGTTTGTAACTAATGACAGCAACTCTTGACCTAGATGCCACAAGAGAATTTGAATGAAGAAATGCAGGTGATGTTGTGATGTTTCTCCCTTTACAAGACTCACATCCAAGTCAGGGTGCTCCACAGAGAGGGAATTGTCACATGTAAACAAACCAGCTAAAGCACATGAGTGACTCTGCTTCCTCTTGCAACATTGACATCAGTCATTGTTTTTTATTTTTTTGTAGGCATGGCAGTTCCTCGGGATAACCCAGGCAGAGAATGAAAATGAACAAGCAGCTATTGTTGCCCTCCAGAGGTAGATAAAACTAAGCACAAAATCACGGGCCAGGTGGACACTTGTTAAAGGACTTCCCGCTGTTTCAGATTTGTCTTTTGACCCTTAAGTACACTGTACAGAATTTGACCAAGATAAGTGCTAAGACACCAGATATTATTTACATTTAGCTCTGGAGAACAATGTATGAAGAAATCATGTTCCTAAATCGCAATGTTTTATCATCTACAAATTGACCTTCGTTGGCACAAGAGTCTATGTCAAAAGCAGTCGTAAAATAGATTCACTGAATCAATAGTTCTTTTTAGCTTTCTAGCCTTCTGCAGCATCTGAAAGTTTTCTTCAGGAAGAAAATACTCAGAATAATCTCAGCATAATGCTAACTCCAATTGTCTACGAAGAATCTGCTGAGATAGTTTCATCATCCTGACCCCCTGACTAAAATTCTAGACTTCACTGGGTGGAGATAGCATCACACAATACTTGATTAGAGCCCCTATTTAAACCATGGAAAAACAGCCCCTACCAAATAGACTTTCACTTCCCTAATCTTTATAAATAGATAAATATATATATATATATACACATACAAACATATTTGTTATACATTATCAGTTCCTAAAGAACTGATATAGGTACTGTGAGGACTCACTCAACTGGAATTCCATCACCTCCACTAGCTTTGTTCATAGTGATGCTTCCTGCAGCCCACTTGACTTCACACTGAGATTTCTGGCTCTAGGTGAGTGATCGTAGCCTTGTGGTTATATGGGTCATTAAGATCTTTTTTGCATAGTTCTTCTGTGTATTCTTGCCGTATCTTCTGCTTCCGTTAGGTCCATACCATTTCTGTCCTTTATTGTGCCCATCTTTGCATGAAACGTTCCCTTGGTATCTCTCATTTTCTTGAAGAGATCTCTAGTCTTTCCCATTCTGTTGCTTTCCTCTATTTCTTTGCATTGATCACTGAGGAAGGCTTTTTTTTTAAATCTCTCCTTGCTATTCTTTGGAATTCTGCATTAAAATTGGTATATCTTTCCTTTTCTCCTTTGCCTTTCACTTCTCTTCTTTTCATAGCTATTTGTAAGGCCTCCTCAAACAACCATTTTACCTTTTTGCATTTCTTTTTCTAAGGGATGGTCTTGATCCCTGACTCCTGTACAATTTCATGAACCTCCGTTCATAGTTCTTCAGGCACTCTATCAGATCTGATCCCTTGAATCTATTTGTCACTTCCACTATATAATCATAAGGGATTTGATTTAGGTCGTACCTGAATGGTATAGTGGTTTTCCCTACTTTCTTCAATTTAAGTCTGAATTTGGCAATAAGGAGTTCATGATCTGAGCCACAGTCAGCTCCCGGACTTGTTTTTGCTGACTGTATAGAGCTTCTCCATCTTTGACTGCAAAGAATATAATCAATCTGGTTTCAGTGTTGACCATCTGGTGATGTCCAGGTATAGAGTCGTCTCTCGTGTTGTTGGAAGAGGGTGTTTGCTATGACCAGTGCATTCTCTTGGCAAAACTCTGTTAGCCTTTGCCCTGCTTCATTCTGTACTCCAAGGCCAAATTTGCCCATTACTCCAGGTATTTATTGGCTTCCTACTTTTGCATTCCAGTCCCCTATAATGAAAAGGACATCTTTTTTGGGTATTAGTTCTAGAAGGTCTTGTAGGTCTTCATAGAACTGTTCAACTTCAGCTTCTTCAGCATTAGTTGTTGGGGCATAGACTTGGATTACTGTGATATTGAATGTTTTGCTTTGTAAACAGAGATCATTCTGTCGTTTTTGAGATTTGGACTCTTTTGTTGACTATGAGGGCTACTCCATTTCTTCTAGGGGATTCTTCCCCACAGTAGTAGATATAATGGTCATCTGAGTTAAATTCACCCATTCCAGTCCATTTTAGTTCGCTGATTCCTAAAATGTTGATGTTCACTCCTGCCATCTCCCGTTTGACCACTTCCAATTTGCCTTGATTCATGGACCTAACAGTCCAGGGTCCTATGCAGTATTGCTTTTTTATATATATATAAATTTATTTATTTTAATTGGAGGCTAATTACTTTACAGTATTGTAGTGGTTTTACCATACATTGATATGAATCCACCACGAGTGTACATGTGTTCCCCATCCTGAACCCCCCGCCCTCTTCCCTCCCCATCCCATCCCTCAGGGTCATCGCAGTGCACCAGCCCTGAGCACCCTGTCTCATGCATCGAACCTGGGCTGGCGATCCATTTCACATATGATAATGTACATGTTTCAATGCCATTCTCCCAAATCATCCCACCCTCGCAATATTGCTCTTTACAGCATCAGACTTTACTTCCATCACCAGTCACATCTACAATTGGGTGTTTTTCTCCTTTGACTCCATCTCTTCATTCTTTCTGGAGTGATTTCTCCACTGATCTCCAGCAGCATACTGGGCACCTACGGACCTGGGGAGTTCATCTTTCGGTGTCCTATCTTTTTGCCTTTTCATGCTGTTCATGGGGTTCTCAAGGCAAGAATACTGAAGCGGTTTGCTGTTCCCTTCTCCAGTGGACCAAGTTTGTCAGAACTCTCCACCATTACCCATCTGTCTTGGGTGGCCTTTAGTTTCATGTGAAGTCAAGTGGGCCTTAAGAAGCATCACTATGAACAAAGCTAGTGGAGGTGATGGAATTCCAGTTGACCTATTTCAAATCCTAAAAGATAAGGTTCTGTGAAAGTGCTGCACTCAACATGCCAGCAAATTTGGAAAACTCAGCAGTGGTCACTGGACTGGAAAAGGTCAGTTTTCATGCCAATCCCAAAGAAAGGCAATGCCAAAGAATGCTCAAGCTACCACACAATTGCACTCATCTCACATGCTAGCAAAGTAATGCTCAAAATTCTCCAAGCCAGGCTTCAACAGTACGTGAAACATGAACTTCCAGATGTTCAAGCTTGATTTAGAAAAGGCAGAGGAACCAGAGATCAAATTGCCAACATCTGTTGAATCATTGAAAAAACAAGAGAGTTGCAGAAAAATATCTACTTCTGCTTTATTGACTAGGCCAAAGCTTTTGACTGTGTGGATCACAATAAACTGTGGAAAATTCTTGAAGAGATCAGAATACCAGACTACCTGACCTGCTTCTTGAGAAATCTGTTTGCAGGTCAAGAAGCAACAGTTATAACTGGACATGGAAGAACAGACTGGTTCCAAATGGGGAAAGGAGTACATCAAGGCTGTATATTGTTACCCTGCTTATTTAACTTATATGCAGAGTACATCATGAGAAATGCTGGACTGGTTGAAGCACAAGCTGGAATCAAGATTGCAGGAGAAATATCAATAACCTCAGATATGCAGATGACACCACCCTTATGGCAGAAAGCAAAGAAGAACTAAAGAGCCTCTTGATGAAAGTGAAAGAGGAAAGTGAAAAAGTTGGCTTAAAACTCAACATTCAGAAAACTAAGATCATGGCATCTGGTCCCATTACTTCATGGCAAATAGATAGGGGAAACAGTGACAGACTTTATTTTGGGGGGCTCCAAAATCACTGCAGATGGTGACTGCAGCCATGAAATTAAAAGATGTTTGCTGTTTGGAAGAAAAGTTATGACCAACCTAGACAACTTATTAAAAAGCAGAGACATCACTTTGCCAACAAAGGTCCATCTAGTCAAAGCTATGGTTTTTCCAGTAGTCAAATATGGATGTGAGAGTTGTCCTGTAAAGAAAGCTGAGTGCTGAAGAATTGATGCTTTCGAACTGTGGTGTTGGAGAAGACTCTTGAGAGTCCCTTGGACTGCGAGGAGATCCAACCAGTCCATCCTAAAGGAAATCAGTCCCAATTATTCATTGGAAGGACTGATGCTGAAGCTGAAACTCCAATACTTTGGCCACCTGATGCAAAGAACTAACTCACTGAAAAAGACCCTGATGCTGGGAAAGATTGAAGGCGGGAGGAGAAGGGGATGACAGAGGATGAGATGGTTGGATGGCAGCACCAACTCAATGGACATGAGTTTGAGTAAGCTCCGGGAGTTGGTGATGGACAGGGAGGCCTGGCGTGCTGCAGTCCATGGGGTCGCAAAGAGTCGGACACGACTGAGCAACTGAACTGGACTGAGGGCATGCTAATCAAAGTCTTATCCACAGATTGCCAGCATCTCCTCACCAGGGAGCCTGTCTGACCTGCACAGCCTCAGGCTGCCCCCCAGGCCTACTGTGTCAGAATTTGCATTTTCCCAGATCCCCAGATGATTCTCATGCACATCAAAGTTTGAAAAGCCCTTGCCAGAGGCTAGTGGGTTAGCATGAGGGGGTGCCTCTGCCTCCTAAATCCACATTAGTAGTCTAGAAACCCTGGGAATTTCCTTCTCCTTTACAAAGCACTGTACAATCTTTTACATCTTAACATTGAAATTTAGTTCAAGTCAGTTTGCTTTTTGGATAAGATACATTTAATATATTGATAGCTGTTGTTTAGTTGCTAAGAGCAGCATTAAAATAATGATATTCCCTACTTCCCATTAGATAAACTAATTACTGCCAAATTATGTGAGGGGATTAGCCATATTTTTTACAGTTTTTAAACCATCTCATTAAAATTACCAAATGCATTCATAAGACTGGAGTTGTAACTCTTAAAAATGGGCAGAGGTCCCAATTTTCATGTAGATAAATATGGTTATTTTCCAGAGACTTAACAGAAATTTAGCAATGCTTTGCACCATTTAGTCAATAAAGTTTTCTAAAGAACTGTTCAAACTCTGGCTCCAGAAAATTCTGAAATTGACTTTTATTCTCGTCTTTCAGGTGCTTAGAACTGCAGCCCAACAACTTGAAAGCTCTGATGGCTTTGGCTGTGAGTTACACTAACACCGGCCATCAGCAAGATGCTTGTGAAGCTTTAAAGAACTGGATTAAGCAGAATCCAAAGTACAAATACCTTGTGAAGAGCAAGAAGGGATCTCCAGGCCTCACCCGGCGGATGTCTAAGTCTCCAGTTGATAGGTAACCTTCTTGTTAAATTACATCCGTGTACACAGTCAGTCAGCTTCGGGGCAGCTAACAAGCTTCAGGTCCCCCCACCATGCATTTCAGGATGGGGGTGTAGGATAGCATTTTGCTGAAAGAGCAGCACTGACTGAAAAGGCTGATCAGAGACCAGAACCAAACTTTGGACACATGATCTACTTGTGGACACTCCTAGATGTTTATCTGAATACCATATTTCAAACTCAAATACTTCGGGCATATAAATAACTTAAATACCAATGTGCCAGGTTTTATAAAGCCTGAGAATTAGGTATGGGGAAAAGTAAATCATCTGTGTTCAGACTATTTGGCCAACAAATCTGATTTGTTTTCCTCGTAGCTCTGTTCTGGAAGGAGTAAAGGAATTATACCTGGAAGCTGCCCACCAAAATGGAGATGTGATCGACCCAGATCTGCAGACAGGCTTGGGGGTGCTGTTCCACCTGAGTGGAGAATTTAATAGAGCAATAGACGCATTTAATGCTGCCTTAACTGTTCGACCAGAGGTAAGTGTGTAGCAAGAAACCAGAAGATTGTCTGTTAAAAGTAAGTTTTCAGAGGTTACATTTTGTGCATTTCTGCTACACTTTATTTCCCTGAATCCAGTGGTTTAAAGTGATCAGTACTAATGATATGCTACCATGGATGTTAATACCTAAGAGACCTAAAATAGAAACACGAATTGCCTGATAGCATCAAATGGTAGCTGCTCCTTAATGAATGAAAGTCATTTCAGAGGGTTGTCCATAAAGATTTTTGAGTAATTCATCAGTCATGGTCCTTGTCCATTAGCACTGACACATTTTTAGCTATCATCCTTCAGCCAGGAATGTTGGAATACTGTGTCATTGTGACTTGTACAAATTGTTACGAGAGCTCAAATTTTTTCATCAGGACTATTCATTATGGAACCGTCTTGGGGCAACCTTGGCAAATGGAGACCGCAGTGAGGAGGCTGTGGAGGCCTACACACGAGCACTGGAGATTCAGCCAGGCTTCATCCGGTCCAGATACAACCTGGGGATAAGCTGCATCAACCTGGGCGCCTACAGGTGAAGTATGGCAGCAGGCTAATGCTAAGAGTCACACTCAGGGCTGAGGTTGATTAATCTGAAAGGTTGTTTCTCAGTAAAAATACCTCCTTTTGTGAAGTAATCTCCTCCTGTTAAGGGTGAGTTTCAGATCTTCAGATCCTGAGGGCTGTTGAGACAGGAACTGTCCGCCTCCATGTTTCTTAGTCATTAGAGAACAGCAATTATTTGGGCATCTTGTGAAATGTAGATTCTGGGGCTCCTCTCCCAAAGATTTTGATCGATTTGGAGTTAGGACAAGTCATCTGGGTTTTTAACACCCCCAAGAGCAACTCTTCGAGAAACGTGAGCAGTCCAACCCGTCATTTCCCAGGTAAGGGGGAAAATAACCATGGCTAGGAATGGAGGAATACAGAAGAATGACTCAACAAGGTCTCAGGGCCAGTTTTTGGCAAAGCACAGCCAAGAATCCAGATTTTCCAAACCTAATTTACAAGTAAAGTTAGTTTAAAAAAAAAAGGAAAACTTCAAAGGGTGGGTTTAAAGTTTGGAATGTCTTGCTCCTTCTCTCGTGACTCCTTATTTTCTTTCAGGTGTATATCCTCTATCTGTTCCCCCATCAACACGGAGCATAAATTACATTTATTTCTTTTGAGTAATAAAAGTTTGGGTGGTTTTTCTTCTTTCTTTTCCTATTATTTTCTATTTTCTAAATCAACAGGTATTACTTTTCTTAAGTGGGGGGAAAAAAGAGAATGTTAGTGTCAAACTACACAAAAAATGTAAACCCCTTCTCATTCTCAGAGCCAGGCTTTTAGAATCAGACAAACTTGGGTTCACATCAGAGCTCTGCCATTTACTGGTTTCATAATTCTGGGCACATAACTTTGAGCATCAGTTTCTTCACTTGGATAAAAAAATAAAAGACGTAATATCTATATTGCAGGATTATAGTACAGGTTAAATGTAATTGCCTAGCACAGAACTGATGTTCAATACCTAGTAGGCATCATTAGTCTGAGTATTGTCATTGCCATCATCATCATTATTATTACCATTTAGATAAGTCATGAGAGAGCCACATAACTGGATTGTACTCTTTTGACATCTGAAGAATTGCCATCTCTGAACCGCATTAGAGCATTTTGCCACCGGCAAATACTGAAACTTTAGAAACGAGTTGCTGCATTTATCCTCAGAGGATATTAGAAAGAACATTAGTCACTAGATTGCACTCTGTCCTCTAAGAGGATCTTACTCAGGTCAAAACCCAAGAATAGCTGAGTGATTCCTGAGCACCCACTCTGTTTTATTCTGTGGACATTGTGAAGTGTGTCACAGCAAAGGCCCTCTTTACGTCAGCCACACAAAGGGCCAGAATCAAATTGTGCCACGTCCCTGCCCATCAGCCTGATGATGCATGTTCCATCTATAAGCTTCATTCCTGACTCTGATTCCCCTAACCTGATTTCTTATTTTTACTCCCTTTATTCACTTACTAGGTTGGTTGTGTATATAGATTTTATAACACCTTAGGTCCTTCTTCTGGAACAAGAAGAGATGTAAACAAATGCGCATGTACACATAGACATATTAAATTCACTGAAAGAAGCCTTTTAAAAAAAATTGAAGCATAGTTGATTTACAATGTTGTGTTAGTTTCTAGTACAGCAAAGTAATTCAGATATATATATATTCTTTTCCAGGTTCTTTTCCATTATAGTTTTTTACAAGATATTGAATTCCCTATGCTATACAGTAAATCCTTGCTGTTTGTCTATTTCATATATAGTAGTGTGTATCTGTTAATCCTAAACTCTGAATTTATCTCTTCCTCACCTTTCCCATTTGGTAGCCATAAATTTGCTTTTTATGCCTATGAGTCTGTTCCTGTTTGGTAAAGAAGTTCATTTATATCATTTGTTAAGATTCTACAAATAAGTGACGTTATATTATTTGTCTTTCTCTGGCTGACTCCACTCAGTATGACACTCTCTAGGTCCACCCGTGTTGCTGCAAATGGCATTCTTTCATTCTTTTTGTGGCTGAGTACTATTCCACTTTATACATGTATACATGCCCCGTATCTCCTTTATCCATTCATCTGCCAGTGGACATTTAGGTTGCTGCCATGTCTTGGCTATTATAAATAGTGCTGCTGTGAACACTTGCGGGGGGGGGGGGGGGGGGGGGGGGGCGTGTCTTTCCAAATTAGTTTTCATCTTTTCCAGATATATGGCCAGGGGTGGGATTGCTGGATCACATGGTAACTCTATTTTCAACTTTCTAAGGAACCTTCATGCTGTTTTCCATAGTGGACCAACTTACATTCCCACCAATAGTGTAGGAGGATTCTCTTTTCTTCACGCCCTCTCCAGAATGTATTATTTGCAGACTTTTTGATAGCCACTCTGATCAGTGTGATTATAGTTTTGATTTGTATTTCTCTAATGATTAGCGATGTTGAGCATCTTTCCATGTGACTGTTAGCCACCTGTATGTCTTCTCTGGAGAAATATCTCTTTAAGTTTTCTGCCATATTTTGATTGGGTTTTTTGGGTTTTTTATATTGAGCTGTATGAGCTGTTTCTATATTTGGGGAGTTAATCCCTTGTTAGCGATATCATTTACAAACATTTCTCCCAGTCCATAGGTTATATTTTCATATTGTTGATGGTTCCTTTGCTGTGCAAAACCTTGTAAATTTGATTAGGTCCTATTTGCTTATTTTCGCTTTTATTTCTTTTGTGTTGAGAGACTGACCTAAGAAAACACTGGTACAATTTGTTTCAGAGGGTGATTTGCCTATGTTCTCTTCTAGGAGTTTTATGGTGTCATGTATTATATTTAAGTCCTTAAACCACTTTGAGTTTATTTTTATCTGTGGTGTGAGGGAATGTTCTAACTTCATTGATGTACATGCTAAGCTTTAGAAGAGCCTCCCTTACATGAACATTTTGCAAAGCTTCCAGATGAGCTTTAATTGTAACTTCTTACTGTAGAAAAAAAAAATATGAGGGGTCAATGAAATACTTTCTTGGCATTCACAGTAGGGCAGCTATTTGCAGGAGGCCATGAAAATCCATAAGAGGTAGAAATGGACAAAATTTGCTGACGTGCGAATTTTTAATCTCAAGCATAAAGTCTCCAGTAAAGAACGGGTCAATTTTAGGGTTGACAGATAAAATGTAGAATGCCCAGCTAAGTTTGAATCTCAGATAAACACAAGTATGTGTTTAGAGAAGTATTTTCCAAATATTGCATGTTACATACTTAATAATGAAAATTACTATCTGAAATTCAGATTTAATTGTGCATCCTGTAGTCTTGTTTGCTAAATCAGTCTATTTTGATCGGTTCAGTTCAGTTCAGTGGCTCAGTTGCGTCTGACTCTTTGCGACCCCATGAACAGCAACACACCAGGCCTCCCTGTCCATCACCAACTCCCAGAGTCCACCCAAACCCATGTCCATTGAGTCGGTGATGCCATCCAACCATCTCATCCTCTGTCATCCCCTTCTCCTCCTGCCCTCAATCTTTCCCAGCATCAGGGTCTTTTTCAGTGAGTTAGCTCTTCGCATCAGGTGGCCAAAGTATTGGAGTTTCAGCTTCAACATAAGTCCTACCAATGAACAACCAGGACTGATCTCCTTTAGGATGGACTGGTTGGATCTCCTTGCAGTCCAAGGGACTCTCAAGTGTCTTCTCCAACACCACAGTTCAAAAGCATCAATTCCTCTGCGCTCAGCTCTCTGTATAGTCCAACTCTCACATCCATACGACTTCTGGAAAAACCATAGCCTTGACTAGATGGACCTTTGTTGACAAAGTAATGTCTCTGCTTTTTAATATGCTGTCTAGGTTGGTCATAACTTTCCTTCCAAGGGGCAAGTGTCTTTTAATTTCATGGCTGCAGTCACCATCTGCAGTGATTTTGGAGCCCCCCAAAATTAAGTCTGTCACTGTTTCCGCTGTTTACCCATCTATTTGCCATGAAGTGATGGGACCAGATGCCATGATCTTAGTTTCCTGAATGTTGAGCTTTAAGCCAACTTTTTCACTCTCCTCTTTCACTTTCATCAAGAGGTTCTTTAGTTCTTCTTCACTTTCTGCCATAAGGGTGGTGTCATCTGCATATCTGAGGTTATTGATATTTCTCCTGGCAGTCTTGATTCCAGCTTGTGCTTCCTCCAGCCCAGCGTTTCTCATGATGTACTCTGCATATAAGTTAAATAAGCAGGGTGACAATATACAGCCTTGACATACTCCTTTTCCTATTTGGAACCAGTCTGTTGTTCCATGTCCAGTTCTAACTGTTGCTTCCTGACCTGCATACAGGTTTCCCAAGAGGCAGGTCAGGTGGTCTGGTATTCCCATCTCCTTCAGAATTTTCCACAGTTTTTTGTGACCCGCACAGTCAAAGGCTTTGGCATAGTCAATAAAGCAGAAATAGATGTTTTTCTGGAACTCTCTTGCTTTTTCGACGATCCAGCGGATGTTGGCAATTTGATCTCTGGTTCCTCAGCCTTTTCTGAAACCAACTTGAACATCTGGAAGTTCACGGTTCACATACTGTTGAAGCCTGGCTTGGAGATTTTTGAGCATTACTTTGCTAGCGTGTGAGATAAGTGCAATTGTGCAGTAGTTTGAACATTCTTAGATACTTTGAAACAGCAAAGTGTTTTGACTATACTTTGTGGGCCTTTTTAGGGCATGGGAAACCTTGTGAAATAATAAACATCTTGCATCTTTCCTGAGAAAAAAGACCATAGGCTTAAATGCATTCTGAAAACAAGTTTCACTTTCGGTATAATTATGTCCTTAGGAAGTAACAACCCTCAGTAGAGATGTGGCTCAGAAAAAAGCCATGAGCTGGTGCCAATTTGTCCATATCCACTGGTCTTGGAACCTAAAATCTCCCTCAAGAATGCAGGTGTCTGTGTATGGACCTATACCGTGCGCTGTTTCTCATCTCACATGTTCTGTGAAGAGTCAAAGGCAAGCACTCTCCTCATACTGTATACAGTTGAAATAAGGAGAGGAAATTATTGGTATGAAACTGAGGCGGAGCTTAAAATGCTCCCCTTTGTCAGTAGAAGCTTCAAAGTAGAGCTTAGACCAAAAAAATCTTAACCTTTTCAAAAGTGAGGGCTGGATTGTTCAGTCACTAAGTTGTATCTGACTCTTTGCGACCCCCTGGACCTTAGCCTGCCAGGCCCCTCTGTCCATGGGATTCTCCAGGCAAGAAAACTGGAGCAGGTTGCCATTTCCTTCTCCAGGGGATCTTCCTGACCCAGGGATCGAACCCACGTCTCCTGTCCTGCAGGCAGATTCTTTACCGCTGAGCCACCTGGGAAGGAGCCATTCGAAAGTGAGGACCCCATTTTAGTTGAAAACATAAATCTCATCCCCTTTTTTATTCTTAGTAAAATGAGGGAAACCTACTATAAAGTGAAGAATGCTTTTAAACGAATGTGCTTTTTCTTAATCATGACATAACATTTAAAACACTTTTAACTTATACATACATGTGTGTATGTATATTTGGAACTGTTCACACTTGTATGTGTACAATCTTCTGAGTTCCCCAAAGACCTCTGAGTCCTTAGGCTGGGGAACAGGCTTAGACTATCTTCGTGAGAAAAACCTAGAGTTGCTTGACGAGGCGAGCAGGCTAAGGCTAGACTCTTCTAGGCCGTTACCCTCCATGGCCCTGAGACCACTGCCACACAGTAGGGCGGGAGCCGCCTGTGCAGGAGGGCATTCCAGCATCTTTCCTCCCCAGGGTTCTTACAGGCCTAGGATGATGAGAGTAAATGGAGTCATCATCATTTGAGCTGTGCCAAGGAAGCCAGAAAGGGCCTCCATGGCAAACTTTCCTTGTGTATCTGTTATAAATCCTCCTCTCTTGCTTGATCACAAGAAATCCAGAAGAGGGGTGATGAGAAAACACCCACTCCCTTCCATTACCCAAATTGCTACATCCAGTGCCCTTTACTTCCAGGCAGATCTAACGTGTGTGCATTTAGTCGCTCAGTCGTGCCCGACTTGTTGTGACCCCCTGGACCATAGCCTACCAGGCTCCTCTGTCCAACGGGATTCTCCACACAAAAATACTGGAGTGGGTGGCCATGCCCTCCTCCAGGGTATCTTCCCAACCCAGGAATTGAACCCAGGTCTCCCATATTACAGGTGGATTCTTTACTGTCTGAGCCAAGCAGTGTTGATGAGCAAATGCCTGAATCATGTGCGCTCGAATCAGAAATCCAGCCTTGCTTTCCTTATGGTTTCTTAGGATGCTTAACAGTAACTTCCTTGTAGGACTAAATGAGATCAAATGTGTGAAAAGCTTTTAAGAAGAGTAAAGAAGAAACAAGTTAAAGAGACGCCATTCTTGGCAAAGACAAGTTTGTCAGATATGTAATACATGTTCCAGGTGATGGGGACCTAAGAGGGCGGTTCCAGGAAGTACGCAAGCAACAGAAGCAGGGTCGTGGACCACAGGAGCTAGGCCTTTGGACAGCATCTGCCTAGGCGGGTCACAGACTTTTTGTTCTTGGGACCCCTTTACACTTTTAACAATTATGGAGAATCTGAAGGGACTTTTGTTTATGTGGGTTATACCTATCAATATTTACCATATTAGAAATTGAGAAAAGTTGAAGAGATTCATTTAAAAATAATAAACCAATTATATGTTTATATAAATTATATATTTTACCAAAAAAAATTCCCCCAGACAAGCTGTTTACTGAGAAGAGTGGCATTCTTTTACCATTTTTGCAAATTTCTTTAATATCTTGCTTATAGAAGACATTCTTACTCTGCTTCTGCATTCAGTCTATTGGGATATCACACATCATAAAAGTCGCTGGAAAACTCCGTTGTATATTCATGAGGAAATGAGAATGAAGCTGTAAAATGACATCTCAGTATTATTATAAAAATAATTTTGACCTCACTGATCCCTAGAGTTCCCCAGACCACACATGGAGAGCTATTGACCTAACTTAATGATAGAGCTTTCACATAAATGATTCAGCTACACCTCACAACAAGGTTCTTAAATGACTTTTATTCAGTTGGGGAAACTGAGACTTAGAGAAGAAAGCTGCCTAAGGCTAAATAACCAGCTGCTTTGAAACTCAAACTCAACTGAACCCTGGCTGCCTCCTATTTTGAGAAAAGTTAAACTAATGAGAAAAGCTAAACTACATAGTTTCAGAGTAAGGTCAGATGCCTCCTCTGTTTATACAAATCACACCTGCAAAGGTATTAAGTCATCAGATCATTCCTGGAGCAAGGGGAAAATCAAATGCATTAATGAGTTGGCAATGGTTCTAACTGTCCCATGTGACATACCTAAAACATAGTTTACTTTCCTTCTTTCTGATTTCACTATGTTTAATAATGACTTCACAAAGGAACAGTGAGAGAATCAGAAAGCTGTTCACCTCGTGATCCAAAACACCAAAGAGGTGGTTTTGGACTTTAGACCAAGATGATAATTCGTTTTTATCTTACTTCTAAGTTGGCTAACTCTGAAATCTGTTGAATTTTTAAATGTCTGTTTTTTTACCCTCTTAGAGAAGCGGTCAGCAATTTTCTCACTGCCCTCAGTTTGCAAAGAAAGAGCAGGAATCAGCAGCAAGTCCCTCATCCTGCCATCTCTGGGAATATCTGGGCTGCCCTTAGAATTGCCCTTTCTCTGATGGACCAGCCGGAACTCTTCCAGGCGGCTAATCTCGGTGATCTGGATGTCCTCCTAAGAGCTTTCAACTTGGATCCTTGAAGGAAAAGGGGAAAAAAAATCCTTCATCTATGTAATTGTACTGAGAAATGCAAAACTATTTTATTATGAATTCCAAAAAAAGGATAAAAACGGATGTTCAAAAGGCCATGGTGATATAACCCAAGGGAATTCCCACAGACAATGCCCAGTCTCTGTTCAAATACAAAAAGCACAAAACATTGCATAGAGTCAAGTTTGGGCTCGAAAGAACAGAGAGACACAAGACAAAACCAAGATAAAGTGACCATGTTTGAATACGCTTCATAAGTCGTGAGCACACTGCAAGTATGTTCCTGGGGTTTTTCCAAGTGTCCACTTGCAGCTGATGGACATCAGCTTGCACATCTAAGGAACTTGCTCATGGGGCACCTGGAGAAAGCAGTGCCTTGGATCAGGAAATTCTGTTTCTGAACTGTCCTCTGAAATTCCCCCCTTTTACCAGGTTGAATATAGTTTGGGCCAAGGTGCATGCACATATATTAACTCTTGACTGAAAAGAGGCATTGCTTAAACACGTTCCAATTTTAACTTTTATTGTAGCCCTTTGATTTCAGAGAGGGAGCTTTGCTGGCAAAAGCAGTTTTTGCACTAGAAATTTTTGCTCTTCCCAATCAAAACTTTTCTGGGATTGTATATATGCACTTTACTATCTTATTTATGCCTTGCTGGAGTTTTGTTTTGTTGCTCCAATTTTTAACTTGGGGGTGAAAGACTTGCGAACTCAGCCTTGTTAGATCAACGGACCAAATAAAAATTCCTGAAAATAGTTTTTCATAGTGTAGGGTTTTGAAGGCGTGTTTTTTCTTAAAGCAGATAAGACATAGGTGTAAATATGTCAAACACAGATCTTATTCACATGCTTTTCTGGGACTCTGTATGAACTTAAGCAAAAGATAAGATAGCATTCACAAATTCTCTACAGAAAGGTTGATGATGATGTGATTTCTATTGAGTTAACATTAACTTGCTTAAATGTCATATTTTCCTTGCGTTCTAACTGCCATTCACAGTTAATGTTCCTTTTAAACTGTTAATATTTTAAATAGTATTTCTTGAGTGATAAATACATCTTTCCCTTAAAATTATGCATATTCTTAGTTCCATAATAATCTGCCCTGCTCACCCTTTTGCATTCTAAATGATAGAAGATCAGTGTCTTCAAGCTGAACCTCACTGAACGTCAGTGGTTTAATATGAAAGATGCATGCGTGGCTTTCACTTTGAACATGTATCAAGCATCAGGAATTTTCTGCTGGCAGTAGTGTTTTATGTAATTGGTTATAGTCCACTCAGTTCTTCAGAGTGTTTTGTGCCTGTTGGGAGTTTGGTGATTATTTGGAAAGACGTCGTTTTTTAAAGATTTAGAAAAATTGTTTGCAAAATGCTAACCAAAATATAAATTCACTGATGTCCAATTCGAGTAATTTGTCCTGGTTAAGTGGTCCTCTTCGTCTTCACTGTGTCTCTGTCCTTCCTCTAGAATCTTCCCCAAAGCAATCCAAGCCCATCTTTTTTCCTTATGTTCTTTGGTTACTAATAGCTGGATACATTCATGACTATAGTTACCACAAATTTGGTTCAAGAATTTAATTGACTGGGGAGTTAGCTTCTGCTGGAAGATGAGAGAGGAAATGTACACACATGCTAAGACATGGAACTCTTGAGGTACAGGTAGAAATGCTCTCTTATGTCAGAAATCTCTAGGGTAGGAAGGGGTCCCAAGGACACATGAAACCACAAGCACTTGAGGCTTCCACATATCATAACCTATCCTAGTGGATAAAGACAAAGAGTTGAGGGCCTGTGGTGGTGCCAGACTTTTATCTTCATGTCAAAGCCTACCTGGGCTAGGTGATGCCTCCATCTGGCCAGCAAGAGACAGAGGCACTAGGGCATTCACTGTTGGGCAGGAGTCCCAACCCAGGGTTGGCCTCCTTCCCTGTGGTCTGAAAAGCAAAACAGAGCTCAATAATACTTTCAAAAGAATACCTGGTATTCTTTAGAGTTTCAGAATCCTAGAAACTCGGTCTGGAATGGACTCTTGGTGCCCAACTCCAGTCCGTGACAGATGCCTGCTTGAGTATCCCTAATGGAATAGCATCCATTCTCTGCATGCTTATCCTCTCCATCCCTGTGCATCACTGGCTGCTCAGCTGACTTGCATCCATCATAGACCATTAGGACAAACTTTACAGGTGTTCTATTTATGAAGTCATTCTATACTTTCAGTAGTCAACTGAATTTGCAATAAACATAGGCTGCTTTCATAGCCTTGCTGGCACTACCTGCATGAAATTGGTAACAAAGCCTGAAAACAGGGTAAATGTGGGATATTTTGATTTGATTTTTGATTGTTCCTATGTGGTGGCAGATTTTGCAGCCCAAGTTTTATTTTGCTTTTGGAATACAAAGTAACTTCAAAGAGTTGTGTTAGAGGACACAAAGTTTTTCAATACTTTTTTTTAATTGACATAGTTGATTTACAGTGTTGTTAGTTTCTGCTATGCAGCAAAGTGATTATTATACATGGATATAAGTTCTTCTTATAATCTTTGCCATTATGGTTTATCACAGGTTATTAAATACATTTCCCTATGCTATACAGTAGGACCTTGTTGTTTATGCATTCTATATATAATATTTTGCATCTGCTAACCTCAAACTCCTAATTCATCCCTCCCCCACCCCTCTTATGCCTTGGCAACCACAAATCTGATCTCCATATGTAAGTCTGTTTCTGTTATGTAGATATGTTCATTTGTGTCATATTTTCTTTCAACTTTTTAAAAAAACTATCTGTTGTATATTGAAGTATAGTTGATTACCAATGTTACAGTTCCAGGTGTATTGCAGAGTGATTAAGTTAAACATACACATGTATCTATTCTTTTTCAAATTCTTTTCCCATTTAGATTGTTACATAATATTGAGCAGAGTCCCCTGTGGGTCCCTATTGGTTATCCATGGTAAATACAGCAGTGTGTACATCAATCCCAGACTCCCTAACTATCCCACCCCCCACCTTGTGTCATATTTTAGATTCCACATATAATAGATATATTTCTCATTTTTTTTTTTTAGTTTATTTTAAACAAATACCAAATTGTGTTGGTTTCTGCCATACATCAACATGAATCAACCATAGGTATACATATGTCCCCTCCTCCTCGAAACTGCCACCCCATTCTACCCCTCTAGGATGTCACAGAGCCCTGATTTGAGTTTCCTGAGTCACTGTCAGAATCTTACAATAGTTAAAAGCTAATTAATGTGCACAGGTGAGAATTACTTGCAAAGTAGTGAGAAAAATTTGTTTTTGTTATGATGGATAGCTATTATTGTAAGAAGACCTTTTTTTAGCTTGATAAAGCCACAGAACTTGTCTTTGGTGGGAAAATAAGAGTCATTTTACTTTAAAGTCATGGTAATTGGATGAGCAGTGTGCCAGCAGAAACCGATGGCTACTTCTGATCATTGCTTGTTCCTGCTGAACCTCTGGGGGTCGTCTTGCTGATCTGTCAGTGGACTCTCATTTCTCCTATGAGCCTTAGACAGACAAGTGGCTTTTGTGAGCCTGAGCCTTGATCTTCTTGCCCCAGATGGAGGGAGGGTCTCTTCTTGCCTTTTTCAAGGCCAGGATGTAGCAGCCACAGTCAAAAAGTGCTGGGCTCTACGCCCACAGATTGGCTGTAACCAGACTTGTTATTTCTTATTTTTACTTATTTCACTTCATCTCTATATCCATGTATGTTGCTGCAAATGGCATTATTTCATTCTTTTTTATTGTTGCATAGTATTCCATTGTATATATGCACATCTTTAAAAAAATTTTTATTGGAGTATAGTTGCTTTGCACTGCTGTTAGTTTCTACTGTACAACATGGTGAATCAGCTATATATCCCCTCTTTTTTGGATTTCCTTCCCACTTAGGTCACCACAGAGCATTTAGTAGAGTTCCCTGTGCTAGGTTCTCTAGCACAGTAGGTTCTCATTAGTTATCTATTTTATACATAGTATCAACAGTTGCATATATGTCAATTCCAATCTCCCATTTCATCCCACCCCCACTTTCCCCTTTGGTATCCATACATTTGTTCTCTGCATCTGTGTCTCTGCCTCTATTTCTGCTTTGTAAATAAGATTGTCTATACCAATTTTTTCAGATCCCACATATATACATTAATATATGATACTTTTCTTTCTTACTTCACTCTCTAAGTCCATCTATGTCTCTATAAATGACCCAATTTCATTATTTTTCATGGCTAAGTAATATTCCACTATATATATATGTGTGTGTGTGTGTGTGTACACCACATCTTCTTTATTCATTCCTCTGTTGATGGATGTTTAAGTTGTTTCCGTGTCTTGGCTATTGTGAATAGTGCTGCTATGAACATAGGGGTGCATGTATCTTTTTGAATTGTAGTTTTTTCCAGATATATGCCCAGGAGTGCTGGATTGCTGGATCATATGGTAACTATTTTTAGTGTTTTGAGAAACCTCCATACCATTATCCATAGTTACTGTACCAACTTACATTCCCACCAACAGTGTAGTAGGGTTCCCTTTTCTCCACACCTTCTCCAGCATTTGTTATTTGTAGATTCCTTAAATGATGGCCATTCTAACCTGTGTGAAGTTGTACTCATTATAGTTTTGAATTTGTCTAATGATTAGCAATGTTGAACATCTTTCCATGTGCCTATTGGTCATTTAGGTGTCATCTTTGAAGAAACATCTATTTAGATTTTCTTCTCATTTTCCATCTGGGTTGTTTTTTCAGTTGTTGAGTTGTATGAGCTATTTCTATATCTTGGAAATTAAACCCATGTTGGTCACATCACTTGCAAATATTTTCTCTCAGCCTGTAGGTTTTTTCTATTTGTTTGTGGTTTCCTTTGCTATGCAAAAGCTTATAAGTTTGATTAGGTCCCATTTGTTTATTTTTGCTTTTATTTCTACTGCCATGGGAGAATGACATAAGAAAATATTGCCATAATTTATGTTAGAGAATGTTTTGCCTATGTTCTCTTCTGGGAGTCTCATGTTGTCATATCTTACTTATATTTAAGCCATTTTGAGTTTATTTTTGTGCATGGTGAGAAGATGTGTTCTGATTTCATTGATTTTTACATGCAGCTGTCCAGTTTTCCCAACAATACTTGTTGGAGAGAGTCTTTTTTCTGTTTTACACTCTTGCCTCCTTTGTTGAAGATTAATTGACTGTAGGGGTGTGGGTTTATTTCTGGGTTCTCTGTTCTGTTCCATTGATCCCTATGTCTGTTTTTGTTCTAGTATCATGATGTTTTGATTACTCTAGCTTTGTAGTATCATCTGAAGTCTGGGAGGGTTATGCCTCCTGGCTTTGTTCTTCTTCCTTAGTATGCTCTGGCAACTCTGAGTCTTTTATGGTTCCATATAAATCTTAGGATTATTTGTTCTAGTTCTATGAATAATGTCATGTGTAATTTGATAGGGATTTGATTTAAATCAAATTTAATTAAATTTGATTAATTTAATCACATTAAATTTGTAGATTGCTTTGGGTAGTATGGCCATTTTAACAATATTGATTCTTCTAATCCAAGAGCATAGAATGTCTTCCTTCAGTGATACTTCTTAAAAATTTTATCGGAGTATATAGTTGATTTACAATGCTGAGTGAGTTTCATGTGTACAGCATACCGATTCAGTTACATATGTTATTCTTCATTTTCTAAGTCATGTCTGACTCTTTGCAACCCCATGGGATGTAGCCTGCCAGCCTCCTCTGTCTGTGGGATTTCCCAGGCAAGAGTGGGAACTAGGACTGGGTTGCCTATATATATATATATATATATATATATATATATATACACACACACATACACACATAGATGTATGTATATACCAATTTCACTATATATAAAATACACATTCTTTTCCAGATTCTTTTCCCATATAACTTATTACAAAATATTGAGTTCCCTGTACAATACAGTAGGTCCTTGTTGGTTGTTTTACATTGTGTTTTAATTACAAGCTCCTAATTTATCCTTGCTGCTATGTTTCCCTCTTTGGAAACCACAAATTTATTTTCAAAATATGTGAGTCTGTTTCTGTTTTATAAATAAGTTGGTTTATATGATGATACTTTTTAACAAAATTAAGTAAAAACAGTTGCTGGAAAGCAAGTGGAAGTTTATAGAAATCAGAGCACCAAAAACTTAAGTAGCAAGATTTCAGATCAGTGTGTATTGTATACACCTATTTTTAATTGTTGACACATTTAAGGCAGAACTGACTTTTGCATCTTATCTTCATGATGTAAAATTGTCATTCAAATTTCTCTTCCATTTGAAAGGATAGGTATTTTGGGTTACCTTCTGGGGTACTCTAGGAAGGCTTTGAGTACATTTTTTTTCTTGGGTTACTGAGTAATAAATAGCCTAAGATCTCTTAGAGAATGGTAATATTTTACTATTTTTACTATTTTACCACTCCATTTCATGTGACTTTCAAGGACCAGTTTCACTAGTAAATAGGATGAAAATGCAGAGATGGCCAGTGATCACTGCTGAATTTCAAAATGTTATAACTGTGTCTGCTGGGCTATTTCCATGTGCTCCTGTACCTTCACAATGAGGCAAAGGAGGAGTAGAGAAAAGGAGAAATAAGGGGCCTATCACATTGAGTCATCATTCCCTTTGCTTTCTCCCACTCAATCCCCATGACTCCTTGAAAGAAAGGCAGATCTTATCCACCAGGAAATGTTTAGTAGAACACTGAGGTGCGCTTTCTCAGCCAATCTGTGTTCCAACTAGAATGGCAAATTTGTGACAGTTAACTGGGTTGGAATGTCCAGGACCCACTCACTTTCAATTTTATGCTGCTTTCCTCTTTCTTTAACATAATAGTTCTGTCTCTATTATTAAAGAGAACTACTTAATTCTCTTTTATGAGAACTATTATGTTAAATCTTAGGTCTGTGTCTAGCCATTAATATAAGTCTTTTTAGTGTATTTGTGCTATACAGGCAAGACTTGAATACAACTGTAGTTAGTCCTACTTATAACAGGAGCTCCCAAACTCTGTACCATAAGCTTTGTCTGTGAGTGCCTCAGAAACAGAAAAAGCAAAATGATCATTTTGTGTCCATTTGTCCCTGAATCAGTTGCACAGAACTGGACTGTATGTTGTTGTTGCTATGGTGATTGTTTTTATTGCTCGAAATGCTTCTAGAAGCATTCTAGTAACAGGGTGTTTTGAAGGCTTCATTTGTGTGCCATCTTCTTGAGGCCCCCTGTTTTAGGAATTATTACACATGCACATGCATGATTTCAACTTTGTAAAAATAATTTCAAATGTATTCCCTCGCCAGATTTTACTGCACAATTTCCTTATTTCAGTATTTATAGAACTGGTTGAAATTAAACTGTTTGAATTAAGAAGTAGATAGATCTATATATTTTTTAAGAGTGTTTGTAGCTATCTGAACTCTGGCATAAGGTTTGTAAAAAGGCAGTTTTTAAAAAGTAAAACATATAACCTCAGGTACCAAGATAACGCATGCATTAGTACTTGCAAAGTCTGCCTACTCGAATATTAACCAAAGCATGCAAGATAACTTTACTGAATGTAAATTTACCCTGTGCATGATTAAGTCTCATAGGTTAGCTTATTTTTCCTTGCTTCTGAACAGGGAGCATTTTCATGAACTTTGTGTTCCAGTTTTTCTACCTTTAGTATCCTATCCTTGAGGTTGTTCTCATGCTATTTACACCAAACTTTAGAGATTCACACAGCTGGTTTATGCAGTGCAGTGTTGCAGCCAGCGCCAAACTAATCCTGTAAGAAAACCAGATATTTAGACATCCGAACAGTTTTTAAAAAGCAGTTGAGGCACAACAGACCCAAAACAAAATCCACATGTCTGAATGCTACTAAACAAAAGCATATTGATTGCCTCGGCACAATTTTAAGAGTGCATTTCAAACTTTTTCTAAGTTAGAAATGCTGACATTCTTAATAAGGTGGGGAGGTCAGGGTAACATCAGGTGCATGAAAAACATCATAAGGCAAAGTGGACACAGGGTCTTAATTTCCACAAATGTCACGTAGTGGGTGGGGCATCTATCACACCACTGTCCTCAACACAGCCCTGTTCATATGGTAAGTGAGCTACTTGGGGCCACATCCCTTAAGAAACTGGACGTGGTCAATCTGTGTAAACACACTGACATTCAAGGTTGATGAGGTGACTTCACAGTCACTCAGAACCAACTCTAAAGTCTTCTCACTGACTTTCTGTGACGCCTGCTTTAAGGAAAAATAAGGACAAGGAGACCAGAAGTGGAGGGGGGCAAAGCTCAGTCAGACAATAGTGGCATCCTATGTTATGCCAGCTTTGTCACCACTTCATATCCCTGTATATCCCCACACACATGCAGGTGAGCGCCAAGCCCACTGTGTGGAAGCATTAAACAGTTAAGAGGAGGGAAAAAACCAGAAAACTAAAGTGTGTGATTTCACAAACTCTCCTCTCAGGTGGTATTTTGCCTTGAATAAAGTTTCCACTACCTGCACCCTCTGCAGAAATACCAAAATAGCACACTCTGGAAATAAGTGCCCCGATCTCAAAACTGTTTTCTTAAGACTGCTCTCCAATAAAGAACTCTTGCCGTACAGCGTCACAGCAAAACCCGACAGGCTCATTGGAACACTTTCAGAAACCTGTACTCAAAATAATAAGATGGAAAATAATGAATGAGGCAGTTCTTTACTTACCATAAAATGTGGGTTTTTCTTTCTTAGAGAAGGAAATGGAAGGAATATACACACTCAATGAGGTAGTTTGGCCTTTTCAATGAGATATATAAAAATACCACAAAGGAATTGTGCTACATGAGAAAGATGTTCATGATTGAACGTGTTACCAGTAGACAAAGGAAACAGAGCAAGCCTAAATTTTACTAATTTATTTTCAATTCCCCCCATATCATCTAACCCAAACCCTCTTCAATTTTCATTGCCCAACTTTGTTTACATTTGTTGAAAATAAACCTGATTAATTTAGTAAACTTTTTACAAACTATAACAAGCATTTATTAACTATTTAGAAGAGATGTTTCTATATATTTTGTATATCTATGAATATTGCATATCTAATCTAAAATACTGTTTGGGACAAATTCTTCTGTGATGCTTCCTTATCATGCTCAATTATGTTTAAAATCTTGGGATTTCATTTTTAACCTCAATAGATAACAGAAAAAAATTAACCTTAATGTTTACATTGAGCTTTTAAATTAAAACCAACCCAAATTAAGTGACCTATAGTAAATTAATGACAGTAGGGGTGGGGGCATTAAATTTATTGGCATACTACATGACAATGTATCTGTATATTTAATGAAATATTACATATCATAGCACAACTCTGCTGGGTATTAAGACTTCATCTTAGTATTTCCCTGCATTGCTCTTTGAAATAAAATTACTACCATAAAAATCTCTTATCATATTGATTGATGTGTTTAATTTACTGTTGGCTTATAATTTGCAAAGTACCAAGATTAAGGTAGTATTTTTGTACTTAATGGAAGCATGCCTTCCCCTTTTTCACATTATTAAATTGTATTTATATTTGTGCAATTTTAAACTATGTTTTCAAATAAACTTTGTCTGTGGCTTCAAGGTCTTTTCAAATATCTTTCAAAATGGGATACAGGGATCAGAATTGCTTCAAATCAAACAATCCAATTTGTACTCCTGGTTAAAAGGTCTTTTTATTGAATAGCACTATAATTTTGCATGAGTTATCTGGAGATCAGGAATGCATTTTTAGATAAAAAAAACTTTAAAATCCTCCTCCTTTGTTAAAGTCTAAAATATTATTTAACCTGAAATTGAGCTTTGGTGGATTTTTGTGGGGCTTTTTCTTTTAGAATAAAAGTATTAAAATATATTTGTTTTAGGGTCTTTTTCTTTTTTGGTCAAATCTTTGAGCACATACTAAGTACAGGTCTTGTTCTAGAGCAGGACAGTGGTAAGTAAATCAAACCTTTGAAGAGCTTGGATATCAACAACAAGTACTTTTAATAGATGAGAATGCTGCAAAGTGCTAAAAGAACAAGGTAACTTCTATATATTTAGTGAAATATTACATATCATAGCACAACTCTGTTGGGTATTAAGACTTCATCTTAGTATTTTCCCACATTGCTTATGTAGTATGCTAAGTGCTAGAAGAACAAGGTTAGTAAGAAATGAGAGTGACTGGGCTCCTTTATCTGGACAGGTCAGGAAAGGTTTCTCTTACCTGGTGTTTTGGGCTGAGATTTGAACAGCAAGAAGCCAGCCAAGTGGAGCTGGGGATTCCCTCCTCAGTGCCCTGTCTCTTTCAATTGGAGGCCGCACTTACCCTTGGTGGGATTCTCTTTTCTCCTCTGTAAAATTAAGCTGTACATCTTTTCACTCCTGCTTCACTGTTATTCTCCAGGCAGTAAAGTCCCATCTACCTAGTGGTGAACTGTGGCTCCTCTCCTACCTCTGGCGTAACTCAAACCCTTTCTATGTCTCTGACCCTCTCCCCAATTT
The DNA here is from genome assembly GCF_019320065.1 of Cervus canadensis. Classification (NCBI taxonomy): domain Eukaryota; kingdom Metazoa; phylum Chordata; class Mammalia; order Artiodactyla; family Cervidae; genus Cervus; species Cervus canadensis. The sequence goes on from NC_057392.1 coordinate 62,935,559, forward strand.
TTTAAATATGAATATTAATTTCCTCTCATAGCTGCTTCACTCCATGTGTGTGTACAACAGCAGCCCAGGGTCTGAATGGTTCTTCACATTTCTTTACAGGGCTCCTTAAGGTAATACCTTACCTATGCAGCACTTCAGAGTTCACAAAGGACTGATATATTTTTTCCTTACTTAACACCTGCTGGTGATCAGCTTAAGGAATCAGAACTTCAGGCACCAACAGTTAATTTTGGCATTTTGCCCTGTGGAAGTAAACTACTGATTCTCTGTAGGCACTCTCCTCAAGTTTGCTCACTGAACTCAGGAGGGTGGAGTCCAGAAGGGCAGCCTTCTCAGCCCCAGTTCTCTGGAAGGGAAACAGGAAGCTAGTTCACATTTCCTGAAGCTACCTGCTACAGAGTCCTCAGGCAGAGGTTTCATTTTAACCTCAGGGAGCACTCAGGTCCTAAGCTTTTGCTCTACTGCTAATTGTATCCAGTCCGTAAGTGTTAGTCACTTAATCGTGTCTGACTCTTTGCAACCCCATGAACTGCAGCCCACCAGGCTCCTCTGTCCATGGGATTTTCCAGGCAAAAATACCGGAGTGGATTGCCATGACCTTCTCCAGAGGAATCTTTCCGACCCAGGGATCAAACCCACGTCTTCTGCAATGCAGGCAGATTCTTTACCATCAGAGCACCAGGGGAGCCCTCAATAGCAAGTTATAATGGGAAAACTGATGAGGACCAAACACAAACTGATGACTCAAGATTGTTCTTTTAAATTTACAGAACTGTTAACAAAGTAAGTTCACTAAACCAAAAAGGGAAATGTAAAAATCTGGGAAGAGTTCAACTGGTTAACTGTCTTACCTTCTTCCTCTCTCCACATATCCTCCCTCACACCCCCTCCTAAGATGGCCACCTTGCTTCCTCTTTCCCTCAGAAAATAAACACAGGAAAGAACTCCCAGACTCTCGGCATTGTCTCCTGGTCTCCTCACCATGGCGTCTGCCTTCCTCCTGTCCACACACAAGTCTTCCAGGCCCTGCCTAAAGTCAGCTCCAACTCTGGCACCAGATTCTGTGTCCTCTTGGCTGTTCAAGAACAGAGGATCAGCACTTCTGTCCCCTTCCTTCATATTCTTTATTTGACCATCTTATTTCTCATATTTAAAAGGAAAAAGTTCTCTCAGTCCCACTCACTTCCCTTAGCAGTCACCACCCCGCTTTCTTTTGTACCAAAACTCCTCCAAAGAATTGTCTGCATTGTTTTGCAATTCCTCTCCCAAACTGCTCCCATGGAGACTACACGTCACTCCAAGTTGACCAGTCTCACAGTGAACTCATCTTCCTCAGCCTACCACGGTTATTTGGTCACTCCCACCTCCTCAGGATGCTTTCCTCACTTGGCTTCCACTTCCAGGCACTATGCCCTTGGTTTCTGGGCACGACAGTGGCCACCCGTCCCTGGGCTCCTTTGCTGGCTTGTCTTCTCACCGACTTATGTTCAAGGGCTCAGTCCCTGGACCTCTTGTTATTTCTGGTCTCCCTCCATTGACAATCCCACCCATCTAGATACCAACCACTCCCAATTTTATATCTACAGTCCAGACTTCTATCCAAAGTCCAGAGTTGTATGGTATGTTCAGCTTCCTACTCAACATCAGCCATGGAGCTCTAACTGGCACTTCAACCTCAACATGTCCCCAGCCAGACTCCTGATCATCTTTCTCCACCACCAGCTGTAACCTCACCACACCCTCACCACCTTAGCTGACTGCAACTACATTCTTCAGTTGCTCAGAACAAAAACTTTGGGGGCAGCTTTAGCTACTCATTCCCTCACACCCCACAGTCTATCCATCAGGAAATCCTATTGGCCTTACATTCAAATGTATCTAGAATTGCCCATCCACACTACCCCCACTGCTGCCATCCGTCCCTCTGAGCATCAATATCTCCCCTTGCTCACCACAGTAGCCCCTACTTCTGTCCTTGTCTTCCTGCCATCTCAGCTAAACAAAGAACAATCTCCCTGAAAATTCGGGCAGAGCAGTTCAGGGCTCCCCATTTTACTCTAAAGCCAAGCCCTTCCAATGCCTCTTTGGCTAAGGCAGTCTGGCTCCCACTCTCCTCCTTCCCTTCCAACCACATTGGTTCCCTTGCTGCTTCTCCAACACATCAGATACATTCCTACCCTGGGGCTGCTACTCCAGCTGGTCCCTCTGCCAAGTGTATCCTTGCCCCAGACATCTATTTTGACGAATGATGCCTTACCATCCTTCAAGTCTTCTTTCAAATCTCACCTTCAAATGATACCTTCCCTGGTCAGGTACTTCCCTGATTTAGTACCTCAACATGCATGTCCATTCCTGGTCTACATTTCTTTTTTCCAAAAGACTCAGAAAGTTTTAATATGTCATTTACTGATTTCTTATGTTTAGTATCTCTCTTTGGTAGAAAATTAACTTAGCAAGGGCAGAGACCCATATCTACTTTGTTTACTGATAGGTCCAAGAAAAGACATATCCTGTCCATGGGATCGCAAAGAGTTGGACACAATTGAGCAACTGAACAACATGTCCAAGAAAAACAATGTCCGGCACACAGTAGATGGTTAGTAGTTTCTGAATGATGAACCATGCTACACAGATTAACATAATAAATTGGAATCATCTTAATGGAACCATCTCTAAAAAAAAAAATTCTGGAAAAAAAAGTCAATGTTGTAATTAATTTTTTTTAATTTTTAGATTAAAACAATTGGTCAAAACTTCCAGAGTCAAAATGCTACATGGGTTAAAATGATGACATACCACAGTAAAAATACCCTGTGTCCACCAGACTATCAGATGCTTTATACAACTCATCACAAGTATTACACCCACTGAACAGATGAGAAGACTGAGTCTCAGGATATTAAATACTTACCAAAGTCACAGAGCTAGTCTGTGTTGGAAATAGGATTTGAACTTGTCTATATGCTTCTACTCTTGCCATTATTCCACCCTGACTTTCTACTTCACTGAAAGACTCTTCCTAGTAGATTTTTAAATAATTGGTTACATACGGATAAGAATTACTCACCATTTTCCTGTTAAATTTCTCCACTGTGACTGAAGTTTATCACTGACGACATCTGAAAAGCTGAACGATGAGTTCAAACAGCACATACACATAAACTTTCTGCTACTGGACAAGACGGGCTATGCCAACCAGCAGCAGCTGGCTTGCAAACAACTGTCCTAAAACCACAAGCAGTAAGCAACCTCTCACATCCCCATCATTTCCTTCTCCTCTTAGTCCCTCACCAAAACAGATGATATGACACTGATTTTACTTAGATTTTAAAGATAAATAGGTTTGTCTTTTTAAAAAATTTTAGGCATTAAATTTAGGCATTTTAAGTAGCAGTTAGTATGCCCTAGATAGCAAGCAAAATAAGGCCCCCTGAGAGGTGTCCACATCCTAATCATCTTATATGGCAACGGAAACATTGCAGCTGTGATTAAAGATCCTGAGATGGGAAGATTATCCTGGACTATCTGGGTAAACGCATGTAATTACAAGGGTCTCTGTAAGAAAGAGGCAGGAGATATGACAATGGAAGCTGATGCTGGAGTGATGCAAATGCTGTCAGGAGATCATGAACCAAGGAGTGCCAACAGCATCCCCAAACTGCAAGAAGTGGGGAATGGATTTTCCCCTACAGATCCCCTCCTGCCAACACCTTGATTTTAGCCCTGTGAGACCCACTTCCAGACCTCTGACCTAATGTATTGTCTGAAGCCACTAAAGTTGTAATTTGTCACAGCAGCAATAGGAAACTCATACAGCCTAGAAATATTGTCATAAAAATGCTGAAATCTCTTGATTCAACTAGTGCTGATTCTGCTCATACCTACATTAAGGAAGCCATTAGCAAACAGAAGCAGGGAGCCACAGAAAGGTCTTAATTGATTCCAGTATTCAGCTCGGCACTCAATAGAGAAGAGATCACAGACTCCCCCCGCCCCACCCCTCCCTCCTTAACGGAGGTAGCACATTGCCATCACCAATGTTCCACTATTGATGGGGACCCAGCAGCCCCAGCGCCCACACAAAGAAACCCTAAAAAGAAATAAAATTAGTTACCTGTTCCACTGGTGGATAAGAACCTGCAAAAGGCAATATCAGTTCACCTGGCAGTTTTGCAAAAGAAAAAAAAATAAAAGAGCCACAAAGGACCTCAGATTGTGAGAATAGCTTTTAATTTTAAAAGAAGTGAAGCAGTAAATCATCCATCTCTCTTTCCATCACAGGCAAATAGTCTCCCAAAACATTTGAGATATTTCAAACAACAACTGTGACTAGTGCAAAAGAAACACCAACTCTCTTCAGGAACCAACATCGAAACCTGCCAAGCAGATGGGTGCAGGTCACAGGCTCAGCCTCTGCAGAGGCCAGGAGGAGCAGCCAGATTTGCACATTTATTTCAACATGCCCAGCTCTGAACAGATGAAAACAATATCTGGGGAGGGGAAACCACAAGAGAATGTTGCCCAAAGTGAAACAAATCTGCCCAACACCCTCATGTGGCTAATATCCTTGGCACCTGGAAGATGCTTTAAAAAGAAACACAAAGTCAGCAGCTTTTAGGCAAAACTGAAGGAACAGAGTTTGGGCTCATGTGTTTCTGGTTTTCATTTGGGGTCTTCTATATACATATATTGGTTCTTAGGTAGAAAAATCTGCTTTCTAGAAGGCATTCTGTACCTCACAGTGCTCCCGACTCCAATGAAAATGTTTGTGCTGCTTCTCTATGGATGCTTTGCAGAATTACCTTCTATGCCTACATGATCTCTACTACCTCCCCACAGCACCTGGCCTAGAGGAGCACTGTCCAACCGAAGTACAACACGTGTCTAATTTCAATCTTTTTTGGTAGCCACATTTAAAAAAGATTAAAAGAAAGGCTTTATCAATATCTTGATATGTCTAAAATACTGTCGCTTTAGCACATAGTATAAAATATTGATGCAATATTTTGCATTCTTTCTGGTATTAAGCCTTCCAAATCTGGTAGGCATTTTCCGTTTACAGCACCACCTCATTGTGGACAGGCTGCATTTCCAGTCATGAGTCACATGTGGCCATGGACAACTGTGTTGAATCACATGGGTCTACAGAATCATAACACAAACGCTTTCAGGATTATCTACTGAGTAGGGAATCTCTGTGGCACTGCCTGGCTTATACACCAACTTAAGGGTACAGAAGCTTGTTCTGTAACCTAGAATTTTCGACCTTAGGTAAAGCATAGAATCACAACTTATCTAACCCTGTCCCCCCATCCTGCTCCCAACACCAGCCATCTCCCCACACGGATGATGTGATGTAGCAACCATGATGCCTACCAGATAAAAAGACATCATTTGTGTGGTAGAAAAACTTACTTGAGGATCACAGCTATAACTGAATTAAAATAAGATAATATTCCATAAAGGTTACAGAGTTAGCTGAAGGCAGTTCTGATGTTTTTCAGGGCAAGATGTGCTGTAAAGCAGATTTTTCATCTTTGAGGAAGAAGGTAAAGGTAACAAAAGACCAATTGGGAAATGGAGAGAAAAAAAAAATTGGATAATTAAAGTAATTACCCAAGAAACTGGGACTAGAATTTGGGATGGGGACACTAAAAACGAGACAAGTTCAAAAGTGGAGTGTGTGAGCTATTAACCAGAAACAACATCTAACCTCTTTGTGCCCTTGCATCTCACATGTCTGACCATAGTACCAACTGTAGGAAAATAAAAATAGAATTGAATGTTAGGGCAGAAATGGACTCCTGAGCTTAGCTGGTCTAACCCACTCATTTTAAGGAAAAAGGCCCGGGGAGATAAAGCAACTCAGCCCCATGTCACTTAGAAGTAGAGTCAGGCTACAAATCCAGGTGCTCTCACCAGATTGCAGGTAAGGCTTCATCCAGTTCAGGTCAAAGGAACAGATGATGTGGGGAGGAACAGGCTACTCCCTACAGCCCACAGTGAGCACAGGGGAATGGCAGGCACATTCTCTCGTAGGTGGGAAAAAACAGCAAGTCAATTCAAAATATTAAAGCAATGTTGACATAAAATGGCATTCATATGGGACTCTTCCTAATAGTTTTGTTTGCATACTTCTTCTCTGCTCGAAAAAAGAATCCCAATATGAATTAAACTGGATTTCTGATGAGTTATGTGGGCATTTAGATTAACTAACAAAACAAGAACCTTGATACGCTGTACATTTCAAGACACATTCATCAGGATTTTACAAAGATGGGTATCAAAGGATATTTACAGGAAGAAAGTGCTCTCTTTCACATACACACACACAAAGTGAGAATTTCACAATTACACCACCGCCTAAAACAGAGAAGACTCCTAACAGGTTGATGACCAGTTGACAAAATACATTATTCCAGTTTTCAGTCATAAATCATCACACCTACATACATGTATAAAATTAAGCAGTATATTCCATACTCTGATTCCAGGTAGGCCTGCCTTGAACATATTAAGATATACATATTAATACATTTATAAGCATGAAAGAAGACTGATATTTGCTTCAGTTTTCCCCAACTCACAATCTGAAATAAAGAAGAACACATATATAAAACTTTGCCTTGTATAAATAGCCCTTTGTTTTGTGAGGCAGAAAAAAAAGGCAGCCATATTCCACTTTCTTATGATGTGTTTAAGTATCAAAAGGGCTGAATTTCTTTTTCTACTTCATGAATTAAATAATGTGTAGCCTGTAACTATACATACTGGCTTGAAACCACTCATTCTGCAAAGTTTTATTATAAATTTTTTTTAATTTGTTCAGAATACACTTGCTATTTTTGTCCACTTTTCAATCCAAAGCCCCAGTTACCCTCCCACCCCCCAGGAAGGGCCTTCACTTTGTAACTGCAGTCAAATCAGTTTCATGTGTGTTCATTATTCTATGATCCTCAGCCCTAAGGAGACTGGATTTTGTAAGGCTGATCAGTGTGGAGGTTTCTGGGAGAGTCAGGGACTTGTGTCACCCAGTGGGGCTACTTTGGGATGTCTGAGACGATGTGAAAAGGTGACCCCAGTGGGCAGTTCAGTAGAGAGTTACTGCACCATGAGCTCCCTCCCTCTGCCAATCTCATTTGTTCCCAAACTGAAGAAACATCAGGAGGAAGAAACATCAGGAGAGAAGAGAGGCACTCTCTACCAGCCACACTGGCCCCACACGCCTGCTGCTCTTCAGAGGGTCAGCGTATCAGATCTCACCACATTCTCAAAGTGCACCCGGAAAGGAAGGGCAGAGTCATCACACCATTGTGTGGAGAAGGGAAGTGAGACACAGGGGGATGAGGAGACTTGCCCAGCCATGGACATAACCCAGGTCCCCAGGCCACAGGCTCCGCATCCTTCGCTCACAAGCCTAACAGATCTCCTGTGAGAAGGGCCCCCATCATCACCAGAATCCTGACTGTTCATAACGCACATCTCATAATTCAGTTTCTGGATTTACAGAATTGTGAAATTCTGTACTATATTTCACCCCGTTGGTTCTACTTTATTTTCCTACATCTTCCAGAAAAATCCTTTCTAACCAACCAAATGCATGTTAAGCAGACAGCAATAAGTCCTTTTTTATTTGACTGCACAATCTGAAATAGAAACTCCAGAGACCCTAGCATTCGGTATAGAGCAGCAGAAAAATTAGAGACTGCCGTTCCACTTTTTCATCACATCTGAAACTCTGATCAAATCCCAGGTTGCAACTAAAATACTGAAATGCCAAAATAGAAATGATGGTCTTTCATAGCATCATAGCAAGTTTCTTTGCATCTGAAACCCTTAAACTGCTGATGATCACACTATTGGTCATGGCAGAGAAGCAGTGGAGGCAAGTCAGGAGGTGATTAGCCAAGGGCAGAGATGAAATTCTGCCCCAGAAAACAGAGACATGGGAGCAAGCGACAAGCTGGGGGATGAGAAAATTACGGACAAATTTGGGACACTTGAAATGATTCCAGGGAGTTGTCATGTGTTATGGTAAGAAGAGATCAGCTATTTTAACTAAAAACACACACGCCTATGCCTTAGTGGGAAGGGCTGCTGAGATACAGAATTCATCTACTTTTGGCAGAGAAAACACTGCTGCTGGGGGCATCTGCGTTCATACCACCAAACGTCACAAATCCAAGTGAATTCTAGACAGCACTGCAAGGGACAACAGCCCTTCTAATGCCGGAAAACCTAAACGGGTAACTAATTTTTTTTTTAACTGTTCCTGAGATATAGTTTCTTTAAAATATTTACTTGCTTTTTCCAACTATTTTAACCTTGAAAAACCAACCCGTCACAGCTTTTCTAGTTGACTATAAAGGTCTCACACTCTCAGTCTCACTCTCACACACATTCATACAGTTGTATTATGCATTTTGATATGATTAAATTAAAAATATCTTCATTGCTGATGTTCTTATCTATACACGGAGAGATCAGAAATTATTGTGTGTCATGAAAAAAATTATGTCACAAATAGAGCTCAGCCCAGTTACTGATTTTCGATATGAAACAAAAGTGGGCTTTTTGTTTATGGTGGGTGAGGCTACACAACTGGCCCTATTGGTTTCTCTGGGGACCACTATCACTGACCCCCAAATCAAAGCACAGGGGTCTGATGGCACTTCCTGTTTTCAATGTGCTAGTGGAAGATCCCCCACCAGGAATATGAATACTTTTTTAAAATCATCTTCTTCTTAAACATTTATAAAAAGAAAAACTATCTACAGTAGTGTATCATCACTAATAGAAATTTCCTCCCAGTTCTATTTTAGAAGGCGTCAAATGATGTTCTTTAAATAAACTATAAATACCCCATGTATTCCCTCATGTCTGGCTATCCCAACCTCTTGCTTTTTTTTTTTTTTTTTTGCAAGTTAAAAAGGCGTACGGCTTCTTCTCGCCAATTTGTACATCTGAGGTTTAGCTTGGTATCCTGCGGTAAAAGTACATGTAGCCCAGGTCTTTAGGGGGCCTTTCTGAGGCACAAACTTTGTGGTCATTGTAGATCACCCATCTGAAAACAAAAGACAGAAGCGAGTGGTGGATTTAAGTCAGTTCTAGGAAACCACAGAAGAAAGTTACTGCACCATACTTAAAATAATCAAGACGTTTTAAGATAATCCAAACTCAAGTCTATTGCATAAAAGGAAACAGAATGCTGGCGGGAAACTACATTGCTTTTTTATTCTCAGTTCAATCAAAAAGTAGTTCCTAAAGGAGCCTCCAAACATTTCCATTTGTAGACGTCCCTACATGGCCTCAGAAATGGAGTCAAAGACATATGTGTCTATTTCAGTCATAAATAGACATGAAGTGAACAATTATACAACCATTAAAATGTCTTCAAATGATATTTGGGAGAGTGAAAAAATAATATAATATGAAGCGGGAAAAAGCAGATTACAAAACTGTACTTACTGTGTACAGACTTCAAGCTTTTAGAAAAGTTGTAAATACATACATATGCGTGCATACAGACAAACACATACACTCTTCCCATTGAAAACAGTAAAACAGAAATGTATCAAAATAGAGACTATAGTTCTCTCTTGGCCTCCAGACAACATATTCTTCATGTGATTTTGTATCTTAGAGATTCCTTATGATGAAATTCACTGCTTTTTCTATTCTAATTAAGCTATTTTTCTTAAGAAATGTATTTTTAAAAGAGTTGTCATGCTTGGTAATAAAATGAATTCACTATAAATTAACTCCATGGCTGATTCATGTCAATGTATGACAAAACCCACTGCAATGTTGTGAAGTAATTAGCTTCCAACTAATAAAAATAAATGAAAAAAAAATAATAATAAATTAAGTTCATGTGCTCAACTATTTTACGAATCAAGCTGAGAAGCCAAGACTTCAATGACTTAAGTGGAAAAGGACCACAGTGGATTTCTGGCTGGAGACCAATCACTCCCGCAGCAAGAGGTCAGCGTCCTACCAGGAGAGGCCAAGGTTACGTGGTTCTTCAGTGTCCATGTGACCAAGCGCTGCCTCAAGAGAGCTGACCCACAGCACAGGCCACTCAGCCGGAGTTCAAGGAAGGGAAACCAGGGGGGGTTTTGGGGGGTCCAGCCCAGGAAGAAGACTCTGAAGACAGCAGCAGCCTGACACCCTACAACTGTCTCATTCCCAACTCACCACACCCCTCACAATTCTTGAAGCCAAGGCTACAACAGGGTGAACACTGGGTGTTAGAGCTGCCAGACAGAACACAGGATACCCAGTCAAATGTGAGTATCATATAAGCAACAAATACTTGTTTAATATAAGGATGTCCCATGTAATAGTTGAGACATATTTATACTAAAAAGTTATTCATCATCTGAAATTCAGACGTAGTCTTGATGTATAAAATGGCTTTGAGAGTCTATCCCTACGAGACCACTGTGAGAACCAAATGAGATGACACATCAGACACCTGATGGAGTGCCTGGCACATAGCAGGTGCTCAATAAAACACAGATATCATTTTACCTTCTTAAAAAGACTCACCTTCCTTCCTTTTTAATGTGACAAACGTAGTGGCCACTCATTGTGGACGTTCCCATGTGACTGATGAACGCAAATAATTCATACACTAAGGAAGAGGAAACAACTCAGTTACTAGGCAGCATTTCTAGAAATAAATAGTACTTCTGTTCAGAATTTAATGCCAAGGAGAATGGAATCCAGCAACTGTTCAGACTTAAAGACAAAATCTATTTAGTTGCTAGGCTGAGAACACACACACACACACCCGCAATGTGACAGTAACTTCAACCTGCAAATCATAACAAAACAGGACATACTAGAGCTGACAGTAAGCGCCTATCTGAAAAGTGATTAAAAATAACACAGCCCAGTCTGGTGGCAAGCGCATGGGTCTAAAATGGTGGTCCTGGCTCCACCACCTCCAAGCAGGATGAGGGTGGAGAAGTTGCTTCGCCTCTCGGAACTCCTTTCTTCACAGAAATGCAAAATCCACCCACTTTACAAGGCTCTATGAGGCTTAAATGAGCAATTCAGACTAAAATACCACAGAAATGTCAGGATTCAGAGGAAGAAAGCAGATAGCTGTTATCATTTATAGACAGGGATAATGCTCAGAATATACATCCTGTGATTTCTGACTTGCTCATGATGATAAACCAAATGGGACCAAAATTCAGGCTTCATGCTTTCTGAACAAGGAGATATATAGTCTCTTGGAGCCTGAGATGGACATTTATTCTCTAACAAATACCTCCTGCCATCCAGCACAGATGCTGTGCCAAATCCACGGTGAACGAATTTCAGCTCATGCTCCCCTGGCCAATCTGAGGCCTATACAACACCTTCACAACACAAAGTGGGTGCACAGACTGGTACTCATCCATCTCCTCAAACTGCTATAGACTACGATGGGGCAGGTACAGAAGCTGAGTGAGTGTTTATAATAGTTTGAGAGTAATATTCATGTCTGTTGAATCTAATAAGGAAAAAATGGGCTTGCATATTCATTTTTTTTGGTACTCAATTTTTGTTGTATTTTACAAGGGTGTTGGTCTGGACAGACCCCTTCCTTGCTGCTCCCTCTCTCATCCTTTCTCTCCCCTGCTAATCCAGGACTAATCCATGCATTCAGCTATGAGTCCTCAGTCAGTACACTACATATTGCAGACCTCCTCTCCGCAAACATTTTCCCCCAGGAAATGACTTTCTTTTGGTTGTCCAGATGCCTGACTTCTCTTCTTCCAGACTTTTAAATACTGATGACCTGGGGCTCTGACCTCAGACCTTTCTTCCTTCTATCTTCACACCTACTCCCCACATTCTCTCCCTCCCTCCCTTTTCAACTCTGTTCCCACCACCACCCTCCCTCTCCAGTGCCTCTCCATGGCATTAACTGGAATTATGTTCTTCATTTCATTTCTGGAATGTTCACCGCTCATGTATAGAACTACAATTGAATTTTGTATATTGGCCTGTTTTCTGCTATCTTGCTGAAGCCATTTATTAGTTATAATAGTTTTTAAAGTAAATTCCTTAGAATTTTCTATATACATGCATGCTAAGTCACTTCAGTTGTTTCTGACTCTTTGCAACCCTATGGACTATAGCCGGTCAGGCTCCCCTGTCCATGGGATTCTGCAGGCAAGAGTACTGGAGTGGGTTGCCAGGCCCTCCTCCAGGGGATCTTTCAGACCCAGGGATTGAAACTGAGCCTCTTAGGTCTCCTGCATTGGCAGCCAGGTTCTTTACCACTAGCACCACCTGGGAAGCCCTTCTATATACAAGACCAAGTTATTTGCAAACAGAAATAGTTTTACTTCTTTCTTGCCTATCTGGATGTCTTTTATTTCTTTTTCTTGCTTAACTGCCATGGCTAGAATCTCTTGCATGATGTTAAACAGAAATGGCAAGAGGGGACATCCTTGTCTTGTTCCTGCTCTGGGGGAAAAGCATTTAGTCTTTTACCATGAAGCATGATGTGGGCTGTGGAATTTAGGTGAAAGTGAAAGTCGCTCAGTCGTGTCCGACCCTTTGAGACCCCATGGACTGTATAGTCCATGGAATTCTCCAGGGCAGAATACTGAAGTGGGTAGCCTTTCCCTTCTCCAGGGGATCTTCCCAAACCAGGGATCAAACCCAGGTCTCCCTCACTGCAGGTGGATTCTTTATCAGCTGAGCCACCAGGGATATGGGTAGATGCCCTTTATCAGGTTGAGAAAGTTCCCTTTCATTGCCAGTTTGTCAAGCATTCTCTCCTCCCACCATTTCCTTCAAAATATATACAGAATCCGACTACTACTTACCACCTCTACTAGTAACCCCCAACCCAAGTTACCAGCGTCTCCTGTCTGAATTAGTACAATAGCCTCCGCTCCTACCAGGGCTCCCCGCTTCCTCCCTTACCCCCTAGAGACCATTCTCAGTACGGCTCCAAAGCTCACTCTTACAATGACCCATGACGGCCCCCAACCTCCTCCCACTCTCCTGCTCACTCCACTCCAGGTCCCCCAGCCTCCTGGCTACTCCGCTCACTGACAGGGAGGCCTTCAAGCCTCACACCTAGTGTTCCCTCAACCTGGAACTCTTCTTTCAGATGCCACATGATCCACTCCTCACTTCATAGAGGGCTCGGATCAAATGTCATCTCAGAGAGGCTTACTTATAAATAGCGACTCCTCCCCTCCTTCCACCCCATCCTCATCCCAACCTTTCTTTACTGTTGGCCATGGAGCTCAAAATAACACCGTATCACATTATCTATGTGTACATTTGTTCACTATCTCCTTTTATCCCAGGCTATGTCCTCCATAAGGACAATAAGTTTGTTTTGTTGTTGGGGTTTTTCTATTATTATTATAAAATTACCAAATATTTATTTCACTTGTCTGTTTTGTTTACCGGAATATTCCAGGCACAGAAAACAGTACATAGCATGCAGTAGGCATGTCTTCCTTCACCCCATGTCCTGATTTGTTTTTATATCTTTTCATATTGTATATATTTTTATAAACTGCCTACAAAAGTACAAATTGGGGTATAAATTAGTGATATTTAAAAAGAAATGAATCAGAGAAGATGGCCTTTCCCATCATCAACTAAGTTTCTGTTGTTAGCTATCACATTAACTGACAACTCCTCCCCTCCAACAAACAAAAAACCCAAAAGCCAAAAATCACAGGTATGAAACAGAAAACAGACAAGAACAGTTGTGAATGATAATCATTTTGCCTGGCACTTAGTGATGCAGAGACCTTGTCTGCCGTCCCCAGGGTTCCCTGTCACTAAGAACCCACACCACCTGGTTAACAGGAGTGAGTATGAGCTGAACCTTTTTCATGTTCCTTGACCATGGCTGGTTTTTAAAGCTCTTTTGGAATAATTGTATATCAAATTCTAAATCTTCAATTTGAGAGACTTTGGGCTGGTCTCCCACTAGGTGCCTGCCCTCTTAGAATCTTCATGAAATAAAGAAAGAACATGATCCTTCACAAGGAAGTGACCGTCCCTCACAAGGAACTGACCCCCCCCAAAGTGTGAGAGTTGCTCAGTCCAGTTGTATCCAACCCTTTGTGACCCCATGGACTATAGCCTGTAAGTCTTCTCTGTCCATGGAATTCTCCAGGGCAGAATACTGAAGTGGGTAGCCTTTCCCTTCTCCAGGGGATCTTCCCAACCCAGGGACTGAACCCAGGTCTCCCACATTGCAGGTGGATGGTTTACCATCTGAGCCACCAGGGAAGCCCCAAAACAACACCTTAAAATAATTGAACCAAATATTTAATGAGCACTTCCCAGTAAACCAGGGTCATTTCAGTGAAATGTTGCTCAGATACCAACAACCCAGCGTGTTAACAAAACAGACAGACATAGAGAAAAAAATCCATACACTCCAATACAGCCAAACATGTCTTTAAGCCCCCAAAAGACATTTTCCCCTCTTTAGTTAAAAGCCATTAATTCATATGTATACTCAAAATCATAAAAACAAAGAAAAAAGATTAGCATAAATCTTAGTCCTATAATTAAAATTAACTGTGTTTATCAATAGAAGCAACCACTCCATGCATTATTCAAGGCCTCCTGCTAGGAACCAATAGCAAAAGAGAGAGTCTCAATAAATTTGAAAAAATTCAACATGTAAGAAATCTCAATTTATATCTGTTTCCAAACAGAACATCAAGGTGAATAAACCAGACAGTGAAGCCACTGCTGATTCTTCTCCCAGTTGCCAGAGATCTCCCTCCAAAAAACAGCATCATCACACTCTCAGAAAATATAGAGACCCCTTTTTATGTAGCTAGAAAAGGCATTTTAAAGCAAGGTAAATCATTTTAAAAATGCTGACTTTCAAGACTTCCCTGGTGGTCCAGTGGCTAAGACCCCGTGCTCCCAATGCAGCAGGCCCAGTTCAATTCCTGGTCAGGGAACTAGATTCTGCATGCTGCAACTAAGACCCAGTGCAGCCAAATAAATATATAAAACATTTTTTGTTGTTGTTGACTTTCAACAGGGACACTTTTACACTATCTAGAAGAACTGGACAAAACTACCTAAACTACCATGTTCAACATCTGGCCAGTGGAGTCCCTCTAACGAGTCAGAATTAAAGTGTCTGAAACTAGCATCCTTCATCCCCACTTTCCTCTTCCAACAAACCTGTCCTTTTCTGAATTTAGGAACATGTCCACAGGCTTTCTAATAAGAAGAATTTTTAATATCTAAATTCTACCACCCCCACCAAAAGTAATAAGTGATTGTACTTGATTTTACTCTTTGAAAAAGAAAGCACTGTCAGGAAAATTAACTGCAAACTTGGAAAGTAGAAGAGGTAGGCAGAATGCTCTTTTGTATTGATAGGTAGTTAGAATAGGAAAAAGGAGTCTAGAATGGCAGTGGCTAAAAGACAAAGAAGGGAAAAGCCTGTGAAAATAGAACAAAGGAAGGCCTGAGGATGATCGGAGTGACAACCTCAGATAAAACAAACAGCCCTCTTGGCTAGCCCAAGTTACATAGGGCAGGCCCCAGGAGGGGAGGAAAAAAAACAGATAAAAAGAGGAATCAAAATTGGGTGGGGGGGCTTCTCTTCTCTTCCTGTCTTTTGGGTTGGCCAGTCCTCACGCCTTGAGGATGTATTTTCCTTTACTTTCTAAATAAAACTGAGCTGTAATACAGAGCTGTAATGCTGGTCCATATGAGGAAATTACATGGAGCCATAACACTAGTCTGTCCATTGCTTCAAATTTCTGTTGCAATGAGACAGCACTGAGGAAATCACACACTCCCCTGACAGTACCATATGAAGAAATGGCCACCCAAGGATTGTCTGGGGTAGGGACTAGCATACTATGATGCCACATAGGCCGAATCCAGCCCACAGACTGTTTCTGTGCTGCCAGGGAGAAAGAAAAAAAGTGGGGGGACAAAAATACCAGATGACAAATATATGGCCTGTGAGGCCTAAAACATTTACTATCTGGACCTTCAGAGAAAAAGCGTGCAGACCCCTAGTCTAGGGTAATGAACTTACTTCCTCTCAACACTTACTACTGACTAAAGATTCCACATTTAGTGAAGTTACTTGTTAACTTGTAGATTTTTGTCTGACAAAGATACCAAAAAGTTCTCTCTGGTGGAATATATACAAGCATGCATCAGAGAGATTGTGGGTTTGGTTCCAGGCCACCACAATAAAGCAATTATCAAAATAAAGCAAGTCACATGAATTTTTTTGGTTTCCCAGTGCATATAAATAAAAACTATGTTTTGCACTATACTGTAGCCTATTCAGTATGCAATAGCATATGTCTAAAAAAGAAATGTGCATATCCTAATTTAAAAATACTTTATGGATTAAAAAATGCTAACCATCATCTGAGCCTTCAGCAAGTTGTACTCTTTTTGCTGGTGAAAGTGAAAGTCACTCAGTTGTGAATGATTCTTTGCGACTCCATGGACTGTAGCCTGCCAGACTCCTCTGTCTATGGAATTCTCCTGGCCAGAATACTGGAGTGCATAGCCCTTCCCTTCTCCAGGGGATATTCCCGACCCAGGGGGTCTGAAATATTGTGAGAATTACCAAAATGTGACACAGAAATACTAAGTGAGCAAATGGTGTTGGAAAAATGGCTTCAACAGACTTGCTTGATGCGCCACAGCCACAAGCCTTCACTTTATAAAAACCACAATGTCTGTCGAACACATAAAAGCGAATCACATTAAAATAAGGTCTGCCTGTGCCGATGCGATTCCAGTTCTGTAAGGATTAAGCCATCAGCCACTGCAGATGCCCCCTCCAAAGTATTCTTGGGACACTGATCTGCTTTTGATAGCAGATTGTAAAGTTTCCTTACCTTTTAAGTAAGTAATCTGTTGTAACTTTCTGTATTTGCCTTTCAAATCTTTTATTGTCACTTTGGTTCAGTGAATAAGTATTGTTTCACACTAACCTATCATCCTATCTGACCAAGTGTTTTAAAACCTTTTGATATCTTTGACAAAGTTCTTTTGACTTCTAGCTAACTTTGAGATGATTCCAAGGGCCCCTGAAACAACCCAAAGTAATTAGGTTCAATTGATATGTTAAATTACATAGGAAGACATTGTCAAATAAGTGGTGATAAACCTTAGGTTATATTATGTGGGTAAGTTCATTAATATAGATATTCCAAAATTATATGGAATTCCTAAAAATCTGGTGTGTGCTAGTATAATGCTACTAGTCTAATTCTAGTTATTATCTTAAAATGTCACATGTCCCAGAAATAACCAAGTTTCTTGTCAACTGCATTGTAGTGATATCTTTAGCCATGCCATTTTGAGTCTTCTGTCATTGTTTTACTCTGATACTTTTACAAAATGAAGTACTTCAAGAAGATCCATAAAAAGGACTTTTTGATCATTATAAGTTGCTGATGACTTTCAGATAATATCCTGAACTGGGTAAGAAATTACAAAACTAATGGAGAATCTGATGGTTTCATCTAGATCAACAGGAGTTAATTACATGGGACCAAGTGAACTGATAAATACAACTTACACTTTTATGACTTTTTGTCCAAAGCATTCGTGGCTTTTAATTTTTGTTTTCCAGAAAAACTTTCCTCTTATGCTAATAGAGACCTACAACTGAGACCTACAACATGCTGATAAAGCATAACTTCTAAAATGAAGATGAAACATGTATCTTTTCCTCTCTACCTGCTCCCTCTGGAATCTGGCTTCTCCACCTGGCTCCACCCTGGACTTGATGGCTTATTGTTATCCAGACTGCCACTAGTTATACTAATCATCATTTTCATTTGTTCTCTCCTTGTTGTTTCAAACTGTTTTGTATTTCTGTCTACTGTACTATGACCTTACTAATGTCACCAGCTATATTACTGATATGTTACTGATGATTTTTCCAAGAGTCATGTATGGATGTGAGAGCTGGACCATAAAGAAGGCTGAGCACCAAAGAATTGAAGCTTTCAAACTGTGGTGCTGGAGAAGACTCTTGAGAGTCCCTGCGACAGCACGGAGATCAAACCAGTCAATCCTACAGGCTATCAACTCTGAATATTCACTGGAAAGACTGATGCTGAAGCTCCAATACTTTGGCCACCTGATGCAAAGAACCAACTCAATGGAAGAGACCCTGATGCTGGGAAAGACTGAAGGCAAAAGAAGAGGGTGAGAGAGGATGAGATGGTTAGACAGCATCACCAACTCAATGGACATGAATCTGAACAAGCCCCAGGGGATACTGGCGTGCTACACTCCATGAGGTCGCAAAGAGTCAAACACAACTTAGTGACTGGACAACAAAATTACTGATATTCTATTTCACAAGACTGTTGTCTCTTATATTATCTGATGTGTAGAACAGGCCTCTGACAAAATTAATGGTGGTTAAGCTAGAATCAAGATTTCCGGGAGAAATATCAATAACCTCAGATATGCAGATGACATCACCCTTATGGCAGAAAGTGAAGAGGAACTGAAAAGCCTCTTGATGAAAGTGAAAGAGGAGAGTGAAAAAGTTGGCTTAAAGCTCAACATTCAGAAAACTAAGATCATGGCATCCAGTCCCATCACTTCATGGGAAATAGATGGGGAAACAGTGGAAACAGTGTCAGACTTTATTTTTCTGGGCTCCAAAATCACTGCAGATGGTGAGTGCAGCCATGAAATTAAGAGATGCTTACTCCTTGGAAGGAAAGTGATGACCAACCTAGATAGCATATTAAAAAGCAGAGATATTACTTTGCCAACAAAGGTCCATCTAGTCAAGGCTATGGTTTTTCCAGTGGTCACGTATGGATGTGAGTGTTGGACTGTGAAGAAAGCTGAGCACGGAAAAATTGATGCTTTTGAACTGTGGTGTTGGAGAAGACTCCTGAGAGTCCCTTGGACTGAAAGGAGATCCAACCAGTCCATCCTAAAGGAGATCAGTCCTGGGTGTTCATTGGAAGGACTGATGCTGAAGCTGAAACTCCAATACTTTGGCCACCTCATGCGAAGAGGTGACTCACTAGAAAAGACCCTGATGCTGGGAGGGGTTGGGGGCAGGAGGAGAAGGGGACGACAGAGGATGAGATGGCTGGATGGCATCACCCACTCGATGGACATGAGTTTGAGTAAACTACAGGAGTTTGTGATGGACAGGGAGGCATGGCATGCTGCAATTCATGGGGTCGCAAAGAGTCGGACATGACTGAGCGACTGAACTGAACTGAAACGACTTGAGGCAACTGATTACATATATAACTCTATATAGAATAACATAATAGTACAGCTCTAGACATGGCACAAATAGATTCGTGGGATTAGATCTGATAGACAAAGTGCCTGAAGAACTATGGACAGAGGTTTATAACATTGTACAGGAGGCAATGACCAAAATCACCCCCAAGAAGAAGAAATGCAGAAAGCCTTCCTCAGTGATCAATGCAAAGAAATAAGGGAAAACAATAGAATGGGAAAGACTAGCAATCTCTTCAAGAAAATTAGACATAGCAAGGGAACATTTCATGCAAAGAAGGGCACAATAAAGGACAGAAATGGTATGAACCAAATGTCTGTTAAGCAGAAGACATTGAGAAGAGCTGGCAAGAATACACAGAAGAACTGTATAAAAAAAGGTCTTAGTGACCCAGATAACCACAATGGTGTGGTCACTCACCTAGAGCCAGACATCCTGGAGTGTGAAGATAAGTAGGCCTTAGGAAGCATCACTATAAACAAAGCTAGTGGAGATGATGGAATTCCAGTTGAACTATTTCAAATCCTAAAAGATGATGCTGTTAAAATGCCACACTCAATATGCCAGCAAATTTGGAAAATGCAGCAGTGGCCACAGGACTGGAAAAGGTCAGATTTCATTCCAATCCCAAAGAAGAGTAATGCCAAAGAACATTCAAACTACTACACAATTGTGCTCATTTGACATGTTAGCAAGGTAATCCTCAAAATCTTTGAAGTTAGGCTTCAACAGTACGTGAACTAAGAACTTCCAGATGTACAAACTAGACCTAGAAAAGGCAGAGGAACCAGAGATCAAAATGCCAACATCTGTTGGATCATAGAAAAAACTAGGGAATTCCAGAAAAACATATACTTTTGCTTCATTGACTACGCTAAAGCCTTTGACGGTATGGAATTCTTAAAGAGTTGGGATACCAGACCACCTTACCTGCCTCCTGAGAAACCTGTATGCAGGTCAAGAAGCAACAGTTAGAACTGGACATGGAACAACAGACTGGTTCCAAACTGGGAAAGGAGTATGTCAAAGCTATATATTGTTACCCTGCCTATATAACTGATATGCAGAGTACATCATGCAAAATGCCAGGTTGGATGAAGCTGGAATCAAGACTGCAAGGAGAAATATCAATAACCTCAGATATTCAGATGATACCACCCTTACGGAAGAAAGCAAAGATGAACTAAAAAGCCTCTTGATGAAAGTGAAAGAAGTGAGTGAAAAGGTTAGCTTAAAACTCAACATCCAAAAACTAAGATCATGGCATCTGATCCATCACTTCATGGCAAAAAGGTGGGGAAAAAAATGGAAAACAGTGACAGACTGTATTTTCTCGGGTTCCAAAATCACTGTGGACAGTGACTGCATGTGTGCTAAGTCACTTCAGTTCATCTGACTCTCTGCGACCTTGTGGGCTGTAGCCCACCAGGCTCCTCTGTCCATGGGATTCTCCAGGCAAGAATACTGGAGTGGGTTGCCATGTCCTCTTCCAGGGGATCTTCCCAACCCAGGGACTGAACCTGTGTCTCCTGGAACTCCTGCATTGCAGGCAGATTATTTACTGCTGAGCCCCCAGGGAAGCCCTGCAGCCACATTAAAAGACACTTGCTCCTTGGAAGAAAAGCCATGACAAACCTAGACAGCGTATTAAAAAGCAGAGACATCACTTTGCCAACAAAGGTCTGTATAGTCAAAGCTATGGTTTTCCAGTAGTCATGTACGGATGTAAGAGTTAGACCATAAAGAAGGCTGAGTACCAAAGAATTGATGCTTTCAATTTGTGGTGCTGGACAAGACTCTTGAGAGTACCTTGAACAACAAGGAGATCAAACCAGTCAATCTTAAAGGAAATCAGTCCTGAGTATTCATTGCAAAGGCTGATGTTGAAGCTCCAATACTTTGGCCACCTGATGAAAAGACCCTGATGGTGGGAAAGATTGAGGGCAGGAGGAGAAGGGGGCAACACAGAACAAGATGGTTGGATGGCATCACCAACTCAATGGGCATGAGTCTGAACAAACTCCAGGAGATAGTGAAGGACAGGAAGCCTGGTGAGAGGTAGTGCATGGGGTCACAAAGAGTCGGACACGACTGAGTGACTGAACAACAAGACATAGGAAGAAGCAATAAGGGAAAGAATTTCCAAATTGTAAACTAGTACGACAGACAATCCAGAGAATTTTAGGTTATCAACAGGGCCTAATTCAAAAAATACTTGTCGAATGGCCTATCAACAAAATCCCCATCTGACCTAAGCATGAGATTTCCTAGTCCAGTAGGACAAATTTGTCACGAAATGCCTCCCAACCCTGGATCAAATCTATGACCAGGAGGGGGCGCTGTAGATGGAGAATGCTGCCTGCCATTCCTGCTCTACAAAGATCAAGCCTTCAGCCAGTGCCCCTGACCACAGTGCAGCCTCAGGGAATTCAGGATGGAGAAAGAACAGGAACCTTTCTGTACTCTGGGTACCGACCTTAGACAGTTAAGACTCATATCTAATGAATGATTTCAACGAGCTAAGAATCTTGCATCTTCCCCGACATGGAAAAGTACTACGATCATTAACTTGAGATATGTTTTCTTTGTGATTAGCAGTAAACTTTTGATGTTCAACTATACGTTTTTCTTCCGGCAAATACTCCTATTAATATATACCTTGGCTCCTTCTTTACCTCTTCAGAGAATTCCTCAGATGATACTGTCCTCAGTAAGGTTCCCCAGATAAAACTTGCAACTTTTAGGTTCTGAGGTTTTTCTTCTGCCAACACCTGTAACTTCCAGGAGTTATGATCCTCATAGACACTAATTATACATCTAACTCAGCCATCAAATTATCTTTAAATATTCTAGCCTTTCAGATGCTTTTGAATCAGTAATAACAACTAACTGGTTCCCTAATAAATCAAAGAAAATCTGTCTATAGGTTCAGTTTTTATGTACCTGACAGTCATTTTACTTTTTTGAAAACTATAGTTTTACAACACATAATGACCAAAAGCAATGCTAGATTCAGGAGTGCAATTAATTTACATTTTTTAAATTATTTAAGCATGTATATCTACTTAAAAAGGCATGAGATTGTGAGGGCAGGACACATTATTTAGTCAGTTTACAGAGTGCTCAGAATAGAGGGTTTCCTTGGTGGCTCAGACAATAAAGAACTTATCTGTCAGTGTAAGAGATGTGAGTCCAATCCCTGGGTTGGGAAGATTCCCTGGAGAAGGAAATGGCAACCCACTCCAGTATTCTTGCCTGGGAAATCCCAAGGACAGAGAAGCCTGGTGGGCTACAGTCCACGGGGTCACAAAGAGTCGGACATGACTGACGGCACACAGACAACTCCCCAGAATACAGAAACACCAAAACTCCTGGGAGCAAACACCAAGACCCCGGGTGCTCTGCAGCCTTTGCATGAGAAACCAGTGACTGTTCCAACTGAATCGTCCTAACTTGAATAATGTGATTCATTACCCATCCCTAACAACAGAAGGGAAAATGTCATTCCCAAATTACCAGCATTTGACTCTCAAACATCCTACATCTGCAATCTCCCTGCCTTCATCTGCTTGCTTTCCCTCATTCCTGCTCTGAGAAAAGACCCACGGTTTGTGGTGGGGGGCAAGGGATGGATTTGGAGCTTTTAGAAAACTATTCAATTCCCAAAAAGACAGAAAGGAGGATTTGAGTAAATCAATAACAGCTTAAGGTAACTGATAACATGGACAGAATCTTAAAAGGTCTACAAATTGCCTCCCCAACTCCAGCCAGCTCAAAATTACCAATCCACCTGGACTTCTCATTGGCATACTGCCTAAAACAACAAGTCGCAAAGACTTTCCTCCGAGCTCAATAGTTCCTGGCCATCTATACTTCAGTGTAAATTAGTTTACTCCAGAGTGGCTTCCTCCTAACGTCCATAGTACCACTGAAAAGCACAGGTGCTGACAGAATGAGAAAGAGAATCCAGACGTATTAAGTGTGTGCGGCTTTCGAGGAGACCACTGGGGCTTAGCTTCCCCGGCTGCTGTGCCTCTGCTACACAGCTCCTATTCTGACTGCATTCCCCGGGGAGTTCTGAATGTTGGGAGCACCACCATTATGTAAATGAAATGTCTCTCTGCTCTCCTTGCTGGAAAATTCTCAGCTGCAGCAGAAGATGTCTGCACCATTAGAGCAATGTGGCTGAAGGAGCCGGAGCAGGTTCTGAGTAATCACAGCCTAATCACATTTTAATTACATTGGCAATCAGTGAGTTCTTAAAAAAAAAGGAAAAAAAAAAAAAAACTAAGCACTCATTAAGTGCAACACAGAAACAGAAATGATTTTGCAATGGCAGGAGCCCAGATAGGTCAGACTGATGACTTGATTTCCCACTTCTTAAGAATTTTAAAAACTCAACAGAAAGTTAAGTACAGCTCTTATTAAGGTAGGTAGGAGATGACCATAAATAGTCTTCTGAAAAATAGGCTCCTGCTTGTGTTCCGATTTAGAAAACTTGAGGATGACTCAAGAGAGGGCAAAAGACAAAATGCAGCCTTCAAAATCAGCCAGACCTGAATTACAGGGTGGTCCTACCACAAGCAAGTAGGTATCTTATCAGCTACCACTTTCTCACTGTGAGGAGCCAGGAAAAAGCAGGAAAGGGAATGCCTGGCATTTAGTAGACATTCAGTAAAGCACAGCTACTATTTCACCAAGTGTTAAAAGCACGAACCCTTTTAATCAAATTAGATAACATCATGCAATGACATTGCTTCCTCATTCAAAACGATGACAAACAGACTTTTTTTTTTTTAGTTGGAGGCTAATTACTTCACAACATTTCAGTGGGTTTTGTCATACATTGGCATGAATCAGCCATGGAGTTACATGTATTCCCCATCCCGATCCCCCCTCCCACCTCCCTCTCCACCTGATTCCTCTGGGTCTTCCCAGTGCACCAGGCCCAAGCACTTGTCTCATGCATCCCACCTGGGCTGGTGATCGACAACAGACATTTTCCATTAACATATTCCCTAAAGGAAGAATTTGATGCAAGTGCTTCTTTAATCCCAGTCACTGTTTTTCCAGTTCAAACACCTTCCATGTCATTATTTTCAGAGTTGACAGGCTGTAGCGACATCCCAGTAGCTACGCTACTCCTTAAAGTAAGAGTAACCTACTCTCAGGTCTTCCCTGATGACTCAGCAGTAAAGAATTCGCCTGCCAATGCAGGAGACATGAGTTTGATCCCTGGATTGGGAAGACCCTCTGGAGAAGGAAATAGTAACCTACTCCAGTATTCTTGCCTGGGAAATCCCATGGACAGAGGAGCCTGGTGGGCTATAGTCCATGGGGTCACAAAGGAGTCGGACCTGCAAGGTTCCTCTGTCCATGGGATTCTCCAGGCAAAATACTGGAGTGGGTTGCCATGCCCTCCTCCAGGGGATCTTCCTACCCCAGGGATCAAACCCGCATCTCTTGTGTCTCCTTCATTGGCAGGCAGGTTCTTTATCACTAGCACCACCTACAGACAGACCCTCATATTCTCAGAACCTCTGCAGAGAACTCTGGGACAAGACTCTTTCTGCTAAATTTTAACCTGGAAATACTCAATAGTAAGAGGCATTGGCAGCCATCCTGTGGCCACGAGGGAGTGCCTGTCTAAGACTGGAACCAACCCTAAGGAAAGAGAGGCAGACGATACACCCAGACAAAAGAGTTTGAGTTCTGGGTGCCCAAGGGCATGCCCAAAGTCAAGTCTTCCTGGGACCTGCTAGCTTTTATGATACAACACATACTGTTTTGTTTAAACAAGTTTGGCTTAGCAATCCTGCTACTTACAAAAGAACCCTGAAAACTGAGGTTGTTGGTTTTATTTGATTGTCTGTTTGGGCTCTCCATTTTGCTCCTAAATAGAAATTACCTAAACCTTTAAATTTTCCTCATTACCCCCAACTCAAATGTTCAAGCCAATTCACCAACCAAAATGAAGTTAAGAAGCAATGTCTTGAGAATGTAAACAACTCACCTATACAGAATACATATTTTTCAGAGTGGTACCTGTGAATTCAATGTAATTCTAATCAAATCCCTGCAGAAAGGCCAATTGCAAGATCAGGAACTTTTCAAAATTCAAGAGAAACAGTTTAGAAAATATATCAACAGAAAATTGGAATGAAGATTTACTAACCATGGCCTTTCCATCAAAGCAAGACCCAGTTTCCCCTATAGCCAGTCCCTCCTTTTTCAGGAAGCTTGCACAACCTTCTTATCCTCATCCATCAGAGGGCAAACAGAGACAAAATCACAATCACAGAAAGCTAACCAAATTGATCACAGTTTTGTGTATGTTAATGAAACTATGAGCCATGTGATGAAGGAAACCACCCAAGACAGATGGGTCATGGTGGAGAGTTCTGACAAAACATGGTCCACTGGTGAAGGGAATGGCAAACCACTTCAGCATTCTTGGCTTGAGTGTCCCATGAACAGTATGAAAAGATGAACCCCCCAGGTCGGCAGATGTCCAATATGCTGCTGGATAAGAGCAGAGAAATAGCTCCAGAAGGAATGAAGAGGATGAACCAAAGCAGAAACAATGCCCAGCTGTGAATGTATCTCATGGTGAAAGTAAACTCTGATTCTGTAAAGAACAATATTGCATAGGAACCTGCAATGTTAGATCCATCAATCAAGGTAAACTGGAAGTGGTCAAACAGAAGATGGCAAGAGTGAACATCAACATTTTAGGAAACAGTGAACTAAAATGAATGGAAATAGGCAAATTTAATTCAGATGACCGTTATATCTACTGCTGTGGGCAAGAATCCTTTAGAAGAAATGCAGTAGCCCTCATAGTCAACAGAAGAGTCTGAAATGCAGTACTTGGCTGCAACCTCAAAAATGACAAAATGATCTCTCTTCATTTCCAAGGCAAACCATTCAATATCACAGTAATCCAAGTCTATGCCCCAACAACTAATGCCAAAGAAGCTAAAAGTGAACAGTTCTATGAAGACCTAGAAGACCTTCTAGAACTAACACCAAAAAAAGTTGTCCTTTTCATCATAGGGGATTGGAATGAAAGTAGGAAGTCAAGAGATACCTGGAGTAACAGGCAAGTTTGGCCTTGGAGTACAAAATGAAGCAGGGCAAAGGCTAACTGAGTTTTGTCAAGAGAACGCAAGGGTCATCAGCAAACACCCTCTTCCAACAACACAAGAGACAACTCTACACACGGACATCATCAGATGGTCAATATCAAAATCAGATTGATTATATTCTTTGCAGGAAGATGGAGAAGCTCTATACAGTCAACAAAAACAAGACCAGGAGCTGACTGTGGCTCAGATCATTAACTCCTTATTGCAAAATTCAGACTTAAATTGAAGAAAGTAGGGAAAACAATAGGCCATTCAGGTATGACCTAAATCAAACCCTTTACAATTACACACTGGAAATGACAAATAGAGTCAAGGGATGAGATCTGATAGAGTGCCTGAAGAACTATGGATGGAGGTCCGTAACATTGGTATAGGAGGTGGTGATTAAAACCATCCCCAAGAAAAAGAAACGCAGAAAGGCAAAATGGTTGTCTGAGGAGGCCTTACAAATAGCTGAGAAAAGAAGAGAAGCAAAAGGCAAAGGAGAAAAGGAAAGATACACCCATCTGAATGCAGAGTTTCAAAGAATAGCAAGGAGAGATAAAAAGCTTCCCTCAGTGAACAATGCAAAGAAACAGAGGAAAACAACAAAATGGAAAAGATTACAGATCTTTTCAAGAAAACTGGAGATACCAAGGGAGCATTTCATGCAAAGATGGGCACAATAAAGGGTAGATACAGTATGGACCTAACAGAAGCAGAAGATATTAAGAAGAGATGACAAGAATACACAGAAGAACTATACAAAAAAGGTCTTAATGACCTGAATAACCATGATGGTGTGATCACTCATATAGAGCCAGACATCCTGAAGTGTGAAGTCAAGTGAGACTTAGGGAGCATTACAAAGCTAGCTAGCTAGCTAGCTAGCTAGCATTACAAAGCTAGTGGAGGCAATGGAATTCCAGTTGAGCTATTTGAAGTACTAAAAGATGATGCTATGAAAGTGCTGCACTCAATATGCCAGCAAATTTGGAAGACTCAGCAGTGGCCACAGGACTGGGAAAGGTCACTTCTCATTCCAATCCCAAAGAAGGGCAATGCCAAAGAATGTTCAAACTACCACACAACTGCACTCATTTCACATGCGAGCAAGGTAATGCTCAAAATCCTTCAAGTTAAGCTCAACAGTACGTGAACCAAGAACTTCCATATGTAGAAGCTGGATTTAGAAAAGGCAGAGGTACCAGAGATCAAATTGCCAACATTGTTGGACCATAAAAAAAGCAAGTGAATTTCAGAAAAACATCTATTTCTGCTTCATGTACTACATTAAAGCCTTTGACTCTGTGGATCCCAACAGACTGGAAAATTCTTAAAGAGATGGGAATACCAGAGCACCTGACCTGCCTCCTGAGAAACCTGTATGCAGGTCAAGAAGCAACAGTTATGGAACCAGACATGGAACAACGAACTGGTTCAGAATTGGGAAAGGAGTACATCAAGGTTGTATATTGTCACCCTGCTTTTTTAACTTATATGCAGAGTACATTATGCAAAACCCTGGGCTGGATAAATCTCAAGCTGGAATCAAAATTGCTGGGAGGAATCTTGATTTCTGCATATCATCTCAGATATGCAGATGACACCACCCTTATGGCAGAAAGAAAAGATGAACTAAAGAGCCTCTTGATGAAAGGCAAAGAGGAGAGTGAAAAAGCTGGCTTAAAACTCAACATTCAAAAATGAAGATCATGGCAACTGGTCCATCACTTTATGGCAAAAAGATGGGGAGAAAATGGAAACAGTGACTGACTTTATTTTCTTGGGCTCCAAAATCACTGTGGATGGTGACTGTAGCCATGATATTAAAAGACACTTGCTCCTTGGAAGAAAAGCTATGACAAACCTAGACATCATATTAAAAAGCAGAGAGATCACTTGCCAACAAAGGTCCATCTAGTCAAGGATATGGTTTTTTCAGTAGTCATGTATGGATGTGAGAGTTGGACCATAAGGAAAGCTGAGCACCAAAGAATTGATGCTTTTGAACTGTGGTGTTGGAGAAGACTCTTGAAAGTCCCTTGGACAGCAAGGAGATCAAACCAGTCAATCCTAAAGGAAATCAACCCTGAATATTCACTGGAAGGACTAATACTGAAGCTTAAGCTCCAATACTTTGGCCACCTGATGTAAAGAGCCAGCTCATTGGAAAAGACTGATGCTGGGAAAGACTGATGGCAGAAGGAGAAGGGCAACAGAAGATAAGATGATTGGATGGCACCACCAACTCAATGGACATAAGTTTGAGCAAGCTTTGGGAGATGGTGAGGGACTGGGAAGCCTGGCATGCTGGAGTCCATAGGGTCACAAAGTCAGATGCAACTGAACAACAACACAGACAAATTCTGAGAAGTAACTAAACCAGAAACACATACAGCTATATGGGAAACCATATAGCTTCAGGGGCAGAAGAAAGGGGAGATGAAGCAAAGGAAAACATGTTTCTGCCAGAAAAACTCAATATTACAAGGCTATGAGGTATAATTTACAATACCTGAAACTGTCAAACAAATCAATTAAAAAAAATCTAAACACGTCAATAAAAATGGGCAATGGGCAAAGGACGTGAGGAAGCAATTAACACAAGAAGAAAAACAACTAGGCAATAAAGACACGAAAAATAGGAAGAGTGCTTGGCTGACAGCACTGCTGGGACGGATGGGAAAAGGTGCTCATGGCTGTGTTTGAGGGAAGTGAAGCAATCATCTGTATTCAAAGCTCAAAACACACATTTGACTCCAAAACTTCACTTCCTGAAACTCACCCTAAAGAAATAAGAAAGGAGGGCCTTCCCTGGTGGTCTAATGGCTAAGACGTCGAGCTTCCAAATCAGGTGGCCCGGGTTCAATCGCTGGTCAGGAAACTGCCACAATTAAGAGTTTGCATGCTAGTACTAAAGAGTCAATGTGCTGCAACTAAGACCCGGTGCAGTCAAAGAAATAAATAATTTTTTAAAAATAACTTTAAAAAAAAAGAAGAAGGGAGAGCTCAAGAATATTCATTACAGCATTATTTTTAACAGAAAAAAAGAAGGGAGTGGAGTGGAGGAGGGAGGAAATGAAAGAAACTTAAATGTTGAACAAATGTTTGTTACCTGGATAGAGACTGAAAGAAGCATTTGTTATACTTCTGTAAATGGAATTCACCCTTTAAGAATAATGTATTATTTAAAAATCCATGCCAACACCTTCTGAATGTGCAAATAACCCTGTTATTTAAAACTCTTTCTGAAATTGTCTTTTATTTAAATAATAGCTAGCTGGCCTAGCATTAGGTATATATATTATGGTACAACTGAATATTAATATATGTTCAATGACCTGGATTTACATAAAGTACACCCACAGCTAGGGAATGAGCAGGCTATAATACAGCATGAATAGTGGTTATAATGTACAGCACAGGGAAATATAGTCATTATTTTGTAATAAGTATAAATGGAGTATCAGCTATAAAAATACCAAATCACTATGTTGTACACCTGAAACTAATATATTGTAAATTAACTATCCTTCAATATTTTAAAGATCTCATGTATAGAATAGAATGCTATATTTCTATAAATATACATTTTTATATTCATTTTTATATATTTGCCAAGAAAGATCTAAAGAATATACACAAAACATTTAACAGTGACTGGGTTATGACTGGTTAGTAGGACTGTAATTATCATTTTCCTCTTTTCATAGATCTGCATTTTCTCAAGTTGCTGAAGTTATTATACATCCTTTTCATTGGAAGAAAAAATTACATAAATGTTAATTTTTGGAAAAGGAAAACCAGAAGAGTGACCAACATGCGTTCCGATACTAATGGAGCGAAGAAAAAGATGTTGTTTTTCCCCTTTCCTGTGGTTTAGGCAACAGAATGCAACAGTACACTGCTAGTTCCTCCAGACGGCACTCAATGGAGGCAGAAAACCCCTGTGACCACCACCACATGGCATTCACTTCTTCATTCAGTCATTCATTTGCTCATCACCTCCCATGGGCCAGACACAGTGCTTGGAAAGGCTACTTGAAAAACATCTGTTCTTCTGCAAAATCTGACACAGAATGCATTTGATGAGTTAGGGTGGTTTATGCATTTTTTATAACTAAATTTTTCTCCTCCTACTGCCCTTAGATTCTGCATATCCTACGTGGGCTTTTTCGTAGCGCATCACTGTCTCCTTACCCACACTCAACCATAATTGCTAAATTTGGAAGTGATGAGGAGTAAGAGCCACAGAGTTTGGCCCAGAGAGACTTTAAATTCAAGGGTGTTTAAAAACTTCATGAAATCCTATTCAAGGATGCAACTCAAAAACCAGGAATACATGCAGGTCACTCTGAGTTCAGTAAGCCCGAGGAGAGGATGTGGCTGTTCTGTATCATTAACGACCATCTCTGAGAGAGGGGTTGGTCCATCCAAGCTCCATCAGAAGACAGGAAACCCTAATGATCAGACTCTCCCTCCCTCTGCAGCCAAATACCTTGGCAGCATTACAAGGGCCCCATCTTGTGGTTTATTCCTTCTGCAAGAACTCACCATCCTAAAGAAAAGTCCATTACAGAAAATCAAGGAAGGGGTGAACCAATGGACACGGAACACATAATAAATCCTGCTCGTGAATTATTGAGTAACTTGTCCGTAACAGCTTTTAATATTTTAGGCCAGCCAGTGATTTCCAAAAAGTAACACAAGCCCCTTTAGACAGGTTGGAAGTTGGGAGAACTACAGCTCGTCCTTTTCTTATCTAGTCAGATTAACACAGTTTCAGTGAAGAAATACCTATTTTATATAAAAGAAGAAGGAAACTCCCCTCCCTCTCTGTCTCTAGCGCCACATCAATGCATACATGTTAGGTCTGGTAAGACCATGAAGCTACATGTCATACAATTATGGGAACAAACGCTGCTAGGGTAAACTTAACTAGATCCAACTATTATTTCGTTGGTACTTTCTATGTACCGGCCACCACAAGCTCTATAAAAGTAAAATGGCCTCTGTCCTCCACCAGCTCCCTGGCAGCTGGGAGACACAGGTATTTACACAACTAATTTTATCTCAAGATGAACCTGATACCTCTAATAAGAAAATCAAACACCCCGTTACAGGAGCTACGGGCACAGGCTCTGCAGGCAGGCTGCCTGGGGAGAATTCTGGTTCTACTTCTCATCAGCACAGCGAGCTTGGCGAATTACTTTGCCCTCTCTGCCTCAGTTTCCTCATCTGCAGCATGGACATAATGCCGGCGCCTACCTCACAGGGGTACTGTGAAGACTAAACGTGACATGATGAAGGACTGTTCACGTTGGTGTAATTGTCACCAGCATGGGAGGTAAGGAGGGACTGATTACGATGAGAACCTGGGGAAGCGGGCCAGGGAAATGGAACCTGTGGCCAAGTTCTGAATGACGATGAGGAGTTTGGCAAGCCGTGATGGGAAAGAAGGGGCAATTCGCATCCAAGGGTTAGCCTGAATGAAGGCCTAGGGGTGAGGAGAAGAGGGTCGAGGACCACTGAGCGCTGTGGCAACCATACCAGGCCCGTGAGCTGTAGGTCTGGGGAGTGCAGAGGAACAACAGAGAGGCGAGCTGGCTGGGACCTGGCGGCAGCGGGTGGTGGCTGCCAGGCTCCGATCCGTGGGGAAGGAGAGCCCGAGAGACAGGGTACCACGGTAGGCAGGAACATGGATTCTGACTTTGAATCTGGGCTCTACCTCCGAAGAACAATGTGATCTTGGGCAAGGTTACCTAGTCGTTCTATGCCTCGGTTTTCTTACCTGTAAAATGGGTGTGGTGAGTAAATGCGTGTCTAGGTAAGGTGCTTAGAGTCACGCTCAGCACAGGGTGACATATGTGAGTGTGTGCTGATGGGAGGCGCCGCGTGCACCTATCGCAGCTCTTCCTGACCTGCCAGCCCTGCAGAAACTGATCAGGAGGAGGGCTGAGCAACGATGGGCTCAAGGGTATAGGAGCGCTTTTCAGCTCTTCAAAAATGTTACCCCAAAAATAACGGCTCTCTTTGGGGCAAAAATGTTCACGGCCCACAATGGAATTTCACCCCAAAGCACAGACCAAGTCAGAGCTGGCGCTAAAGTGAGGCGCACACACCAGGCAACATGGCTGAGTCTGCCAAGACCCCCCCAGGTCACCCTGGCCCATGAGAAGTGGCCAAGTGCACCATTTATGAGAAGCTGGGATCTGTGCTAAGGTTTGAATGACGTCAGACTTCCGTAGTGGCTCAGATGGTAAAAGCATCTGCCTACAATGTGGGATACCCAGGTTCAATCCCTGGGTCAGGAAGATCCCCTGGAGAAGGAAATGGCAACCCACTCCAATACTCTTGCCTGGAAAATCCCATAGATGCAGGAGCCTGGTAGGCTACAGTCCATGGGGTCACAAAGAGTCAGACACGACTAAGTGACTTCACTTTCACTTTAAAGGTGTCAACATTCAGGAGGGGGAGGGAAGGGCATGAAGAGAATGTACCATGACCCCTCGAGCAAGCCCTGAGGCAAGAACTTACTTCCAGATCCATCCTTGACTCTAGGTCCTTCGGGTTTGGCCTCAGAAACGATGTTCGCATTGGCGTTATTCTCCATCTCGATCACAAAGTCACTGTCCTCCTCAAACTCAGGGTGGCTAAAGATCCAATCCAGTGCTCTTTCCAGATTACTATTCTGATGAAACAAAACATTTTTACAATGTATGCGGCCCCGGGGCCTCATTATATCCTGACCGTTTGAACCAGGATGTCAAGCAGACAGGGCAGAACGCCTGAATTCATTAGTCCTAAGTGGCTCTGAGTAAGAGGCTCTGACCCTGTCTATGAAATGCACTTTCCATGGACATTCCGCAAGTCTCTCAACTGAAGTCTATAATTGGATTCGCTGGAAAAACAGTTCAGAGCAGCAGGTCAGCATTCCAAAGCCATATCAGTCCTAGTTCAGCATTTCTGTGGGCTGATGCTGATAATGATGAGAGGCTGAAAGCCAAAGAGAATGGCATGTGTCTCAGTGCGGCTCTTTCCAAAGCCACACTAACTGCAATGCTACCTTCTCCACCAACTGTATTTTGTACAGGGAAGCTAGCATGGGTACCAGGTCAGAGCCTTTTCTCCTAAATGTTGGCAGAGTGGTTGAACTGCAGCAGAGACAAGACTGATGCCTTAATTAATGAAGACAACACTGGTTAGCTAAGTTACATTGTTTTAAATTGAACTCCATGTAATTCAAATCAATGGACCATAAAGGCATTTCCGTCAATCCCCTTTGTGACATTACTTGATGAGTTAAACAATTTGTTTAGATGTAGGCAAAATGTCCAATTAAACAGTCAAGCAAGTAAAATAATTGGGGCATAAATAAGTACACTGAGTATAACAAACTCCAGTTGAAACACTTCAAGCATTTTAAAGGGAAACAGATTGTTCCAGCCAAACTGTCCAGAGCCAGTGGAGAGCCCCTGTGACCTCAGCAAGGGGCCCCATCAGAACCCAGTTAGGATGGCAAGAAGGACTCGGGAGCATATATCCACTCAAAATGGATTGGTTCTGGTGGTTTAGTCACTTAGTTATGTCCAGCGCTTGCAATCTTGATCCTTTGGACTGTAGCCTGCCAGGCTCCTCTGTCCATGGATTTTCCCAGGCAAGAGTACTGGAGTGGGTTGCCATTTCCTCCTCCAGGGGAACTTCCCAACCCAGATATCGAACCCAGGTCTCCTGAATTGGCAGGCTTTACCACTGAGCCACCAGGGAAGCCCTCAAAAATGGATTATGGTGTGGAAAAAAAAAAAAAAATACTTTCCCTCAATATTAAACAGATGTCTGCGCTGCAACAGGAAGGCTTCTGTCTACCCTCAAATTTCCTGGTCCCGTCTTTCCTGATAATATCAGGACTTTACAAATACCTGATAAACCTTCTCTCTCCACAGAGAGAAACAGAAGCAGAGAATTCCAAAGAGACTTCTCCTTGAGGAGTTTTGAGAGAGAATGCTCCAAGATCTTGGTATCAGAAAAGCACAATTTCTCCTGAAGAACTGCCTTATTGAACACAGGATCTCAAGCATCCCTCCTTCCTCTAAGGCCACAAGCAAGCTCCAAGTAAAGTCTCTGCCTCATGCTAATGAACATTAAGAGGACACAGAGTGTCTTTCAGCTGGATTATCTTACCTCCATTGTATTATCTCCCTTGCTTTTTAAAAATATCCTTACTCTTAAAAATCTCTGTATGTTTCCCTCAATCATTTATTTTAGCTTTACATATACTACATGCAAATAAGCCTTTCTGGGGCATAGTGGATGTGAGACAGACATGATTCAAAATGATCAGAGGACACTGGAAAGTTTCAGTTGCCACTGACAGAAGAGGCAGGGGTTCATATGGTCTCTCGTGCTTACCGTTGCTCGCAGGGCCTGAATAGCCTGATTTCGGTGGAATCCCATGGAGGTAATGATAGCTACAGTTTCTTCCGGAGGTTGGTTATCCAATCCAGTAGCACCAAAAACAGAGGCCCCAGCAGAAGCTGCTCCTCCATAACCAGGCATGGTCAGCGGTTCAGCAAAATCTGAAGAAAAGAATCACACTCAGGCCCTTTCCTTTTTTGGGTCTTAAAATAAACAACCCTTTAGAGCTAACAAGAAAAAATACCTAAAGTTACAATAATCAAGACAGTCTAAAACTGGCATAAGAACAAACATATAGATCAATAGCCTAATAGGATAGAATTCAGAGTTCAGATATAACCCTACATATCAACGGTCAACTGATTTTCAACAAGGGTACTGAGACCATTCAGTGGGGAAAGGACAGTCTTTTCAACAAATGGTGCTGGGACAACTACATAGCCACATGCAAAAGAATAAATTTGGATCCCTACCTCACATCATATGCAAAAATTAACTCCAGATGGATCACTGGCCTAAATGTAAATGCTAAAACTACAAAACTCTTAAAAGAAAGCATATAAGAAAATCTTTGTGACCTTGGGTTAGGCAATGGTTTCTAGATACAACACCGAGAGCACAAAGTGACAAAAGAAAAAAATAGACAAAAGGACACTATCAAGAAAGTGAAAAGATAACCCATACAACAGAAGAACATATTGGTAAACCATATATCCCATAAGGTAACTGTATTCAGAGCTCTTCGAACTCAAAAATACAAAGACAACTAACCTCATTAAAAACAGGCAAAGCATATGAATAGATATTTCTCCAAAGATACATAATTGGTCAATATGCATATGAAAAGGCATTCATCATTAGCCATTAGGGAAATGAAAATCAAAACCACAATGAGACCTAACAAGGGTTGGTGAGGATGTAGAAAAACTGGAGCCCTCATACATCGCTAGTGGGGATGTCACACAGTCACTGTTGAAAAACAATTTGGTAGCTTCTAAGAGAGTTAAACATGGAGTGACTGTATAACAGAAGAATTCCACTCACGAGAAATGAAAACTTGTCCATATAAAAATTTGTACATGGGGACTTCCCTGATCGTCGGGTGGCTGAGAAGCCTGTCAATGCAGAGGACACAGGTTCAATCCCTGGTAGGGGGGCGATCCCACATGCTTCACAGTAACTAAGCCCTTGGACCACAACTGCTGAGCCCACGTGCTGCAACTACTGAAGCTTCTGCACTTCAGCCCGTGAGCCCCAGTGAAGCCTCAAAGAGAAGCCACCGCAAAGAGAAGCCCGTGAGCCCCAATGAAGGGTAGCCCTCGCTCACTGCAACTAGAGAAAGCCCACACACAGCAACAAAGACCCAGTGAAGCCAAAAACAAAATAGATTTTTAAAATACATTTCAAAAAAAATTTGTATACAAAAGGTTTATAGCGGCATTATTCATAATAGCCAAAAAGTGGAAACCCAAATATCCATCAACTGATGAAAGGATAAATAAAACATAGTATGCCCATACAACAGACTATTATTCAACCAAAAAAGAAATAAAGTACCAATACACGCCACAACACAAATGAACCTTGAAAGCATGATGCTAAGTGATAGAAACCAAAAACAAAAGATCTCACATTGCATGATTCCATTTGTATGAAACATCCAGAATAGACAAATCCACAGACCCAGAAAGAAAGTAGACTAGTGATTGCCAGGGGCTGGGAAGAACAGGGAAAATGGAAAGTGACTTCTATTATCTACAGAATTTCTTTTTGGATGGTTGCAAAACTCTGTGAATTTACTAAAAACCACTGTAATATACACTTTTTATCTTTATTTTTTAAATTCTGGAAGTATGATAACACATTTACAGGAGACTTGGAAAATACAGAACAAAGTTACATATAGTTCCACTATATATTACAATTATTTTTTTCAGTAGATAAACTAAGATTTTTAGGTGGAGTTTCAATATCAAACTCAATAATTAGTAGAATGAATAGACAGAAAAGTAGAAGGATATAGTAGACCTGTAAAGCACTATGAACCAATTCAACATAATTAATATTTATACAACTGAACTGTATACTTTAAATGAGGGAATTATATGGTATGTGAATTATACCTTAATAAATGATAAAAGTTAATGCTAACTAAACAGCCCCTATTTCTTCATGCACATTCTTCTATCTCAAGTTCTCATCATTTCTTAGCTAGAAGTATATCACACATCTTTCCAATGTTTTTTTTTGCTACTGAATTCTACATTTTAAAAGGGTGAATTCTCTCTCAACAAAGCTATTATTTAAAAGAGGAAAGCAAAGACTGTGACTTTGCTACACAGGCAAAATAGCCATCCTCTCCCATCCACTCCGTGCAGCAGATTATGAGCTGATAAATCATTTTCTGGGACACACCCTGAGGACACAGAAGGACCAAGGCTTAACATCATTGAGGACCAATCCTGTCAGACTCCAAAGCCATCCCATTTTCTGACCACCTACCTGGCTCTTCCATATGAACAACGATCCAGTTGAAGGCCACCTCGGCTCCCATATTTCCAGTAAAATACACAGCCTTCCGACACGCTTCTAGAGGGAAGCCCATCTCAGCCAGCTGCATCACCGATGACTCATCAATATCTGATGCTACAGAGCACACAGGATAGTCTGGTGTAAAAAGTCAACCCTATTTCTTCTTGTCTTAGCTTCTCTTCACCCCTTATCCACATGCTACCCAAAGAAGGTGCTACTTTGTTTAATGTTTAGATGGTGGTTTAACTGCATTTTGTTTTAAGCCATCCAAATGTTAAGCTATTTGAGCTGAGTTTTTATCTTTGACCTAAATAGGAACCATGGTAATTACCTGAACAATCCAAGCACTGAAAAACAACCCCCTAATTTCCTGTGGGGAGATCTAGTGTATTCCCAGAACCATTTCAGTCTCTTACATCATTCTCAAGGCCACGACAGCAGCCTCTCTTAGGACTGAAACTGGAAGAGAAAGCATTCTCTACAGGCCAAAAAGCTTATTCCTTAAACCTCACAGGAAGTTATACCAGGTCTTTAGATATATCAGCAATCAAAGGATGCAATCACTCTGAGAAATTAAGATAGAAGGAAAGTTTTTTAACTGTATACATCTAAGACATTAAAAAAGATTGCTTTACAAACCTAACTTTGGCTTAGACACAGGTTTTCTTTTCTTTTCACAATAATATGTAGATATGGGTAGACAGGGCTTCCCTGGAGGCATAGATGGGAAAGAATCTGCCTGCAATGCAGGAGACCCATGTTCAGTCCCTGGGTCAAGAAGATGCCTTAGAGAAGGAAATGGTAACCCACTCCAGTATTCCTACCTGGGAAATCCCATGGACAGAGGAGCCTGGTGGCCTATAGTCCATGGGGTCGCAAGAGTAGGACATGACTTAATGATTAAACCATGGGTAGAGAGGTGTGGAAACACACACCTATACATACACATGACTATAGGTTTGTATGTATATTCATTCATACACATACATGTACATGGGTGTGTATGTATGTTCATGTGTGTATACCCATACCACCTACATGAGGCTCTCAAATTACACCAAAGGTTGGGAGGGAACTGGAGCACAAAATATCTGCCATTTGTTTCCCACACCCTGAGGTCTGTAATCTGCTGAAAACTCTGCCAGAGGCAGCAATCAGTAGAACTGAGGAACAGATATTTCTGTTCTACAAAAATTATACTGAAAATGTATTTACCAAAGTTCTATCTCACAATGAGGATACACAGAACATCCTATCAAGATAAAATTTTAAGAAAGCAATGATATAGAACAACAGTGATTCCTCAATTGTGTTCTAGAGAATCCTAGTGTCCTAAGAGAGATGAACCACAAAATTAATGAACCACAAAACAAAGGGCTCCCATTGTCAACTAAGTTTTTTAAACCTACATTCTCTGTTCTCCCTAGAAATTCACAGTGTGCATTAAGGTAGTGAAAATTCTGAAGTCCTGTAATAAAGACTCCTGCAGTAGGTTGGGATTGACATGTACATACTACAGTATACACAATAGATAACCAACAAGGACCTACTGTATAGGAAAGGGAACTAGACCAATATTTTATAATAACCTAGAAAAATCTGAAAAAAAAATAGACATATGTATAACTGAATCACTGTGCTATATACGTGAAACTAATATTACATTGTAAATCAATTATACTTCAAATAAAATTTTTTTAATATTTTAAAATTTTATTAATTAAAAAAAGGATTCCTCTGGGCAGAAACTATGAAACTCTTTCAGAGAATACTTTTCAACACCTTGTGAAAGACTCTGTTCTCCAGAATGCAATTAAGTAATGCAACTTAATAAGTGTATGTATGCATGTAACAGCATATTAAATTGAAAATGTCTAACTCCATTTTGGGGAAAATAGAGTGAACCAGGCATAGGTAAAGAACAGTAGAAGGACAGATGCCAAATGTTAATACTGGTTATAGATGGGTGATGAAACCAGAGAGGACTCTTATCACTAATAGGTAATTTCTACATATCTTTTCATTTATAGTAAGAATATAATAAAAGTTACTCCTTTTAAATGTCTGAGAAAGGCTGGATATAAATATAAATTAACCCCAGATAATGTTGTTTTCTCCTGGTGAATACAGCTGATAAGACAACAGGCTTAGATCAGGAGGAAAACGGAAAACTGCTGACTGCAAGCTGAAGTGCTCACAGTCAGACAGGCTCCTCTGACACAGTCCCAGCCACCGTTCACCTCCCCTGGGGCAAGATCCTGGAGACTGGCTCTCTGCAGGGTTGGGACAGCCAGCAAACTCCTCACACTCCAGACAAGGTCAAGTGACAGGAAAGCATGCCTGACGCCTAGCCCTGGCTCTGGTCCTAGCTCTTAGGCCTCTGAACTTCCCTGGGTATCAGTTTTATCCTCTGTATAAAGGTCACCTGCTCTGCCCATCTTACTGTGACAATCGAATAAGAAGCTGGCCTTTGTATTATTATAATAGTACATTTATACACAGTTAAAAGAATTTATGGAGTCATAAACTCAACAATGACTCATGGTGACCATTCAAAAATACTGTTATCGTTACAATGAAATTATTTGCAGAGGCAATGGTTTGCCCATGACCCTCGCTGCCCCTAACAGCCTCTTCCAGCAACCAGCAAATCAAAATTGACCCAAGAAGGCAAGCCATGGAGGTCTAAGTCAAATGATCAATCACATGAAGTGTTTTTTGGCAAAGGAAAACACTTGAACTTCTAAATTAACAATAGTGTCTCCAGCAAGGCTTTGTAGACAAAAAGATTCAGAGTATTTTGTGTTATTACATATTCCTTCTTCCTCCTAATTAGTATCTAAATATTGACTATAAAATAGTTTGCTTTTTTTCATGTTCTTTAGAAAATCAAAAGTATCAACTCACCCAGGATTAAGGAACTAAATGGCTACAAAATTAATGAACAATCCAATGACACTGCCACCCTTAAGAGTATTAATTAATACTACCATGTCCTGCCAACCGTGTACCTTCATCACGTGTCCTGAAGGAGGGGACAAAGTGACAAGTCACTGTCCTATCATTGCAGCAAGAGACCTACTCATGTGGCCAGGGAGGGAGGAAACGGCATCAGTGTCCCCCACTCACATATGAGGAAACTGAGGCTCAGAGAAGTTACTGATTCTAGGTCACACAGCCACAAGTGGCAAAGCCAAGATTCCAACTCAGGGCTGGCTGGCTCTCACGCTGAAGTTCTCTCTCCTGAAACACAGGGCCATCTATTCACCACATTACTGGTTTAGATTTGCTGTGACCTCAACTCGCAGACCAAGGTTTATTCCCACCCATGGGAAAAGCTGCACATACACATGTACAGAACAACGCCCTTTACTGAACCCCCACAGCTAAATGCGTTAGACCAGTAACTATGGCAGGACACTGAGAAAAAACATAAAAGGTACATACGGTCTATCAATTGGGTCATCAGGCGATCTGGAAATCAAAGGAGAGGGCAGGAAGTGAGACCCAACCATGGCAAAGAGTTCTAGAGAAAGAAAAATAGTTAACCCGGAGCACTCCCTAACCCCCACCCATTAAGACCCCACACTGTTGTCAGCCCCTTGGCCCTCCACGCAGGCCAGCCAAGCCCGACATAAAGTCATTCCAGGAGGGAGGGAGAATATCCAGTTTCAGGCATTTAGAGCAGATAAAACATGATGCTCTGCTGATCATTTTAAGGAACTAAATGTTCCTTCCCTATACTTCTAAGAAGTCCACATAATTACAATCCAAGGACTCTGTTATAAACGTCAGAAAAAGCAGGAGCAATGCTAATAAACCATCTTGCAGTTCTCTGACACTCTGACACTCTCTGACACTCTGATCTTTCTGGAATTCCTTTAATGAACCACCTATACCACATAGCCTGGACCACCCCCCCTACAGATCCCTTCCCTGCTCTCCACCCTCTGCAATTTAGCATTGGACTTAGCATTAGAGAATAATGTAACACAGGTGCCAATCTTGAATCCTCTCTTGCTCCTCCCGGATTCACTTTATCCCCCAACAGGATCACCAATAATGGTCACTGCTCAGCTGACAGACATCCTGTGGGGCAGACACCCCAAGCACTCTGGCACTATTAGCTAATGTACCTAATTAACTCATTAGGAAGGTGAACAGCAAACATGTGGGCTAGCAAAGCCAGAACGAAAGTGATTTCACCAGAATAACGTAACTAATTATGAAGCCAAGATCTCTCCAGGCTGTGCTTGGACTCACAAAGGCAATGATTTTTCACACGTACTTTTCTCTTTAAAAGTATTCTTCACGAGGACCACTTTAAGGTTCACAGAGAGTAAGAGAAGCTCAAACTGTTCTCTTGCTATGAAGCAGTAAATGAAGCTTGAGAGGTGAGAAGTGGGCAAGATTTTTAAAACCAACACACACTGTTCAATTTCCCTTTTTGGTTCTCCAAAGATACTCCAAGAAGGACACAGCTCCCCTAGACTAAGAGCCCACTGAAAACACACTCCTCTTCCCCATAGGCTTATCAGAGAAGAGAGGAGGGAGGCAAAGCCAGAGGCAAGGTAACCCAAAAACTTCCTGGAGACCTGCTGCCCTCTGCTGCCTGTGATTTCCATAGATAAGTTTGGTTCACTCATGTTGGGGCTGTGCCTCTTCCTGTGACTATTAATATTTTAAGCTCACGGTTTGCAGCCAGGCTTCAATTCTGTATGTCTATGGTGGATTACAACATAGGAAAACACCACGGGACAACAGAGTGGGGGAGGAACAGGGACTATTCCAGCAGAGGAGCAGGGAGGCGTTGGGAAGGTCCTCCTGGCAGAAGATGGTACCTTTAGAGTCATCAGGAATCACTATTGGGGGGCTGATGTCTGGAAGTTCCTCCTCTCCTGGTTGCAACCCCCTGGCTCGGAGATGGTTGATATCAAGTAGGTCTGGCATATCAATAGAAACATCTGCAAAATGAAAGAGATCATACTCACTGGACTCTCCGAATAACCATAATCACCTCCTCAATCTAGCACCACTAACTATGCACATGTGTCTAGGCAGAGCCAAGGGATGTGTTATAGTTCCTGGGAGTAAGTCACGGGACCAGGAAACTAAGACTGATTAGAGTTTAATGTAGGACCAGGGGAAACACAGATGCAGGACTTCACACTGAACAACAAGAAATGAGGGAAGCCAGAGGTCGAAAACTGGGAGCCCATACAACATCTGTAGACACTTTCTGTTGGATGTTTTTAAAATGTTGGCAATAAATTCCAATTTTTAAATCAGAAATTTCAATCCAACACTCCAGACTTCCAACTCATTTTGAAAAAAAAAAAAAAAAACAAAAAGCTGTAGCAGAGCCTCATGTGGTAACAACTGCCTGGGGCTGATTCTCAGCTTTCACTCTAGGGTAATATGTGCCCTCCATGTCTGTCTGCCACAGACCTTGCCACTCCCTCCTGCCCCCATGATCCTGAGCATCACATGTGCGCTGTTCTGATTCTTATGATCGGGAAATGTTTTTCCTAATCCATGTCTTCATCCAAAATGGGAAAACTCAAGAAAGAACGAGACAGCTATAGCTACGTGTTTCTTATACCTAGCCTACTTCTGTCATTTACATTATCACTCTGTCCTCATTAGGCATTTGAGTTTGCAACCCATAGTTTATGCCTTTTCTCAGATCACCATGGGTACTGTGATTATTCTACCGAAGGTAATAAAAACTGAAGCTTTAAAGAAATTAATTGAACTTCAAGTGTATTCATCTTGAGGCACACTTTTTTTTAACTTCTCAGCTGTCATTGTGTTGACTTATTCAAATACAAAATGTATGTATGAGTCTAACAGCCTGTTGAGAATTTGTACTGTACACAGTCAGATACGGTAATAATGGAAAATGGGTTCAAATGTTGGTGCAGGATATGTCTTTTGGGCTAGGAAACAGAATCTGAAAAAACCATCCCCAAAACCAGCAACAATGTTAGGTGTGTAAGTCCTACTTTAAAACAACCACCCAAAGAAAAGGCTTAGTTTAAAAAAAATTTTTATTCTCAGCAAACAGCAAAATCAAACACAATGTCTGACCGACAAAATCAAAACCACCATTCCTCAACAGAAAATTTCAGGTTCATTAAAGAAAGCTTTGGGGCTGCTTTAAATTCAGCAAGACTATGAAATCTGATCTGAATTAGGTATCCTTTACCAAAATTCCAAGGACAAAGAAAATAAAACTGTTTTCAAAGCAGTTCAAAGCCTTTAGAAGAAGTCAGTTTTCTCTCTGGGGTGCATGTTGGGTCCAAGGAGGAAAAGCTGAGTGATGAGCAACCCGCCCTTGGCCCTCCTCCCTGCCCAAAAAAGTATTCCACCAGGAAAAGAGGAATGAGATGCGGGCTCACGGGCTGCATAATGCCACATGAAGATCAGTGCTATGCTAACTGCTAGTGCCAGAGGTTTCTGGGAAATCACTCAGGCAGATTTTACATTCTTTTTACTTATACCCTTCAGATGAGCAGATGAGTTCTTAATTAACCAACCTAGGACTGACTGTTGTTTTTTAAGTGCGCAAAAACATAGAAACTAAAAGACTGGCAAGCAGTTTGAGGTCCTTGCTTGAGAAATCAGAGGGTAAAACTGTATGGACTTCCACAGCCCTGAGGACAGCCTAGGAACACATTCATATCTGATTGAGATGATAGGGAAAATGTTCTATGCACTGTCTGGAAAGATAACCTCTAACAGTGGCCAAGGGCCTTTAAGATTAGAAAGAAGAAAGCCCAAATCGGCCAAAGTCATATCCCTTTTTCTTTTTAATACAACTGACTATACTCATGTTATTATTAATAAAATTCATATGATTTAAACAAATGTCATTAGCCATACCCGCCTGCTTTAGAGGTCGAGGAGAGATGCTAAAAAGAATATTGATACATCTTCAGATACTAGCACCTGCAAGCATGGCTTTTGGACCAGTAGCACTAGCAGCATCAGCGTCACCTGGGGACATGTTAGCCCCGGCCCCATCCCAGACCTGCTGAATGAGCACCTACATTTTACCAAGATCATGTTACAGTTTGGGAGGCATGATTTGAAACTGTGAGGCTCCTGTTTTCATTCTTAGATTCTGGCCATTTCAGTACCCGTTATTAGGTGGGTAAGCAAGTGGCAATTTGTGTTTGTTTGTTTGTTTGTTTGACTATCAG
Organism: Cervus canadensis; assembly: GCF_019320065.1. NCBI lineage: Eukaryota > Metazoa > Chordata > Mammalia > Artiodactyla > Cervidae > Cervus > Cervus canadensis. The sequence continues at coordinate 62,980,114 of NC_057392.1, forward strand.
TGCTTATCATATCTTTCAAAAGAGAAAGGTGGGAATCATGGAAAAAGAATGAAATGAGACCGTTTCTGGCAGCCAACTGCATGGGCTCTTTCACATGCCATGTTTTTTAAATAGCTAATTTGACGTTTTAAGCAAAAGCATGCAAAAGATACCTACCAAATTTTTTGGGAACCCAGTCAAGACCAAAAGTGAACTTCTTTATCTGCACTACCAAGTATTCAGGGAATGAGGCAAAGCGAGATGTTCTGGGAAACACAAGGGGATTAGATCAATGAAACAGGCAATAAGAATTATGGATACAGTTCATGAAGCATCAAAAGCTGTGTCTGAGGCACACCCAGTAGTCCCAGGGCCTGCAGTGAAGAGCAGACACACGCACACGGGATTGGACACGCACACACATGGGAGTGGACACACACACACCACCTCACCACTCATCCTGGCCTTTCCACGAGAGGACAGTGTTTAACATAGGACAAGGTTGTCCCCAAGGATGATTTTGGACACCCTGCAAAATTACTACTTTTTCTTTGCTGTGGCATTTCGTATTTCTGAAAAGTGGTTTTCAACTATAAACATTTGTGTTTTTCTAAAACCCTTGGTAGTGTCACACATATTTGCAGATGCATAGGGGCACCTGTGCATTGTGTTTGTATATGAAGTTTGAAAAAGCTCCCTGAGCAATCCTGACACACCCCCAACCTGCTCCAACCACAAGTCTTTATCTTATAGCACAGAGTTGGCATCAGGAGGGTATATCAGAACTTTGGTTGAGGCTGACTACTGGAAATGCCAGGGCCTCATTAAAATACTACCACACCTAAAATCTATGGCCACATGGATCCTAAAGGGGTTGTGTGTGTGTGTTTGTGTGTGTGTGTGTGTATGTACTATGAGGTATCTAAAATATCTAAATCTGGGCCTTCAATTTTAAAAATTAATATACATGGTTAATGTCTTAAGTTTCCTTTCAAACGTTCATGAATGCTGAATTGCCTGGACTTGCCTTTGATAATTTAATGCACAAACTATTCAACTAATACATCAAATATATGCCCCAGTTTCAGCTCATTCTCTCCACATTTATTATCTTGTTGAAAAAAACCATTTCTGTTTCAAGTGTCAATCTGAGTACAGTAAGTTATATATTTAAAAAAATTAGATTTAAACAGATACAATGGGTACCTTTTAAAATAAAAGATTCTAGGACACGTTTCCTACAAACTCCACTTTCCAAATCTACGTGGAATGCATCGTCCCAGAACTCAGAAATCAAATACCAGTGCACTGCTGCCCCCTTGTGTAGAAGAAAAGCCACAATTCAGGGGCAGAGAACTGTCCAAAAAGTGTCAGAAGACTTGGATGCTACTTAATACTTGGATGAATCTAACCCTCCTTGAGGTTTCACATTTACAAAACGGGTTTATTAGTAATATCTGCCTGCCGGGGCTATGCAATGGTCATGAAATGTCATGGAATCACCTGGCATCCTAGAATGTGCTGTGCACAGCTAAGGAGTTAGCATGATGATTTTGTCATGCAAGAGCTAGAATCCATAGGACCAAGGACACTGAGCTGGTTTGTCACCGACCTGTATTTTTCCCCAAGCAAGTCACTTAACCACTCGGGATCTCAAATTCCCCATCACAAGGAAGGTAGAAGGGTACGGGCAATGAGGGAGTTTCTCAAAAAACAAGAGCTTAACGATATTAAGGAGCTGATCTATTAGCCTAGCTCACTCTCCAGAAATTATATATTATCTCTAATTAGGTTTTCCTATCTTCTGAGAAGCAGTATTAATATCATTCTTAAATATAGCCAAGTCCTCAACTTCACCAAAAACCAAGAAACGCCATCTGATATTTTCAATGACTATGAAAGTGTCACCTCTCTGACCCCTTCTTCTAACCATGTAAATTTGAAATCTGGAAAATATATAACAATGAAATCAACCAAAAGTCATCAATGATTTCCAGACTGTGGTTCAGGATCTCAAAGATTCCTGAAGTTGCTCTGTGATCAGTATCTGGGTGAGGAATCAGCTGGTAATATACCATGGAGTGGGAGGCAGCAGAGGGAACTCAAGGCTGATAATTTAACACATCACTTTGTTGTGGGTAGCTATCAACCTAAGAGTACCAGAAAGCAGGTTAGATGACGCCCACATTGTATTTTTCCTGTTGGTTAAACATTCCTTATTCATTTTTGTACACAGGGTCTCAACTTGAATCACACATTCAGTAACTGCTTAATATAAATATGTTCAAGTCAGCCTCAAAACTAACACTTGGCATTCATTAATTGCAGGTTTGGGACATCAAGTTTGTTGTTAAATCTGGTAAGGTTATAAATCATGCACCAGTTACTCTTCTATTCCTAAAATTAATTCCTGGAATTAAAATTTTTCTTGAAAAGTTATATACTTAATAAAGTCCACTGAAATATAAATCATCCAAAAAGGTCTAGATAGACACTGAGTAAATTCACCTCAAAGAACTGTTACAGGAACTGAGTTAGGACTAAAGAGCTTAGAACAGTGCCTGACAACAGTATGGCATTGCCTATCAACAACCTATTACCTTATTTAAAATGCGTCAATTGTTCACTGGTTACAAATTCAGGCAAAAACATTATGAAAGCCTTATTAAGAAAAATATATTGATATATAAACTGTCTCTCTCCCTGAAATTATTAACACTATTTATTGAAAACCTGGTGACTAAAAAAATTCTATCATTTCCATTAAATACTTTGAAAACATAGTTAATCAACCACACAATTAACCAAATCATAATTAAAAACATACTTAATCAACACAAACTGTATAATCCCAGGTTAAAAAAAAAAAAAAGTAATGTAGTAACAATTACAGTGTATATTTACTCCACCAGGCACTATGTAAAGCATTTTATGCTTGATCCTCACCTCAACCCTATAAGTTCTATTATTATCCCCAGTTTACATATAAGGAAACTGCAGTTTATGGAGGTGAGGTCGCTTGGCCAAGGTCACATACCAGTAAGTTCTACACTGAGAATTCAAATGCTGCCAGTCCACCTAAAGCCCATGCTCTGAGCCCCAAACCGTGCCTTTCTGCTCATGAATGATAAAGGTTAAGATGAAATCTGTCCCTATCAACCTTTAATCTGTGAGCTCCTTGAGGGGAGGGACTCCATCTCATTCAGGTCATTGCCCAAGATACACTAGGTGAGCAATAATATTTGTTGGGTGAATAAAATTTCCAAACACATATTCTTCCCAGTCACCGTCTGTCCAGGACCAAAAAGGGAAGGATCTTTTATGTCTGGTCCATACTGACCCAAGATCTACCAAGAGGACATCTTTTGTCTCTTCCTGGCTTTTTGGGCTCTGGGTCTAACACAAGAACAATTTAAGGCCACAAAGTAACATAATAAAGAGATCATGTCTATACTGCTGGAATAAAAAGAAAAAAAGATATTTTAGGAATTCACTGAACTAGTTCCCCCAAAACTATTATTTGAAACATAAGGTATAATAAAGAATAAGCAATACTGTAAGGATTATAAAGATACAAGCATAAGCAAGCAGGAAAGGAATATCCGTATACAACACAAGGATTAAGAGTTTAAACTTCAAATGAATGAATTCCAAGTCTGTCACTTAGTAGCCATTATTAATACTTCCTTTACTTCCTCATCTGTAAAATGGGGAGACTAAAGTGCCTATGTCACAGCAGTACTAGAGGGATTAAGCAATATTTGATGGGATTCACTTAGCATATAACATGGAATAATACTGATAAATGTGCCATAATGGTAGTTGCCTTATTACCCTAGAACACTACTTTTTCCTTTCCCACAAGACCAGTTTTCAATTACCAACAATTGCGATACATCCAGTAATAACTTTCTTTCATATGCATTAAACCAAAAGATGTATGTAAACATACATACATACGTGTGCATGTAAAAGAGAAAAAGAAGAAACACGTTCAATAGCTACTGTTAAGGATTAGAGAAGGTAGAAACCCCTCTGCCTACAACTAAGTATTTTGTGGGTCAGCAACCATCATTCCTCCACTCAGATGTAAGAAGGAACTGGTTGCTAACTTTGCCCCAGGTTAGAGCACAAGCTGGAAAGTGGACACAGGAGAAGAATCCAGATCTCCTGACCACCAGCCCAGGGGTCAGAGACTGCCTCTGTGGAAGGCTAACGCTTCCCAGCTCCACTTCAAAGATTCTCCTCTTCCTAGTGATGAGAAGATGCCTTCCTCGCAGGCCTAGAGAGTAGGCCTGTACTTGTAAGACTCTGAAGAGCAGAAAAGGGGGACCAGGCAGACCGGCCAGTGAAGACCTTTTCCGCAACTCACACCTGATGCTGGGGACTTTCTAGGCCGCCAGGCCTCTGATCACTTCCACCTCCCATACAGAGTCAGAATTAAAGTGCAAAGACAAAAGGACAAATGTTTGTGGAATCTTCAGCCTACTGTCAATAATAAAGAAAGAAAAAAATTAAAAAAAAAAAACCACACAGTACACCTTAAACTCACAAAATGTTATGTGAATTATATACGTCAATACAGTTGAGAGAAAAAAACTGCTTTCACCACTAATAAAACATGTAGCTTTCTAACTGCTCAAAGATGTGCCCAAGTTGTAATGAAGTGAATCACGAACATTTAACACGCCAGCTCACCAACTCTTATCTGCAAGGACATACACACACAAACACACACATACACACACATACACACTCCCCAAAACTGAGCAGTCCTAGGGTGAAAACTTACTCCACAATGGATAACTGATAACTGAACTATTATTAATCTCCTCTGGATGTGAAAAAACTTTTTAAAAGAAATTATTGTTAAAAAAATGTGGCTTTTTCTTTAAAGCTTTTGAAATATTCTTTTTGTTTTCCCATTTTAACACATGAAGTCAATCATCTGAAACAGAGGAATCCTGAGGGATGACTGTCACAGAGAATAAGCGATTCAGGTTTGACTACTTGTGGTTGTGGGAAAAAAACAGCCAGCAGTAGCTCATCCATCCTTCCCTGCCTTTCATGTCACCTAGAGCTCAGGCTGAGCCCAGAAAAAATGCCTGAAGAACATCTGAAAGTAATGAGTTCCAGTGACTAACTTCTAGACCTCCCCTCTTTTTATGCCATTGTAAGTTCTCTTTCTCCAACTGCATAAAGTATGCAGGCAAGGACTTGACTGTATAAAATCAACTAAGGTGTCAAGTGGAGAAAAAAAAAAAAAATGTATGGATCTGACAAGAAGGATCACAATATAGAAACAGAACATCTCCTGACCATGTCTGAGCAGCTCGTTGGAACAAAGCCCGGGAGCCCTGAGGTCCCCTTTGAGATGCCCTGAGACCCCTCATCTCCAGGCAGGAACAGAGTCACCAAGTTCTAAGTCAAATCTTTAACTGTGGAATCAGAATCTATCACAGTGGAGTTTAAATACTGAAGACTGTCATAAGTAGTTTTCTAATTTCTTCATTAATATCATCTTGCCATGGGGCACAAGAGTTCTTGGCTATACCTGCTCAGTAAAAAACAACAACAAAAAAAAAGGCATTCTCTCCCTTACACCTGATACAGATTACAACAAGCCTGTTTCACTGGACAGACCTCATATAAGCAAGGTCTATGACAACTAGGGTCGTGTAAATCATAATCCCATCTGGCCACACATGAGCAAGCATGCACAGACCTATACAGTGGCACCCCTCGCCCTTCCCTACTGGCCCCCACCTCTCAAGGCCCCCTTCTCATCCCACTGCCGCCACACAAGCACACACACATACACACTTACTTCACACCCGCAGACTTTGCTTGCAGGGCACTGCTCCAGAAATCATCAACATTTTCTGGTTCAGAAAAGGCCTGCAGGCAGGCACTGAATGGGATCTTGGCACGAACCAACTCGGGAAGCGGTCTTCTGTTTGATTCTGCTTCCCTTCTCGTTAGTTCATAGGCGATCAGTTCATCTGCATAGAAGAGCAAACAAATGACTTTGCAGTCATTTATTTTCTTGAAAGGAAAGAGCCCCTTGAACAATGAACAGCCTTCCCTGAAGACTTCTGGGCTGGGGTTAGGACTGCTTATTCGCTGCCCTCCACAGAGCCAGAGGAGCCTGCTGAAAGCATGTTTAGAGTGGCAATGCCAGGCTGCATCAAGCCATTCATTTTTTGCCTGTTCCTCTTTGAGGCTGACAGGAGGGAACTGTGAACTGCGGTCCAGGTGAGAGGTTCAGACTACACATGTGCTATAAGTGATGCACGAACATGGGCTCTCATTTATCCAGAGGTCAAGACTGGTTTGACCCCAAACCACCCTCTAATCACAAGGTCTCCACACCAGAGAATTTCATGCGGAGAGAAACCCGAGGGCTCACCTCTTCCTGGCCCTTGACCATGGTAAGAGGTCACGGAGAGCGCGGGCCAAGGAGCAGGATGAACAGTTACCCAAGGCACCAGACCTGCAATCTGACCCAGCACCACCAAGACAACTTCATGTGGGGTTACCTGACACTGCAGAAAGCGGAGCGGCCAACCCAGAAGGCTTTCTCACTATCCCTGCTCAAATGACTGAACACCCAGGGAAAAAAAAGTGAGTACACTGTGAGCTTCCCAAGAGTCAGCAGATCTGCTCTTGGAAACCATCTCTAAGTCAAAATTCTATATATTTCAAATGGACCTTTCCAGGAATTCCTTCTGTGTTACAAAAAATCGCTTCTGATTTATCAGTTTTTAGATACCACTGATGTATCTTTGTGTTTTCTTAAACACATTTGGATATGTTCCTACAGTTCATTCCCCAGTCCACCAGTGATTCAGGATGAACTTTTGTCTAGGATGCTAACATTACATGTTTCCAGCTATCAATTTCCTGACACTAAATTACAAATCTCCTTTCTGAAAAAAAAAAAAAAATATATATATATATATATAGCTACCACTCATAAATTATAAACAGTGAGTTTAGAGAGGATCACAGAACTGAGTAGAATATGTTAGCCAGCATCCACCATGATAGGCAAGAGAAAGCAATTAGGCCTCATGCTAAAAAGGAAACAAACCACAGATCCCCACCCCATTGCTACTTTGTGTAATAAATAAGAATTTTAAAACTAGCCAAAAGCTGCAGAAGTTTATAGAAAATCGAAAGTGTTTCATCTTAAAATCATTTTCCAATTAACACGATAAAGTGACTACCCACCACCCCTGCAAAAAGAGAATAAAAAAGCCACCCATGGAGTGTTTGAACTTTACAAAAATGACCAGTTCACAGGAGATAAGCAATCGAGCAGATATTTCTCCTTTTTCTGCTTCTAAGATGTTAGTTCTAAGAAATATCATTTATCTATTTTGTCTGAAAAGAAGCGGGTCAGACTTATTGAAGGAAATTCCCCCTGAGCATTACTCCCTCCACCTGGGTATCTGCCTTCTTCCCGCTTCCAAGGTCCAGAGACCTTTCTAAGAGGCTTCTGCCTCACAAAGAGCCCGGCCACACTTTATCACCCACAACAGGCACCTTGCTCAGATGCCAAAGATGGATTCTTTTTAAGAGACCTCTGCTTGAATGGCTCATATCGAAAAATGTAGTTCTGACCACTTCCCTCAGACGTTACAGCACCACTGGTAAGTGATAATGTTAAACTACAAATAATTTCCTCCAAATTAAACTGACTCTAAACCAACCCGTTGTTGAAACTTATAGGCCCTGAAGTAGGTTCCCTCCATAACCAGCTCCATGAAAATCTCTAAAGAAAGCCACATGGGGACTGAGGAATCTATGAGAAGAGACACGCAGAGCAGACACCCTCCAGGTCTACTCCAGACACAGCTCTGCAGTAACTAAACCGCACCATCTCTTACTCGAGGGTCTTCACGTGTGAGAAGCGCCCTGCTCACTCCCCGCTTTGGAACATTACCTTTGTTGGTTGCCGCCTCCATGGCCACAGGTAATTGCATCAGGTAGTCCACTCTCTCTGTGTAGCGGACTTTTCGGGTCTGACAGCACTGAATCCGCTCTTCCACCAAAAACCGAAAAACATCACTTGGGTTTTCTGAGCCAATGCGGTTCCTCTGAAAATGAAATTATATCAAGTCAGTAAACTTATATTACTTTCATGGGACATACATGCTATGTCGTTTTAGTCATGTCCGACTCTTTGCAACCCCACGGACTGTAGCCCGCCAGGCTCCTCTGTCCATGGGATTTCCCAGGCAAGAATGCTGGAGTGGGTTGCCATTTCCTTCTCCAGGGAGGGATCAAACCTGGGTCTCCTGCATTGTAGGCAGATTCTTTACTGTCCGAGCCACACATGTATAAAAATTAGCACAGAATCGAATATAAATCTGGTGAAAAGATCTGATGTGACTAAATATTCCCTCTGGGCATGCCAGTTCAGAGTACTTTAAAGCAAAAGACTGGTAGTTACCTAAAGTCCAAAAATGGGAAACTGGTTAAATAAATTATAGTTCATCATGTAAATAAATAGTATGCAGCCATCAAAAGTCATGGCAGAGGGACTGACCTAGACAGAATTAGAAGAAAGGAGATATGAAAGGCCAAGTAAAGAGAAAGGAGGAAAAAAATCAAGGTCTGCCCTGGAAAAATTAAGCCACATATAGTTAGGTTGTTTGCGATGGACATGTACACACTGCTATATTTAAAATGGATAACCAACAAGGACCTATTATACAGCACATGGAACTCTTCTCAATGTTACGTGGTAGACAGGATAGGAGGGGAGTTTGGGAGAATGGATACATGTATATGGATGGCTGAGTCCCTTTGCTGTTTACTGAAACTATCACAACACTGTTAACTGGCTATACCTCAATATAAAATAAAAAGCTTAAAAATAATTAAAAAGTAAATTTTTAAAAATTTTAAGTTTTTTAATTTAAACAAATTTTTATTTAAAAAATATTTTTTAAAATTTGTTTAAATTAAAAAATTAAGCCATGTATGATATGAATCTATAAATGTGCTAATGTAAATTATACACAAATAAAAAAGAAAGTAGGCTATATTTGAGTATATAATGACATGGCAAAACGTTCACAACAGGTTAAGTGGAAAACACTGCTCACAAACCAGCAAGCAGAGAATGTACTGCACCTAGAAAATGACTGGGGGTAGAGGCAGGGAGTCAGACACCAGAATGTTAGCACTGCTTGTTTAGGGGAGCAGGTAGTATGGGAGGTTTTGATTTTCTCTTCTGTGCCTCTGTTTCCACAAAGAACACACTAGTCATCAGGAAAAAAGCAGTTATTTTTTTAAGCGGGGGGGGGGGAAGCCTTTAATCATAAATTCTCAGTGGCCTTTAAGAACCACAGCATTTAATGTGATTTGATTCTGCTCTGAGCCCAGAGTGAGCATCTCAGAGAATAAAGGACAGGAGGACACCAAATATCACACTGGACTCTGAAGGAGCTTGTCACAGAGACAAAAATCAAAAACAGGGAATGAAAAAAATGGATAAACACTACTAGAACACATTCAAATTAGGAGAAGAACAGGGAGATCCACGAAGGCTGAGAAAGCCAAGCATGAGGAGCAATTACATCAAGCTGGCCAAACAGAGAAAGCCCCAAAGACGCCAACTCTAAAAGGAGCCCAGACAGGGAGAGGTTGGGGGGGTGGCAGCATTCTGGCCACACGGGAGGGACTGCACGCGAGGGTTGGACACACTTCTAACAACCCTTTCAAGCAGCTCTAAAGGCTGACTTACCTCTACTAGATTCACCAGGTGCAGGAAAAACTCCTGGGCATCCTGCTGTCTGTTGGAGGAGAATTCCGGGTGGCTCTTGCTCACAAAGGCCTTAAACATGCGTGGGGAGATCCCATTCTGTTGAGGCTAAAATATAAAAATGAAACCAAAACTCACAAGTGGGAAGCAGAGCGGAGATTACCAGTAGCCAGGATTTCAGATAAGAATACTGAAGCCCACGTTAGCTAAACAGTGACAGAGGCCAGGACACGCTGGACGTTGATTGCGTACCAGGCACCATGCTGTGAAACTGATGTGGGGATGGGATGGGGCTCTTCTGTTGACTCAAAACTAACAGGCGCAATAAACACCCCGATTTCTGTCCTCACAGGACTTGCTCCGTAGTAGCCAAACTAGTCTGCAACAACCCATTTCAGAAAAGGCTAGGGATGCACTGGGGCATGGGAGGTAGTCCCTCTGACAGAAGTTAGAGGAGAGGTGAGCCCAGCAGCCTCCCTTCCCCACCACCAGGAGGGAATATGAGAGAAAGGAAAGGAAATGGCTCCCAGCCCCAGGCAAAGTACTGCTCAGGGGCCAGCCCAGGGCTGTTTCTGGACCACAGGGCGTTCCTGGGAGCCCGCCCCTCACCTGGAGAAGCCAAAGGAGGTTGCCTGCAGCTGCCAGGATGGGAAGAGCTGGGACAACTTTGGCTGTGAACTTTGGATGTGTGAACTTCCCCGGGGGGCTAAGGGACCGCTCAGAAGGCAGCTGGGCTCCTCCAGAGAGGACGCTGCCTAAGACAACGGGAGGGCAGCCTGCCAAGGAACTGGGATAGGGCTCACAGAGGTCACCAGGAGAGGGCATCAGGTAAAAGGTCCTCATGGGGGTCTCTGAGAGGACAAGCACATCTCTAAAACAACCACTGATGTGCACCCACAAAAGGCCAACCATGACCACAGACTCACACAGCCAAGACAGAGCAAACACACTCTGCTCAGGGGTAGGCTCTGCCTCAACTCCAATCTCCCCAACCCTTGACCCTTGACCCTGGAGTAGCCTGAGGAGAGAAAGAGGTGGAGCAAGGATGGAAAAACACTAGAGCAAGCTGACACTGACCTTTCTACACTGCTGGTTTCCAAGGCACCTGACATTGGTAGTGAGAGAAGCCTTAAACTGGCTTTGATGTGAAATGGGCTTTTTAATGCCAGTAATTTGCTCTTGACCTGCAGTATTGGAGAAGACTCTTGAGAGTCTCTTGGACTGCAAGGAGATCAAACCAGTCAATTCTAAAGGAAATCAACCCTGAATATTCACTGGAAGGAACAAAGACAGAAGGAGAAGGGGACAACAGAGGACGAGATGGTTGGATAGCATCACCAACTCAATGGACATGAGTTTGAGCAAACTCTTGGAGATGGTGAAGGACAGAGAAGCCTGGCATGCTGCAGTCCATGGGGTTGTCAAAGAGTCAGACACAACTGAGTGAACAGCAGCAATCTGCTGGAAACCCAGGCACTCGGCCTGAGATACTCTAAAGAGGCAGACAGGAAGATCCACATCATCTTTAAGGATACAGCTGTTTCCTGAGTCCTCTCCAAGTTCAGCCTCTAATAATGGTGCAGCACATCTCCTTGTGTAAAACCCTACGAAGTAGCAAAACCCTACAAAGCAGGTGCCACCATTATCCCCATTTTACAGATAGGGAAACAGAGGCTGCAGAGAAGTGCCACCAAGTCTGTCAACTGAAGTGGTCTTATGACCAGAAGACCATGCAGCCAGCAAAGACCCAGAACTGGGTTCTGATCCCAATTCCCCACTCCTGGCAGCAAAACTGGAGTCATAGATGCAGCACACTTTAGGTTTCAGTGAGACAAACCTCACCTTGCCAATCAAGCAGAAGTAATCCCTGTGCTCCATGCAAAGGTGCGCCCATGTCTCAAAACCTCTACATGCACAGCCTCCAAGCCACCATCCCCTCCTCAGAAATACAGAGAACTTGCTATCTGGGCCATCACGGGGTACTGAGCACAACATCATGCCTTTTGCTTTAACATTCAGCCTGCTCTAGCCTGTCTCCTCAGCCTGACTGCAACACTTGGCAGGCGAAGGCCTTGTCTCACACCTCTATGAGATCTCCTAGACACCAGGGTCCAGGCCTAGGGTCCACAGGCCATGGCAGGGGTGCACAATCACACAGTCAGATGCAAGAAGTGATGGCAAAACTCCAAGAACTCTCTCTCCCAGCAGCCACGAGGCAGCTCTACATATGAAGTCTCTTCAAGGCACACATGTTCTAAACGATGTTTCTAATAAAACTCAGGAGAATTCTGTCTTGCTCAAAATATATCTGATCTGGGCATCTAGTATTTACTGGCCACCTACTTCATGTAGAACATGTTGGGGATTCCTCTCCAAGAGCTGACAGACAACAGGTGAGGGAAAGGGGTGAGATTCAACACGTATCTATAACAAATATTAGGGAACACTGCAGACAACCTAAAGCAGTGTTGGCAGCTCTGGGAGAAGAACTCCCCAAAGAAGCAGCATTTGAGCATCTGATAACTTGGAACCTGTGTATAAATGATCAGCCTTCACACACACACACAAGGCTGCAGATGTGCCTTCAGCATCGGTGAAGACCAATTTATACCTGATGATCCATTTAACTACCCACACATACACCTCCTGAAAGGCATGTTAAAGTTGTAACTTTCTTCACTCATAATACTGACATGTATCTATATAGTATCAGCCAACACATGCATGCAAATAATGCCTTACATTTGCATACTAACATTTAGTCATTCATTCAGTAGGAATTTACCAAGTATTACAAAATGTCAGACACTATTCTAGGTATGAGGATGAACATTTAAGAGGTGGCAGGCACAGTTCTGAGCACTTTATACACGCATCTTTAGTTAAATTACTCAACCTCACGAGGTGACTATTATTATTTTCTACATTTGACAAATGAGGAAACTGAGTTAGAGAGGAGTTAAGTAACTGACCCAGGATCACACAACTAGGAAAGTCAATCTGTCTCGCTATCTCTTTTTATCCATCTGTCTTTCTCTCTCGTGTCCTAACACTGTTTCTTGCAAGAACCACATGTGCCTAGTTGTCACCTCTGATGTCTGAAGTCTCTCTTACCTGCTGCTGAGAAGACAGTGTGTCCGGATTCTGGGTAAGCCCTCTTCAAATCGACCTCTGAGGTCAACCTCCCAGGCCAGGCCAGCAATGACGTCTCCATCTGGGCGGTGCAGAGGCACCACCTGGAATACGTCGGTTCGTGTTGTGAACTTGGGTTTAGGCGTTCACATAGGCACAAACTCACTGCCTGCTGCTGTTACCTCTTACAAGCTGTGCTTGGCTGCCAGTCCCCATCAAAGCACCTGCTTGGGAAAGTTTACCAACTTGCTGAAAGTAAACTGAAGAGTTGGCTGCTGCTCTATGCCACCGTATGGTCGTAGAGCTGGGAGAAGTTCCAACAGAGACCATGGTGAAAACTCCAGAGGCTCAGCCCCATGCTTGGGCTTTGGCCCAGCCTCATTCACTCCCCTCCATGCCTCTTCCCTCTCGGTGCCCATTTCAGTTCCTTGTTTGCCCTCAACTGACCTGGCCTAATCCCTGGTGCAGCAGACAAGTTATAGTTTGAGAAGTGATGATCACTGAGAAGTCATTAAAAAGCTTCCTAACTGGAGACATGTTGTCTCTGCCCCACTGCAGACCAGCTCCCAGCTTTCACAGATGGTCTGATTTATCTCAAACTCAGCCACCCTACACTTACTGCCTAACCATGGCTAGCCCCTCTGTCCTCACCCATGGTCCTCAACTATTCCACCTCTGATTTCTGAGGGGAGGTTTCACTAATTCCCATGATCAACTATTACTATGTTCACATTATGTCCATATAATAGAAAGTCGGGCTATAAAATGTTGAGCCTGAATCTAATTAAGCTTCCACATCTACCTTCCAGCTTATAAGAAACACAAACTGAACAACACCTTAAGGAAGCAATCCTTAGAGCAATCCTTGGGCAAATGATTCAGCTCCTTCAACAGATCAGTCAGTCTTGCAAGGAGGACTCTGAGAAGCTGTCTTTGATGTCATTGTTGTTCAGTTGCTCAGGCGTGTCCAACTCTGCGACCCCATGGACTACAGCACACCAGGCTTCCCTGTCCTTCACCACCTCCTGGAGCTTGCTCAAACTCATGCCATCCAACCATCTCGTCTTCTGTTGTCCCTTTCTCCTCCTGCCTTCAATCTTTCCTAGCATCAGAGTCTTTACCAATGAGTCGGCCCATCACATCAGGTACTAGAGCTTCAGCTTCAGCACCAGTCCTTCTAATGAATACTCAGGGTTGATAGTGGCTTTGACAGTGCAGGGGGAAATATGGATATTGGCTGGGTACTGGATGATACATTTTGATACATTTTGCTAGTGTGTTTCTAACACCTTAATCGACTTTCAACGTATTGCTTTTTTTAAAAAAAAGTATTCTAGTTACAGGTGCATACTGAATATTTACAGGTGAAAAGGATGGTGTTTAGATTTTGTATTCAATTTCTGCAGGGAAAGGAAAGGAAGGGAAGGAGGAAGGAGGGGGAAAATTGAGTTCAGGGGGGACTGATGAAACCAGATTGGTGATGGTACGTGGAGATTCATTATACTATGCGCTCTATGTCTGTGTATTATTTGCAAATTTAAATAATTTTTTTAAAAGATCAGATTCCAGAATAAAGCGGTCACTTAAAAGAAACCAAAAAGCCTAAATAAGAACCCCATGTGTTGACATTTGGCAGAAATCAACACGAAACTGTAAAGCAGTTATCCTTCAATTAAAAATAAATGTTGTTTTTTATTTTTTTAACTTTAAAAAAAGAACCAGAGGGAATCCCCTGGTGGTCCAGTGGTGAAGACCCAGTGCTTTCACTTCTTTGGCCTGGGTTCAATCCCTGGTCAGGAAACTAAGATTCTATAAGCTGTATGGTGCAGCCAAAATAAATAAAAGGAATCAAAGAAATACCATGTTTCCTAGCGGGCACTGGACCAGTGCCATCACCTGAGTGTCCCCTATGCGCCCATCACCAAACAAGATGAAAGAGACCAACATTGACCAAGAATAAATTTTAGGAAGAAGAATTTTAGGAAGCTCACACGCTTTCTGTAAGCTGACCCTTGGACACAAGCTGACCCTTGGCTTGTCCTGACAACTAACTTTACAAGAGAGAGCTCCAGACCATCTCCAAAATAGCAACCACCTAAGGACCCTGTCATATTTATAGGATACTGTACTTACTTTCTCCATCAGCAATTGGAAAACAGATCAGCTAAAATTAGAGAGAGGACTACAGTGTTCAGAATCTTTCCTAAATGCTTACACAGAGCTTTCTGTTTAACACTGCACCAAGAAGGCAGTTACTGTCCACTCATATTCGTCTGGGCTTAATGCTTTAATTAACAAACAAGGAGAAAGACTAAGGCTTTGTATCAACTTAGAGCAATGCTTGTAGAGATACTTACACTATAAGATCACCAGGATGGAAAAAAAAAAAAAAAATACATGCATCTCAGCCTGCCCCCAATACACAGGAGTATATCATCTGTTGATTTAAATTTTTAACCTTAAATCATAAACCTTGGACCAGTAATTCCTAACTCATGTCCAAACCCCAAATCTCCTAGGCTAAAGGAACAGAAGTTATTCCCCAAAACTATTTTTCATAATTTAAAAGCTGAGTTAGAAATGTTACATTCGCCCAAAGTAGGAAAATGGAGGTTAGTGAAAATAAAGGTCTTATGTTTGCAGCTATAAATACATCACCTGGAAGCAGAACCTTGGTTATCTCATGTTGATCAAAAACTGAGGCCAGCAATTTTGTGTCAGGGATTAATTAGAACGGGACATTAAAATAACTGTCGCTTAAGAAACTGTCTGGAATACAGAATTGTCAATAATGTGCTATCTTCAGAAGGAAAAATAAATTATAGAGTAATCTGTATTAAAATGTGTGAAAGCACTGTCTTAAAATGCATAAAGATCTGGAATACATTTTTCGGAGAAGAAAAACTACTT
The DNA here is from genome assembly GCF_019320065.1 of Cervus canadensis. Taxonomy (NCBI): domain Eukaryota; kingdom Metazoa; phylum Chordata; class Mammalia; order Artiodactyla; family Cervidae; genus Cervus; species Cervus canadensis. The sequence continues at coordinate 62,995,910 of NC_057392.1, forward strand.
TCATAGTGAGCAGGTTTTATCTACTATAGATGCAATTTAATTTTAAAAATCAATTCAACAAATTTATATAGAAATGGCAGTGCCCCCCCCCACCCCAAAACACTGCAAATCTTTTTGTAGATGAAATGCGTATTAAGCATGCATCTATAAAAACTCGATTTCACCTTGGTCTGTAGCAGAGCAATGAAGTATATATTTTAGAAATGACCCAGGGTGTGAATAGTCAAAGTTACTGGGCTACCTGGTAACTCTGTAAAATCTACCCAGCCCCTTTATCACCCACCTGCAGCATCCACACGCAGAGGCCCTGGGAGCCTGAAATGAGTACTGGAACAACTGTCAGGGAAGCAGGACAGCGGAGAGACTCTGTCAAAACTGCACAGACTCAGGGCCGGACTCTCTGGTGTAAACCCCAGCTCTCCACTCCCTGACTTTGTAACTGTAGGCAAGGATTCTGTGCATCCATTTCTGCATCAGGGAACACACGGCAAGGGCCTGCGCTAGTCACTGGTATCACTGGTAGTGGAGGCCCTGAGAAAGGCACTCCTGCCTCATGGCTCTCTGTGCGGCACACATTCCTCTCGTCATCTAGCCTCTGTTTCAGCACATCTTCCTTCCTCTCTTGGAGCATTTCAGGCTCCTCTACAAGACAAGAGAAATAGCAGAGACCAGGGACAAGACCACCTGACTCCTGAGACCTGAAAAAAGAAAGGTTCTCCCAAATTGGTTGCTCTGAAACCAATTGCCAGTGAAAATCTTGACGCCTCAGAAAGTAATTCCCTCCACTGTCAAGAACAGTGGAGCTCTTACAATGAATTATTTGTCTGTTCAAGTAATAGCTTGAAAGTGATACCTCTGGGGCCACAAAGAAAATCATGAGGTCAATTCAAGCTCATTCTGAATGTCAAAGGGACCCTATTTATCCTGGCACCTCACGGGTGTGGGTGATGGTGAGGGGAAGAACTTTATAAATCATCTAGACCAAGGGTCACACCCAAATACCCAGTGTACCAGTCAGGTCAAAAACCACAAAGGGACTGGAGCCAGCTGGGAACTGCATGTCCTGTGTGATGGGAGGGCTGCTACTCAGCTCCAGCCAACTGCTGTCAGGGGCCTGGGACCGCCAGAGGTTCTGAATGTTTAAGAGAAACTGGAAATTCAGATTCTGCGGGAGGCCCCAGCAAAACACACCTGCAGGACAGACATGGCCCAAGGGCTGCCAGGTTGCACAGCCTGAGCCAGACAGGACAGCGGTTCCTGCCTGCAAGCCTCAGACCCCTGGAGATCACATAACTCCCACACTAATCCGAGGTGAGGAGGAGATGAGGGTCCCCAGCTGTTCACAGACTAAATAACAAATATGCCTTATATAAGAACTGTTTACTTTTTTCTAGTATCACAAAAGGATATTGTGACATTAACAAAAGTAAATTTTCCTTCCAAACATTGCTAAATTGGTCAGTTTTCATTTTACATTTTCTCAAATGAAAATATTCCAAAAACACAATAGTCCTGTAATGTACACAGACGTTGTTTACATTAGAAAGAGGCCCCTTCACACTTGCAATATTCACAGCCACCAACGAGACCAATCTGCCATTTGAGGGCTGAGATTGAAAGGTCACAGGACTTGCCCCCCACCCCCGTCTCCAGATATTCGCAGAGTCAGGAGAGGAAGCAAGGCCCCTGAGGCCCAACCAAGCCTCCGTCTCCTCCACCATGAAGGATGGACTCTGCACCAAGAAGTGACAGCCTGGATGAAAACCCAGGATCAGTTCAGTTGCTCAGTCGTGTCTGACTCTTTGCGACCCCATGAATCGCAGCACACCAGGCCTCCCTGTCCATCACAAACCCCCGGAGTCTACTCAAACTCATGCCCATCAAGTCGGTGATGCCATCCAGCCATCTCATCCTCTGTCGTCCCCTTCTCCTCCTGCCCCCAATCCCTCCCAGCATCAGGTCTTTTCCAATGAGTCAACTCTTCACATGAGATGGCCAAAGTATTGGAGTTTCATGTGATCAAAACATTTGGGGGACTTTCCTGATGGCTCAATAGTTAAGGATTCGCCTGCCAATGCAGGGGACATGGGTTTGATCCCTGGTCAGGGAAGATCCCACATGCTTCAGGGCAACTAAACCCATGCGCCACTACTACTGAACCCATGCTCTAGAGCCCGGAAGGCGCAGCTACTGAAGTCTGCATACCTAGAGCCCATGCTCCGCAACAAGAGCATGCAGTCAATGAGGAGCCACTGAAGAGTACCTCCAGCTCGACATAACTAGAGAAAGCCCTCAAACAGAAAGGAAGACCCAGCACAGCATAAATAAATAAATAACACAACACTTTGGACCAAGTTTTTTCACCATCACCTCTTCAAAGTTACTCAGGAGCTCAGAGGTAGAAGAAGCCTTTATAACCTGACACCCCAGCCCTACACCCAAACCACTTCAACTCCATTCCAATCAAGGAAGGCTCTTCCAGCCTCAGTTGGATAAGGGACTCCTTGCTACAAGGCTGGGTAACAGTGCAACAGAAGACTGCCTGCCCCACAATACTCTGATCTCATGGTCTGAGCCCGAAAATGCCTACATCCCTCTCCACCCTCCTGGCAACCTAATTCCCTCTCCCCACCCCCAAACACTGCCTCTATATTTTCCCTTCCTAATCTCTCTTCTCCTGTTTGCTCTACTTCCCCAACTAATTGGCTTCATTCTGAAAAAGAACTGTTCACTTTCACTTCTTGCTCTCAGTCTGCAGGCCTTAGTCAAGGATGATTGATGTAAGATGGGAGCACAGAGGTCACACACTTGAGAAACAGAACTGAAAGAACTTGCCCACTCAGTCAAGACAAAGTAGCCTGGAGGCAGAGCAGCGGGGTGGGGAAGCGGGGCGCGCATTCCACTCAGGATATCTGCAGCTGTGGGAACCAAGACCCCAAATACAGCTGTGCCCTGCACAATTCCAAAGCCACCGCACCACTCCGAAAGGCCAGGCTGCAAGGGACGCCCTCTGGAGTTGGTTAACAGAACAGCCCAGGGAGGGGTCAGTAGCCTAGACTGCAGACACAGGGAAATGTGAGTCTGATAATTAGGAGATGACGCACATCTTCCAGTCAGTCAATTAATAGTGACTGAATGGCCAACTGAGTTTCTTATATACCAAAGTACGCTTTCAAACCCCCAGCAGCTTACCAAAAATGAGGACTGCCCAGCCCTCCCCAGAAATTCAGAATCCTCTGCTAGGAGGTGGGGGTGGGGGATAGGAATATGCGTGTTGTGTTTTAACAACCAGCCTCTTGAGAAACCCTAGGAAACAAAGCTGCAGCTTAGGAGACGACAAATACTAGAAGCGCCAAGACAGGGATAATGAGGGGGAAAATGTTTATATTTTTATACGTTTATTCCTTCCATTCCAGCTCTATGTTATGAAGAATATTATTTCTAAAGACCAGTAATGATGGCAATCACATATAATCCATGAAGCAAATGTCACTAGAAACCGCAACCTTGTGGCCATTCCCTTATCACAACTTTTAAGAGCAGACAGACACCCTAGACCCTGAAATGAAAGAGCTATGTGGACAGCTCACTAAATTTACAGCCGCCATTCACCAAATCATAGGTAATCCACGTTCTCACTAGGGAGGTCCTTCTTTCCTCTGAATCAACATGGCAGACACCCAGACACATACCTTGAGCTCCTCCTTCATCACCTGTTCAATGAGCTCAGACTTCACGGGAGGTTTTGAATACTGGCCTGAGAGAAGGCCATGTCCTAACTTAGTCCTGGACAAGAGGGAGAAACAGACAAGAAGATCATTGTTGTTTCTCCTCAGAGAGGCCAAAATTATCTACAAATTTCAGTAACTACAGCTGCTTTTAGTGAAACACTGTATCTCAATTACTCACAAATAACTTACTTCATTCTGCTTGAAACTGATTCCATTTTCAAATTCTCAGTACTTTATAATTTTACTAATTTCTTCCTTTTTACAAAAGCAACACGTGCTTATTTTAGAATACTTTTAAATAATACAGACAATAAAGAAAAGAATCAATCTTTAATTCTGCAACCCAGAGATAACCACTATGAACACTATTTTACAGCAGGTCACTTACATCTGTGTGTTGAAATCTTGCGTTGGATCTAAAGGAGAGTAGTCAAATATTCTTGGAAGATTTCCTACATACCTAGAAAATGAGAAGCCACAGTCAAAACATAGGAATTGAGAGATGAACAGAACCAAAATAAGCCATCATCCTAATTAAGACCTTCTTGCCTTTCTGTCAAAACTAAATCAGAATTTTTCCCTGAACTCCTACCTCTGCAGACATATTCATGGACCTCCTTATAGGGCTTTCCCAGGTGGAGTGGTAAAAGAATCCAGGTTCAATCTCCGGGTTGAGAAGATCCCCTGGAGGAGGAAAATGGCAACCCACTCCAGTATTCTTGCCTGGGAAATTCCATGGACAGAGGAGCTTGCAGGCTACAGTCCGTGCGGTCGCAAGAGTCAGACACAACTGAGCACACACACACACTGAAGTTGAAAATGCTTATGCTTCTATCAATAGGCCTTAACCCCAGGTATGAGTTAAAATCCTCTCAGATTTGGAATCTTTTACAAGTTCCCCAGTGATTACAACATGCAGCCAGAGTCAAGCACCACTGGCTTAGGCCATCGCAACTACCTTCTCAAAACTGAAAGGTAAGGTAAGGAATTGTTCTGGTCATGTCAAAATGAGTAATGACAGCAGTAACAACGACCATTTCTGGAGAGTTTCCTGTACTGCCTGATTAAGTCTTCATTTACAACCATATGAGGAAGGGATTATTGTCATCACCCACTTTGAGAGATGAGAAATCAAGATGCAAATTCATTAGGTAGCTTCCAAAACCACCCAGGAAGGAGTGATGAAGCTCAGAGCGGACCCAGGCAGCCTGGCTCCCAAGCCATGCCCGGAACCATGCTGCTGGCTGTACCTGCCCCATCCACAAGCCCTCTTTCTGACCAGTTTACCTGACCTAGCAATCTAACTGTAACCATCCGTCTCTCATCTCAACCCACAATCATTCCTTTCACTTCTTAGGTTCATTTCCTATCTCACACTCCCTGCTTTGCGCTCTTTACCTTCCCCTCTTGAAACTTAGATTCTCTGAGCCTGGAAGTTTTAGAAAGAAGAATCCAGAAACAGATCTCTGTTCCTGCCCCTTCCTGCACCTGCCCTGCCTGCTTCTCTGACCTCATTCCCACCCCTCTCTCCCACCCCACAACACCCCAGCCACTTCCCCTTCTTGCTGCCCAGGGCATACCAAGCTCACTCCTGCTTCAGAGTCATGCCATCCTGCTATCTCTTTCCTGGAACACTCTCTAAAGATCATTGTTCTTTTACAAGTCTGATTAAAAGCCACCTCCCCATCTCCCTACCCTTTCAAGTTCCCTACACCTCACCCTGGCTAACTTTCTTCCCAGCATGTATCACTATTTGCAAGTATACAATTTATGTTCTTGTTTATTGTCTTTCTAGAGATTACATACTAGAATATAATCTCCATGAAGGCAGAGTCTTTATCTAAATTACTGCATCTCTACCACTAGAACAACATCTAACACGTAAAAGGCACTCAATAAATATTTGTTGAATGAATATATTCATATCATAATCATATAACCAATTTCCATAACTGACTACTAAATAACCCAAGAGAACAGGCATTATTGCAGTAAAGCCTTGGCAGAGAACCATAATACACTGTAATTAGTAATAACCTCTAATTAGATCCTTCAGCTACTAGAAACTTCTAGGCAACTGCTGACAACAAACTCAGAATTTGTGTCCCAGGTTATATACCAACATCAAAATTAACAGAGCACCATATCTCTGGAAAAGTCCCATTCAAATGGCTTCTGATTACATCACTAGGACAATAATTCCATCTAGAAATTTTCAAAGGACCAAAAACCAATAACACATAAACCAAACTTTGGAACCAAACTATATTCAGTGTAAGAGAGAATTCTTAATATACAATTTGATATACATTATCAATATTAGCTATCTTAAAATCCGGTCTTTATCATAATTCAAAACCTAACACGACCAAAAGAAAAAAAAAAAACTGGTAAAATAAACATTAGTGAAAAGCTTAGGCTTTCTGTCAAGGCTGATGGAGAAGAATAAAGTTTAAAGGGATAAATCTTTGATTTCAGAAAAGTCCATTTTGCTACAAATTTATATTCTTTTTCTCATTAATTAGGAATAAATTGCAATAAAATAATTGCAATAAAATTAAAAGACAGCAGTAATGTTGGACAATTTTTAAAGTACTTGTATCTTCAATTTGTAATCTAGTGGTTTTCAAAACAAAAAACACGTTTGCTATCTAAAAATCCACCCTTGTTGTCATTCAATTTGAACACCAGTTTATTTAGATTTGTTCATCAGAACTATTTTGAAATGTAAACTAGGTTCAAGCGGCACACAGGGTATCAAGGAGTCCAGCTGATGTTCCCGAATTATACTGTGGTTGTGTCTAAGTCATTTAATCTCTCTGTGAGTCACTCTTTCTACTTACAAAATGGAGAGACCGCTCCACTGAGTTAGTCCTGCTGGGAAAAAAGGAGTTTGAAGAGCAAGCATTTCAACCCAGTGATATTTGTAGAACCAAAAGACTGAGGACTAGTAAGAATAGTAAGTTGCTCATGTTCTAATATATAGAACAAATGTTTAGGAAATAAAATATAAGATATTAGATACTACAAAATTCTAAAACACTTGAAACAAGACTAGGTAAGAGATTCAACTCTTAAATCCGAAATACTGACTTGAGGTACGTTTTTTTCCACTGAAGAAAAATTCAGAAGATTATTTATCAAACTTTGATGCGTAGAAAATACTTTCAAAAACCGTAGACAGTAAAGCACTAAAAAATGTTGTTGGGCTTGGTGACAAAAGAATATAAGTTTCTTTCATTCGAGTTTAAAAGAAATAATAATTACACAACACCTACCATAAGAATTTTTCTTCAATAGTTTAAAAAAAAGTCTTGGCGCATAAGACAGATAAGATAAAGCTACATTATTCCCAAATCAAATGATAATACAAGTATGAGACATGGGTAAGAATTTATAAAAATCATACGATGCATGATGCATACGTTTGAAAAGACTTTCCCATCTCAGAGCTTCAAACTTGCTCCTCCTTTTCTCCAAAACCCTGTTTCTACTCCTCCTACACAGCAGTCAAAGTGAGTATCCCTCTGTGTGTTCTTTCTTCAAAGAAATCCTCCCTGACCACCTCCTTTCCTTTTTCTTCACGGAGTGTACCATATTTAAAATCATGCAGTTGTCCTTACAATTAGAGATACTCCTCAACAAAGGACGGGGTTACATTCCAATAAACCCATCATAAATTGATTATATAAACTGAAAATGCACTTACAGGGAACTCTACTCAATACTCTGTAATGGCCTATATGGCCATTAAAAAAAAAAGTGGATATATATATAACTGATTCACTTTACTATACACCTGAAACTAATACAACATTGTAAATCAACTGTACTCCAATAGAACTTTTTCGATAATTTTCAAATTTTAGGGTATTATGGACATTCATTCATATTTTTTAAAATAAAATAAGATTTTTATTTTAAAATACAAAAAAAAAGAAAATGCATTCATAATACCTAACCTACCAAACACTGAAGCTTAACCTAGCTTACCTTAAACATGCTCAGAACACTAACTTAGCCGACTGTTAGCTAAATCATCTAATTACTTAATGCCTAACTTGATAATAAAGTGTTGATTATCTACTGTAGCTTACTGAATACTGTACTGAAAGTGCATAACAGAAAGGCTATCTGGGTACAAAATGGTTGTGATGGTTGTTTACCCTCAGGGTCTTGTACCTGACCAGGAGTTGTGGCTGCTGCCTGCCCGACATCACAAGAGAGTATGTACCACCTGTCACTAGCCCAGGAAAACTAGCCAAAAGCAAAATGCAAAATTCAAAGTACAGTTTCTACTGAATACATAGCACTTTTGCACCATCGTCAAGTTTAAGTTGAATCATCTTAAATCAGGGACGGTCTACACTTAAAGGTCTATTTCCCCAAGTCGGGTTGGGCAGCAGGTCTTATTTACCACTGAACCCCCCACACCCAGCGCCCTGCTGAGCAGGGCAGAACCCACTCTTCATTGGCTGGATGAAAAAATGAAAACCTGACATGGACAACTGACCATAAATTTCCAAAGCCAGAAATAGTAAGAAAAGGTAAGATTTTAAGAATCAAGAGAGGAAGGAAAAGAATATTTTTATATACTTTTAATAACCACCATTAAGGACTTCCCTGATGGCTCAATGGTAAAGAATCCACCTGCAATGCCAGAGACACAGAAGATGTGGGTTCAATCCCTGGGTCAGGAAGATCCCCTGGGTGAGGAAATGGCAACCCATTGCAGTATTCTTGCCTGGAGAACTCCATGGATAGAGGAACCTGGTGGGCTACAGTCCATGGGGTCGCCAAGTTGAACTCAACTGAACACACAACCACCGTTAAAATCATTAGCATTCAACTCCATGTGGGCACAAAAATCGCTCTGTGCTGTCCCTCATGTGCTGTCTGTCCATCAGTTTGTCTTAGCACACGTGTGTCCTCTTCCATACTTGGACCAAGGTTGAAACCTACCTGCTCTGGGAAACACTACAGATTATTTCCTAATCTTAGCAGCTGCCCATGACCTACAGCTGCGGGTCTCTGTGGCTGCCTGTGCTAAGCACAGTTTAAGGAAGACAACGCCCAGAGACACAGCCCGTGTCCCTCCCTCGGCGAGGGAGAAAGCAGGCAGCCTGTACAGGCATGGTTAGGAGTTGCCCTAAATCAGTGCCTCCCAGTTACCTATGGTGAAGGGCCAGCTTGTTTGCTGATTTCAAATCATATAGATGAACTCCTTAAAAATACAATAAAAATAAATTATAGTTCACCCCCGAAGAACACGAGAGTTAGAGGCACCAACCTTCTGCCCAATTGGAATTCCATGCGTAACTTTATGGTCAATCCTTTGAATTCACAGTTCCTTCACAACCATGGTTTCAACCAACAGCAGCAGATCATGTATTGGGTTTGCAAAAAGTTCATTTGGGTTTTTCCATAAGATGGTTTAGAAAAATCCAAATGAACATTTTGGTCAACCCAAATGACCAACTGTTCAGGTCAACAGTACTGTAATATGTATTTACTGAAAAAAATCCACATATAAGTGGACCTGTGCAGTTCACACTCATGTTGTTCAAGGGTCAGCTGTATTTGAAAAATGAAATGCCACTTATAAAAGATGACAAAGTCAAATTACTGCAATTTCTCAACGCTCATTCTCAGTTTCCATACCTACCCCATTACACATCCATATTCAGCAGTCCAAGGACCAGCACCATCTACAAACCACATTTTAAGTAGCAAAAAATCTGAATTCTCTAAGAAACTCCACTCACTCACCATTGCCCACACAGATCAGTGAACCTCTCCTACCGTATCAATAGGGAGAGATGCGGCAGGTTTGCTATGAAGATTAACGATTATTGTGTTTTCAGTATAGAGGTTGCAGGTTTAAAAACAGAAGCCATTATTAATATGATAAATCCCTGTAGGAGGCTTTTCAGTTTACAAACCTCCTTATCTCATCCGATCTCCATAACACTTACAAGGGTTCTCAACCGCCTTCATGCGGGAAGTCACAGCACAAATACAGTGAGATGTCCCACAGTGGGTGAGGAAGGGCTTCCCTGGTACACACTACCTGAGCAGGCACAGGAGACGCGGGCCAGTCTGTGTGCCCAGGTCTGCACGGGACACTTACGCTCTCTGGAACTCTGGGATGCTGAAGATGGCCTGCATCACGGAGCTGAGATAGCAGCTGTTGCCCAGGTTCTTGAGCCCTGTGTACCCTGGGCCGTACATGGGCTTCAGCTTCGTCCCCGTCTCCTGGATCACCTCCCACTCGCTGACCCGTGGCTTGATGTCGTTGTCCTGGAGCCCGTTCTCTGTCTGGGGCAAGATCAGTGAAGACATACAACTTTGATGATGACTCTCATTCCAAGATCACATCCCAGGAATTATTTCTAACAGCAGTAGATGTTTCTGCCTTTCCCCTCAATTAAACAGAGAAATAAACAACCTCATTAAAAGTGACTGAGATGGTGATGGTTGCACAAGGCAAATGGACTTTATGCCACAGAACTGTATGCTTAAAAATTGTTAAAATAAAATTAAAAAGAATTCATTTGAATCAGTTCTAATGAGATGGATGAAACTGGAGCCCATCATACAGAGTGAAGTAAGCCAGAAAGATAAAGACCAATACAGTATACTAACGCATATATATGGAATTTAGAAAGATGGTAACGATAACCCTATATGCAAAACAGAAAAAGAGACACAGATGTACAGAACAGAATTTTGGACTCTGTGGGAGAAGGCGAGGGTGGGATGTTTCGAGAGAACAGCATCAAAACATGTTCTAGGGTGAAACAGATCACCAGCCCAGGTTGGATGCATGAGACAAGTGCTCGGGCCTGGTGCACTGGGAAGACCCAGAGGAATCGGGTGGAGAGGAAGGTGGGAGGAGGGATCCAGATGGGGAATACATGTAAATCCATGGCTGATTCATGTCAATGTATGACAAAAAACACTACAATACTGTAAAGTAATTAGACTCCAACTAGTAAAAATAAATGGGAAAAGAAAAAAAAACTGTTAAAGTAGTAAGTTTTATGTTAGGCATAGCTTTCCATAATTTAATAAATGACCACATTTAAAAGATTTAACAGTCAAAGAGACAAAGACTAAGGGGAAAGAGGATAGGAGGAGGAAGAAAACAAACAGGAATCAAAAAAAAAAAAAGAAGGCAGATACAACACAACAGACAAAAAGCAAGACAATTGGAGCGGAAAGTGGAATAAAACCACGAGGCTCGAGAGAAGCTCAACACAGGAGGGAGGTTTAAAGAAGAGCAGAGAAAACAAACTAAAAAGTGACACAAGTGAGAGAGAGGAGTTAGGAGGAGAACATGAGGAAAGGGAGATGGCCTGGGCTAAAGCAAACCGCACATTTAACCAGCTCCTCATAGGGTCAAATATTACACAGTCACAACACCAGCCTGAAAACAATATAAAACGAGGCAGAGAGTTTCCATCAACAATAAATAATCTGCTGGTTTACTCTTTCCACACCCCCTCAGGAAGCTCTCCTCCCCTTCCTGAAATTAATTAAAGTGATGTTGGTCACAAATCGTTTTAAAGGTCATCTCCCCGTACCTTCTGCCTTTAGTCAACAAAAAATGATTCATGCAACTCTCCATCAAAGGAGACAGAAATTTTGCAAGTAAACTCCAACTAAAAATGGTACTTGATGAGGTGCCATGTTCATTATAAAATTTTAAAACTCTAAGTAAACCGATAACCAAGAGAAAATGCTAACTAAGTTTGAGAAGTAAATGCAAACATTAAAACCTAAAACCTATAAAATGAAGATGTATGTGATAGGAATTATATAAATAAACCAAACAGTTTCCCCGCAAGGTGGGAACAGACACAAAACGAGACCTTTCTCACCCCATGCATATGAAGCATGTCAATTCCAAAATGTGCTAAGTGCTTGGCCAAATGAGGGTCCAAAACAGCTTCCTCTTCTTGGAAAGAATAAACATCTAGAAGATGAAAAGAAAATAAGCACTGAGATTTGCAATCAAGTTATTCAATATTCAACAAGCACCCACCAAGCTCCTCCTACGCACTGAGCTTGGGATACATCAAAGAACAAACAAAAACCTCTTGTGAGTTTTCAACTGGGGGAAAGACAGATGATAAACAATAAATATAATCAATGGGTATTTTTGTAAATATATCTATATATCAATTCTTTTGACAGTTCAGAAAGAATTTTATAAAGGATTTCTGAAACAAGAGGACAGTGTCTAAAGCTAAAATAATTTAAAACTAGACAAATACAAATGCGTAACACTGACTGTTCTAACCCCAGTGGCACGATTATAAGTTCAGGAGGAGGGAAGCGGGAGGGAGGAAACGGTAACACTGCCTGCCGCCCGCAGGGGTAAGCGGTGAAGAACAGAGAAAACACAGGACCTCGGGCTGTCGGAATGGCTGGACTGTGGTGTGAGGTCCAGGACAAAACAAAATTCTGCCCATGGAACCCTCCACAGTCTCGGAGCTACCACCACATGACCTTCCACCTCCATCTGCCCCCTCATCCCCTCCTCCCCAGTGTCCACACCTCAGAGAGCTGGTGAGGGGTCTCTGAAGACTGCAGTGCACCCCAAACGTGCCCATCTCTTAGCACATGGAAGACGATGATGCGTCTGGTAACGTGGGGTAACTCAGGAGGCTGCACCCAGCCCAGGATCTGAGAGATCAGCATGTTGACAGCCTCGTCTGTAACCCACTCATGGGGCTCTGGTGTTGGGAAGCTGTGTGCTGAAGGGGACCTCTTCTCTCCTCGCGACCTTCATCTCCCACCTGACCACATAAGGCTTCAGCCAACTTCTCCAACTTCTCCAAGTGTGGGGTATGATTTCAAAGCAGAAGCAATGCCTGAAAGCTCATTAGAAACGCAGAATCTCGGGCTCCGGCCAGACATACTGAATGAGAATCTGCATTTTAACGAGATCCCCATGCACACAGTAAAGTTTGAGAAGCACTGTGTAGCGCTTTCAAAAGCTACCCAAACCACCGCCTTATCTGTCCTCACATGGCAAGGCAACAGGGAAGAGGGAAACGTTTTCAGGCCCATTTTGCACATGAGGAAACGAGACTTAGAAAAGTTAAATCATTTGTCTTAAACCCCACATGTGACCCAAACCCAGGTAGTCTGACTCCTGGCCCAGTCCTTTCTACTTAGATCTCTTAGGAGACCTAGACTCAGTGAGGCACCATCCGAGGCCCTTAACAGGAATGGAGAGTCAAAAAACACAATTTTGGGACTTCGCTGGTGGCCCGGTGGTTAAGACTCTGCACTTCCGATGCCAGGGCCACAGGTTCAATACCTGGCTGAGGAACTAGGATCCCACGTGGTTTAGCCAAAAAACAAAAACAAAATAAAAAACAAACAAAAAAACCACAATTTCTTCACTCTAAAATTGGAAAAACAAAATGTGAAAATAGATAAAAAGATATTATTCTTTACAGCAGCAAAAGATAAGATTGTTCAAGGAGTTTCCTGCTCTCTGGAACAATACCAGGAGGAGAAAACAATGTGATATATAGGAACTACGGTCACACTCTGACCCAATCCCAGATACATGGAGACTCACTGCCACCCAAAAAAAGTCAAGTCTTTTTATTATTAACAAACTAAACATTGTATAGCTTTCTCTTCTATCCCTCTTCCCCTAGGCACCCATTTCAACTTGGATATGGATAGAAGCCTTCATCTATATTCTTTTCTAAATACAATTCAGTGCACTCAAAAGTAAAAACAAAAGATAAAATCCCCGGGCCAATTAAGAAAAAACTTCCCAAATGTTTAAATACTAAAAAAAAACAAAATTCCTTGAAATAATAACTTGAAACAACTGTATCAACTATATTTTCAATCTACAACACGTGACAGTAAAGTACCACTCAAATACTGGATAGAAGGTAGAAATGACACTTCTCATGCACTTTAAATTTGGTTATTAATTAAACTAGTGAGAATTTCTAGTTGAACAAAGAATGTTCAAACTACCGCAAAACTGCTCTCATCTCACATGCTAGCAAAGTAATGCTCAAAATTCTCTAAGCTAGGCTTCAACAGTAGGTGAACTGAGAATTTCCAGATGTTCAAGCTGGATTTAGATAAGGCAGAGGAATCAGAGATCAAAATTCCAACATCCTTTGGATCACGGAAAAGCAAAAGAGTTCCAGAAAAACATCTATTTCTGCTTCATTGACTATGCCAAAGCCTTTGACTGTGTGGATCACAACAAACCGTGAAAAATTCTTAAAGAGATGGGAATACCAAACCACCTGACCTACCTCCTAGGGCTTCCCTGATAGTTCAATTGGTAGAGAATCCGCCTGCAATGCAGGAGACCCTGGTTCAATTCTTGGGTTGGGAAGATCCCCTGGAGAAGGGAAAGGTTACCCACTCCAGTATTCTGGCCTGGAGAATTCTAGAGACTGTATAGTGCATGGGGTCACAAAGAGTCGGACACAACTGAGCGCTTTCACTCTCACTTAACCTGCTTCCTGAGAACCCTGTATGCAGGTCAAGAAGCAACAGTTAGAACCAGACATGGAACAACAGACTGGTTCCAAATTGGGAAAGGAGGACGTCAAGGCTGTATATTGTCACCCTGCTTATTTAATTTATATGCAGAGTACATCAGGCGAAATACTGGGCTGGATGAAGCACAAACTGGAATCAAGATTGCTGGGAGAAATATCAATAACCTCAGATATGCAGATGACACCACCCTTATGGCAGAAAGCAAAGAGGAACTAAAGAGACTCTTGATGAAAGTGAAAGAGAAGAGTGAAAAGGCTGGCTTGAAACTCAACATTCAAAAAATGAAGATCATGGCATCTGGTCCCAACATTTCGCGGCAAACAGATGGGGAAACAATGGAAACAGTGACAGACTTTATTTTCGTGAGCTTCAAAATCACTGCAGATGGTGACTGCAGCCAAGAAATTAAATGACGCTTGCTCCTTGGAAGAAAAGTTATGGCAAACCTAGACAGCATAATAAAAACAGAGATATTACTTTGCCAACAAAGGCTCCTATAGTCAAAGCCATGGTTTTTCTAGTAATCATGTACGGATGTGAGAGTTGGACCATAAGGAAAGCTGAGCACTGAAGAATATCAATTCTTTTGAACTGTGGTGTTGGAGAAGACTCTTGAGAGCCCTTTGGAGGAGATCCAACCAGTCCATCCTAAAGGAAATCAGTCCATCCTAAAGGAAATCATCCTAAAGGAAATCATTGGAAGGACTGATGGTGAAGCTCCAATACTTTGGTCACCTGATGCAAAGAGCTGACTCATTAGAAAAGACCCTGATGCTGGGAAAGACTGAAGGCAGGAGCAAAAAGTGACGACAGAGGACAAGATGGTTTGATGGCATCACCAACTCAAGGGACATGAGTTTGAGCAAGCTCTGGGAGATGGTGAAGGACAGGTAAGCCCGACGTGCTGTAGTCCATGGGGTTGCAAAGAGTCAGACATGACTGAGCGACTGAACAAGTGAGATAGTTTTGAAGACTTAAAGACTTTAAGCCTCTCCTTATCAGGGCCCCAAGAGAAAATTATAAGATTGATAGAAATGTACCATTGGCACTGGTCTAAGATTTTGAAATAAGTGAAAATCACATAAAATTCTATGGTTCTTAAGCTATTAGCCTCCTGCCTGTGTGAGAAATTAACATATGCTATCTCTAGTCATTAACTACCCCCAAAATATGACATGATTTAGTCAGAGACAACAGTTACTTCTTACCCCAATGACAAAAACAGTTTAGTGAGTAACACATAAGAAATCTAAAAATGAACTGTGATCCTTAAACTTGGCAACCATGAAGAATTTATAAGTGACATGTAGTCATAGAAAAAATATTTGAAGTAGAGTTGGGGACTGAAAATCCTTACACATTTTTCAATAGGAAATTTACTTTATCTCCATCTTCAGCTTAGCAAACTCAAGTCTTAACTCAGAAACTACTGCAGCAAATAAGCACGGCCTGACAAGTATTACTCTCCCCAACTCCAACCTTGACTTAAAAACTAGAAGCTAAGAAACAGGAAGTTCACAGAAAGATCCTCCTAGGAATAGCCTAAGCAGAGTTTCATGAGTAACTACACTTACTTTAGAAGTAAACCAGTCATTGTTTCAAGTTAAATGACAAATGAAGCCATGGAGAGCATAGAGACGTCAATAGAAGGGAAAAGATTTAAGAAAAGATTTACTGAATCAAAATGACAGAAAGAAGATCTCTGGCTGCCTAGGAATAAAAAATTTTACTAAGAAAGATCTCAAAGGAATTTTGTGAGGACATGGAAATGTTCACTGTCTTTATAGTGAAGGTAATAATAATTAGGGAGCTATATATTTTAAAAATTCATTACCTAAAATTTTAAAAGGTTCCACTTATTATATGTAACTTTTACTTCAATCTGCAACCCAGCCTTGACCCATATGAGTCAATGAATGAATAAAGATAATATTTAAAGGAAAAAAAAAATTTTCCAGCATGAATTGATGTGATAAGCACGTTAGAAAATAGTATGTGCATTCAGGAAACTATAATCAATATCGAGTGATAAACCATAATGGAAAAGAATAAGTATATGTATATATATATGTACAACTGAATCAAAAATTCTGCTATACAGCAGAAATTAACACAACGTTGTAAATCAACTATACTTCAATAAAATTTTTTTTAACTAAAAAATAAAATAGTATGTCTATTAAGTTTCAAAACTAATGAAGGAAATCTTATACAGATGGAGGCTAAGACTGAGACCAAGACTGAGAATCTATAAGGAATTATATAAAAGTGGTAATAATTTCTTCTCTAATGAGGTTTCTTTCATTTTTTGTTTTTCTATTAATGTTTTTCCAAATTTACTATATTTTGATTGAAAAAATGTTTTACAACTAATTGCCAAAGATTACAAATATTACAAATATTTCTATAGGATGGTATGCTATTTCTATAGGAAGTAGCATAACACTAGTCATCCTTGTTCACTCATATGGATTCACTGACTCATTCATTCATTCACTGTAGTCAACAAATAAATACTGAATACCAAATATGTACAGATACTGAGGATACAATAAGAAATTAGATAAATGAGGCCCCTGCCCTCATAAGTTGAAACATTACTAATCCAAACAGTCTTATAAGAATGCTGGTTTGTATAATGGACCTCCACAGATGTCTTCTTGGCTGTGGTTTGCTCATGTGACTTTCAGCTCTCTTTCTTAGCCCCAGAAAGTGGCAGAAGTCCAGATCTTGCCTGAAGATCCCCACACAGGAAAGAAGAAGGAGAGAGAGGTAAAGATGTACTTCAACGAGCTCTGGTGTTTTAGAAAAACTAATGAAACCATAGTAGCTGGCTTCACTGCTCTGTTCTCACAGCTCAAATGGAGAGAAAAACAGAACTGCTGGTCAAACACCAAGTCATAAGCCACAGAGGAAAGGTTCTCTCCAGAATAAGTGTGATCTGTTCACCCAAACTGTCTCTCTTCACCATGAGTTTATATTTGCACCCATGGAATCTTTCCACAGACAGGAAAAGAAGAGAAGCAAGAGAATGCTCCAACAATTGATCTAGAAAGCCAAACACAAAATGAATGAGGTCAGAGGTGTGTACTATCACTTTAGACAGCATAAATCCCAGACCAAACAGAATCTAGAGTGTGGTCAGGAATGGAAAGCAAGAAAGAGGAAAAAGATGTCAGTAAAAGAGACATGAAGAAGGAAAAGAAAAAAAGATAAATCAGAGGAACAAACTTGATTGGTGTGTCTGTCTTCCTCCATCTGTTTACTCCACAAGTACTGACACCCACTATGCGTGAGGGACTTTGCTGGATGCTAGAGATATGATAGTGAACAACATTGTCGTTCAGGGTCTGCTGTCTTGTGAAAAGTGCCATGGTGGAGCAGCAAAGAAGCACATCAGAGGGGTACAAGCCAGGTCAAAACTAAAATGAAGCAGTCAATCCTTGATTCCAAACCCTTGGACTGATGCCCAGGTCGGTGGTGAAGATGACCAAGTAAGAAAAACCACCTTGAGTTGCTGCTGAGCTGGGCAGAGTCAGTGGGATAGGTGATTTCACAGCTGCCACTGATAGGAACAGAATGATGGGACAAAACGGACGACTAAACAGTTAGTCCCATTGGGGGATTGTAAGTAAAAAATATGGGAGATCCTTGTAAGTTAATGATTACTCAAGAAAGCAGGTTTGCTTAACCACAAAACCAAGCAGGCTTGCTTACCAAAAAACCCATGCAACAGAAGCAAGGGACATGCCCCAAAACAGTAAAACAATGGTGGCATGAGACCCAAAATCCTGCCCAGTGAACTCAGTAAATTAATGATCCCTAGAACAAGTTCTGTGCACACACAAAAAAATAATTATTTATGGAAAGGTGACTTTTCAAAATGAAAAACCCACATTGTACTAAAACTTGAAAATATTTTTCCAAAATTCTATATGGCAATCCTGGCCTAACCACACAGGGACAAGTAAGCTTCCTGGTCCTACCTTGGAACTGATGATGGAAATGTGACATCTATTCAAGAAAGACAAAGAAGGTCTTCTCCCCCTCCCCACTTTTCCTTTGATTATAAAACTGCAGCCTACTAAGTTCTCAGGACATGGCATTTCTCTCCCACCTGCTTGTAAGTTTCACAAGCATCCTACTCTAATAAATCACTTCTTATCTGCCACTTTGCTCTCACTGAATTCTCCTCTGCATGGAGACAGAAAGGACTATGGTACCAGTGCTCTTCGGAGCGCCCCCCTCAAAATGACACTGATTCGTTTCACCGTGGGCATCTCAGAAGACCCTCCTGCAATCACCAAGGCTTTGAGGCTTCTTCTTAGGTAAACTAACTTCCAAGAAGAAAGAAAAAAACACCCTCACCTGCCTCCAACCTTTTTCATTCCCTTCCCACCAACCTCAACCTCGATCTGCCAAAGAACGTCTCCTCCCACAGAGGAGAGCTCTTCGTTTGTTTGTATGGTGATCTGTTTCTTATTTTGATTGCTGCCGTACCCATGGAACCAGAGTGGAATTTGATAGGGGGCCCACTTTTATTACCCAGCCACCACAATGGCCATGACTGGGGGATCAAGGCTTCCTGGAAGAACTAATTCTAGACTGAGATGTCAAGATGAGTAGGAGTTTCTCACTGAACAGGTATATCCTTGTTGGGGAGAAGGAAACCAGGGTGATTGGATCATACCACCATTAAATATCTGAGTTCACAACCTGCTTGGATTCCATGTTCACTAAGCAATAGTCTAAATATAATTCAGCTTCCCACAGGGAAGGAATGTACTGGTCAAGTTGACATAAACATCCTACTTACAGGCAGTTGTGGTTCTCATTAGAAATGAAAAAATAAACTCCCTGACTTAGAGACTCTGGCTCTTGTGAGTTGAGCTAGCCCCTCAGTAAGCCTATCGAGTGTGGAAGCTAGGCTGTCAACAGGAGTCCCTTCATAAGGAGGCAGCCACCCTGCCCCGGACAGAGGGAACCCTGCCCTCCTGGGCCTCAACATCCACAAAGCCCATCAGACATTTGAAGAAACTTCACGTTTTCATTAATTTATTTGGCTTTTATAAGTAAACATTAAGCTACACCTAGCAATCTATTAAACAGATTTAAAAGAAACAAAAATAGAATTGATATCTCCCATAAACTATCTTGGGCAAACTTCAGGAGATAGTGGAGGACAGGGAAGCCTGACGTGCTACAATCCAGAGGGTTGCAAATAGTTGGACACAACTTGGCAACTGAACGGCAGCAGCAACAACAACAAATAAACTAATATGACAATTAGACTGAAAATAATTACTTGCATTAAAACCAACTCTGCATAAGATAAACAGGAATCAAATCCTGATCTATTTTCAAAAATTGAACATTATCTCAGCTAAGTGAATTCAAGAACCTTCATCATAGCTGATGTTTCACATTGTTTTTGACAATGTTTTATGTTTTCTATGCTTGAAAAGTAGCATTTATTCAAATACTCTCAATTATGTGATAAGGAAAATCTTGAAAGGTCACCCTCCCCTACAAGAAAAACAAAACTTAACTATGGCAGATAATTGGTTAATATTCTTAATGGTTAAGAAATTTTTAAAAGCCAGTAAGGAAAACACCTACACATACACCTACAAGAAAATTGGCCTAAGAAATTCACATAAAGAACTACAAATAGCCAAGAATACTATGAAAAAGTTCAGCCTCACTATAAACCAAATTAAAACAAGATAACAGATTAGCCAAGGTTTTTAAATATTCTGAATATGAAAAGTTGTCAAAGATTTGTTGGAATGGGTATTCTCATACATTTCTGGTGGGGGTATGAATTACCACAGTTGTCTAAGAGAGAAACTCAGCAACTGAAAATTAAATTTAAAGGTTCAACTCTTTGTTCACAGGAATCTGTCCTAAAAACAAATCATTAGACAAACACCCAAAGACCTGCATATATACAAAGATGTTCATCAGAAAAGCAAAATTGTAACATCTCACAGGGGAACAAGAATAATTGATGCTTTTGAACTGTGGTGTTGGAGAAGACTCTTGAGAGTCCCATGGACTGCAAGGAGATCCAAACAGTCCACCCTAAGTCTCCTGTCTCAAATTAAAGGAAAGAAACTTTAGATGAACTCTAAATCACAGTTTGAAAATAAGTTTCATGCTTAGGGAAAAAAAAGGCTTCTGGAAAATTAAAGATGCTTAGAGAATAGAATTAATCTTTGCCTTTATTATTAGCATATATTTAAATAGAATACAATTATTTAAATACTTAAAGATTAATTGGTTCATTTAACCAAAGTATCCATGCCTAGTATAAGATTTTGTATGGAACTCAAAGATGACAAAGCTCAACTGAAATTTTAGAACAAAGTTCCATACATAAATAATTTTAGTTTTGAACAGGATGTTCTGAGAGCTGCACTTCTAATAACTGGTCTCAAAGCACTACATAATATAACTTCACCATAAAAAGAATGAAATATTGCCATCTGCAGCGACATGGATGGACCTAGAGATTACCATACCAAGTAAAGTAAGCCAGAAAGAGAAAGACAAATATCACATATCATTGCATGTGGAATCTAAAAAGATGATACAAATGAACTTATTTCCAAACAGAAACAGACTCACAGACACAGACAACAAATGTATGGTTACCAAAGTTTGCTTTGGTTAGAATGCCTATGTTATGAACCCTTCTCTCTCGAGCCCTACAAGGACAGTGATGGTTACTACATACACCAGTCATTCAACAGAACAATGTCACCCCAAATCCAACTGGCAGGCTACAGTCCATGGGGTGGCAAACAGACACGACTAAAAACAACAACAACAAACAAAATTCAGTCAGAGAAAGATAACAGAGAAGAAAAGACAAATGTCTACATTTGTCCTTTAAAAAAAAATCCTCTTACCTTAAAGTAGAGAAGAAATAGAGACTTAACACCTGGACAGTTGGAGAAGACTAACCTGAGTGTGGATCCAGGTCGGTGCTTCATAAATGTCAGTGACACCGAGATGATGGGTTCTTATGGCCACAGCTCAGTATTTAATTTTCTCATTATCTATCCTGATACAAATTATCTGTTCCTTCACCCAACAGTGGAAGGAATTAACTGTCCAAACATGGCTAAAAGCTAATGTACAGTGTGGGAGCCCAAAGAGGACCAGTTCTGAAGCTGACAGTATAAGTAGGAACCGCTTCTAACCCTTTGTTGTACTGGACACAGTCACTGCCCACTGATGTCAAGGGGTCTGAACACCCAGCATCTTGAACAACCATCTACTCCATAGTGACACTAATCCCCCTAATGGACTCTAGACCCTACTAGTCTAATGGTGAGTTTGATTAAGCACATTTACTTCACAAGTCCTGAGTCCTCCTGTCCTCTTTGTTTTTTGGTCGCTCAGTCGTGTCCGACTCTCTTGTGACCCCGTGGAGTGGAGCCCACCAGGCTCCTCTGTCCGTGGGATTTCCCAGGCAAGAATACTGGAGCGGGTTGCCATGTCCTTCTCCAGGGGATCTTCCTGACCCAGTGATCGAACCTGCGTCTCCTATACTGGCAGGTTGATTCTCTCCCGCTGAGCCATTAGCCAAGGGATATACAGAAAGATACAAAAGCAAAAAACTTTTACCAGGTTTTGTGGGCACTAGGCTAAATGCTTATGCACCTTGACAAACCTATGAGGGAGGTGCCATGATTATCCTCAAGATGAGGAACTGGAGGCTGACCCAAGATCTCACAGCTAATTAAAGGATTCACGCCTGGGCTGTCGTAGTCCCGAGCTTATGCCCTCCAACCCCAGAGATGAAGACACCAGTTAATCCGAGAGGGAGCCACTGCAGGTGCCCGGGTTGGTAAAGTCACACTCACCGGCCCCATCCGGAGTGATGGTCCCCAGTTTCACAGCGAGAGGGTAGCCTGTGTCTCTGTAATGCTCCAACGCATGCCCGTTGCCCCCGGAGCTGTCAAAGAACCACTTCCCACACAGCACGGAGCCATCGGTCAGGTTCAACCAGAGGTTCTCCCGAAGGTCGCACCTGGCACACTTCCAGCCACTGCGAAGTCATCAGAGGACAGTGAGCACAGTCACAGCACAAGGCGTGATGAGAAAACTAACATCCAAGAAGACGGGGTGCTTCAAGTTGGGGGGGACGCAGGGTCACAGGAGATGGTCAGTGGAATAACAGAGACCCATTCCAGAGCAGAAGGGGCACTCACACGGGGGGCCAGGTCCTCCAAGAGAGCTCTTTTACCTTAGAAAACTAACACAGAATCTGAGGGTAGGAAGAGAGGTCATTTCCTTAAAATTCCTTACATGAGAGACAGTAAAGCCTGAGTGAGTTTAAATTATGAAAGATCCCATGTGTATAAACAGCTGAGGTTCTGAAGCATTAACCACTAGTAGTAATGCTTCACTACTAGTTTAAACAAAACCCTACCACACTGGCAATCTAAGTAGACAGATAAACACTTTGCTGTTGTTGTTGTTATTCAGTCTCTAGGTCTTGGCCAACGCTTTGTGACCTCATGGGTGTAGCATGCCCGGCTCCTTTGTCCACCACTATCTCCCGGAGTTTGCTCAAATTTATGTCCATTGAGTTGGTAATGCTATCTAACCATCTCATCCTCTGTGCCCCCACTCTCCTTTTGCCTTCAATCAATCCCAGCATCAGGGTCTTTTCCAATGAATCAGCTCTTTGCATTAGGTGGCCAAAGTATTGGAGCTTCAGCATCAGTCCTTCCAATGAATATTCAGGGTTAATTTCTTTGAGGATTGACTGCATTGATCTCCTTGCAGTCCAAAGGACTCTCAAGGATCTTCTCCAGTACCACAGGTTGAAAGCATCAATTCTTTGACGCTCAGCCTTCTTTATGATCCAAGTCTCACATCTGTACACGATTATAGCTTTTACTATACGGACATTTGTTGGCAAAGTGATGTCTTTACTTTTTAATATGCTGTCTAGGTTTGCCATAACTTTTCTTCCAAGGAGCAAGTCTTTTAATTTCATGGCTGCAGTCACCATCTGCAGATTTTGGAGCCCAAGAAAAGAAAATGTCACTGCTTCCACTTTTTCCCCTTCTATTTGCCATGAAGTGATGGGACCAGATGCCATGATCTTTGTTTGTTTGATGTTGTTTCACACCAGTTTTTTCACCTTCTTCTTTCACCCTCTTCAAGAGGCTAAGTTCCTCTTTGCTGTCTGCCATAAGGGTGGTGTCATCTGCATATCTGAGGTTATTGATATTTCACCTGGCAATCTTGATTCCAGCCTGTGCTTCATCCAGTCCAGCATTTCGCATGATGTACTCTGCATACAAGTTAAATAGGTAGGATGACAATATACAGCCTTGACGTACTCCTTTCCCTATTTGGAACCAGTCCATTGTTCCATGTCCAGTTCTAACTGTTGCTTTGTGACCTGAGGTACAGATTTCTCAGGAGGCAGGTAAGGTGGTCTGGTATTCCCATCTCTTTAAGAATTTTCCACAGTTCGTTGTGATCCACACGGTCAAAGGTTTTCATGAAGTCCATGAAGCAGATGTTTTCTGGAACTCTCTTGCTTTTTTCTATGATCCAATGGATGTTGGCAATTTGATCTCTGGTTACTCTGCCTCTTCAAAATCTAGCTTGTACATCTGGAGGTTCTTGGTTCATGTACTACTGAAGCCTAGCTTGAAGGATTTTGAGCATAACCTTGCTAGCATGTGAAATGAGCACAACTGTACAGTAGTTTAAACATACTTTAGCATTGCCTTTCTTTGGGATTGGAATGAAAATTGACTTTTTCCAGTCCTGTGGCCATTGCTGAGTTTTCCAAATTTGCTGGCATATTGACTGCAGCACTTTAACAGCATCATCTCTTAGGATTTGAAATAGCTGAGCTGAAATTCTGTCACCTCCACTAGTTTCATTCCTAATAATGCTTCCTAAGGCCCACTTGACTTCATACTCCAGGATGTCTGGCTCCAGGTGAGTGACCACATCATTGTGATGATTCAAGTCATTAAGACCTTTTTTGTATTCTTCTTCTGTGTATTCTTGCTATCTCTTTTTAATCTCTTCTGCTTCTGTTAGGTCCTTACTGTTTCTGTCCTTTATCGTGTCCATCCTTGCATGAAATGTTCCCTGGATCTCTCCAAATCTCTTGAAGAGATCTCTAGTGTTTCCCTGTCTACTGTTTTCCTCTTTCTTTGCATTAACAACTTCAGTGAAGGTTAAATGTCAGGTATGGGGCAAGGGCTTTACAGAAGTCTTACCATGCAATTCTAATACACACTCTTCAGCATTATTACCATCCCCACTATCAAAGAGAACAACAGACCCAGAGGTATGGAGCCTTCCCTAAGACCACACAGAGCAGAAGGTAGCACAGCCAGGGTCCAACCATTCTGAACACATCCTGAATCCACCTGCTCTTTCCCTCTAGCTCCTGCCTCTGGAAACACACCTGCCTCCGATTACAGGAGGTGCCAGTGAAGCCTAAAGAGCATTCCAGCCAAAACCTGATAACCAAAGACTGTTGTAAGTCTTTGTAGCTGGGTCCCCCTGCTGCTAAATCACTTCAGTTGTGGCCGACTCTGTGCGACCCCATAGACGGCAGCCCACCAGGCTCCCCCGTCCCTAGAATTCTCCTGGCAAGAACACTAGAGTGGGTTGCCATTTCCTTCTCCAATGCATGAAAGTGGAAAGTGAAAAGTGCAAGTGAAGTCGCTCAGTCACCTCTGACTCTTAGCGACCCCATCGACTACAGCCCACCAGGCTCCTCCGTCCATGGGATTTTCCAGGCAGGAGTACTGGAGTGGGTTGCTACTGCCTTCTCCATGGGTCCCCCTAGAGGTAGACAAAGATCTGAATGCAAATGGCTTGTCCAGGAGGTGATCCCAGGAAGCATCCTAGGGGAGTTGAGGGAAGACAGACTGAAAGGGTAGGCAGCCAGGCCGGAGACTGTAAACAAGCAGATGACCCCCTGGGCCAGTGGGGCTCAGTCCAGCTGTGGAACTCCAGGAGACGGTTACCCCACTTGAGGGTGGGGGTCTAGGTATTCATCCTTCCACTCCACAGACCCTGGGTGGGGGCCGTTCCAGGAGGACAGGAGGGAGCATGACTTCACAGCGTTTATGATTGTCCCATGCACCAGCCTACCCGGCTCTGGCATATAGAGAAAGCCCCTAAGAAAGAGCTGC
This sequence comes from Cervus canadensis, assembly GCF_019320065.1. NCBI lineage: Eukaryota > Metazoa > Chordata > Mammalia > Artiodactyla > Cervidae > Cervus > Cervus canadensis. The sequence goes on from NC_057392.1 coordinate 63,021,390, forward strand.
AGGTGTCTGCAATCAGATGCCTTAGGGTGGGGATGACTGGGCTCTGGGGTAGGGACTGTCCACAGTCAGCATCTACTACAAAGGTATAGATAATTCCAAAGAGATTTTTGAGCTTATTTTTATAAAAGACAACTGATAAGAACATATATAACTGCTAATTCAGTGAAGAGGTAGAAAAATAAATAATCCTTTGGCCAGTTTTAGGCAGTAAAGTTCCATTTTGCTGACTCTCACCTTGGAGGAATTCTGACTCCATTGTCCAACTGGGTGAGGTTATTGGCATATTTCGACACTGGCAATTCATTCTCCCATGTATCTGGGTCCTGCTTTCTGTATGGAGATTTTGAGCTGAGAACTGCATCACAAGCAATTGTTACCTACAAGACAAATGCAGATATAATACATAAAACAGTTTGAGAACAGCAACTTTTGTAAAATGAATCTTAAAGTTTATTAATAAATACAACTTAAGTCAAGAAAATTCAAACAGCTTAGTTACCACGAGAGCAAGATGTTAGTTTCCTGACTGTAGCACCTTCCCCCTGGGTCTAGCTAGGTTTTGTCCTGGCCTGGAATTTGCAGTATTAACAATGACACAAGATAGCAAAGAACCAAATCCAGTTTGTAAATTCAAGCATAAAAGTCAGACTTAACAATTTCTATCTCTTAGCAAGTGGAGTAGAAAGTATACGGTGAACAATTTACAAGGGTGAAATTAGCAACAGGAATACCTAGGATTTACCCAAGTGGTATATTTTACTCCTAACAAATATACACCAAGATATCCAATATCCTTAACTCATCACACAATGACATGTGGTCAAGGGCACTTGAATGGAATGCAAGCAGCATGGCTCCATTTCCTAATCTGGTGCAAATGTGACCTTGGATGGGGACACGCCTAGATGTCTCTGTGCCACACCAGCCATCATGAGCAAATCTGTGATGTCCGGCTTGGCACCAACTAACCACCAGGGAGGGCAGACTCTCTTCTTTCTCCCAAACCCTGTTGATCCTGAACACAGGCCTCTCACAACTATTCACTGTTTGCTTAATGCTGTAAGCTATTTCTAGCTCTCTTTAAAAGCATATTCTGATGAGAATGTTCAATGGCACAGCCACTTTGGAAAATAATTTGGCAGGTCCTCAAATGGTTAAATAGAACTACCATATGACCTTGCAATTCCATTCCGAGGTATACACTCAAGGTATTAATAAATAAAAATAGAGGTCTACACAAAAACTTATCCACAAATGTTCACAGAAGCATTATTTATAACAGCCAAAAGTAGAAACAACCCAAACGCCCATTAATGATAAATGGATAAAGTATTATATTTTGACATAAGAACTGTTATCAGCAATAAAAAAGAATGAAGTACCGATACATGCTACAACCTAGATGGACCTTGAAAATGTACGCTAAGTTAAAAAAAGTCAGCCACAAAGAACTATGATTCCTTTTATATGGAATGTACAAAATAGGCAAATCCATAAAGACAGAAAGCAGATTAGTGATAGCCAGAGGCTAGGGGGATAAGAGGCAGAGGGGTAGGTGATGGCTGTGGGGTAATAAAAATATTCTAAAATGAGATAGTCGTGATGGATGCCCAATTCTGAATATAATAAAAGCCACTGGATATAATAAAAGCCACTGAATATAATAAAAGCCATTTTTTTAACAAAAATGTATATTCTATATCATTCTCCTCCTGCACAATTAGCTGAACTTCATACAGAATGCTTTCCTCTGGGTAGCACCGACAACTGACCCCAGAACAGATTAACAGACATACTCTATGGTTCCCTGTGGGCTCACTTGGTTAAGAATCCACCCGCAGTGTAGGATACCAGGGTTTGATCCCTGGATCAGGAAGATGCCCTGGAGAAGCGAATGGCCACGCACTTTGGTATTCTTGCCTGGGAAATCCCATGGACAGAGGAACCTGGTAGGCTACAGTCTATGGGGTCACAAAGAGTCAGACACGACTTAGTGACTAAACCACCATCACCACCAAATGGGAAAGAAATCTAAAGAGTGGAGATAAATATATATATATACACACACACACACACAAAGACACACACATACAACTGATTCACTTCATTGTACAACAGAAACTAATACATTGTAAAATAACTATACTCCAATAAAAACATAAAATAAACAACTACAAGGAAAAAAAAGAGATAATAGAGGTCTCAGCTGCCATCCCACACCCACCCAGGCCATGAGCAATTCCTATCAGTCCTACATCCAAAATCTATTTGCAATCTACCTCTTCTTAATTTCGGTCACACCCATCTTAGTCCCAACCATCATTCCAGCACACAACAGCCGCCTTAAGGTCTTCTTTCTCCCACTCTTGCTCCCTCTTCTCTGCCCAGTAGGCAGTGATCTGCCGTGAACATTAGAGCCCGCCCTTCTCCAGCTTTTAAAACTTTCTGAGGATATACTGAACACTGCTAATTGACACCAGTGAGCTAGGCATGGTCAGAAGGAAAAGGCTCCTGCCCTCAAAAAGCTTATATTCCATTACAAAAAAAAAAAGCTTATACTCCATTACAGATCAGACAATCAGGCATTCATAAATATATTTAAACCTCTCCTTTTTTTGTGGGAGGGGGATTGTTTATTTGATAGAAGTTTTTGTCATAATTTATTTACGATGTTATATTAGTTTCAGGTGCACAACATAGTAATCTGATATTTTGTAATATATACTCTATTTAAAGTTATTATAAAATAACTGGTTATATTCCCTGTGCTGTACCTTATATCCTTCTGTCTTATTTATTTTATACCTAGTAGTGTATACCTCTTAATCCCCTTTCCCTATCTTGCCCTCTCTCAATGTTTTCCAAAAATATTCCCATTTATCTCCCACAAGCAGTGTTATATAATTAGTGCTTCCTTTCAATTATCAAAAATCATCTTCCACTCCCTTCCAGCAATGTCCCTAGAAAACAAGGCTGAGTTCATCATGAGCTCCCAGATGCTTATGTGTTTGGGCCATGCTGCCTTAGCACTCCTGGCTACAAATCCTCATCTTTTTACTCTGGCCTGTTAGAATCTCCTTGCTATTTCACTGACTACCTTGATCCCTTCCCTGTCCTCTTCTGAATCTTCTCCAACCCATTAGAACTTTAAGTGTTCTAGTTTGTAATGCACAATGATTCAGATGTAATATTCCCTCTTTTCTTTGAGATTCCTTCCTGGTGACACTCAACAAAATTTCCTTAATCGTCTGGGACGCTGTAAGACATTGAACAAGTGTTTTCAGAATACCATCTAAATCACTTAGAGACCCTTTTTATGGATCACAGTTGCAAGTCAGGATCCATTATCCTATATTATATTATGAATTATCGCAAGTTCAGGGGTGTTCTGGCATTGGCTCAAACTGGCTCACGGAACTGATTGCTAAATTTTATGAAATTCTCCAAGAAGATTGTTAAGCACGGCCATTATTAAAAATTAAATTCTATAGGCTCACAAATAAACATATTTTTTAAAGGCAAAAAATGTTTAAAACTCTTCACTCCCTAGCTTTGTTACTCTATCTTAATATCTAATCTATACGCTTTGGAAGTCACTTATATCCACATTATGTAAGCGGTGGAAACCATAGGTGACAGTGTCCTACTACACATCTCTTCCCAACACTGCGTTGGTGACATGTTAGCCTGACATCAGCCACGGTGGGAGTATTTACACCACTGAAATCGGCAACCACTACAGCGCAGGGAGCTGGTTGCTAACCAACTACAAGCGCACCACTGCTTGAGTTCCTGAATCTAAAATGAGGCATTAGAGCTCAGGCTCTAAGATCCCTACTGAGTCCCAGACGCTCTCTCTCTGTGACCCCTGTATCACTAAGAGGTAGTTCAGCTTTCTGGTAGCATCTACTGAGTACCTATCTGAAACTGAATTTTTTTGTGCTGAGAAATGCAAGAGATGACAGAAGACCTGGTTGGGTAACTTGAAGTTCAATAATTTTTGGTATTTAAAAACCTAAAAAGAGAGTTATCAAATACCCAAAATGTAGCAAAAGCATGAAAAGAAATTATAGTAACGAGCATCTGTTATATAGATAAAACCAGTTACCATCAGATAAATCCAGGCTTCCCCTTCTATCTCCCTACCTCACCTTCCAAACAATTCTCTCCCTCTCTTTTTAATTCTTAAAGCACTTCTTAAAAGACTCTATTGGAAATTATAATATATATTGCTAGATTCAGATTTCTGTGACATTTCACCTCTCTATAAAAGCATTCACACTTGGAATTATGTTCTGCATATAGGAATGATTAAAAGTACTTAAAGGCTCTCTTCTTAACTTTACTCACATGAAGACTTTTTTTTCATATGTGAGTGAGAGAAAAATCATCCCTTGTGACATTCATTCACAATGTGCAGCTTCTTTTTTGATAACAGACTCAAGAGTTATATTAAACAAGAGCAGTGAGAACTCCTAGTTTTATACAGATATAAGCTTTAGTATATAATATCAGATAATGGTAAGACCATTTTGTCCATCATATATTTTGCCCTTGGTAAATGCCACATGAGTAGACATGTGGAACTGCAGAAAGGAGAGGTAATTTAATTCTGTACGTGTTGCTAAAAGCTATGCACTTGGTACTATTATAATAAAAAGGATATGCTAGATCAAATAATTAGAGGAAAGAGCTACAGTAGCTAAATACACAAATTTTTCAGTTCTGTGGTCTTATGCTTAGGTATAAAGTAGATCAGAGGCAAAATTGGCTGAATGGTGGAAACCTTGCCCCTAGTGCCATGGGAACCCCGAGCACAAATGTGCCCGCTTGGCAGGGGCACGTGAGCAGCAAGGGGGCTACAGACAGAGTCACACACATTTGGAAGAATCGGGGACCTAGAGACTTAGCTTTGGTTTTAGCAAACCTTGAGGAGGGAAAAAAATGAGCTGGAATGTCTAATTCCAGAATCTGTGGCCAGACTCTGAGAAGTCAGGACACAACAGAGTGGAAAAGAAAGAGAAAGGAACACAAAAAAGGCTGAGGCAGTGCCGACAATACAGGAAATGAGGGAAGAGTGGGAAAATGGTCTGGGCCCCACAGAATTCGGGAATCAAAGTAAAACAGAAACCGGCTTCCTTGTACCACCACCACCACCCCGCCCTCAGCTTTAAGTTGTTCGGGAAGATGAAAAAGTTGCTTCACAAAAGAGAAAGGAAGGGGAAAAAACTCACCACTAAATCTAAATTGTAAAACCTAGAACGCGGTCTCTGTCCTAAAGGAACACACTCCCACAGAGCCCCTGGAGACTGTGATTTCTATATACTTGGTTATTTTCAAACTCCTGTTGCCGTTGTTTCTCAGTGGAACTCTTTTATGTTTCCCAAACAAAATTATACACGGAAGGCCAACATGCAGGAGAGAGAAAAATTGTAGGCGTCCCTCTAAAGGGGAGGCAGTCCCTCTCCCGCACATCTCAGGGGCACAGTTTGAAAATCGAAGCAAGAGACTGTGATTCCCAGGTGGCAAGAAGCCAGCCCATGTGGAGGAGGCCAGCCAGCAGCAGCAGAGGGCATGCAGCCCAGTGTTACTGCAAGGGACCCTGAGGGGCCCTCTTCACAGACGAGGAGCCGTCTGCTCCTGTCTCTGCTCATTCTCCTCTTCCTCTCTCACTCACCCTGCCTTCCCCACCGCCCAGCACACACACACCTGACACACGCAGAGAGTCACGCGCATCTAGCTAGCAGCCGTGCACACTCACTGACCAGGGCTGGTAACTCCTCAATATTTGGTAGGGCTATTTCATAGTGGTCTGGGAATATAACAAGTTTGGCTTCATCTTCATATTCATAATCGTCGCTATTTAAATCGTCATCAGTATCTAGATCTGAGGAGAAAACAAAAACAAAGAACAAGAAGTGAAGAAAGAACATGGCACACCAAGGCAGCACTCACTGGGAAAGCCAGCCGCTCACAGGGCTGAAATCCAGCCATCCCTCTGCCCCGAGCCAGGACTAGGAGGCCTCTCCATCCTCCCTAGGTTGTATGCACTTATCTCCTAGGAACAGATGGACAAAGAAGACTCAGTCATACCATAAAGCTTGATACTTAAAGCATTCATTTGCCCAAGATGTTCAATTCCTACAGATGTTGAAAGGAAGAGGTTGGTCATTATGACTTGTCGGGTATGTGGCTCCTGACTTCACAAGAATAGGGTGGAATATTTCTCCTAACACAACAGAAGAAAGTACATGGATTTGAGAGTAGATAAGCCCAGCTTCAACTCTGGCTCCAAAGTGAATGTTTCTTTGGTCAAGCCACAAACTCTCTAAGCCTTGGTTTCCTCATTCGTAGAATGGAGATAATAAAACTTATCTCACACAGTTTATATGGAGAATAAATAAATTATAAACAAGAGATCTGGCACATAATAATTCTTACCATTTACTGGTGACCTATTTTAAAATAAAACCTCAGTTTCCCCCCCTCTGTCTCTCTCTTTCCCACCCTCCCCCTCCCCACTAAGAGTTGTTGAGATACTAAGCCAGAGGGGGGAACCCTATAATCTAAGTAGTCCTGTTGTCCTCAGGTCGAGGAGGATTTTCAGTAAGGAAGTCTGGCCTGGTATCTATCAAGTCATCACCTTTTTGCTAGGCTGGTCCCTGGGAAAGGTTACGCAAAGGCTCAAGGAAATGTCCTGTCACAATATTTACATGGACATTTCAGCCTTGCATTCACATGGATGCCAGAAACCCAGATCATGTTTGTATATTTAGACATTTGGAACTATGGTGACAAAGAGCTCTCAAGCCATCTTCCACTCACACACACACAAACAGGTACACAAATACGGGCTCTGTAAACAGGAGAAAGTTATTTTACTGGATGAAGCAGCCAGCTGGGAACCAAGGGATCTAGATTCTGCTACTACCTTGTTATATGCCTCAAAAGCCTCAACCTGGTACCTTTTTATGTACAGATCTGCTCTTAAATTCTCAAAGACAGAGCAATTTTAAGTGGAAAGTGAAAAACAGCTGAAACACAGTCTACACATTTTAATAAAAGGTTCTAAATAATAAGAATCAGAAATGCCAAAATAAACAAATAACATTGTTAGGTAGCCATAAGAGGTTGTTTTCACAAAAAACAATGTCAAAGAAAAGTCTAAGAGTTTAAAAAGTAACTAGAGGCTTTTATTTAAAGAAAATAATTCAAATAAAGATAGACATCCTATGTTATAAAAATAAGAATGTCCCAGTATCTAATTTTTAAAAATTAGAACCTAAATGTTCAATGAGAATGGTGTTTAACCCACTAGAATATTACTTAAATGATATTTTTTTAGACTGTGTAGAGACATGGAAATGTTTATGCCATGTTAATGCTAAAATTATAAAGTTCATCTTCACTGAAAAGACAACTTTATATTAGTTATATTCATAGACAAAAATTGGAAGGAAATCTGAACAAATGAAAACAATGAGTGGGGAATTCTCTGGTGGTTTAGTGAGTTAGGACTCCACACTTTCACTACCGAGGGCACAGGTTCAATCCCTGGCCAGGGAACTAAGATCCCGCAAGCTGCATAGCAAGGCCAAAGAAAAGAGAAGAACAAGGGGATGAACTTTATTCTTAAATTCTTCTTTATTATATTGTGCATAATAATTCTGAATAACCAGAGTATAAATCTTTTGGTTTTGTGTATAGATTCAGCTCATATAACACATAATCTAAATGTTTTTTGTTCCAAAGAAAACATACACAATTCGTAATGCTAATTTAAATCTTACCTGGCCAAAAACAATGATAAACTAAGTCCAAAAAAAAAAACCTCCCACCCTGATGTTGACTAGCTACATAAGCCTGGGCAAGTTCTTTCCAAGTTCACCTTCCTCAGGAGGAGACTGTGGACAATATTAGCTACCGACTATGACTGCTGAGAGAATTAAAGAAGGCAAGGTTTTAAGGCACCTGGTTAGGATCTGGTAGGGGCGAGGGGCTCCACAGAATAGCTGCCATCACCCTCACCATCACCGTCCTCTCTTCTCCACACTTCTAACAACTAAGATAAGCACAAGTGCCCTCCCTTCCCTTTGGCTGACAGCTCCAAGGCAATGCTGAAGTCAGTTTCAGGAGGAACCAGGATGTCATGGGGGATCTTCTCCGTGATCCAAATGTGGAGAAGATAGAAACTTCAGATGCTTCTCAGATGGTAAGCTCTAAGCACAAGCAGTGAGTCTTATTCACCTTCAAGTCCCTAGTCCCGGCACAATGCCCAGCACACACCCCACACTCCACAAATGTCTGGAAAGGAGACATTAGGAGACATTAACTTTAGGAAGTTAACAGCACCAGCATGTTAAAGACAAAAGCAAAGCTAGAGCATCCAAAGTGCTGCTTCAGTTTGGGGTTTTTTTACATTGATAACTGATGCCTGTTAAAAAGCAAGACTGCTGTCATGCAAAAAAGCAGAGCTTTGTACTGGAGTGGCTTGCCATTCCCTTCTCCAGGGGATCTTCCTGACCCAGTGATCGAACTCTGGTCTCCTGCATCGCAGGCGGATTCTTTACCGTCTGAGCCAACAGGGGAGCCCATATTCAGCAGAGGTAACCTACACTCTGAATCTAACTGGCAAAGTTAAAGTTTCCCCTGAATATACATGACCCTTTGATTCTAAATATAAGTCTACAATCTCTAAATTTTTCTAATTAGAGTCTCACCAGCCCAAAATATCTATTAAGGAATCTACAGGGTAACTAAGGGCTAGGGACCAGCAGAAAAAGGACCCCCAACCTCTTCCGAACAGTTACTGGGACAATGAATTGGTAATTCCTGGATGGGGTCTTTCTCTAAATCAAAAGACAAATTTTATTTTATAATACCCTTCTTGAACTCTACCTCAGTGATCTGCTCAGATCCCTGAGAGGTAGCTGGGACCACAGCCATTCCAAAAAGTCACTACGAAGTGGCACAGCAGAAGAAAGGATCTCTAAATCAAGCCAGGGCTCTGAAGCCCGGCTCAGGGTTCTCTCAGCCTGACTGTAACAAATTAACTAACATTAATTTGTTAATCTGTGTGCTGGAAGTGAGCAGCCTGCTCCATCAGAGCTGGGAAATCTGACCAACCGCAAACCCTCCCATGGTTTGCACGGGCAGCTGCTTGAGCCCAGACCCTGCTCTATGACCTACTTAGAAGGAAAGGACAAAACAGGGTTTCCTTGAAACTTCTGGTCGTTACAGGCGCATGTAAGTTTCCTGAGCAGGCCTGTTCCAGGAACTTTCCGCAGCGGCTCTGTTTTCCACCTATTCCTCATCAAGTATGAACGCCAAGGCTAAAGGCTAAAAGGCGGAATGTAAGCTCTCTGAGGTTTAGCGGTAGCTTTTCGACATCCCAGTCTTCAGACACAGAAGAGCGGACTCATTTACTCCTATTTGTGAAAGTTGTTGGGGGAGACAGGTGGGGGAGTCAATAGAAACGTGAACATTTAACCCTGTTTTGTGTCAGTCACTCAGTTGTGTCCAACTCTTTGAGACCCCATGGACTGTAGCCCGCCAGGCTCCTCTGTCCATGGGATTCTCCAGGCAAGAATACTGGAGTGGGTTGCCATTTCCTCCTCCAGGGGATCTTACCAACCCAGGGATCGAACCCAGGTCTCCTGCACTGAAAGCAGATTCTTTATCGTCTGAGCCACCAGGGAAGCCCTAACACTGTTGTATGACATACCAAAGAGATGACCTTTTAAATTAAATTGACTACCAGTTATTTACATGATTACACATTTGTAGCTTTAACATAAAGAATATTTGAGATGAGGTGAGAATCCCATCATGAGTCCTGGGGTATTTCTGTGAAGACCTTGAACTCCCTTCCACTCCCTCTTCTCTCCTTTTATCCCACAAAACAGTAAGTTTTGTATCAGCCAACTCCCAAAATCCACAATCTTTCACATTGTTGTAAATTATCTCTGCCAAAGACAGCCTAATAGTGCCCCTTTCTAGCTTAAAAACACGAATGCAGAGCTGCCCAGTTTCTCAGTTCACAGCAATTTTTGCACAGTGGCCCTAAACCAAAAGACATGCCCAATGTTCTATTTATTTAGTATAACTTAATAACTATATATTAATAACTGTAACTTAATAACTATAACATAACTTAATAAGTTATATAACAAATATTTTTGTTCTAACAAGTTAGCAGGCATTTGAAAATACAATACACATAAACTGAAAGGAAATAAATGCTTTGTTTCCCTCTTAAATAACCATTAAGCCCTGACTAAAGGGATGTGTGCACCTGGAAGGCACGGCAGAACTTCTCTTTGAATCAGACTGGACACTGCCTCCCTTATTTTCCATTCCACATTTATTTTCACATGGTACTTGCCTTTTTACCATAGAAACCACTAAAAACAAGACCGCTTCACAAAGAGATAATGTCACTGAAAGGAATATAGGATAATATACTAGCGAGACTGCATCAAGCTACTCATTCATGCAATGTTCAAGCATCACTGTGTTCCCTTAAAGAGTTAAAATATCCTGTGATTTACCTGTGAGTTTGCTGTGGCAACCTGGAGTGTCCCAGGACACAGTTTGGGAGCCAAAGTGTTAATGGCTCCCCACCACCTACACAAATAAAATCTAAAAGCATGGCATAGGTCTAAACTATTACTGGAGGAATACACAACATATATAAGGATGTACAAACAGAAACTACTATTTGTCTCTGGGTAACTAAGTGGCTGGGACATAGGGAAGGGAGAAAAACTTACTTTTTGTTATGGAGGCTCTTAAAACTTTTCAATTTTAAGCTTTGTCCATGTGCTATGTATTTCAAAGAATATTTTTTAAATCCTAAATTTAAATTTCTCTCCTATGAGAAGCACAAAATTTCTCTGATTCAAAAATTACCAATAACTGTCATTGTTGATTCTAAAAAGAGTTACCAGCAAAAGTGAGAACTGAGGGATGGATCCTTAACTAGGATTTCATTTAGATGACTATCGAGGTAATCAGGAGAAAGAGTTAACTTGAATGTAGGGGCAGAATGGGGCTCAGGAGACTTGGGTAAGCATACAGCACTAGCTAATGGCCTCAGTTTCCCTTTTAAAATCAATATGAAGGTCACAATGACTCAGTGGTTTCAATGTCAGTATTGAGCCAACAGGAAAGGAATTAGTCATAAAGTCATTAAGTGAAAGGGGATAAAAAGCCTCTATCCAGGAGAAAGCGTTATTCATCTGCATGTGTTTTGTGAAGGGGACGAAGGGTCATCATAACTATATTTCAACAGCAGTGAAAAAGTACTTTCTAGCAAAGAAACAAAGAGGCTGCAAGAGAGTTCTGAGCTCGTTTCCTTTTCTTGAAGAAACAACCCAATGTCCCTTTTTAGGGAAGGAAATTGTGGCAGAGGCTACATGCTGCCTCCCAGTATTCATTCTCTCCTTTTTTTAATCTTTATTTATTTATTTGGCTATGCCAGGTCTTAGTTGTGGCATGCAGGATCTTTAGTTGCAGCATGCAAACTCTCAGGTGCGGGATGTAAGATCTAGTTCCCTAACCAGATATCAAACCCCAGCCCCCTGCATTGGAACCACGGAGTCTTAGCCACTGTTCCACCAGGAAAGTCCCTACTCTCCCCTTCTTCCTTAGTAACAGACTTTACTCAGTGAAGCCAGTTAATAGACTTCGCTTCCCAGCCTCCTATGCAGCACACAGCATAGGTATGTGACCAGTTTCTGACGAGAGAAGTATAAACTAAAGTGTGGCATGGGGATCTGTGAGAATGCTGACAAAAGGAAAATGAATAAACTGGGAGATTAGATTCTTTTTTGTCCCTTCCCCTTTTTCTTCCCTGCTTTCCAGAATGGGGATGTGATGGCTGGAATTCCAGCAGCTATTTTGGACCATGAAGTTAGACATCACAGACCAGGATGGAGAGTGAAAAAGAAATATGGGAGGAATCTAGAATCTGTTGAATAAGGGTATCACATCAGCCTGGATTTGCTGTTTCCCAACATCCTCTACATGAAATAAAAGAAATTAACATCTACCTCATTTAAATTCACCAATATTTTACAATTCCTGTTAAATAAACCAGCTGCTGCTGCTGCTGCTGCTGCTAAGTCACTTTAGTCGTGTCCAACTCTGTGCGACCCCATAGATGGCAGCCCACCAGGCTCCCCCATCCCTGGGATTCTCCAGGCAAGGATACTGGAGTGGGTTGCCATTTCCTTCTCCAATGCATGAAAGTGAAGTCACTTAGTCGTGGGCTACCCAGGTGGTTCCATGGTAAAGAACCCACCTGTCAATTCAGGAGACGCAGGAGACACGGGTTTGACCCCTCAGTTAGGAAGATCCCTTGAAGGAAGAAATGGCAACCCACTCCAGTATTCTTGCCTGGGAAATTCCATGAACAGAGGAGCTTGGAGGCCTACAGTCCATGGGGTTGCAAAGAGCCGGACATGACTGGAGCATAGCACAACACAAGTCTAATACAGTCCTTCAGTGAAATTAATTTACAGGTCACACCACCTTTAAAACAGAGCTGTGATCAGTGTGGCAAGAGTACAGTGGCTGCTACTGGGAGCGATGAAGCACCAGTTGAGGCTTTAAATCAGGGTTTGTGAAACTTAATTCTTACTAATATAAGTTAGTGAAGCATCTGAGTATAAAATCAAAGAAAGAACTGGTGCCTAGGGCAAGTCCCAGAGTGCTAATGACATTCAAATTTAAGATTTTAAAAAACTGGTACAATCCAAATAGAACATTTTTGTTGGATTGTGAGTTTCTGGCTTTCTAAGACATGAAGTGTTGAGAGAACAGACAGCAGCCCATAGAAAAAGTCCCACTGAAATGAAAGGGGGGGGGGCTAGTGCTCCCAGGAAGCGATGGAGGGGTCCACACAGTATGAAGCACAAAACCTCAATGCTTACCTTTGGATTATTTGTTTAAAAGTTACTTGACAATATCCTCTACCACCAATATGATAATGAGAAAAATAAAACTACAAGGTCTTTTGAGTAAAAAGCACAAAGGTTAAAGGACAAGAGGTCAGCTAACTCCTTTATTCAACCAAAGAAAATAATGAAAAACAACAACAGCAGATCAAGATGTTTAAGAATGCCATGCTGATGTCATTAATTCAGAAGAAGTTCATTATCACTAGTAGTGCAAGGGAGCCAAAGGCTTATAACCAAAACATCAATATGCATTCAATCATTTCAGCTTTCAGGCTTATTCTAAGCTTCTCCGAATCTAGTTGGTTAACCTGGGTTGTGGTCCAAAGCCATGCCGAGCAGTGGGAAAGACTGGCCAGTGTGGGAACACCAACTGCAGATAAGCCTCATAAAGAAAAGCATGGGCTGAAAATATGGAGAGAAGACAGCAAGAGTGGACCCAGTGCAGAGTAACAGAGAACCCCACCATGAAGGAAACTCAGCTCCAAGACATCCAGTGGCTTTACTTATCAAATAAGAAATGTGTCTTTTTGTTACAGAAAAAGAATTTAAACACAAATAAGCAAAAAGATGAAAACTGATGTCACCTCAATTTCACCATCAGAAAGGAGTTACTATTAACAATTTGGAGCACATTTTGCCAGACACTACTAAATTCTCAGCTATATATGTATATAGATATGTATGTACACATATATATATACATACATACATATACACGCATATATGTAAGTACATACATATATATACACATATACATGCATTTAGGTACACGCATAGAGATATACATACATACGCACATGTATATATGTATAATTTTTTTAACCAAAATAAAATTACAACATGCAAACAATTTTGAAATTCCTTCCAAACAATAATCCTAGGCATTTCCAGATACAAACTTGCCTGGTCAAAAATTATCAAACCATTTTTTCTTCTGGGAAAACCATACAGGAATTTTAATATGAAATATGATCATAATTACAAGAGATAGAAGCCAGTCCTCACTTGTATGAGCAAAACTGGCTCTTTTCTGAATGAGGGAGACAGAAAATCACTATTAGCTAAACACCACATTGTTACAGGCAAGATCCACTAATGGATGATAAAATTAGTGAACAAAAACTTGAGGAGAAACAAGTATTAGTATCATCTCCAAGTATCACTTTCAAAATATTTATTAACTATACCTTAACCTCACAGTGGGAAAACCCAGCAGACACCACCTTAACAAGTGATCAAGGTGAAGCATCCCCAGCATATAGTTCAGCCTCATGTGCTCCCTGATGGCAGGCCCTGAAGAGGGCCCATCACCTCTGAGGAATTCTGGGCAAAAGTGCATGATCTCAGGCTCACCATGAAGTCAAATGATAAATCCAAGTTGAGGTACAGTCCACAAAATAACTGGCCAGTACTCTTCTAAAGTGTCACAATTATTAAAGATTTAAAAAGTCTACAGAACTATCACAGATCAGACAGGATTAAGGAAACATGACAACCAAATGCAATGTGGGATACTAGGGCAACAACAACAACAAAAAAACAATGTTAGTGTGAAGTAATTAGCCTCCAACTAATAAAAATAAATAAATAAATAAAAGATAAAGATTCTTGAAAAATAAAAAAAAACCACAATGTTAGTAGAAAAAACTAGTGAAATACAAATAAAGTCTGTAGCTTGGCTAATATTAAAAAAAGAAAAAAAAAAAACAAAAACCTGTCTCTTCTTTAAAGGCAGTGAAAAAGGAGCCAGAAACAGAAGCACGATTTCTCTCCAGGCACTATCAGCCTAACTGCCTACAAGTGTGTTGGAAAAATCCTTCACCGCAGGTAATCTCAAAGCGGAGACAGACCATCTCGAGTGAAATTGGTTCCTCTCATCTTTAAACTGTACAGCAGTAAACAGCCAGTTGCTCCAAATCAAACATGTGCAGTCACACACACACACACACACACACACACAGAAAACTGTTGACAACTATTTACATTACCTAAAAAAATCTTGGAATTCCTCCTTTTGGGTAAAGCGCCACCAGATGCGCCTCTTACCTTCTGAAAAGAAAACGAGAGATTGTTAAAATGCACAGCCTCTGGGATAGATGATTGGGAGTGGGGGTAGCATCTCAGAGGTTCTTAGTTTTCATAAAAAGGTCAAGAGGAAATATTCAATCTGGACTAGAGATCCCAGGATAAACAGGAACTTGACCCATGTCCATGAAGGGAGGGGGAAGGCAAAGGTAATGTTCCACCTGATTATGCTTTCACCAGATTATCAAGGAAGTACCTCTGGGAAGGGAAGTGAAGCCAGGGGTCAGGGTGAAGTGGACACTTGAAGTGGGCAAGTGTTTCCAAGAGGCTGGAGTCCATGCCCGAGGCCAGAGCAGCCCTGGGGGGATGGCGGCTCCAGGAGGGAGGCTCTTGTTCCCCTGCTATCCACTAAGCCCTGTGCTTGGTCCTCAGTGCTCACAACTGCTGCTGGAAAGAGTTCATAAGTATCAATAAAGAGCTGCTGATATTCTGGTCATAATAAGCCCCAATCTAACCTCCCTAAACATTTTTGGAGCTCCCACTGGTGACTGTTCACCACCCTAAACTCTGTGTGTTTTCTACCTCTGGTAGAAGTCCCCTGCAGCAGTGAAACTGCTATCAAGTGATTTTGTGAAAGAAGTCATTCCTTACCCTTCTGATACTCGCACAAAATGTTCTTCTCTCAAAGAGGCTATTAAAATGTTTGCCTCAAATGACCAAAACTATATTTCCACATGCATGTTCTCCTTGTTACTAGAAAAGAGCACATTTCAAACACGTAGCAGTTGTGTGGGTCAAACCCCAGCATCCTTTCAAGTAGCCACACGTTAAGGCAGCACCAAGGCCCTGCTGCTTCTTTTGTTCACCCTCCTACCACTATTAGAGGCTTCCCAAGGGGCTCAGTGGTAAAGAATCCATCTGCCAATGCAGGAGACATGAGTTCAATCCGTGGGTTGGACGATCTCCTGGAGGAGGAAATGGCAACCCCCTCCAGTATTCTTGCCTGGAGAATCCCACAGAAGAGCCTGGCGGGCTACGGTCCATGGGGTCTCACAGGGCTGGACACAGTTGAGCAGCAGCAGCCTATCAGTCTCAACTCTCCTTTCCCACATTTCATTATCTGGCATTGAAAGTGGACTCATCTTTGTGATTCTCCCCATAAATTTTTATAGCTTCTACTATAAGTTTATAGTTCCCATTTCAGGAAAGTAAAATTATTGAACTCTTTAGCTCAAAAGAGTGTGGGGAGAAAGGAGGAGAGGAGCTGCAGGGAGACCTGCTGGACCGTGAGGCTCTCCCCGCATGTGAGAGTCACACTTCAGACTCAGATTAGGTCTGATTCCATTCAGAAAAAAAAAAAAGCAACTACCAGGCTTCCCTGATAGCTCAGCTGGTAAAGAATCCACCTGCAATGCAGGAGACCCAGGTTCAATTCCTGGGTTGGGAAGATTCATCGGAGAAGGGATAGGCTACCCACTCCAGTATTCTCAGGCTTTCCTGGTGGCTTAGCTGATAAAGAATCCACCTGCAATGCGGGCAACCTGGGTTCAATCCCTGGATTGGGAAGATCCCCTGGAGAAGTGAAAGGCTACCCACTCCAGTATTCTGGCCTGGAGAATTTCATGGACTATATAGTGTATGGGGTCAAAAAGAGTCGGACACGACTAAGCAACTTTCACCTTACTTTAGCTCAAAAACTTGTCTGTCCAGATACTAACACTACATTCATGTTACGGCTCTTAGAATCCATCTCCTCCAAGGTCTCAGAGTCTCTGCTCCCCTTCCCTCCACCTACCTGCTCAAAAAAGGACGACATAAAACCTGCACCAAAGGTATATTTAACCATCCACACTGAACAGTCCTGGAGGTCACTTGTAATCTCTCTACAGAAGTTTACAGCATCCTTTTGCTTGTTCCAATCTCACTGTCCCCCTCCACTCCTGCACGAAAGTGTGGGGAGAAAGAAGGGAAGAAGTTTCAGGGAGACCTGGTGGACTGTGAGGCTTTCCCCGAATGTGAGAGTCACACCTCAGACTAAGATTAGGTCTGATTCCATTCAGAAAAAAAAAAAAAAAAAAAGACCTTCCTTCCAAAGACCATTACCTCTGTGTCTGCATCAGTCACCACTAGAAATCGACCAGGCTTGAGAAAGTGGAATTCCTCAGTCCATAGACGTGACTGTCAGGCTCTGTGCTGGAGTTCACGCTGCAAAGTGAGTGAAGACACGCTCCATCCCTTGAGGAGCTCACCAGCATCAGAGGCAAGCATGAGTGCAAACAAACAGCACAATGGATTCCGGTGCTAAGAGAGGTAAGGATGACATCATAAGGAAGAAATGATGGTTCTTCCGGGGATGGAAGGGGTGGGCAGGGCTGGTGAGGTAAGAAGAGCAGCAGGCCTGGTGGATAGCAGCTATAGAGCAATTTATGCTGGTTGATTGGTTGGTTGGATGGATGGATGAAACATGGATGGGTGGGGGGATGATGGATAGATATATGGATATGCTGACCACAAGGAGTACTACAGATATAAAAGGAATAGGGATAGAAGGAGGGCATCCCCCAAAACAGAAAATAGCATGCACAATGGCCTAAAATCATGGTGTGTTCCAGGAAAGAGAAGGGGTTTGCTATATCTAGGGCAACGGAGCTGATGCAGTAAGAGGGAAGGTTGGAAAGGTGACAGGGGTCAGATCATGGAATGCCTTGTAATCAAATACAGAAGAGTTTAGACTTCATCCTGCAACAAAGAAAAAGACATTCAAGATTTAAGCTCCAGTGTGCCACAGATGCACTTTGGGTGAAAAGATCACTCTGAGTGCAGCATGCAGACTGGAGGGGGGGCATGGCGCAGTGAAGACAGCACACTGGAAGGAAGGAAGGCAAGTCAGGAAGCTACAGCACTAGCCCTTTTAAGGCATAACAAGTACTTGGGCAAGAAGAGCAGGGATGAAGAGGACAGGAAGGAATTTTGGGCTGTTTGGAATGCCTGAATAACTGGACTTGATAACCAGCTTGCCATGGCATGACAGAAGAATCAAAGGATGTCTAAGCCTCTAGAATTCAAGACAAAGAACACGGTGAGAAAGCAGATAATTCATCCAGTCTGAGCGCAACCAGCTTGAAGTACCTATGAGGCATTTGAGTAGAGGAGGCCAGTCAAAGTCAGATGGTCAGATCTTCAGCTCTAGAGGGACACTGACTGAGAAGTCATCAGCTCAGAATAGTGGCTAAAGAAGGGTGTGGATGGCCCTGATCAGGATGAGCAAATGCCAGTATTTCTTAGGATGTAGGAACAAAGAAATGAAACGATGCTAGCGAAAGTGAGAAAGGGCAGTCTGACAGGGGAGAAAACCCAGCAGAGAATGGTGCCAAAAAGCAGAGGAGGAGAAGTTCCAAAAAAGAAACAAGTTTAAAGACTGAAAAACTCAAAATTGAAACATATCTACCAACTCTGGCAACTAAGAGGTCACTGACAACCTTGGCAGTTTTCACTGCTTCATAGGAAAGTTAACTGAACAGCAGTGTTAAAGCGGGCGGCGTTGAGACGGTGAGAGTAGTTTTAAAGCTTCAATTGAAGGATGGGATGACTGAAGCAGGACTCAACTTAGAGTTCTGAGGCGTGCTCTTTTTTAAGGTGTGAGAAAAAATACAGAAGACGGAGATGCTGGAAATGTCAGAGGGAGTGGAGTCAATGGAGTTTCTGAGGAAGGAGGAAACGGGACCACGAGGACCTAGAGGGCACAGCTTTCTGCTGAGATGGGAGGAAACAAGAGGAGGACCACTGCAAATGAGCTCCCAGGAGGTGAGGCAGGAGCTCAGGGTTTCTGTCCAGGGTCCCTGTTTCCTCTGGAAAGTGCAGGTCTGATCATTTTTGGAGAATGATGAGGGAGGCATGGATAAAGTCTTGCAGGAAGCATCCACTGGCACAGAAGAAGGAACGGCTAGATGTTCTGGACAGTGAGAGGGCCCAGCAGAAGGGGAAAGGCCAGGAATCTGACACGGTCCCCAAGCCCAAGGCAGTGTACGTGGGCAGTACATCCACGGAAGCAGAGGATGACAGCGATGGACAGACCGGGGGTGTGGTGGGGGAGGCGGGGTTCTGGAGGACAGTAAGCAGGCAAGACACCGGGATGAGGGTCAGTCGAGGGTAGTGGTGATAAGAGAATGTTTAAAGTCACAGATGCCAAGAAGCAGGCTAAACAGATTAAAACAGGAATAAATGAGTGAAAGAGCTCAAAGGAGAGAGAATTGCGGTCAGAAGGTGAAACATTAAACTTAAAATTTCAGAGGCAGAGGTAATTGCATCCTATAATTCTGCCACTAGCTTTGTGACCTGGAGCAAGTTATTTCAAGTCTCTGGGCCTCAGCTTCATTTTTTTTTTTTCAGTCTCCTAAAACTGCATTACTTTATGTTAAGACAGATGATACAACACCAACTTTATCAGAATTACTATGCCCCACCTAACAGGAGTAGTGAATGGAAATCATATAGTATCAGGCCAGTGTTAGAATACTTTAAAGCTAACCATTCAGTTTATGACCTGTCTGACCGCCTGGTTTTTTTTTTTCTCGTCCTCTCCCCACTGTCCAACCAGGGGATCTCTCCTTTGTCCAAAACTTAAACAGAGAACATATTAGGTAGACTAGGGTGAGAGATGAGATGAACTTCAAATCAGCATTGACTACGAAAGATCAAAGATAGTTTTTAAACCATTAGGACTAAGGGTGAAAATTGAACAGTATTGCTAAACATAAAATATTTGAAAATTAATAACATCTCCAAACAACATGGGTAACCAATTTAAATACATTAAAAGGTAAAAGACAATAGTAATAATAGTTACAAAAATTATGTTGTTGTTCACTAGGCCATGTCTGACTCTTTGCAACCTCATGGACTATAGCCCACTAAGCTCCTCTGTTCATGGGATTCTTCCCAGGCAAGAATACTAGAGTGGGCTGCCATTTCCTTCTCCAGGGGATCTTTCTACTCCAATGGGTCAAACCACCACATCTGCTGCAGGCAGATTCTTTACCAATGAGGCACCAGGGAAGCCCATAGAAATTATAGGACATATACCTTAAAAAAAATCTAATAAGGGTTTCCCTGGTGGTCCAGCGGTTAAAGAATCCACCTTGCAATGCTGCTGCTGCTAAGTCGCTTCAGTCGTGTCTGACTCTGTGTGACCCCATAGACGGCAGCCCACCAGGCTCCTCCATCCATGGGATTCTCCAGGCAAGAGTACTGGAGTGGGGTGCCATTGCCTTCTCCGTTGTAATGCAGGAGACACCAGTTAGACCCTTGATCTGGGAAAATCCCACAGGCCTCAGGACAATTAAGTCCATGGCAGGTGGCGATTAAGAGCCAGAACTACTAAGCCTGTACTCTGGAACCCTAGAGCTACAATTGCTGAGCCCACATGCAGCAACTACTGAAGCACACACACCGGAACTAGAGGGTAGCCCCCACTCTCTGAAACTAGAGAAAAGCCCTCGCAGCAACGAAGACCCAGTATAGCCAAAAATAAACAAACAAACATTTTTTTAAACAATCTAATAAAAGTTTCTTTATTGAAAATTATAAAACATTACTGAAGGACATAAAAGAGACCTGAATCAACAGAGAGGTATGCCATGTTGAATAGTCATTCAGTCAGTATTTATGAAGTACCTACTATGTGCTGGGCACTGTTACATGAGAAGGACTCAGAGGTGAACAAAACAGACCAGACTCCCTGCCCTCATGGAGCTTAGACAATGATATATACTATAGCTGCTGCTGCTGCTAAGTCGCTTCAGTCATGTCCAACTCTGTGTGACCCCATAGACGGCAGCCCACCAGGCTCCCCCGTCCCTGGGATTCTCCAGGCAAGAACACTGGAGTGGGTTGCCATTTCCTTCTCCAATTCATGAAAGTGAAAAGTGAAAGTGAAGTCGCTCAGTCGTGTCCGACTCTTCTCGACCCCATGGACTGCAGCCCACCAGGCTCCTCCATCCATGGGATTTTCCAGGCAAGAGTACTGGAGTGAGTTGCCATTGCCTTCTCTGATATACTATAGATCAATCTACAAATTCAATGTGGTCGTAATCAAAATCTCAACAGTATTTTTTAACTAGGTGAACTGATTCCAAAATCCATATGGAAAAATAAATGTTCAAATCCAGGAAATTTCTAGGAAAAAAATGAACATGGAAAAAGTGCTCGTACTCCTAGATATCAAGACTTGAGGCATCAGCACAGGGACACAAATAAGAGCAATATAACAGACCTGAGGGTCTCCAAGCTGACACAAGTGTGAATAGCAAGTTTAAATATTTTTTTAAATGGCACTATAAGTCATTGAAAAAGGCTGCACTTCTCCAGTAATAGTGGGAAAATTGGTCATCAATATAAGGAAAAAAAGCAGATTCCCACACTTGACACAAATATAAAAATAGATTATAGATGATTTAAAGATCTAAAATGTTAGAACATTAAAACATTCACAATCTCTGTCTCTCTGTGTGTCTTTCACCCCTCCTCTCTCTCTCATACACACACACTTCTTTTTAAAAAGTGTTAGAAGAAATATCTTTATGACCTTGAGTTTGGAAACAATTTCTTAAGCAAGATAGAAAAAGCACAACTCATAAAAGAAAAGTTTAATAAACCTAACTATATCAAAATTCAAAACCAGTTCTATAGGACTTTCCTGGCTGTCCAGTGCTTAAGACTCTGTGCTTCCAAAGCAGTGGGGCAAGGGTTTGATCTCTGGTCAGGGAACTAAGATCCCACATGCTGAGTTATGCAGCAAAAAAAAAAAAAAAAAAATTAATTAAAAAAATAAAACCTTCTACAAAATAATTCATAAATAAAGTAAAAGATAAGCCACAGAACATAAGAAAAGTGTGTCTATAACAAACAAAATTTTGGTATCCAGGATGTGAAAAGAACTAATCAAACTTTTAAGAAAAAGATAAACCCATAGAGAAATAGGCTGAAAATATAAATAGGCAAGTCATGGAGCAGAAAAGGAGAATGGCCAAGAAAAGGAATGAAAAGACATGTCTACTCTCACAGGAGGAAATGCTAAATATTTAAATGCCATTTTACAACTATCCCATTAGCAAACATCAAAATTCTGACCAAGCATTGGTGAGGGTGTGGGGAAACAGACACGCAGAATCAGAGCAAATTGGAATGTGCACTGGTGCAACCACTGAGGAGGGATTTAGCAATGTCCAGTAAAAATGAAGATAAGAACAAGCATGAGCCAACACTGCCACTTGTAGATCTATTTCTGAAAGAATCTTGCATGTGCTCCCCCAGGAGAAATGTGTAAAAAACGCTCATCTGTACAATGTCTATAGAAACAAAACAAAACAAATGGAAACAATCTAAATGTCTTCAAATGGGAGAATAGAGTAGTAAATGAGAAGGTACTCCTGAAATGGAACACCATGGGGAACACATGTAAATCCATGGCTGATTCATGTCAATGTATGGCAAAAACCACTACAATATTGTAAAGTAATCAGCCTCCAACTAGTAAAAATAAATGAAAAAAAAAAAAAAAATGGAACACCAAACAACTACTGAAATGAATGAAGTATACCTGGATGCACGAGATTTCATTGAAGGGAAAAACTCCAGGCAGAATTAGAGGTAACAGTATGATACTATTTATATACATCTTTAAAACATATAAAGTCATACTGCATATTGTTCATGAATACCCACACTTAAATAAAAATATAGTGACATTCATGGGAACGAGAAACAGCAAGTTCACAACAGTGTTTACTTCTGTGGAGGCAGGGAGCCGAAAGAGACTTGCACTTGTAGGGAAAAAAAAGCTCTTTCCCTCACTAAGAAAAAAAAACTGAAGCAAAAATATCCAAATTTCTTTTATTTCTGATTTTTGTACCCATGAGTGTTTCTGGCATTATTTTCTGTTCTTTGCTGTACTTTTTTACTTGATTTTTTTTTTCTATCGGCCAATTCATGTCTTTAACAACTCTGAACAGAACATTACAAGAAGAAAAATATAAAACTGGTTAAGCTAAGGTTTGGGACATCTGTGAATGTCTCCCAACAGTGCTACCTTTGTTTCCCATCATCCAAGAGAATCAGAAGTCATGTGGGCATAGTAAAACCTCCTTGGGATGAATCCCACTAAGACAATGTTACAGGGAAGACGTCAGTTCTCCCAAAATGCGTATCTCACCTCGCGCACATGTCTCTTCAGGTGCATGTAGACACTCTGTCCAGTTTTTCGAAAGTGTCTTTCCACGTGTTCCCTTCCAAAGGCCAAAAATGTATTCATGCATACATAGAGTCCGCCTTCAGAATTCTAGAAGAGACAGGTTACAACGTGAGTCAAGTAGTCTCGACACAGAAACAGAGACGGGGAAGGCAGGCAAACAATGACGACAAAGTCCAGCAAAAGGCCACCCAGCCATCAGAGTCACCTGCAGTGACCTCAAGGGCTCACAGCCACTTACACGGCTCCTGCCTCGACCCTGGGTCCCCAGGGCTCTCTGACAGCAGAGCAGTCTCACAGTCAGGGAGAACCTCAGGGGCTCTGGGGAATAAACATGCCTGCCTGACTCTCCAAACTGGGGTGGGGGGAGATCAGGGATAGAAGAAAGCTGGCAGCTGATCCCATGGCCATCATTCCATATAATAATGCTTTTTTAAATTTTACTGAAGTATGTGTTTAGTCACTCAGTCATGTCCGACTCTTTGCGACCCTATGGACTATAGCCTGCCAGGCTCCTCTGTCCCTGGGATTTTCCAAACAAGTCTATTAGAGTGGGCTGCCATGTCTCCTCCTCTAGGCAATCTTCCCAACCCCAGGGATTGAACCCATGTCTGTTTTATCTCCTGCATTGGCAGTCGGCTTCTTTACCACTAGCACCACCTGGGAAGCCCCTTTTTGTTGAAGTATAATTGATTTACAATGTTGTGTTAATTTCTGCTGTACGGCAAAGTGATTCAGTTATACATATTTTTTCTTATTCTTTTCCATTACAATTTATCACAAGATATTGATTATAGCTCCTTGTGCCATACAGTAGGACCTTTTGTCTATTCATCCTATATACAATAGTTTGCATCTGCTAATCCCAAACTCCCAATCCTTCCCTCCCCCAGCCCCCACACTTAGCAACCACAAGCCTGCTGTCTTTACAAAGACCATCAATTCAATAGTTCATCATCGTTCTCCCTCACTGGTCAGTGCAAGTCTCCAGGGACATAAAGTTTTATATCCTTTTAGCAGGACGGGATACTTCAAAGATATTGTCCCCTTCCTTCAGTGATGCATATTTGATGGTGCCCATTAATAAATTATAACAATAAATAAATAATAACATAGTAAGTAAATAATAAAGAATGGAGTCCTCACATTTTTATTGAATACCTGATACGTATCAAGTGCTTTGCACATATTATTTATAATCCCAACAACACTGCAAACTGCTTAGTATTATTTCTATTTATAGTTTAAGAAAAACTAAACATAAGTGACTTGCCTAAGTTCATACAACTTGGAAGTGTCAGAGTTAAATTTGAATCTATTTCTCTTTCATCCCTCTCTGCCATACTTCAAATATTAATTATGGAGATATAGCTATAATGAACAGGCAAGGATATTGTTCACATTTGAGATACTTTTTTTATCCCAACTTTTCTCTCCCTTTGCTTAATGCACTTCTTTGTAAACTTCTATAAAGTTAGTCATCCTTTCCTCAATGAAAATGGATTTTTATTACTATCCTATGAGTTCCACCATCCAAATAATTCTTTAAAAAACAAAAATTTGGGAGGGGGGATTGGGATGGGGAATACGTGTAAATCTATGGCTGATTCATATCAATGTATGACAAAACCCACTGAAATGTTGTGTAGTAATTAGCCTCCAACTAATAAAAAAAAAAAAAAAAATTAATAGAAAAAAAAAAAGAAAAAACAAAAATTTTAAACACCTGTTAGAATTGCCAACAAACATCAACATTCCTTACAATGAATTTTAGAACACAAATTATGATATCAAAACAGACATTGATACCCTTACAAATATATGAAAAATAATTTTTAAAGTTCCAATAACCCGATTATTTTTTTTAATATCAAATAAAATTTTCCAACATTGTATCTATGGTTTATAAGCCAGACGTAAAGAAGCCTTGTCACAAAAAGAACATTTTAATAACATTAATTCAAACATGTGCCTGCTATTGTAGCATTTATAATGTGTAAGCAAGAAAAAGAAAGTCACAAAGAAAGAAGTAAAATGGCCTAAATTTGTTGATAACATTATTGTCTGCATGGAAAATCCTAAGGAATCTACAATCTACTAAATAACTAATAAAGCTAGTAAGTGAATTTAATTTTGCAAGGTCATGGGATACAGATCAATAGACAAAAATCAATTTCAATTTTATAGCCTGGCAACGAATACTTACAAGTGAAATTTTTAAACTTGACTGTAAAATACCATCCAAAAAACTCAGAATTATATAGCTTGTGCTTCTGGTTAACTTTTTCCCTTTAAATGACATCAGTGGAATAGAAAAGTTCTTCAACTAGAGGCAACACATTGCATTCACCTGATCAATAGATTAGGTAAATATTTTCAAAAGATTTTTTCAAATAACTGTTTACTTAAACAGATTCTTTCGCATTGTCATAATCCTTAAGAAAACATATTGCATCATTATAATGGCAAGTTATTCATTAAGCCGATTAAATTGAGCATTCCATAGTGTGATTTTAAAAAAAAAGAACAACACTTCCATTCTCTTCCAATAAAATGTAGTTCAATCAGAAAGTTTTCAAACCAGAAGACATAATCGGGGAAATACTAGATTTGAAACCAGAGGTCCTGAACTGCCACTAAGTAGCTCTATGACCTCAATAGAGTTTGTCAGATGGTCTCTGAGAGTCAGTATTTTCTTCATTAAACAAACCTCTAGCAATAATTCCCACCTCACAGGGCTTCGTGAAGTTCAAAGGGGAAGAAACACCCACTGTGCTATAAGTCATTATGTAAAGATTGATAATTATTTATTATGAGTTAAAAGTTCTATGTGCTACACGTATCTCCTATCATCACAATTATTTTCTACTTGGGGGAAAAGCAGAAGGAAGAAAAAGGTCAGTCTAACAGCCACACAGGCTGGGGATAACAAATATTAATTTGTCATAAATGTATTAGGCAGCTAGTGGGAGAACCAAGAAATTAGCAAGCAGGAAAAGAAAAACGTTCAAGTACAGCATTTTTCTTAAGAAAAAATATAGAATAGCTATACAATGCAAGATTATGTAATCTCTAATACAATCATAAAGTCTTTACTAACTTCACTGCCAAGAATTTTTTACTTATTAAGGAATTTGACAAAAATTTAATATACCAAACACCCAATATTAAATCTCTGGAGTCACTTGATACTGTCACAAAGTCCATAATTAAAGAGAAAAATGCTTTGGCACTCATAGACAATCCCACATAGGGAAGGATTCTATTCTAAATACCCAAGGACATCTTCCATCCCACATATATGCTGGCCTCTGAAAGAGCCTATGGCCCTCACTAGAGGCTCTGAGCTGGAAGCACTGCCCCGGGAATCTGCCAGTAATTCTAAAAGTTAAGACACACTAACATAGAAAACCCTTTAAACGCTACCCATATAGAACAAACACCTTAGTTTAACCCATCTAATGATCTATACCTTCTTCTCTCTTATCTCATTAATGTCTGTTTATATAAGAAGGTCCTGCATGATTTCTTGGCTGCACTACTGGCCACATGAAGACAAGTGCTATATAGTCCTTTTTGGGGCAGTTATCTTAGTGATGGGGAGGATGGTCAATGAGAGGAAGGTGAGGGTTTGAACACTCTTAAGAGTCAATTAGCTTAGATCCACATCTTACACCAAATACTATAATGAGGTCCAGATAGATCCAAGACATAAGCATCTAAAAAACTAGAAAAGAGCAGACTAGTATATTTATCCTACTTATGAAGAACAAAAAATTTCTGGCCAAGAAAATACACAGTATAAAAAGAGAAGAAACAGTTGAGTATAACAATGTAAACACTAATGAACAAGTTTTGCGATATAATGAAATAGAAACCAACAATAACAGAATGGGGAAATATGTAAAGTATAATGAAGAAAAGCTTATAGCCAAACTATGTAAAAAGTGACAAAATTATAAGATGTTAACATTCAGGTTTAGCTTGGTAAGAACTTGCTGTCATTTGTTTAGGGTCATTTAGTTTTAACTGTAAGAAAATATTAAATTCAAATCATATCTCCACTACCTCCTGAAGGAATTATGTTAAAACAATCCCAAGGCAATTATATGCCTACTAAACTGACAAATAGTATTAAAATTACACAGCCTGAACCCACAAAGAAAACTTGTATATCTCCTCCCACAATATAAATCGGTTCCACCCTTCCAGGGAGCAATAAACTTTGACACAGTATTTCTCCTTTGCTGTGACTTCAGGAACCCGAGAGGAAAAATAACTAATTTGTACAAAAATATTCACAGATGAACTATTTATGATAGGAAAACGGCCCCCAAATAGAGGAACTAAGAACCTGAGACATATAAACACAACAGACATTTAAAATGACAAATATATGAATTGTGTGTAATGTGTACAGAAAACATGTATAGAATTGCATGTAATGTACATAGGAAAATAATGTTCATGGAACACATACTGATGACAAGGAAGAAAAGGAAGAGGGGAAGGGAGGTTGCAGGCTGACAAAAACCTAAAATGAAACCAGAACAGGTCAAAGGTTTTATATTTAAGTTCTTGACTTGGAGGTCCTCAGCCTTACATCCCATTACTTTTGTGCTTGGTGTAGAGAGGCGATTCTCACACTACTGTCATGAAGGGCCAGGCTATTTTGTTTTGTTCTGTTTTGTGTTTTGTTGCGCTTCTATTCATTAAGGAAAGGTAAGAGGTTCCAGAGGTCCCACTGAGCGTGGCTAGTTCTCACTTTCAGCCAGGTGTGAACCGAAACATTTAAGCACCAAGAAACTCAAATGGGTCCATATCCTGTTCAAACAAACTAACCCACCGCTGGTGCACTTGGAAGTGGCCACGATGGCAAGCTGCTATAGAAATCTCCAAATGCTTACTCTCAGTGTTCATGCTTCTCTCATGGCACCAGTCAGCTGACCACACTTCAAGTAGCACTGGTCTAGAGTGAGGTGAATTGCCCAGCGCTGAGTGTCTCACTGTTAGGAAAGCATCTCTTCAAGGACCTCCAGGGACACCAGGCAAGGCCTCAAGCCTGCAGAGCCCCCCACGTCAAAACCAGGGAATTCCCTGGCAGTCCAGTGGTTAGGACTCCGCACTTTCACTGCTGAGGGCCCAGGTTCAATCCCTGGTCGGGACACTAAGATCCCACAAGTCACAGTCCCACACCCATCCAGCAGCCCACCCTGCCAGCCGCTGCCCATGACCGATTCTCACATTCCTCTGCTCGACCCCATGCCAACGGTCCTTAACTCAAAATCCACTTTCTTTTCACAATTGTTAGCAACTTCTTCACTGAAATCTGTAGCAGGGAGAACCCTCACTTCCTTCACTTGGGGCCACCACATTCAGAAGCTCAATCACTCATGCATTTGCTCCTTGAGGGAAGGAAAACTGTATGACACTCATTACTGAATTGCAAAGACAGTGCCCGAGCAGTACAGAGCAGGGCTGAACAAACATTCCCTGAGGGAATGGGAAGTTCTGTGTGGTTACTTGTCATTCAGTTACATAGCTTAGTCTCTCTCTCTCTCAAACCAGCCTCAGTGCCCTTCTGACCTGGATTTGAAATACATCGCAGCTCAGGCTCCACTTCAAGTCTTTCAGCATAACTAAACAAGTGAGGGCGTGCTCAGCGGCTCAGAAGGGTCTAACTCTTTCGACTCTATGGACTGTAGCCCTCAAGGCTCCTTTGTCCATAAAGAAGGAGAATCACCACAAAAGAAAACCGATGACTGAGCACAGAAAAACAGTGTGAGGCGCCAGCAGGAATACTCACTTTTCAGGTTTGTTTGGCTAAAGTCACCCTCTTTGCAGCATGGACACCAGATCTGCCGAGTCCCAGCTCTCCTGCCTTCCATAAGCAAGCTGGCCTCACAGGGTTCTTCAAGGCAGCAGTGCCGGCTCCACACCCCATCCCTTCCAGAGGCCAGCCAGCCCAAAATGGCCAGTGTGTGCTGGTCTGCATTTTCTTAGTTAAAGCAGATTCTAATTATCATTTACATGATGCACTGAACAGAAACTTGGCCAAGAGGCTAGACTTGATTTAGAAACCTGAAATTGCAGGGAAGTCAAGAAATATCACTCAGGGCTTCTCCAAGGCTCCCTAAGAATTCCCTCTGACAACTTTTCCCACCCCACGATCAAACCCTAAGAGAGAGAAGCCACATTAGAAGCCCAGGCGATGTCTGTGCCCCACCTTCAACACATTTCCATACAGATACAACAGAGACAGAGCCATTCGCTTATGACTTTACATTAGATGACCCAGCGTACTATTCAGAAGTAACATCAAAGTCACCTTGTTTTACACCGCCTGCCATTTAAAAGAATATTAAGACGCTGAGGGAATATAAAGGTCAAGGTTACAAGATGTTTCAGAGGAGCAAGTGAACAATCCATTTAAATAAAAATACACCACATTGTCAATCACTAGGTGTTCGGAGAACTTTGTTTACAACGGTGTGTACTTGGAGACCAGCCTCCGCTGGAAGTCAGGAGGGGAGAGGGAGCCTGTGTGGGCCACACGCTCTGGAAACAGAGTCCCATGGAACCCTTGTTTGTATAACATCAGAACAGTGTGGAAAACAAGCGGTCATTGCCCCAAAGAGAAACATGATGTAGGTAGATAGAGTCACAACAAATCCAGGTCCAGGACAAATTACAGACCAGCGCCGGGGAGGGCTGTGACTCACACTCGTGCTCAAGGGAGACAAAAAGAACAAAAACACAGTACTTTCTAGAATGTTATTAAAAAAAAAAAAAAAAAAAAGAGGGAGAAAAAAAGAGATGAACTAAATTAACTATTAATAGAGAAAAGAAATAACCCACATGCTCAAGAAAAGATTTGCTTAGTGATTCATGGTGCATCCATGAAGTGTAACAAACACTCTTCAGCCATTTAAAATTGACCTGGGGGGACTTCCCTGGTGGTCCAGTGGTTGAGAATACGCCTTCCAATGCAGGGAACGTGGGTTCAAGCCCACATGCCGCAGGGGAACTAAACCCATGTGCCACAACTAGAGGGCCTGAGCGCTGAAACAAGACCCTGACATGGCCGAAAATAAAATAAACGTGTTTTAAAAATTAAATAAAAATAAAACTGACTTGAGCATTTACTAATAGGAAAAGCTGTACATGGTATTTTTGAGTGAAGAAAGCAAATAACAAAAGAGTGTGTATGATGTGCTATGTAATATACACAACACATACACACTCCGTGACACAGGATATCACATCAATTGGGAGATGAGATGGGATTTTTTTTTTCTTCACAGTCTTTTGGCATTTTCTAATTTTTCTTCAGGAACATGGATTCACTTTTTAATAATAAAAACAGGAATATTTTTCTTAACTGAATGTATTTAGAATCAAACAATAGAATAGGCAGTCATTCCAATGTTTCCTTTTCTTAAACCAAGTTTTCCTTAGGCTTTCACAACTTCGCCTTTAAGGGGCTGGCTATTCTCGCTTCTCCAAGCAAAAGCGTGGTTCGAAATGACTAGGAGATTATCTCAGAACAAGTAGCTAAGGAAATGTGGGAACACGCCACAAGGGAGAGGGGTGATTAGGGAGGCAGACAAGAAAGCGATTACAACTGAGAAAAAATGAAACTAGTCAAGGACACTGTACCCCAGTTGGATACCATCCAAGTTTACAGATGGGGATGGTCTGTGCAGAGTCTGGAAAAGAAGCTGTGAGAGAGCGTGTGGTTGTGATGTCTTCTCCGGGGGTGCAAGAGAAGGGGGGTGGGAGGATGTGGGACAGGAAGAGTTTATTCAGCAGAGAGACAAGCAAGCTTGGTGTCCTGATAACACTTGCATCCTAGCAAGGAGAGAGAAAATAACAAAGAGGCGTAAAAGATAATTTCTGACAGAGGAGTCTGAGATTGGAAACAACAGAGTTTGGGTCTTTTTTTTTTTTTTTCTTTAGAGATAGTTGTTATTTATTTATTTATTTTTTATTTTTGCAATTTGTTCATTTTTTTTTTCATTTATTTTTATTAGTTGGAGGCTAATTACAATATTGTAGTGGTTTTTGCCATACATTGACATGAATTAGCCATGGATTTACATGTTGGGTCTTGATACAGCATGGTGGGGGTGGGAGAAACATGCTGTTGGGGGGGGGGGGTTGGGAGGGCTTCCCAGAAGGCCAAGATCTCAGAATGAGGGATCAGACAA
This sequence comes from Cervus canadensis, assembly GCF_019320065.1. NCBI lineage: Eukaryota > Metazoa > Chordata > Mammalia > Artiodactyla > Cervidae > Cervus > Cervus canadensis. Next base: position 63,052,832 of record NC_057392.1, read on the forward strand.
GCAAAATGAAAAAAAGAGCACACACTCTAGATGAGAAAGCATGTGCAAAGGCCACAACTCCAGGAAAAGCTTGGCTGTGTCATCAAAGGGACAGAAAGAAACTCAGGGTGCTGGAGTGGGAGGAGAGAGAAGACAGGCCTGTAGAGGCGCTGGGGGGTTCCCAGATGAGAAGCACCATAATCTCATCTACTTTTTTAAAGATCATTCCAGGTACCGCAGAGAAAATTATGGAGAGAAGACCCAGAGAATACGTGGTTCCGAGGCTACTGTAAAGCCTAGACTCCCGCTTTCCAACTCAGTGGCCACTAGCCATGTACGACTATGTCAATCTAAATTAAAGTAGGTGACAAAAAAAAATCAGTTTCTTGGTCACACTGGCCCCATTTCAAGTGCTCAGTAGTCACATGGGGCTAGGGGTTACCACACTGGGCAGTGCAGACATGGAACAATCCCATCATCCTAGAAAGTTCTTTTAGACAGCCCTGTCTAAACAGGGTAAGATGATGGCTGAGCCTGGGGGAGGCAGAGGAGGAAGACGGGAAAGGAGCTGAGGGCGGAGATGGGGAAACTGGGGCAGATTCAGGATATAACTTTAGGATACAGCTCAGAAGCGCAGAAGACAGAAGAGTTGTAGAAGTGTGTGTGAAAGGGCAGTTAGAGGTCAACCCCTAAATATGTTGACTCATTACTTCATAAGACTTCCCATCTCTCTCTGCTCAACTCTTTCATCAAGCAACCATCTGCCTATTAATTTAGCCTCTCGGGTCCTTCCATACCTGAATGGTATATATGAATATTCCAATGCCCAGTACAATCTGGCTCCTAGAGCAAAACAGACAGACAACAGTTTTAAAATACAAACACTAAGTGCATGCAGATGGGAAGCAAGTGTCCAATAAGAAAATAAAACAAAGTTCCAGATCTAGTGCAGCAGGCATGCAATCCACAGAAAGGGGAAATAGAAAAAAAGTACCATCAAAAAAATATATAGGCTGAATAGCAAGGAAACTCAAACCGTTCACCAGTAGAACAGAACTCCCAAAATACAACAGTCGCAAAATCCAAAACCCTGGTTTCCACAGCAAATCCACAGAAATAAATCTGTCCATATCAGCTATCTGTCAGACATCAGGCATGCTGTATTTCATGAGGTTGCAAAGAGTCAGACGCGACTGAGTGACTGAACAACAATATCAGCTAAAAAAAAAAAAAAAAATGCATAATCCCAAGAGACTGTTGGCCTCTGCTAAACACTGATAAAGCCTGCTTGTGGCCATGAAGTGTTAAGAAAAAATAGAAATGTTATGCAGTCATGATTCTTCTAGTTTGCTCCAACTCTGACGTTCTCTCTGCACGGAACTCCTACGCCTTAGAGATGCACAGCCTGGTCCCAGACACTAGAGGCACAGTCCGAGCAGCCAGGTTTTGACACGCTGTAAATTTACTGTTCCACAGAGGCATCATTTATTAACTTTCCCCTAAGCATAAAACGAAATCCTTGCTCTGGGTATTTGGAGCAGTGAGGATGCTGTCACCTGAACAGCTAGAAAGGGTTTGGGCAGAACAAGAGGAGCAGTAGTTACTACGATGCTCACAGGACAGATGGGCAAAATAAAAACTGTGAGAGGATGAAGATGAGGTGAACATCTTCAGCAGCACTGAACTGAAGCTATAATCCATCTAATTCCCAGCGTACACCTTTTTTAAAAAACATGAAACTGCTTTGTCAAAGGTAAAACACCTCTTAAAGTCAGAGGTATTATTATTTTTAAGGATAGATGGCTTTCTTCAGGATGTGTTTCCCCTGATAAACTACATTACACACAGAGATTAGGCTTCCAGGCTAACTCATAAAAGCCCATCAATAAGAGCTAAATTTGAGTATGAATAACAGCCCTGATGGCACAGACAGTAAAGAACCCGCCCGCAGTACGGGAGACCAGGGTTCAATCCCCGGGTCGGGAAGGTCCCCTGGAGAAGAAAATGGCAACCCACTCCAGTATTCTTACCCGCAGAACCCCATGGACAGCCAGGCTACATCCGTGGGGTCACAAAGAGTCGGACACGGCTAAGAGACTAACACACACAGCCCTGAACAGAGCTCTCCTCAAGGAGGCCAGCAAACACTCATGCCCAAGGCTTTCGCTATAGAACAGAGCCTCACAAAGAATTACTAAGTACAGGATGTCCCTCTGGGGTAACCTCAAGACCCTCTAGATCCTTTTTCACTTTCTTCTCGGGGGTATCGCTCCACCACATCGCTCACTAAAGAGAGGGATAGCAATAAAGAACACTCCACGGGCGGCCGTGAGTACAACCTTGTAAGGTAGGTAATACAGAAGGGAAAATCAAGGCTCAGAGAAAGGCAGCCAAATCAAAGCACTCGATGAAGCCCTGTTTCTATTAAGTAGTAAGAAGTATGGGAGGGGGGAGCAGGATGGGATTGGGACCCAGGCCAGTCTGGCCCCCACATGCTTCCAGGTGCAACTGAGAAGCAGATGTCATTCTGGTGGCAGGAGCTAGGTGCGCGGCTGTCGGTAAGCACACACTGTCAGGGGGCAGGGGAGGTGCTTGGAGAAAACAGCAAATACTTCTTTTTTTTCCAAGGCTGTTTCATTCCAAGAAAGCAGAAAGGGCAGACAAAGGAGAGCCACCCCACTCAAGTGAGTAGCCTGGGCTGGGTGCTCTGCTAGGCCATCCTGCAAGGGATGGGAGAAGCTGGGGCAGGCCCTGCCAGCTCCACTCCCCAAACGTAAAAAGGACAGCTCAGTTCTTGGAGGTGGCCCATCCAGGCTGAGGGTTCCCGGACAACAGCAGTGGGAAGACCCGCCGAGGGGGGTGGGGGCGGGGGGAGTGCTCCAAGATGCTAGTGAAGCATCTGCGGGTTTGGCAGCCTCCATATTAACTTCCATGGATGGGAAGGAGATCAAACCAGTCACTCCTCAAGGAAATCAGTCCTGAATACTCATTGGAAGGACTGATGCTGAAGCTGAAGCTCCAATACTTTGGCCATCTAATGTAAAGAGTCAACTCACTGGAAAAGACCCTGATGCTGGGAAAGACTGAGGCAAGAGGAGAAGGGGTGACAGAGGATGAGATGGTTGGAGGGCATCATCGACTCAATGGACGTGAGTCTGAGCAAACTCTAGGAGACAGTGAAGGACAGGCAAGCCTGGAGTGTTGCATGCAGTCCATGGGGTCACAAAGAAATCAAACACGACGGAGCAACTAAACAACAACAACTTCAGCTACTAAACTGATCTTAGTGGTTGCACTCTGCTGGCTGGGGGTCTGGAAAGGCAGCCCACACGGACTGAGGTTGCTTCCAAAACCCCAGGCTGGAAATGCTGCCCCAGGCTCCTGTCTGAGTTTTTCTGGAACTCAAGCCAATCAGCAGGAAGCCAAGAGGCCTGTCCTAGTTGCTGCCCCCTCAATAACCCCAGGGGGCAAAGATCCCTGGGGCTCTTAGAAAGGAAGGGCTACTCACAAATCCTGGGTCTCTATAAACTAGGGGCTGCCAGACCCTGCAGTGTGAACACTGACCTCTGAGCACCATGCCAGTCTGCAGTTTTCCCTGAGGGCACACAGTACTTGCCCATTGCATCTGACTGACTCACCTCCCTCATTCATGTCCTTGATTCAGTCCATCTTCCAGGGTATCAGCCGTGAAGTCATCTTTAACTCCTCCCACACCTTCTCCCACTGCATATTCTGTCACCAAGTTGAACCACAGCCTCAATCGAAATCCCTACCAACTTAGTCCTACCACCCCAGTATCTCTATCCCCACTGCCAACACCCTCATGAAGGCAACCCCCTCTGATATTACAAGAAACTCCTGGGAATTACTATTCAAAGTCTCCTCACTTTCCAACCAATTCCTCATTTCCAGAACAGTCACATGGCCTCATGCTGTTCCCTTGCTCTTAACCGGCCTGCTCGTCTAGTCTAATCTTATCAAGACAATCTCCTTCATCACCCACAGAGATGTCAGCCTTGCCTTCCAGTCTCCCCAGTAATCCTCTCCCATTAGCCAGTGAAGGCTCTCACACACACACCAAGCTTGGTCCCACCTCCACGCCTTGTCTCCCCTGCTCCAAAATGCCACCTCTTCAGATCCCACCTGACTGTCCAGGCCAATAACTCTTCCAGTCTTTACCTACTCCTCCCGTGCCTGAGATCTCCACTCAGGGCCACACTGTTCACAACCTGAATATCCTAACAGGGCTTCAGGGTCTAACCTCAAGACGCATCAGGGCTGACATCCCATCTCTGTCACATACAAGTCTTTGAACATGCTACCGAACCTCCCTGACTCTCAGCTTCCTCTTCTGTAAAATGGGACAACAACAGTAACTGTCGTTTATAAGTCAGTTACTATTGTAATGAAATGAGGTGGTGTGTATAGAAGTGCCTCATGTGGTATTTGACTCATTACAGACACTCCACTATGATAGGAAGATCCAGGTCATACCCTCTTTTCCTGCGGTCCTCTGTTTCTCTCCTAATACTCACACCTCCACTATAGCACTGGGAGCATAGGGGGCTCTAAATAAGTAAGAGTCCTTGCTAACTGACACAAAACAAAATCTTTTATTTTTAATCTTACTGCAGGAAGCACATATTCTTTTGTACATTAAGCAACATCTCTAGTTTGGAGGCAAGTTCAGATTCATCAAATGCTTGTCATTACTGCCCTGTCCTGCGGTTCCAGCTCCAAAAATAGGTGCTCTTGTTCACATCTCCCCTGGAACAAGGGTGGGGACAAGGGTCGTCCTGGGCTGATCACCCACAACACTGAACATGAGCAGCAGCACGGAGGCCTGGGCGATGTTCACAGAGACCTGCTCTCATGTCATCTCCCCAAGATCACCATGTGTGATCACTTTTACCAAGACCCTGCAGCATCTAGAATCACAATACACAGAACACTCAGCAAGTACCTGCAACACCTTTCCCTCACTTTTCAAGCTTATAACTTTCCAGACAATATTTTAAAATAAAAATACAGCATTGGTTACTTTTAAGAACATGTTTTATTCTAAAATGCATGCTTATAATTTTTAAAAAATATAAAAACAAAAGATACAGCTTTGCTGGCACAGGTTCACAAAATGGCACAGCTTTCTGATCTCTACTATTATTTTTTTGGCTGTGTCGCTTAGCTTACAGGATCTTAGTTCACTGACCAGGGATTGAACCCAGGCAGTGAAAACACCAAGTTCTAACCACTGGACCACCCGTCAATTCCCTCGGTCGTCTACTCTTTTCCCTTTAATTCTCTAAGATCTCAGTGACTCTGTATCTTCAACAATCAGCACCTCAACCATGATAGAGATGGACAATAAGTCTCTAGCCCAGCTTGGGGGTGGGGGTGTGCAGAACACCCCAGGAAAATACCTGAGCTGGGTTTTAGGGATCAGTGGGGTGCCGGGGGTGAGGGGCTGGGAGAAGACATTCCAAGCTAAGGGAAGAGTCCAGGCCAACGTGCAGAGGAATGAAAGCATGGAGCATCTGAAGAAAAAGTCCTTAAGGCCAAAGGGAATGCAGGCAGTAGGCAGGTGCTAAGAGACAACACGAGCAAGGAAAGTTAGATAAACTGACTTGTTTACTATTACTTGTTTAGATTAATGTGGTTGAAAATTCCTAGGCAGGGAAATGATGTGACAAGACCCATGTTTTAGAGAAACAACTGGGAATGCAATGTGACAGGTGGAAGGAAGGTAAGGAAGTTAGTTAAGAAGCTTCTGCAGGAGTCTAGGCAAGAAGTGACGAGAACCTGAGCCTTGGCAGTGTAAGAGAGAGGAGGCCAAGCTGGAACCCCATCACTAATGGGAAGTGACATAAAAGAGAGAGGAATACACTATATCCACAACAACATTATCCAAATAGCCAAAAGGAGGAAGCCACCCAAGTGTCCATTGACAGAGAATGGATAAACAAAATGTGGTTTATATACATGAAATTAAAAGATGCTTACTCCTTTGAAGGAAAGTTATGACCAACCCAGACAGCATATTAAAAAGCAGAGACATTACTTTGTCAACAAAGGTCCGTCTAGTCAAGGCTATGGTTTTTCCAGTAGTCATGTATGGATGTGAGAGTTGGACTGTAAAAAAAAAAAAAAAGCTGAGCACCTAAGAATTGATGCTTTTGAACTGTGGTGTTGGAGAAGACTCTGGAGTGTCCCCTGGACTGCAAGGAGATCCAACCAGTCCATCCTAAAGGAGATCAGTCCTGGGTGTTCATTGGAAGGACTGATGTTGAAGCTGAAACTCCAATACTTTGGCCATCTGATGCGAAGAGTTGACTCATTGGAAAAGACCCTGATGCTGGGAAAGACTGAGGGCAGGAGGAGAAGGGGATGACAGAGGATGAGATGGTTGGATGGCATCACTGACTCAATGGACATGAGTTTGGGTGAACTCCAGGAGTTGGTGATGGACAGGGAGGCCTGGCGTGCTACGGTTCATGGGGTCGCAAAGAGTCGAACACAACTGAGCGACTGAACTGGTCTATATACATGGAATATTATTCAGCTTTAAAAGGAAAGGAAATTTTGACACATGCTACAACATACATGAACCTTAAAAACAAGGTAAGTGAAATAAGCCAGTCACAAAAGGATAAATCCACTTATGTAAGATACCTAGAACAGTCAAACTCAGAGAGAGAGGAGATAGGATGGTGCTTGCCAGGGGCTGGGAAGGAGGAGGAATGCGGAATTACTGTTTAATTGAGACAGAGTTTCAGTTCTGCAAAATGAAAGGCATTCTAGAGACAGGTAGTGGTGATGGCTGCACAACCATGGGAATCAACTTTATACCACTGAAGTATACACTTAAAATGGTTAAGATGGTAGATTTTATGTTGTGAGTGTTTACACAACTGTTTAAAAAGACAGAGAGGGAGAGGGAGCAGAGTGGATGACCAGGTACATCCCTCAGCCTGAACCGCAGCACTTGAACCAAGCTCCATCCACAGGAAGAAGAATGCAGGAGAGTGAAATGAGAATTCAGAGTTGCACAGGTAACCAGGTTCAACATGAGCTGAGAACACAAACTTTCCCAAAAGGTTTCCTGACATCATCTCTTGCATACCAGGGCTCTAAAACTGATACAACTTTAAATGTAATTAACCGCAGACAAAAAGAGATGGCAAGTGACTTCTTGATTATTAAATGAGAAAAGTAGGATTCTAGGGTACAAAGGGCTGACCACGCACATGCGTCAATTTTGCTCCTTTCTGAAACCCAAATAAAAGAACATTTAAGTGATATTTTAAAACAAACCACAAAATCTGGAAACTGGACTGCAGGTGGATAAGCGCTAAAGACTAAGATGAGCTGACAAAGCCGAACCCTAGACTTACAAGAGGGAAGACAAGATCCAATCTGATTTACACCCCAGAATTTCCAAAAGGCTCTAGATAACTAGAACTGGACATGGAACAACTAACTGGTTCAAAACTGGAAAAGGAGTATGACAAGGCTGTATATTGTCACCCTGTTTATTTAACTTACATGCAGAGTACATCACGCAAAATGCTGAACTGGATGAATCAAAAGCTGGAATCAAGATTGCCAGGAGAAATATCAAGAACCTCAGATATGCATATAATACCACTCTAATGGCAGAAAGTGAAAAGGAACTAAAGAGTCTCTTGATGAGGGTGAAAGAGGAGAGTAAAAAAGCTGGCTTGAAACTCAATATTCAAAAAACTAAGATCAACAACAAAAAAAAACTAAGATCATGGCACCAGGTCCCATCATTTCATGGTAAATAGAAGGTGAAAAAGTAGAAACAGTGACAGATTTTGTCTTCTTGGGCTCCCAAATCACAGCAGATAGTGACAGCAGCAATGACATTAAAAGATACTTGCTCCTCGGAAACCTAGACACATATAAAAAAGCAGAGACATTACTTTGCTAACAAAGGTCCATATAGTTAAAGCTCCCTGGTTTTTCCAGTAGTCATGCATGGATATGAGAGTTGGACCATACAGAAGGTTGAGCGCTGAAGAATTGATGCTTTTTGAATGGTGGTGCTGGTGAAGACTCTTGAGAGTCCTTTGAACAGCAAGGAGATTAAACCAGATCCTAAAGGAAATCAACCCTGAATATTCATTGAAAGGACAGATGCTAATGCTGTAATACTTTGGCCACCTGATGTGAAGAGCTGACTCACTGGAAAATACCCTAATGTTGGGAAAGATTGAAGGCAGAAGAAGGGGGTGACAGAGGATGAGATGGTTAGATGACATCACCAACTCAATGGACATGAATTAGAGCAAACTCCAGGAGATAGTGGAGGACAGAGGAGCTTGGTGCAGTCCATGGGGTCACAAAGAGTTGGACACAACTTAGGGACTGAACAACAACTCCAGCTTACTCTGAAATTAGGGTGAAAAGGAGTTAAAGAGGAAAAGTTGTGGAGGTAACACTCAGGGCCCCAGATTCCTTCTCTATTCCAAGAAGTCCCGCCCCACACTGTTGTTGTAGTCGTGCAGTTGTGTCCTCCCACACTAGCGAACTACTGATTTATTCTCTAAAGCAGGTAAAAAAAATTTATTCTCTAAATGCAGGTCTGTGGGACAATGGGTTCAGTTAAAAATAGGGGTGCCACAATACACAGAGACTTAGAAATGTATGTGTCATGTACGTGTATCAGTCCAGAATTGGTCAGAAAATACAAGCTATTCTAGGTATTTCAGGCAGGAAGGGATTTAACACAGGGAAATAGAGAGACAAAATCACGAGAAGAGCTGTAAGAGCCAAGACCAGAGAAACCACCACTCAAGTTCAGGAAATCAGAACACACAAACATCACAAGAAACTGCACAAATGATCCCAGCTCCCCCCATGACTGATGTCCCCACGAGTCCCAGAAGGACACACTCACATCTGCCATGTGCAATAGCAATAGTAGCTTCTTCTCTTTCACCTTCCAAATCTCTCTGGCAGAACCAAAATCAGAATCCTGCCATCAAGGATGGGGATCAAAACAAGGATAGGGTTGAGAACCAGGAGACAGTATATGAAATAGCTGGTATTCAATATCCAGATGCTGAGACCACCCTCATCCTCTTCTGCTTAGCTCCCTGAGTCCTCGCAGATAGATCTTCAGTTTCCAGACAAGCGATAACAACAGTCTCCTAACCAGTGGTCAAAGGAAAAAAAAAAATCAGGATACAACAATACAAGGTTCCCCAAAGAAATAGCCCAGCCAGATGACCCTACAATAAAACTTACAGGCAACAGAATGAAGAATTCTCTTCTCTGAAAGAACCAACAATGTCCAGGTCCAAATATTAATAGTTGCAGTTTTCAAAGAGTCAAAATCTGTAAGTTTTAATTTGCTTTAAAAAGAATGAGCCTGTAGAATATGATATTATGGTTGAGCTAAGATTAACAAGTTATTTGATCACCACAAATGTGAAAAAGTGAATCTACAAAAACCACAGTGCAGGCAGAATAAGTCACTGGAGTAACCAGCTGTACTTTTCCTGCCTAAACTCTAGAACTTTGGTTTTCAAAGTATGGCCTAGAGACCCTGTGATGCCCCAAGACCCTTCAAGGGACCTGGGAGGTCAAAACTATTTTCATAATGAACTTGTCTTTTTTCACTCACATTCTTTCACGAGCATTTCTCAGAGTCTATATGTCATCTGATGACATCATCACTCTAACAGTTAATCGAATGGAAGTTGTTTTAAGTTTTTCTGTCTTAATTTCTAACATAGTAAATATCAATAGAATGAAACCACACAAAAGCTCTTTGAAGTCCTCAAAAATGTTTAAGAATAAAGGGTCCAAAAAGCTTGAGAATTCTTACTGTAAAACAACTTTTTAGTTAGTTGCTTTTAGAAGGGAACTTTTTTGTTTGTTTAAATAACTTTATTTATTTTTGGCTGTGCAGGGTCTTCAGGCAGGCTTTTCTCTACTTGCAGCAAGCTCTCTAGTTGCAGCATGCAGATCTCTCCCTCCAGCAGCTTCTCTTGTTGTGAAGCATAGGCTCTAGAGCACTGGCTGAATAGTTGTGGCACATGGGTTTAGCTGTTCCACAGCATGTGTGATGTTCCACAACCAGGGACCAATCCTGTGTATCCTACATCAGAAGGCAGATTCTTTACCACTGAGTCACCAGGAAAGCCCAGAAGGGAACTTTCGATATGTGAAACCAATTATACTTAAAGTTTACACCTTCAAAGAGGGGAAAAAAATGTGTAAATTTCTAAATTTTGCTTTACTATCTTATACCTGTTTATCCATTAGAAGGAGGATCTTTCCACATAGATCCTAAATTATTTCTCCCCCTTGGAAACAAGTAAGCCCCATAAAGGCAAGTAGTATTGCCCAGAAGGCTGCATACACAGCACAACAGTAAAAAGAACCGTTTCTACAGGGATTCAGACAGATACTTGTGTATCACTGATCACAGCAGCTTTATTCACGATCCTTAAAAGGTAGAAACCACCCAGATGTCCATCCACAGATGAATGGATACACAAAATGTGGCCTATACCAAATACAGAATATCATTCCCTCTCAGGAAATTCTGGCATATATTGCAACATGGACGAACCTTGAAAATATACAAAGTGAAATAAACCGGACACAAAAGGACAAATACTCTGTGATCCCAGTTACATGTGGTATCCAGAATGTGCAAATTCACACAGACAGAAAATAGAACAGTGGCAACCCACAAGATGGAGGTAGTGGGGGATGGAAAGTTATTGCTTCATGGGTACAGAGTCTCAGTTTGGGATGATAAAGAAGTTCTGGAAGTGGATGGTGATAATGGTTGCATGGCAATGTGAATGTACTTACAGCACTGAATTGTACAATTAACATGGTTAAAGTGGTATAAATAAAGAACAAAAAGAGATTCTAGAGCCAGGTAACCTGGATTCAAATCTCAGGTCTGCCACTTAATATTTTGTGCGATTTTTGTGCTTCAGTTTCCTCATCTGCAAAATGATGATAACACACAGCATGAGGTTGTTTTGAGGATTACATGAGTTAACATATGAATAAACACAAGCCTAGAATGCTGCCAGGCGCCTAGTAAATGCCCTGTCACTGACAAACTTTGGCATGCCTCAGAATCACCTGGAAAGCCTATTCAAATCAGGCTTGCTAGACCCCCAATCCCCTGAGTGTCTGCTTCAGTGGTCTGAGAAGGGACCCAAGAATTGGCATGTTTACAGGTTCCCAGGACTTACTGGTGCTGCTCGTCCAGGAAGCACAGGTTGAGAACCAGTGCTCTGTACAAATATTAGCTGTCATTATTATTATTAGCAATGTCTGAGGTAGTACCAGGCAAATCCACAAATACTGGGAGAAGGAAGGAAAGACAGAAGTATATTCCTCCTCTACTTACAGAATACTTCCCTTCTGGCCACCAAATGTGGGGGGAGGGGGGGCATGGGGAGAGGGTGTTTCTCCCACAGAAAGCAATTCTCCATCTCTCCATAGGCACCAAGTGCCCCAGAATTTAACTCAGTTAAGGAGCCTGGTGGGCTACAGTCCACGGGGTCGCAAAGAGTCGGACCCGACTGAGTGACGAACACACACTGACGCTTTTTACCTGGAGTTACCATCACAGTTCGCACATTAAAGACTCAGCCCCACGAGGCTGCTTCCCCCTGCCCCCCCAACCTTAACCACCAATGGGAAGCCTGGGTTATCACCTGTGCTCCTGAAGAACGGGCTATAAATAGTATCCCACGAAGACGTTCTCAGGTTCAATTAATTTGCTAGAGAGGCCCACAGAACTCAGGAAAACAATTTACTTACAGGATTATCAGCTTATTACAAAGGATGTCAAAGGATATCAATGAGCAACCAGAAGAAGTGATAGGCAGGGCAGGGGGAAAGGCGTGTGGAGTTCTGTGACCCTCAGCACCCTCCAACCCGAGTTCAGGGATTTTTGTTGCAGCTGTCTTCATCAGACAGGTGAGAATGACTGCACACTGGCCACTGTTGATTACGCCAATCTACAGTTCCTCTCCCCTTCCAGGAGGGAAAAGCTTCCCAGGTGGCTCAATATAAAGGGAGACACAGGTTCAATCCCTGGGTGGGGAAGATCCCCTGGAGAAGGCAACCCACTCCAGTATTACTGCCTGGAAAATCCCACAGACAGAGGAGCCTGGCAGGCTACAGTCCACGGGGTCACAAAGAGTTGGACATATCTGAGTGACTGAACAACAACCCAGGAGATGAGGAGGGGCTGATAGTTCCAACCTTCTAATCACTAGGGTGGTTTCCCTGGCAACCAGGGGCTTTCCAAAAGCCTCTGATATAAACTCAGGTGTGGCTGAAAGGAGATTGTTAAGAATAATGAAAGACACCTTCATGGCTCTTATCATTTAGGAAATCCCAAGAGTTTTAGGAGCTCTGTGCCAAGAATAGGAACAAAAATCAAATATACATTTCTTACCGTAAATCACAGAAGAATTTACTGAGCCCCTAATATGAAATTTTCCTACAAGGAGAGGATCTCAAAGCCTTTCCCAATGAATATCTACACCAGCAACTACCAAACTGAGGCTCCCAGAGATTTGCAAAGACTCCCAAGGAAGGCAGAGAACCAACAGTGACCTCTCAACATCACTAAGAGATCTCAGAACTTTGGAGAATGGGGAAAGAGCTCCTTTTTACAAAATAGTGCTGACACTGGAAGGGAAGAAGAGGTGAGGGGGACAGGACTTAAGCTGGTCTCACAGCCATTTTTGGGGTGTGTGCCCCTGCTCACAGTAGCAAGTGGCCTGACAGTCCTAGCCTCGTTGCTGCACTGGGATCTCTCCATTCTCAGAGGCTGCTGGTCTCAGCAAGCCTGCAGGGAGCCTGCTTAGCCTCCCAGGCACAAACACAAGCGTAGAAGAGTCCAAGTGTTTCAGCCCTGGGGCACACCCTTGACCAACCGGCCACAGGAGCCAGTGGATAAACACTCTCTTCTTCCGGGGCCCGGGGCGGGAAGGCAATGCTGAGGGGCACTGATAGTTCGCCAGAGTCCTGGTGGGGAGCATGGGCCCAGTAACTCACCTTCGTTTGGCTTTCCTTCCTTCCCTTTGTCCCTATTCCTTTGGACCTTCTTCCCCTTCTGTTCCCTGGGATACCTTTCCAAAATAAAAGGCCTAGGCCAAAGCCCTTTTCTCAGTCTTCAATTGACCCCAGCTGAGACAGGACAAAAGCTCAGCTCCCCACACCCACATAGGTGGGGCGGGGGCATAATTAGCAGCCAGCCCTGTGGCCCTGCTCCTCTCCTACCTAGTGAAAGGGACAAGGCTTTGCACCTGGTAGATGCTTTAAAACTACCAGTTAACTGGGTAAAAAGAAATAAAATGATGGCAAACTATATAAGACACTCTAACTGCTGTGTTGTACAACACAGACCCTAAGTAATGTAAGCTTCAGAGGAAAGGATGAAGTCTAAAGCAGAAGGAAAGGGCTGAGAAAGAGCTTTGAAAGATTACCAAGAGAGGAAAGTGGTCCTAGAAAAGGAAAAAAGTCTCCAACAGGTTGAAGACCCAGAGTCTGGACTCCCCAGAGCTGGCAACCTAGAAAGGGGGGAAAGGTGGGACACGGTATATTCAGATGAAGGTGGGGTTCAATGACTAAGGAGGAGAGAGATTTTATTACATGGTAGTTCATGAAGGTTGTGAGCATAAGTATGAACCAATGTCCCCCATTTAACTACATCAAACTTTCTACATAACCCCTGACAATCAAACACTTGGGCTTACAACTTCTTATCTCTTTCTTTTCTTCCTGTGAAAGTGAAAGTGTTAGTAGCTTTTAGTCATGTCTGATTCTTTGCGCCCCTATGGACTGTATGAAGCCCACCAGGCTCCTCTGTCCATGGAATTCTCCAGGCAAGAATATTGAAATGGGTTGCCATTCCCTTCGCCAGGGGATTTTCCTGACCCAGCAATTGAACCCAGATCCTTTGCATTGCAGGCAGATTCTTTACCATCTGAACCACCAGGGAAGCCCCATTTCTTCCTATAGCAATTACTAATTGGCCAGGCACATATATTTATTTAATCCACAAAACATCCCCATGAGGTAGGATCTATTATCGTCTTCATTTTGCAGACTGGAGAAACTGGGACACAGAGAAGTTACAAAGCTGGGTGACAGAGCTGGAATTCAACCCTGCCAGTCCAGCTCTTTCTTTCACATCTGTCCCCCACAACAAAGTCCCACTTTCTACATGAGAATCCCACAAGATTCCTTTCCCAGTGTTTCCCATGTGGTGTATCCTTACCATTTTCATAACCCATAACCACAGATAATTTGTATGTTTCCTAGACATTCATTGAGTTCCTGGTACATATACCAGATGCTCGGCCAGCAGCTGGGAACACAAAGCCCCCCTTTCCAGGAAGGTCCCATTACAGAGCCTGCAAGATGAACCAAGTCCTGGAGAGGTGAACCTTACTGGTCACGGTGAGACAGTGGACCAAACTGGTAGGTGAAAAGACAAATTCTCACTCATTCCAAAATAACTTTTACTGGGCATCTGCTCTGTGCAAATCCCTAGCAAGTGGGAAGAAAGGAAGGAGAGGGACACCGAAATCAGTTGTCACGCTGTCCCACTTCACACCGCGAAGGTGAAGAATAGCAACAGTGGTCACACCACACCTTAGACATGGGAGACACAAAATAAAAATGTATCAGTTCAGTCTTCCTCTAACACCCCTTTAAACCACATTACTCACAGGAGCTTTCCATGACTGACCGCATGAAATTCAAGATCCTGTTCTTGGCATTCAAGGCCCCCATCTTCTATTCTACCTGGTTCTGACCTCACTGCTTATCAAATCAGTCTTTTTCTTCCAAATACATTATTAGCAAATAAAAAGAAAATATTCACAGTTTGGGTTTGCACATATAGTTTATGTGGCCTAGAATGTTGTTCTATTTATTTCTAATCATCTTTATTTATGACCATTTTCAAAAGTATCCAATGCAAGGATGACTATTCTTTCCACTCAGATGATTTTGGTCCTCTCTCTACCACGGTCTTACCGCACTGGTGAATTAAAGCCTCTGCTGTTTGGCACCAGTGAACTTTGCTCTGTATGGTTCTTATAACCATACATGTAACAGCGGGCACATAGTGGGTGCTCTAGAACCCTTATGAGATTCATGATGAAGTGTTAAATAAGTACCATAGGGAAAGGTCTCGAACTATCATGCACTGTACTTTAATATAACTTGTTATAAAATCTTCTTTCTCTTCCTCCCTTGAAACATAGATAAAGAAATATACTGATTCATCGGCTTGTAAATAAGCCCAGTCTTCCCCAAGGAACTACTTCGACATGAATGAAATCAGTTTACACTGGACAAGATACTTCTAGAATAGTGTTTGGCACACAGTAAGCTTCCAGTAACTATTTGTGAAAGTGAGTAAAATAATCAGCTTTTTTTCTTCACTCCTACCATACACTATAAAATACAGTAGAGACTTTCAGTAACAAAGTTTGTAAGAAGAATCTGAAGAGTAACCCAGTTTAAACAAAGAGAAGTCGGTTTTACCCACTTTACATGTTGTATTATCCTAGGGGCTACTTTCCCCATGGCATTCACAATCTTCGATTACTTAAGTTAATTAGGGTCATTCTTCTCCACCTTTAGAAGCTATTAGTGGAAACCTGCTCAACACTAGACACAAAATCTGAAAATGACATTTTTCAGATACTTTGTGGATACAATGACACTGCTGACAGACACACTAAGGAGTGTGATCACAAGCTGCTAAGTAATAAATGTAACCATTACATTTCACACTACACACCTTTTTAAAAGAAAAAAGAAGCAATGAGCAAATAAATGAGACTTTTATCTCCCAAACGATCTTTTATTAGCATAAAAGAAAAATATCACAGAAAGGATACAAATTCTGCAACTCCACTGTGTACAAAACAAAAAGCCTTGGAAATCAGCCGAAAGCAACTCAAGATAATAAGGATACTTTGGAACATGTGCCATTTATCTGGCTTTTTTTTTTTCATCCAACAAAACATAATATGAATAAACTGTGTTAGACTATTGTTGTGAAACCTGCCTCGGCGCCTCCAATCCAGAAACCTCCCTTTTGCATTGAGATCTGCCGAGTGACACATGAGCTCTAAAGTGGGTGGATAAAAATAACCTGGTCCTCAAAAAGACATGATAAACGCCAGACAGCTGAGTCACTTTGAAGCCCATTTTGACTCCCGAAAAGGACAGTTCACCCTCCTTTTTCCGTCTCACACATACACATACAACCTGGTGAAAAACACACCAACAGCGCCGGGAGGACGGCGGTGGTGCGTCTCGACTTCCCCCGCCAGTCTCTGAGGTCACGACTCGCGACTGAACTTTTAATAATTTATACTGGTGCATTTCACTCAAAGTGACTCGTTTAGGAGGGAAAGAGAAGATTCGGGAAACCGTAACAATCCAACAGACCCTCGATTTCTGCTGCCCCAGTGGAAGCACCCGAAGGTTTCTTCCGATGTTCTGACGGAAAGAAAAGGAGTGGGGAGTAATTTAAAGTGGAGAGAGGAAAGCAGAACAGTCCAGGAGTGGGAATCCCTGAGCAAAGCAAACGGTCCCACAAAGAGAGGGGCTGCGTGCATCCGGGGTGAATCAATCTCGTCCGCCCACCCGCCCTCCGCGCTCGCCCCAAAGAGAACGCAAACCATCTGCAACGCATAGTTAAGATTAGGGAACTCTTCGACTCGATCTATCTTTCAAACGGTGGCGGGGCTTTGGAACCGCTGCTAGGAATTGGGGTCCTGGCAGCCTAAGAAGGCTGGCGGAGCAAACCACCCCGGCCGCCCCGGGCTTCGGCTGCAGCAGCCCTGGGGAATCCAGCGCCGCCGGGCACCCAGTAGGCACTCCTTAAGTGTCTGCCGAACTGCCCTGCCCCCGAGCCAACTCTGGAGCCCGGAGGAGCCGGTCCCGGGCTGCCACCGCGCATCTTCTCCCCCCTACCCCGCGCTTCACGTGCGGCCGAGTTCGGCGGCTCGCGGCCGCCCCAGGCCGCGGGCACCGCGACCTCCCCCGAGGCGCCGTCCCGCCGCCGAGCCTCACTTACCGGGGAGTCGTAGGAGAAGGCGCACTCGTTCTTGTAGACCCTGTCCCCGGACCTGGGCACGCGGATCGTGGGCATGTGGGGCACTAGCAGCTCGCCGATGTCTCCTGCAGCCATCTTCCTGCTGCCGCTGCCGCCCGGCATACCGAACAGGGCGCCCCGGCGCTGCATGGCCGCGGTGCGCACTCGAGCCGAGCCGAGCGGAGCGCTGGGTCTGCCCACCGCGGCGGCGGCGGCGGCGGGCTGCGCGGGCGACGGGAGCCGAGCCGGGACGGGCGGGCAGAGCCGGCCGCAGGGCGGGAGCGGGCACCCCGGGCCTGGGCTGGCGGGTGAAGGGGACGCTGCTATTTTTAATCCAATGGCGAATCGCCGGCCCAGCTGCAGCGTCAGGCGGGGCGCTCGGGAGCACCCGCCGCAGCGCGCGGGGAGGGGGCGCTGGCGAGGGGCCTGGGGCCCCGGCCCGGCTTGGAGGACGGGGCGGAGGGCGCGTCCCGGGGGCTCAGGCTTCGGAGCCCGCTGCGGTGGGGCACCACCGCCGCGTTTTCTATCCTAAATCGCTAGTCTGTGAAGGGGCAACTCCGAGGCAGCCAACACAAAGGGCAGGATTTGAGATTTTTTAAACCGCTTGCTTTTAAACAACCAGGATAATAGCGGGGACGTACCCTGATTGGATGGGGGTGAGACTCTAGAACCTAAAGTGAGGCCCAAATCTAAATTTGTTTTTCGCACTTCGATATTAAGCTAAGACTTGCTCCTCACCTTTCTAAGATCTAAAGCTCATTGAAAGAGCATAGAGTAAGATTAAGTAAGGATAAATGTATATTTTTCCAGTAATACTGACTTTTCTTCCGTATTGGAGAGAGTATCAAGATTATTTGAGGGAGGGTATATTTTTGTCTCTCTTTGGAAAGTCTTCTCTTCGTGAACCATTTCAGTTGACTGATTTGGGATCTTACTTCATACATACTTCTTCCCTGCCTTTGCATATCCAGTTCCTTAAATAATAAATGGGAATAGGTTGGGGTGGGAGGTGATATAATAATCTGCAAAAACAGAGCATGTGTCACAGCATACTCTTATTTTCTTCAAAAAAAAAGAAAAGAAACTCAGAACATGAGTCCAAATCCCCTGAATTTCCCTAACTACATCTAATCTAAAGGGCAGGATACCAGTGACACCTACCAGTTAATGAAACAGAAAAAGTGACTCAATACACTGATTTTTATGCAAATCAAAACTACAATGAGGTACCGCTTCACAGAGGGTCAGAATGACCATCAATAAAAAGTCTACAAACACAAATGCTGGAGAGGGTGTGGAGAAAAGGGACCTCTCCTACACTGTTGGTGGGAATGTAAGTTGGCATAGCCACTGTGGAAAACAGTATGGAGGTTCTCAGAAAACTAAAAACAGAAATTACCATATGATCCAGCAATCCCACCCCTGGGCAGATACGCAGATAAAACTATAATTCCAAAAGGTACACGCACCCCTATGTTCATAGCAGCACTATCTACAATAGCCAAAACACGGAAACAACCCAAGTGTCTGTCAACGGATGAATGGATAAGGAAGAGGTGGTACATGTATACATTGAAATACTACTCAGCCATGAAAAAGAACAAACTAATACCATTTGCAGCAACTTAGATACAACTACAGACTATCATACTAAGTGAAGTAAGTCGGAAAGAGAAAGACAAATACCATATAATATCACTTATGTGTGGAATCTAAAATATGGCTCAAATGAAACAGACTTACAGATATAGAGAATAGACATGTGGTTGCCAAGGGCAGGGGGAGAGTGAGAAAAGACTGGGAATTTGGGGTTGGTAGATGCAAACTATTACGTTTAGAATGGATGAAAAACAAGGTCCTAATGTATAGCACAAGGAACTATATCCAACTTCCAGTGATAAACCATAATGGAAAAGAATATTTTTTAAAAAATGTATGTATGTGTATAACTGAGTCACTTTGCTGTACAACAGAAATCGGCACAACATCGCAAATCAACTGTACTTCAATTTGAAAAAAACAAAAACAAAGAAACATGCTGATTTCTATAAGCCTTTCCCAGGTCAAATAGTACTTAAATTATTTTTCTTTTTTCTTTCATTATTTCTGTCACTCTGTCTGCTTCTGCAGATGTGCTGGCTTTGCGAGGGAGAAATGATGGTACCTGGAATTTGACGTGAGTTACCCGAAAGAGACAGATGAACTCTCTGCACTTCTAAATTTCCAAACCTCAAGCAAGGCTCAAACACACCACACATCTATGTAACTCACAACTTTCTAACTCAATCTAATGGAAATGGAGAAGAGGAGACAAAAGTAAAAAAAGTAAACACTGTTGCTACTCTCATCCTTGGGAAGATACTCTGAAGAAGTTTTTGCTTTTTATTATCCTCACCCACTTATCACCTTCTGTAGTATCTGTGCCTGTTTCAGGTTCAAGGATGAAGCTTGCTTGTCTAATTACAGAGAAAAACTTGATACAGGAACCTTCCAAATATTTTAAATATTTTTAAATTGAATGCAAATTAAATCAAGACACCATTTTTCACACTTCACATTAATACAGATATGCTGAGTTGGCCCAGGTTTGGGAAATAGGCCCTCATATACTTTGCTGATAGACTGAAACATTCGATCTCTTTGGAGGGAAATTTAATACTAAGTATGATTTTATATGCCTATACTAATTTCCCCCAGCAATTCTTCATCTAGACATTTATGCTACAGATAAGTTCACACTATATAAGGCTATTTGTTGGAGCATTGCTATAGTAACAAAAAACTAAGAAGAGCCTAATAATCCATCTATAGGAAGTGGTTAAAACACAGTACCGCTGAAAGAATAAAGCACCCTGTATGTGCTGCTGTGAAATAATCTTCAAATCATATTACTAGATTAAAAGAGCCGAGAATTAATGTGTAAAAGCAAGACCATGCGTTCAAGGCTAAGGATATGCCAGAATGCCTACTGCACATCCTATATACTGTGGGCCTTCCTTCTACGTGTCGGTAACTGTGCTAAATATTTTTAATGTTGCCCCTAAATGGCTACAGATTTAGATATCAATATTCTATTAGTAAATTTATGCAACACTGTAGATGAATAGGTGCTTGTTTGGCCTTTGGAAGCCTCTGGAAGAATACACAAGAAATTAATGACAGGCTCTGTGGAGAGAAACACAATGCCTAGGTTTAAAGAGGCACTTACTACCACTCTTTACCTTTCTGTACCATTAACAATTTTTATCATGTGCAAGTATTGCTCTAAAAAGTAATTAAAACTCAATTGTGAAAATAATCTAAGTTCAGTAATAACCAGTAATATTAATAGAGGTTGAGGACAATTACTGCACCACTATAAAAATACATCCCAACTTTTTTCATGCAATGAAACTTTGAAAATGACAATATTTGTACAGCCCACTAAAGTAATTGGTTAATTACTTCAATTCATGAAGCCTGGGGCTACTAGTCTGGGGGGGTCCCAGTGACCCCAAGCCCCACCCATGCACTCCCAAGGATCAAAGAGATATTATCACACCCGAATACCATCTCTGTATATCAAATTGTCAATGGCATGCCAGATGGAAAGTTTTAATCAAAACAAGGGAAAATGACACCATCTAAATATGGATGAATGACTAAATTGGATATATCTATTCAAAAATGTTTATATAAGTCTTAAAAAGGATTTTTGTAAAAATGACTGTTTTAATCCATTTGTAGTATGTTAGCTTAATCTATTTACAATAGTTATACAATATTATTGTGAGACTTCAATTAAAAATAAACATGCATTTTTGACAAAACTGGAAAGACGTAAAATTTAAAGAGTTACATTTAGGATTTGGTTATAAGATTTTGTTTCTATTTTTAAAATTTCTGCAATGATGCCACATTTGTTTTATAAAAAATATTTCAAGGCAAAAAAGCTGAGATAATGTCTTAATTGTGCCATTGTGGGAAAAATTCTAGTTCTGTTACTGGAATTTTTAAACTTAATTTTGCAAATTCAATGTGAATTTATAACTGGACTGTGTCACTATTGGGTCAGTTTCCACATGCTAATCTTGATCAAAGAGCAGGAATAAAGTGGTGATGGATACACAATTTTAACTTCCAACATAAATTTAAAGTCTTACCAAAGAGATTTCAGAGGACTGAAGATGAACTGACTTTCGTCACGTCAAGGTGGTTAGACCACCAAGTCACTCCACAGCTCAAAAGCCTCCTCCCATGATGTTCAGTGGAGCCCAGACTCCGCTGGCCTGGCATTCAGGAACCTCCCCCAACTAACACTCCTTCTTGTCAGACTTTACTCCCATGCCTACACTCCTGGTGAACACAATTTACTGTCCCCCAAGGATAAATGTACTTGTCTCAGCCTCGGTTGAAAGCTCTCTCCTCTCATTTCTATCTTCTCAATCCTTTCAAGACTTTTCCCATGAAACCTTTTCTGATTGCTCCAACCCTCAGGGATCAATCTTTTAAAAATGACAGTCCCCAAGAGAAAAATCTTTTAAAAGAAGTTATATTTCTTAGCATCCTTGCACATCGTGGAAACTCAGTGTTTACGGAATATTGCCCACCCAGAATGGAGTTGTCTGCTTATTTTAGACACTCAATAAGTACCTACCAATGAATGACTCACATCTCTGACATTGTAATAGATATGTTTTGCAGTCAGCTTTGTTCCTTTTAGGTAAAATTCATTGCTGCATAAATGTTCCCAGAACTGACAGAGGTTACATTAAAACATGACATGAATGTTAGTTACTGTGACTAATGCCAAAAAGGAGAATTGGGAAAATCTACAGAGAAAAAGATATCTTAATTATTTCAATTAATGGAAAAGCTCTTGACCTCAGATGTCCTCTAATTATGTGCAGTGATCTGTTAAAGCCATGTATGGTGACAGCTTGTTGTGGAGACATCCATAAAATTTTCTGTCCTGGCAGAGAGCCCCTGCAAGAAGCACTGGTTATTAATATAAAACAATAGGTCACTGGTTAAGAAATGTAAGGCATTTTCTGCTTGAAGCAATTCTATATAACAACCAAAAGTCATATGGTTTAAGAATATTCATTGACATGGAAAAATGATCCCTGTAATGCAAACAGCAAGAAGAGACTGTCAATGAGCATATATACTATCATTCTGTCTAAATACATACACACATATACATAGTCATAGCATAAAAAATACTAAGTTCGAATAAGCTGTTAGTGGTGTGTATCTCTGACTGCAAAAATTATTTTTATTTCTTTTTTCTTTGTCCTCTTCCATGTTATCTAAATGTTTTCGATTAAGTCTCCATTTCCTTTTGTAAATAAGAGGTTTTTTTTTTACATTAAATGAAAGGTTAACTCTTTATATTACCATTGATTATGTCAGTTTTCTCTTCCACCTGCCTTCTTTCTTACTTGCTTGTCCCCTTTACCTTCCATATAAAACTCAGCAAGTTTCTGGTGTTAAGTTTATAGACAATCTGCCTAAATAGAATGGAGGTTCCGTTTGGAATGAGCAAGCTCCATGACAAGCTCTTAACATCAAGATGAGGTAAACTGTTATTCTGCTTAAGAGGAAATCTGAGATCTCTATTCATCTTTTGGGGTTTCGTGATGTGTAATACTACAGTCCTTTCAGGAGACTGACTCATAAGTTACTCACAGAGGTAGGCAAGGTTCCTTTCTGGCCAATCTGACACCATCCCTACTCATGCCCACCACCATTTCCATGCACACACTGAAAGATGGAGCCTCCACTCAGATGTAGACAAACCTGGTGTGAACAGAGTTTAAAATATATATATATATATATATATATTTACCAGGACTTCCCCCAGTGGTCCAGTGGTTAAGACTCTGCACTTCCACTGCAGGGGCACAGGTTCAATCCCTGGTCAGGGAACTAAGATTCCCCACATACCATACAGTGTGGCCAAAAAAAAAAAAAAAATTAACCATAGAGCCACAGGCTGCTCTTCTGATTTCCTAATAAGGGACAAAGGAAGTTACCTAAACATGGTACAGATTGGCCCCAAAATCAAAGAAATGTAGCAAACATAGTGCCACATTCTTAGTGGTAGGGAGCTTGAGATAAAGAACTTGATCTTCACTTTTCTTGATTATTAAACTTCCCTCTGGATTTCAGTGGGATGGCAAATCCCCGTATTTCTCAGAGTCTCTCTCGCCCTCGGTCACAGGTCACTTTCTCTCTCCAGGTCCTGTCTGCACACTGTCATCACTGTAGGACTAGCATGATGTCCTATAGATGTTGATGGTCAAGATCAGGAGTTGGCAAACTGCAGCACATGGACCAAATCCAGCCTGCAGTTTGCTTTTGTAAATAAAGTTCTACTGGAACCCAGCCATATTCATCCACTTACATATTGTCTGTGGCCGCGTTGGCACTCTAATGGGAAAGTGGACTGGATGCAACCAAAACCACATGGACTGATGCCCAAAGTATTTACCATCTGGCCCTTTACAGAAAACATTTGCCAACCCCTAATCAAGCTCTCTACAGGCCATGTGTTATGATTTAGAATCGGAATTGACACAACCCTAAGCAAGAGAGTAAGCTGTGCTACTCATCCTTCAAGTGATGGCAAACCTGTTTATCTGAACGGAGAAAATGCTTTCAACCACATCAGTAGCTGCAAACTGAATGCCACGAGATGTATTCATTTGCTTCATAAGGAGATCATCCGTGGAACCTCAACCAAATCGAAATCACCGCCTTGTTCACTTTACCACAGTCCACTATCATTCTCCATTCTAATTAGAAAAATGACAGGAAACGATGGGGAGTATGACAGAAATCACCAAGTCTATGTCTTCCTGATCTTTGATATTGGCATAAATTTCTGCAGCTCCACTCAAAGTGTACTTTAATTCACATTTATAATTTTTTTAGGGAACGGAAACACCAGTGGCATCTTCTTGGTCCTTCTGAAATAGAGCAAGATACTATAGTCCTTGCTCCTCACCCCCCGCTGCCCCCACATTGAGTCCTCTTCCTGCCTTCTGTCTGTGGAAAAACTTTAGCCAAAGAATAAGTTTCATCAGAGAAGTGAGAAAATGTAGAAACAAAGGAAAGCAGTCAAAGGAAACCAAATAATAATAATGTAGTCACTAAGCAAAGTCAAGGACCTCCAGTTCCTCCACAAGTACCATAGAGAATATTCTGAACCATAGGCTATGAGCTGTTCTGTAGAGACTGAAACCCCAACCAGGTGGAAGAAGTTAACTACTTGGTGACCAAACTGTAAGCTATGATTTGAAAAGTGAAAGTCGCTCAGTCATGTCCAACTCTATACAGTCCATGGAATTCTCCAGGCCAGAATACTGGGGTTGGTAGCCTTTCCCTTCTCCAGAGTATCTTCCCCACCCAGGGATCAAACCCAGGTCTACTACATTGCAGGCAGATTCTTTAACAGCTGAGCCAGCAGGGAAGCCCAACAATACTGGAGTGGGTAGCCTATCCCTTCTCCAGGGCATCTTCCCAATCCAGGAATTGAACCAGGGTCTCCTACATTGCAGGCAGATTCTTTACCAACTGAGTTATCAGGGAAGCCATGATTTAAGCTACTGCAATTGTGAGAATTGGCCTCAAGGAAATGAGAAAAAAACAACCCTGAAACAGATTAGCTGTACTTAAAAAGGTCAAGATGATGCTGCTTAGACCACCACATGACCAATTTCAAAATGACTGTCAGAGATGACTGTGCTGTTTCTACATGTAGTCCCCTCCCCTAGGCTATACAAGTATCTAGCCCCCTAATTGTCAGTGGGGGAGTCGACCTTCACCTTCCCACCAACCCCCATCCCCGGGGTTGCCAGCATCCAAAATAGAGCAAACTTAGCTTTCCACCAACTTGCCTCTTTGTTGACTTTTGAGTGACTAGCAACCGAATCCCTTGTGGCTAAACTTCCTCCAATGGTAATTCTTACTCCACAGTTCAGGGAGCCAATGTGGAGATTCTACAATTTGCTAAGGTCATGTGTTCCAATAATGCTCTCAGAAACTGGAGTACCAGCCACAGAATGAGCTTGGAGTCCCGCTTGGGGTACCGTGAGCCGAACTAAATCAGAAGTCCATAGTCCATCTGCTCCCCATAAGCCTTCACCCTGGCAGATGGGAGTGGCATTTCAGAAGTTATAGTTTCAATCAGAGCCAATTTCCAATGGTCTTTAAAGAGTCTGGATATCTCCCATCTCACAAGGCACTGCTGCTAGGGAAGCAGCTACAGGGAAACCCAGGAGGTAGGTTCAGAATGTCCATATTTGAGAATATTATAGCATCTTTCCTAAGGGACCCAGCCACCACTCCAATCACAAAGCTCTGTGGGTTTCAGTTAACTCCTCCTGACTATCAAGTAAGGTGGCTTGATCAAAGTCTCTGCTTGCTAAACGTGCCATTTGGGACAGTGAGGTATGATATCTTAGTGGAAGATCCAGTGCTTACACTCCTGGGAACCCCGTGGTAAAATGCGGAGTTTTCTGTGGATTTCAGCTAAGTTCACTCACTCAGTTGTATCCAACTCTTTGAGACCCCATGGACTGCAGGACACCAGGCCTCCCTGTCCATCACCAACTCCCAGAGCCTACTCAAACTCATGTCCATCGAGTCAGTGATGCCATCTAACCATCTCACCCCCTGTTGGCCCCTTCTCCTCCTGCCTTCAATCTTTCCCAGCATCAAGGTCTTTTCTAGTGAGTCAGTTCTTCACATCAGGTGGCCAAATATTGAAATTTCAGCTTCAGCATCAGTCCTTCAAGTGAATATTCAGGACTGATTTCCTTTAGTCAGTCGGATAGTCAAATTGGATGAACTATTTGGATCTCCTTGCAGTCCAAGAGACTCTCAAGAGTCTTCTCCAACACCACAGTCCAAAAGCATCAGTTCTTCAGTGCTCAGCTTTCTTTATAGTCCTACTCTCACATCCATACATGACTACTGGAAAAAACATAGCCTTGACTAGATGGACCTTTGTTGGCAAAGTAATGTCTCTGCTTTTTAATATGCTGTCTACGTTGATCATATCTTTCCTTCCAAGGAGCAAGATCTTTTAATTTCATGACTGCAGTCACCATCTGCAGTGATTTTGGAACCCCAAAAAATAAAGTCTGTCACTGTTTCCATTGTTCCCCATCTGTTTGCTATGAAGTGATGGGACCGGATGCCATGATCTTAGTTTTCTGAACGTTGAGCTTAAAGCCAACTTTTTCACTCTCCTCTTTTACTTTCTTCAAGAGGCTCTTTACTTCTTCTTGACTTTCTGCCATAAGTGTGGTGTCATCTGCATATCTAAGATGATTGATATTTCTCCCGGCAATCTTGATTCCAGCATGTGCTTCATCCAGCCTGGCATTTAGCATGATGTACTCTGAGGCTTGGCGTGCTGCAATTCATGGGGTTGTGAAGAGTCGGACACGACTGAGCGACTGAACTGAACTGAACTGAACTCTGCATATAGGTTAAATAAGCAAGGTGACAATATACAGCCTTGACGTACTCCTTTCCCAATTTGGAACCAGTCTGTTGTTCCACATCCAGTTCTAACTGTTGCTTCTTGACCTGCATACAGATTTCTCAGGAGGCAGATCAGGTGGTGTGGTATTCCCATCTCCTTAAGAATTTTCCACAGTTTGTTGTGATCCACACAACTGTGGATCCACACAGTCAAAGGCTTTGGCGTAGTCAATAAAGCAGAAATAGATGTTTTTCTGGAACTCTCTTGCTTTTTCGATGATCCAGCAGATGTTGGCAATTTGATCTCTGGCTCCTCTGTCTTTTCTAAATCCAGCTTGAACATCTAGAAGTTCACAGTTCACGTACTGTTGAAGCCTGGCTTGGAGAATATTGAGCATTACTCTACTAGCGTGTGAGATGAGTGCAATTGTGCAGTAGTTTGAATGTTCTTTGCCATTGCCTTTCTGTGGGATTAGAATGAAAACTGACCTTTTCCAGTCCTGTGGCCACTGCTGGGTTTCCCAAATTTGCTGGCATTTTGAGTGCAGCACTTTAACAGCGTCATCTTTTAGGATTTGAAATAGCAACAGGAATTCCATCACCTCCACTAGCTTTGTTCATAGTGATGTTTCCTAAGGCCCCCTTGACTTTGCATTCCAGGATGTCTGGCTCTAGGTGACTGATCACACCATCGTGGTTATCTGGATCATGAAGATCTTTTTCTGTATAGTTCTTCTGTGTATTCTTGCCACCTCTTCTTAATATCTTCTGCTTCTCTTAGGTCTATACCATTTCTGTCCTTTATTGTGCCCATCTTTGCAGAAATGTTCCCTTGGTATCTCTAATTTTCATTCCCTAACATCTTTTGATCACATTTGAACTGCTGCCTCATATCAAAACTGTGCTGGTTTTACTCCTGGTAGTGAATAACTATCCACCCCAGACTCCTCCAGCCCTACAGGAATCAAAAGGCCCACTTCATGGGCAACTGCTGTAAGCAGTATTAGAGCCTATTGGAATGATTAGTAAACTGCCTTTGAAAGATTATGGACCCTATTGGAGACATATCTGACAGATCAAATTCAGCATTTCTATCACCTGAGTCCCTTATTCTACACTATGCCAAGGAATTTCTGGCCCTCTGTAATCATTTAGTCTGAGCCAGCATTCACTGTAGGTTTGGGCTGGACAACCAAAGTTTGCTTTAGGACAATGCCACACACTAATACATTCCATATGGAATGTCTGCTGAGTAAGTCTGTATCGATCAGTTTAACCTGATCCAAACTTGTGTTTTGCCCTCTTTGGTCCAAGATCCTCAAAATTCCACTCTGATTCTGCAGTTTAGTCTTGGGGACCATGTTGAGTTATAAGGGAAAATGGTTATCAGTAGAAAACACTAAAGGATCGGACGCTGAGAAAATTGCTGAGTTACTCCTGAATGGGAGTATGGCTCGCTTAGAAGGAAGGGAAAAAAGAAACAAGAGAGTGTGGGTAGAAGTTAGAAGGGTTTCAGAATTCAGGATTCCCAGTCCCCTATATACTCCTAGATTTCTCTATTTCAGTTACGGGAATCCTACTCTTTCCTCACATGTGCCATTACTTGGATATTAAAGTAAAAAAGACAGAATTTTCAGTGGTAGAATTTAATGTTCAGGACTCTCATTCTACAGCTGCAAGCAGGAAGCAATTATTTTTATCTTGATTACTTAAATATTTTGAGAGTCATCCTGTTCCTTGAAGACTTAAAATTTTGAGTATGTCCATTCTTTGCATCAGATTATCTGATGTCTTTTAAAATAGAACCCCAGTCACCTTTCCCAGAACTTTATGGCTCTGGGCATATAGTCCCACACAACACAATTGCTCACCTAATTGAACTATTTCACCACTGAGTAATACAACCTGCTCATTTCTGTCTTGAAATCTGAATGGAAATCTAACTGCCTCCTACCCAATTTTGAACTGAAAAGCAATTCCAAATAATCACCTCGTATGCCCCAGCATCTGTTGCTTTTAACACATTCTCTGAAAGTGAAAACGTTGGCGTTCTCCTATTGTAAGCAACAGAAACTAGCTCTGACCAAAGTAAAGCAATCAGAAGAGGTTTTGGAAAAGTATCTGTTGACTCCTGGTACTGAAGAACAGGCTAAACTATCAGAAGACAAAGCTCCAAATTCACAGTAGCGGCCACTTGTGCACCTTTCCAAACGGTGCCTCCACTTAATGAGCCAATAATCTCATTCCATCCATATGTGTCACTACTCAAGATCCATATTTCTAGGAGAAAGTCTGCTTGTTTGAGCTTCTGAATGTGTCCATGCCTATGATTGGAAATAAGGAATGCTGAGCAGACCAAAATTCAATAAATAAATACTGTTCTGACCTTGCAGAATTGTTACAAGAATGTGAAATGTTTGTAAAGATTTTCACAGAGTTCCTGGAACAGGCTAACTATTCTTATTATTTCTTTCACTGTACATAAAACTGGACCCCTTCCTTCCTCTCTCTGGGAGGGACCGTACTGTGGGACACTGCTTTCCTCCATACATGTAGCTAACCAAATAGTTCTCAAAGTGTTTACCAATCACTTCAGGAACAGTCATGCTTTTATACTTTTGCTCATGATGAACTGCAGTTGGAATATCCTCCCTCATTCATCTGGTGTTTCTAAAGCCAATTTGCTTCACATTTTTCAGACTATATCACTCACTAGATACTAAGTGTATTTTTAAAAATCTTGTATTTATCCACTCTGTCTCCCTGACTAGATTTCAAGTCACTTGAGGGCAGAGACCATCATAACACACTTCTGCTCCAAGCTGAGCTTTTATATACAGATGTTGCTCAAAAAAATGTTTTTGATTTTCAATATCTGTCCCTCCTCCTCTCTTAGAAAAAGAAATTGGGGGACCGACTGCACAGCACAGGGAACTGTACTCAATACTTTTATTTATATGAAAAAATGAAGCTAAAAAAGTGGATTGGGAGTTCCCTGGTGGTCCAGTGGAGTGGTTAGGGTTTCATGCTTCTACTGCTAAGGGCCTGGGTTTGATCTCTGATCAGGGAACTAAGTAAGATCCCATAAGCTGTACCACAGGGCCAAAACAAATAATAGTAATTAAATTAAAACAGAGTGTACATATATATATATGTATAACTGATTCACTTTACTGTTTACCTGAAATTAACACAACATTGTAAATCAACTATACGACAATAAATTTTTTTTTTAAATGAAAAAAGAATTGGATAATATGCCCAGGTAGAAAACTAAATTTTCCAACTTTGCATCTGGGCGTGTCTAGTATAGTTTAGACATTAAGATGTAAGGAGAAAGTGTTCTGCCTTTCTGATGTCATTCTGATCTGGATGTAATGCCGGGAGCTCCAGCAGCCATCTTGGACCATGAAGTGACCCTGAAGGTGGAATCCAGGTTTGGTAGAGCATGAACATGGGAATATACTGGGTCTCTGATGGTTTCTTAAACCTGCATACTAGTCAGCCCTGGACTGCCTACCACTGAATGGTCTTCATAAAAGAAAATTAAATTTGTATCTGTTTAATTTACCATTTCTGAAAGAGACAGTGGGAAATGCGTTGTTACAAGTAGTTGAACACAATTTCTAAATGATACAACTACATTAGAGAATTTAAAAATACAGATCAATTTTTTTAAATTCTTATTACTTAGTACTAAGTACTCTATTTTTAACACGTGAAAATCTTCTAAAAACTTTTATTATTTCAGATTTGTGTAGTAGGTTGAAAAATGGCCCCTCAGAGGTATTCACATCCTAATTCCGGAACCTGTGAATATTATCTTATATGGAAAAAAAAAAAAGCTTTGTGTGTGGCTTCTGTGATTAAATTCAGGATCTTAAGATAGGAATCCTAGATTATCTGGGTGGACCACAAATGTAATCACCAATGTCCTTATAAAAGAGAGGCAGGGGCTTCCTTGGTGGTCTACTGGTTAAGAATATGCATGCCAATTCAGAGAACATGGGATCAAACCCCGATTCAAGAAGATCCCACATGCCTCGAATCAACTAAGCCTGTGCGCCCCAACTACCGAGCCAGTGCTCTAGAGCCCTCAAGCTGCAACTTCTGAGCCCACATGCAGCAACTGTTGAAGCTCTCAGGCTCAGAGCCCATGCTCCCCAACAAGAGAAGCCACCATAATGAGAAGCCCATGCACCACAACAAAGAGTAGCCCCCACTCGTTGCAACTAGAGAAAGCCTACGCACAGCAATGAAGAAAGAACATAGACAAAAAACTCAATAAATAAATCTTTTTAAAAAGAGAGAGAGGCAGAATGAGATTTGACACACACAGAAGAGGAAATGGCAATTGACCACATAGGCAGAGATTGGACTGAAGTGACCACAAGCCAAGGAAAGCTGGCAGCCACCAGCAGCTGGAAGAAGCAAGGATGGGATCTCCTCTGGAGCCACCAGAGGGAGAAGAGACCTGCTATCACCATGATTTCCGCTCAGTGATACTGATTTTAGACTTGGCTTCTAGAACCTTGAAAGGATAAATTTCTGCCATCTCAATACCAAGTTTGTGGTAATTTGCTACAGCAGTCAGAGGAAACTAATGCACCTTGAATTACCTTTCTGCTTCTCTTCTAATGAGGAACTATACTTTCTTCCAAAAACCACCTGTTGTTTTCTGTTTCTGGGGTGACTCAGATGGTAAAGAATCTGCCTGAAATGCAGGAGACCCAGGTTAGATTCCTGGGTCAGGAAGATCCCCTGGAGAAGGGAATGGCCACCCACTCTAGTATTCTTGCCTGGAGAACTCCATGGACAGAGGAGCCTAGCAGGCTACAGTCTAGCCATACGGTCTGGCTATATGGACGATAGCCTGCCAGCCTCCTCTGTCCATGGGGTTGCAAAGAATCAGACACAACTGAGCGAGCAATGCTTTCACTTCACTTCTTAACTCCTACCTCCCAACATCTCATGCCTGACTCTATAGATGCCCAGAATATACTTGGTAAATGTGTAAGTTCACACGTTTTCCCTTTGCCCACTTCAGATGCAATATTCCACAATATACATGTGATTAGTCACTGACTGCATGATAAAAACTCACCTACTGGGGGAATGCACAAAATAAAATTAAAGGATAGACTGGTTTTGCAAGAATTGAGAGCTCAGAAAGTTTACTACTGAAAAGAATGTGACATGGCAGACAGTCTGGACTGGGGTGAGGACTTGGGTCTTCCTCCTCACAGGCAGTGGAGAGTCACTGAAGACTGTTAAACAGGAAAGTGACTCTCATGAAAGTGATCTTTGAGGAAGATAAGTCTGGTGATCCAGTGTAGCACAGGCTGCAAGGACGGTGGCTGCTGCAGAAAGAGCAGCGACAAGTGACCCGGCCAGGGAGAAACAGTGGAAACCATGTTTTGTGAGGGAACTTGTAAAAATTGACAGAACATTGATTGGGAAGATAAAAGGCTGATGTTACTTTTTAAAACATATTTATTTAACTATCATTTTATTTGGCTTTGCCAGGTCTTAGTCGTGGAATGCAGGATCTTTCAGTTATGGCATGAGAATTATTAGTTGTGGCATGTGGGATCTGGTTCCCCAGTCAGGGATTGAAGAGTTCTCATGATGCAACTAAAAGGGATCAGGGAGTGTGGAGTCTTAGTCATGGACCACCAGGGAAGTCCCCAGTGTTACTCTGAGCTACAGCTATCCAGCTCTGATTCCTGGTCACATCACCTGAGATAATTAATTAACTGTTCCATACTTTGGCCTCTAAATTTGTAAAATGTTAGGAAGATTTAAAAAAAAGAAACACAAAAACTTTGTGTATGAAGAAAAGTCATGTAAGAATTGCACTTTTCCCTTACTTTCTTCTCATTCTCATTGCCTCTTTCTTATTCTCACTGCCTATTTTTTAAAAATTCAGATACCTTCTCAGATGTGGAATCTAAAACATGACACAAACGAACTTATTTATGAAACAGAAAGATACTCACAGCCATAGAGAACAGACTTGCCAAGGAGGGGTGAGAGTGTGAGAGGGATGGATTAGGAGTTTGGGATTAACAGATGCAAACTATTAGATATAGGAGGGATAAACAATGAAGTCCTACTGTATAGCACAGGGAAGTATATTCAATATCCTGGGATAAACATTAATGGAAACAAATATAAAAAGGAATGAACACCTTTGAATTACTTTGCTGCACAGTAGAAATTAACAAACACTGTAAATCAACTATACTTTCATAAAATAATTTAAAAATCTGTTTTCTCCTAAATTCTCTTAAAATGATGACACCACAAGAGACCACAAGGAAAGTTCCAAGGTGTACAAAGAAGTCGAGATATTCTAATGAAACTTCTGACAGATAAATAGTGTCATTCATCTGAATTGTGTTGTATTATTTCCACTGTCACTGTGACAGCCCCAATAAATATAAGCAGTTTGCAAGAACAGATTAAGTACCTGACTATTTCTCAAGAAAAATTTGTCCCATGAAACTATTGAGAGAAGGTAAAAGACAAAGGAAAAGGCGGAGGAGAAAGAAGATAGATGTACACAGACTGGGTGACTAAAACAACTAACATTTATTTTCCTACAGCTCTGGAGGCCAGCCCGAGATAGAGGTGTCAGCAGATTGGTTTCTTCTGAGGCTTCTTTCCTGGCTTTAGATGGCCATCTTTCCCCTGTGTCTTCACATGATCACCCCTTTGTAAATACCTTTCTTCTAACCTCCTCTTAAAAGACCAGTCATATAGGATTAGGGCCCACCAAATGATTTCATTTTAACCTAATTTGTTTAAAGACCCTATTTCCAAATATAGTCATATTTTGAGAGGCTGGAAGTTAGCACTTCAGCATATGAATTTTTTTGTGGGGAACACAATTCAACCCATTTGTATGTGTACACACACACGCACATGAATATTTGAACCTAATTATATGCTAAGGGCATGCTAAGCTGCTTCAGTCATGTCTGACTCTTTGTGACCCCATGGACTGTAGCCCACCACACGCCTCGAATTAAATGTAATGATGAACATACCGAGGAAACCAGAATTGAAAGAGACACGTGTACCCCAATGTTCATTGCAGCACTGTTTATAATAGCCAGGACATGGAAGCAGCCTAGATGTCCATCAGCAGACAAATGGATAAGAAAGCTGTGGTACATACACACAATGGAATATTACTCAACCATTAAAAAGAATACATTTGAATCAGTTCTAATGAGGTGGATAAAACTGGAGCCTATTATACAGAGTGAAGTAAGTCAGAAAGAAAAACACCAATAAGTATACTAACACATATATATGGGATTTAGAAAGATGGTTAACGATAACCCTATATGCGAGACAGCAAAAGAGACACAGATGTATAGAACAGTCTTTTGGACTCTGTGGGAGAAGGCGAGGGTGGGATGATCTGAGAGAATAGCATTGAAACTTGTACATTATCAAGCGTGAAACAGATCGCCAGGCCAGGTTTGATGCATCAGACAGTGTGTTGACTTTAAAGAGTAATGGGATTACTGTTAGACTACAGCCAATGAGCAATGTTTTTAAAATTATTTCCAGATTATGGAAAAGTCAAATGTACAAAATTCTACAATGTAAATTCACCACTGTTTTCATTAGAAACAAATACAGATGAAATTGAGGACTGCAACTTGGAAATAATTACGAAAAGAGAGATTGAGCACAGGGAATTTATTGCTCTACTGCTAACTCCTCATGACCTCCAGCCAAGATAGTGTGTTATTCAGTAATTTTCTTGAAAAAGGAATGCAGTGTCTCAATCTTTAGTTGACCAAGGTCTTTATCACCTATTACTTAAGTTTGAAAAGGTGTGTAATAGGCTGTTGTCCCCTTCTCCTCCCACCTCCAATCTTTCCCAGCATCAGGGTCTTTTCAAATGAGTCAGTTCTTCACATCAGGTGGCCAAAATATTGGAGTTTCAGCTTCAACATCAGTCCTTCCAATGATTATTCAGGACTGATTTCCTTCAGGATGGACTGGTTCGATCTCCTTGCTGTCCAAGGGACTCTCAAGAGTCTTCTCCAACACCACAGTTCAAAAGCATCAATTCTTTGGCATTCATCTTTCTTTATGGTCCAACTCTCACATCCATATGACTACTGGAAAAACCATAGCTTTGACTAGATGAACCTTTGTTGACTAATGTCTCTGCTTTTTAACATGCTGTCCAGGTTGGTCATAACTTTCCTTCCAAGGAGTAAGCGTCTTTTAATTTCATGGCTGCAGTCATCATCTGCAGTGATTTTGGAGCAAAAAAAATTAGTCTGTCACTGTTTGTATTGTTTCCTCATCTATTTGCCATGAAGTGATGGGACCAGATGCCGTGATCTTAGTTTTCTGAATGTTTAAGCCAACTTTTTCACTCTCCTCTCTCACTTTCATCAAGAGGCTCTTTAGTTCTTCACTTTCTGCCATAAGGGTGGTGTCATCCACATATCTGAGGTTATTGATAATTCTCCCAGCAATCTTGATTCCAGCTTGTGCTTTATCCAGCCCAGCATTTCTCATGAAATACTCTGCATATAAGTCAAATAAGCAGGGTATGGCATCACCGACTCAATGGACATGAGTTTGAGTAAACTCCAGAGAGTTGGTGATGGACAGGGAGGCCTGGTGTGCTGCAGTCCATGGGGTCGTAGAGTCGAACACGACTGAGCGACTGAACTGTAACTGTAGGTGCTTTATATGCGTCATCCCAGTGATCCTCACAACAGTATTGTAGGATGAAGAATTCACATTTCAGAGATAGGGCTTAGAGCAGTGAGGGAATTTTTGCAGTATGGGATAGAGGGAAGATTAAATACAAAGCTTCTGGTGTCTGGCTGGTGCAGCAGATACTAAATAGATAAGTAGTCATTATTATTGCCACAGTGTTTGGCAAGCTCAGGATTTAGTCTTAAGTCTGCTTAGTTCAAGCCCATGTCTTTACATACCACCACACTGGGCCCTATAGAAACACAGGAAAAGAAAAAAGATAATTTAAGATTCATGTTAAAGCTATGAATCATTCACTAAGTAGATCTTTGTCCCTGTCTACTAATGTTCCAGATGCTATGGAAAGAGCTTCCAACCATCCCTTGTCTCCGTGGACTAGCTCAGGATGCCACAGGTTGCTACAGTGCTCTTTCTCCCCAGTGCATGTAATTTGCTATTTAATGCCTATTGCCTGTGCTGGAGTAAACTCTTTGGAGGAAAATGTCTACTGTGATGACTACTTTATCTCCAGGGGGTATCTTTGTGACCCACTGGAGATAATAAAAAAAAGTTTTATTAATGTTTTCCTCCAAGAACACTTTCCATCTGTTTTAAAAAAAATCTCTCCATTATATCTATATATGACCCCAGCTATGCTAAAAAAAATTTAAGAAAATTTCTCAGATTTCTTTATGGATGGTGGGATTAACAGTACTTCTTGTAACACTTTTCTATATTTTCTAGAAGTTTTTGTATATAATAGAAAGGAGAAAATAAAATAAAACTTATTAGTGTTGAAAAATAACATGTGAAGTCTAAAAATACTGAATGTAAAGGAACGTGGGTGTAGCATCATTAATAATTTCCTCTGACAAGACTTATCTGCTTCCATGCTCCTTCCCCTTCTCCTACAAAACTGAATGGTTCATGCAAGCAGGGACTCAGGGATAGGACATCTTTCTCTCAAACATTCTGGCAGAATTATGAGGTGGTAATTTGATTGTTTCAGGAATCCTCAGATCAAAATCTGCAAGTAAAAAAAAAAAAAATCTGCAAGTAGCTGGGTGAGGCAGCCCTCTTCTGGGGAAATGAGAAAATGCAACCACACCAAAGGATGATGGCTGGATTGTAAACAGTCCTTAGGGCACAAGGTTATTCAAAAGCTATTCAATGAAAATGAATTTTTGAAGCTAAAAGTTCATTTTGGAAGTTGAAGCATTAAGTATGTGTCTAAAGTCTCTGAGCTTCAATTTCTCATCTGTAAAATGTAGAAAGTAATACTACCTCCTAAGGTCATTTTGAAAATAATGTGAATAATGTGCAGTTATTCAGCACAGTGCTCAGCAGACAGTAAATGCTTAAAGGACGACAGCCATTATTTTAGCTTTTACTCATTTCATAATTTTTTGCAGTGATAATTTTACCTTGTGGAACCTCTCCAGTGTTTACAAAATAAGACCCTAAGGAATACTGCATATTGCATCTAAAAAAAAAAAATGAACACGTGTATATATTTAAAAAGAACAATTTATGGCTAAAAACCATGAAAACATTAAAGTTTGAGATCTGTTCACTGAAAAATTGTTTATTAAGATGTTAATGTTTTATATAGTTGATGCAACATATGTATAACTTAAAATTCTGAGTTGCCCTTGAGTAGTAATCCAGGTATCTATAACACTCACATGTATGTAAATTGCATATTTCCTGATATTCAACATAGATTTCTCTAACTTCCATTTATCAGACAAGTAAAACATTAATCGTTCAAAGCTACACCTTTACGAGTTCACAATTCCAATTTCTCTGAATTTTTTTTATCATATTTAAACCTTCTTAAAAGAGGAAACAGAAAGCCCCAAACCAGACACCTAAATCTGCCTTTCACAATATATATCAAATCATCATGATGTACACTTTAAACATCTTACAACTTCATCAGTTACACCTCAGTAAAGCTGAGGAAAAAACTGAAATCGCACACAAAACAGCCTTAATCTGAACCAATATTGAGAAACAGAGCAATGAAAATGATCTTTTATCACACAGAAAAAATACAGAATATATTTAGTAATTTATTTTCACCTAAATACAGTATACTTTGTATTTAGAGAAATGAAAGATTAGTTGTCAGGTGTTGCTTTTGGAGAACGATCAACAAGTGCCTTATCGATGGTCGGATACTGAAACCAGGGGCCATCGCCTCTTGCTCGCATTAATCTTCGTACTTCCAGCTCCTTTAATCTGTAAGAAATAGAATAGTGATGTTGTGATTACAGCATTTCCAAATATAAATTTAATGAATTATCTCTGTGAAGAACAACCATTTGAGAGTCTTGCTTTTGTGTAAAATATAATGTCCCTCCACAGATCCATGTGTATGCATATATCTGATACACACCTATAAGCAAAATTTGGGACTTATTTTGGCTTTTATTATCTTGCTTTTGTAGTTAGCCAATGAATATTATTTCTAATCACTCAAGCATCACTTGAAATGATAATGAATTCTCTCCTCCCGTCCCTATTCTTTGTCTGGGCAAATCACTTTCACTTGAACAGTGGTAATGCATTTCCTGTCTTCTTGCCTTTTAAATGTTAGGAGAGTCATTTACAGAATGTCTACTATTATGACTACCTGTTGTGCCAAATGCTAGGAATTAAAAGAGGAACAGGCCTTCCTGGAAGAGCTCGCATGCCGTCTATACTGGCTGCCCATCACTATTAGGACAGAAAACCCTTTGAGAGCAGGGACGGTATTTCATTCACCAGCCACCAACATCACACTGAGCCTGGTCAACAGACCATCAATATTGGTAAAGAAAAGGAAAAGCAGGATAAAGAAAAACATTCTCCAGCTCTAAGGTCTACTTATCCGTTCTCATCCTTCTTCACAAACTGAATAATCTCTGCTCTAGAAAGATAGGTTCCTTCTTTCACAGCCAAGCCTTTGCATAAACTACCACACATTCCTGGAATAATCCCTTTTCCATCAGGCCTTTTACTTTCCATTTTTATAGACTACATAGGTACTAACTGTTTACATCACTGGAAATTTATCATAGTTATTTATTCACTTTATTAATCTTAACCAGCTTGCCAACCCAATCTATGACAGATAATATATCTTTGTGGTAGTATAAGATAATATATTTATTAAGAAACCATATTTCTCTTTTGGGGGGATTAAATATAATCTTTTTTCTTTTTTACTCTTGCATTCAAAATGTAAGTAATTAAAATATTCATCACAGAGGACTGGTTAAACAAATTATGGTTCACCCATATAATGAATAGCCTACACACCTGTTAAAAAGAATGAGGGAAATCTACACACATAGTAACATGGAAAGGAGAGAGCAGATATACTGTTAGGTTAAAAAAACAAGGTATAAAATGAGTATGTGTAGCATCTTCCCATTTCATTAAAAAACAGAAAAAAGCATTTGTGACTGTGTATATATACACATGCATACGGTATTAAAAATTGTGGAGGATCGAAACTAATAGTTATCTCCCTATGGAAGACAGTCCCTTCCTATTTTATGCCTTTCATTTACGCTTCAGTTTTCTACACACCTAAACATGTATTTTTTAAAAAACTGTAGATACTCCCCATTCCATGCTCACACTGGCATTTTTCTTTTAGGGGTAAAAGTCAGGGTCCTGCTTTTATTTTTAATTTGTTTTAAAATTATTCAGGATCTCCATATGTCTAAGAAATTTTAGAATCTTGTGTTTTACCAAAGGTATATGTCTGAAGTTCAAAAATGTCCAAAGTTAACCAAATATGAAGCATAATGCTGTTTCACACTCTTAAATACTTAATGACAGTTTTATATGGTAACTACATGTACATGTAATTTTACATCCAGAAAACAAGCTAATCATATGTTCATTTAATCATTTAAATATTCTTCAATATCATAGCAATTTTTGTAAACTACAAAGTTAAAACAGAACGAATGGGAAGTAGATCAGTGTAGCATGGGGTCAAGAGTAGAGGAAGGGAGGCTGACTGAAGGGACAGGAAAGAGACTCACCAGGTGATCAAAATGACCTGATGGTGGTGATTACAGTTTGTTTTTGTCAAAACTCACTGAACTAACGGGTACATTTGACTGTGTGTAAACCTCACTCCAAATAGCAAAATAAATCTCAAATAAGATCATATTTAAGAGTAGCAAAAGGAAATATGAGCAAACATTACAAAAATAATTTGGCACTTGTATATTTACTTATTTTGTTACTCCCGGAGATGTATACATGACATACAATTCCAGAAGCTAAAGAAAAAGACTGACA
Organism: Cervus canadensis; assembly: GCF_019320065.1. Taxonomy (NCBI): domain Eukaryota; kingdom Metazoa; phylum Chordata; class Mammalia; order Artiodactyla; family Cervidae; genus Cervus; species Cervus canadensis. The sequence goes on from NC_057392.1 coordinate 63,092,466, forward strand.
AACCTAACGATAATTAAACAAACAAATATATATAAAGTAATTAAAGTATCAGTATCTAGTAAGTGTTCAAAATATATTAGGTATTACTGCATTGTTATCTGAAACATAAAAAACACTATGTTGCAAAAAAAATTCCACCCTGTCAGAAGACAAATGACAAGCCAGAGAAAACAAATCTGCAACAAAAACAAAAGGGGTTATTTTAATCAATGCACAAGTTAGTAGAAAAATGAGCAATTTATAGAAAAGAAACACAAACAACCAATAGACAATGAAAAAATACAGAATTGAAATGATGAGATAACATTTTAATTTTGCTATCTTACGAGCAAAAATATTTAGGTTTGATAAATTCCTTTATTGGGAAAGGTATGGAGAAACAGAATTACTTACTATGTATTGATGACAGGAAAGACAACTGGTACAACTTTTTAAAGAGGAATGTGACAGTAGCTATCTAAAATGGAAAGCATGGGCTTCCCTTGTGGCTCAGTGGTAGAGAACCTGCCTGTCAATGCAGGAGATACAGGTTCGATCCCTGGTCTGGGAAGATCCCACATGCCTTGGAGCAACTAAGCCTGTGTGCCACAACTACTGGACCAGTGCTCTGGAGCCCGCATGCCCCAGCTACTGAAGTCCGAGCACCCCAGAGCCCATGCTCTACAACAAGAGAGGCTACCGCAATGAGAAGCCTGTGCATCACAACTGGGGAGTGGTCCCTGCTTGTCACCACCTACAGAAAAGCCTGCACAGCAAAGACGACCCAGCGCAGCCAAAAATAAACAAATAAATTTTTTAAAAAATGTAAAGCATAACATTTGGTTAACAGAGCCAGTGCTAGGAATTTATATTCCAGATATATTGAATAAATATGCAAAATATATGCATAAGGATATTCAGCACAGCACAATGTACAATATCAAAAAACTTGAAAAGAGCCTAAATACCAACAATAGGTCCCCTACTGGTTAAAAAAATTAAGGCACATCCATGCAGTGCAACCATTAGAAAGCATGGAGTATATGCTATTACAGGAAGATCATCAAGATACAGCAGGCCCTCCCTATCCTCGGAGCGCTGACTGTTCCACACCATCTTATACAGGGCCTGGAGCAGCCTCAGATTTTTGATATCTGCTGGAGGTCCTGGAACAAATCTCTCACAGATACCAAGGGATGACTATGTGTTTACATGAAATGAAGAAACTGCACAGAACAGTGTTGGTAACAGGATTCCATTTGTGTTAATACATTTTGTAAATGATATATACAGTATATATTTTTAATGTATAAAATTTTTTCTAGGAATGTATACAATAAATCATTATTAAATAGTGGTCACCTTGAAGGATCAGATTGGGTGCAGAAGAAAAGGGAATTGTGGAGAGAAGGGGAAGGAGAGGGCTGCTTTGCACTTAAGAGTCAGGACATTTCAAAAAAAGAATTCCTTGTAATCTGACAGATATTATCTGCTAATAGTCTCCTAGTCTCCAATGCATCATCTCTACTCTAAAGAGATTGATCCTCTCGCCATCTTCACCCTTTTACACAGAGCATCTTACAGTGTTGAAGAAATAGTTTTATTCAATTTCTTCCTGTGGTTTGCAACTGTAGGAAAGGATTTTCTTCCCTGCACTCTACCCCCCACCCTTCTTTTACCGTAATTCAGCCTTTTCAGCTTCAATTTGAAGGATAGCCATTGTTCTTTCATAATTCTTTTCAGGAGCATCAAAGAAAGTTCGGGCAATCCATCTTGATATAGGATGCTACAAGAGAAAATTTGTTTTAAGATTAGTGTCTAACAAGTATGTCTCTTTTCCAATGTACTGTTTTCCTAAAATGATCATCGCAAGTTAATCAGTAACACTTTTACATAATTCATTCTGTAGAACCACATTTGTCTTCATTTACAGGTGAGCAAATTCTACAAGGCTGTACAGTTACTAGGTTGCAGTGTCTGGACTCAGGCCAGGCTGACTCCAAAAATTTTGCTAATTCTTATTACAGTATGCTCTGAGTATCTTAAGTGGCAGATTTCAGAGTGAAAGTGGGGTTTGGTGATCCCAAAATGGAGCTGTTTTTACCAGTGAGCAAAGAGAAGCTAACTGTATGGCTTTACCTCAAGATTTAATAATGAAATATTTCTTTTCTAAAATATAATTCATTCAGATAACAAAACATGGAAACACACACTGTAATCAAGGCCATCTAACCACAACACTTGCAAAGACAAGTAACAGAATTAATCTGGGACTGTAGTAGCAATGACAGTATGGTAAAATGATTAATTCATAGTACCGGCTTTGGAGTCAAGGCCCTCTAGGTACCAATACCGACCCTATCCCTGAAACAGGTCACCTACCTCCTTTTAAGATTCAGTTTCCTCAGCTTTAAAGTGGGAAAAATAATAGTACCATTTACATGAAATGAAATAACATTTGCAAAACACTATCAAAGTGCCTGCTATATAGTAAGTATTCAAAAAATGACAGCCAGCATTAGTATCAGGGCAATTTTTTCCTATGGTGTAGAACATAAGATAAATTCTGTTATTATGCTAGATTAATAATATAGTACAGAGTCGGTCTTTAAACAACCATGAAGCTTAAGGTAATACAACAATGCAGATAATTACCCAAAGAAGTTGCTTATAAAAAGTGAACACAAAATGCATCATTTACTTGATATAAAAAACTCAATTTAAAACTGTATCACAATTGCTAAATTAAGCTATTAACCAGTACATTGATAAGGCACCTAACCCTGAAAGTAACTTTCAGTGACCTATACCAACCTTGAAATATTCCCAGTGTTCTGGGATGTAGCCTTCTGGAATTTCTGCTAACTCAGCTTCACCTAATAAGAGAAAACAGTGATGTTCAACTTTAGTAACAGGAGTTTATGTTAATTCTTCACCATTTAAATAAGAAACCTATCTCTTGTGGTTTTAAAGAAGCTTTTGTTTTGTAGCAACAAAGATATCTAATATTTTAAATTTACTTCAACCTGGTGGAAAATCATTCACATTTTTTAAGATGTCTTCTATGTGTAAGGCTTTGCATATAGGCATTATACAAGAGTTCTCATTTTGTTTTTATTTAGTGTAACAAGATATAAAAAAAACAAATTATTCCTCTGAGTTTTCCTAAAACTCGTAGACAAAATATTCAAGGATTCAAGTTTTAGAAGTACTTCGAGCAGAATTTTCCAGGAAAACCTAGTATTTACTGTCATTCACAAATCCATTCTTTTAAGAAGATTATAACTTAAAATATTCCGGGATGGATAAAAAAATTTCTTCTATCCCTCAGCTTGTCTTCTACCTGTTATTTCTGTTTTCCTTATTCAGACTTATCAAAGCTGGTTTGAGAAGGTGGAAGAAGTCAGGTCTTTAATGTGGTCTATAGAGTCAGTGACCTTAAAGGTTTTTTGGGGGAAAAAAGTTAGAAAAAGAACCACCATACATTACTGCAGATTAAGATTTGGTTGAAGTGAATTCTCATGCTTAAGCTTTTTATGTAAAGAACTTTTCCTTCTAATACCATAATTTCTTTTTTATATTAATGTATACAGGTCTTAAAAACTTACTAGTCTAGTCGGTGGGGAAGATACTCACCAATGAATACATTTATCAAAGTTATGCCAATTGCTACTGGAATCCCAGTCAACAAAATGTAGAATCTCTGTTAAGATTAAAAAAGAAAAAAAAAAGTTTTCACATAACTGTTTCCTATCTTTCCTCACACTCAACTGTATATTTGCTTCACTCTCCGAGATCAATGTTCCCAAACAACAAAGAATTAAAAAATCATCTCAAAATAATGGAGTTACATATTTAAAGAAGTCCTTCAATAAGTTCTTTGCTAATTTAAAGAATATTTTAGCAATACAAATAATTATTACCAAATGAATCCATTTTCAGTTTTAAAATTTATAGACTGGGAGGGGGGCAAGGAACACAGATGATTATTTCAAAACCCCATAATCTTGAGAAGAAAGAAATAGTTCAATTTATTCCTCCAATATGTCTGAATTTTTCTTGAAAAAAGGAAAGTCTCACTAATTTAAAAATAAATTCAATAACAAACCAGACCTTACTACAAAATCTCAATATTTTTTGAGAAAAGGAATATGCATTTATAAAACAAAATCTTTTATAAAATGAAAGATGTTTTCTATATAGGAAAAAAAAATCCTATTTATACGTAGAGTTTAGTTCAACCAAAGTTTTAACTTACCAGTAATTTCAAAAAACGTCTGTCATAGAATCCGGAAGGCTTGATGATAAACAGTCTTTTCCCATGGTCCCCACTGTGTCGCACAGGAGCTAAAAATATTAAGTTACCCTATTATACACAAGGCTTATACAGATATATTGTTATATTTGGAGATAAAAATCAGATTATAAGAAAATTTACATGCATAAATGTTTAATGTGAATCATGATAAAGCATCTCTTCTCTGCCAAAATATATATGTGTGTGTTTAAGATGTACTGTCCTAAACTTTAACTCTCATTTTTATTCAACATTTTCATCAAATTTATTCATCAATATTCAAGATATTTATTGAAAAAATATCTAAATGATTATTTGAATTTGTTCCAGTAGCAGGTGGGAAGATCAGACCCTCTTGGTGGATCACAGAACTCTTTGTTTATCTCTGCAATAAATATGTGCTAATGCTGCAACAGAAATTAATTTAAATTGCCACATATGATGAGGAAATATACATTAGGGACTTGATGCAAAATAAATGGAAAGATAATTATTCAACACTTCTCCAGCAGGAATTTGAACTATTAAAGGAATTTCAGTCATAACAGATGTCAGAAAGGTTGTACTCACTGCTCAGGAATGTCAGGAATGTCAGGAATGACCTTCCCCCTCCTGAAGTCTACTGTTTAGACCCAGATGACTTCTTATCCTCTAAGAAACCAAATGCTTCCCAACCAAGATGAGAGCTCTCCTACCTCTGAACTGCTGTATACTCTACTGGTGTGCAAACCTGCTTTAATTGCCCCCACTGAAATATAAGTACCTTGAAAACAAGAACTGTCTTTTAAAATTTGCTATCACCTCCAGCAGCTTGAACAATGAACTTAGAAGGTTAATTCACAAGAAAATTAGAAGCTAGCATGAATTTACTAAGTATAAATCATACTACTTAGGCCTCTAAAATAACAAGAGAATTTGACAAGGTAAGTATGTAGTTCCATAAACTATTTGAAAGATACAATAGAAATTTTTGTAGAGGACATTAAAAAAATGGGTTGGATAATAGTACAAACCACTCACTAATTCAATATTATTTAAGTGCCCACTATATACAGGTCTTTGCTAGGTATATACCATAAAAGGTATATAGATCCTGCTGGGTGAGAAAAAGTAGTTAACAAAATTACAAATCTATAAGGACAACAAAGGAAAGAAAGGAATACAGTCTCAGAAAAGAACAGGCCCTAATTAAAGTTCCTCTTTAGACAGGTTGGTGGGGTCTAGGGGAGTACAAGGAAGGTACATTATAAGCCGAGAGAAGTAGCAAGTTATATGAAATTGTTAATGGGCAACTGGTCATTGGGCATCCTGATCATACCCAAAAGGTACGGATTACTTAATGCAGTAACCTGCCAAAGCGTTCTCTCACGATTTCTATGAATGGCCTAGATGAGGTGGAGATGGTATTCCTGACATTACAGAGCTACTGCTTTAAGAGTTGCTACCACACCAATGATTAAATAGGATGCTCCCCAAATCCCTCCTACTGCATTTACAAAATGCTGAATCTCAAAGGATTAAGTATAGTAAGTGGGAAGTCCTGTCTGAACCATCCAGAAATTTAGTTGCTCACAAACTTAAGAAAAGTCATTGGTGGAAGTTCCCTGGTGGCCCAGTGGTGAGGATTCTGGGCTTTCATTGCTGTGGCCCAGGTTCAGTCCCTGGTCCGGGAACTGAGATCTGGCAAACTCTGTGGTGTGAGCAAAAAAGAAAAAGAAAGAAAAGTCACTGGTGTCATGTGGTTACCAAAAAATCTCAAAGGTAATCCAATCTTAATCTGAGGTACCAGAAATACAGGGTCAAAACAGAAGGAGCCCTCAACCTACCTCTTAATTAGACCTGCTGAAGCGTGTCCATCCCAGAGTACACTGTTTTAGAGGGACAACCTGGAGCATGCCCCAAGTTGGGCAACTAGGATGGCAAACACCCTGGAAACTGATCTGCTGAAAGAACGGAAGCTTACTGGTCTACCAAAAAGAAGTCAGGATGGAGACCAGACAAGTGTCTTTAAATAGCTGAGGGCTGTCAACTGACAGCGGCTGTACTGAACCGAAAGGAAGAACTAGGATCAATGTGTGAAAGACTATTTTTAGCTTAATACAAGAAAGAAGTTTCTGACAATTTTAGCAGTTGAAAATAAAACTGAACTGCCTCTCCACCCGCCCCCCCCCCCCACTCTGAAGTTATTTGAGTGTCAATAATGGAATATAACAATGCATACTACAGGGGATTGGCCTAGAAGATTTCTAAGGTCTTTTCTCTCAAAGAATCTGACAGATGGCTCCTCTTAGAATAAAAAGAGATATCTTTCCTACTGATCAATCTCAATGGTTTCCTTCCATCATCAAGAACTCCTTCCTGCTTTCACGTTTTTGCCCTTACTTTCCCCTTTGCCTGAAAGCCTTTCCTTAGGCTCTTTGAATGGCCACCTCCTCATTCCATCCTTCAGAGATAAGATCAAATGTCACCTCTTCAAAGAAGTCTTCTCTGACTACCCTATCCAAAGCTGGTCGCCAACTTATTCTCCTTAATGTCATTTGGTTACTTCCTTTAGAACAATAAGCGCTAAGCTGAATTATTTAGTACTGTATCTCCAGTGCTCTTTAGTGTCTGCAAGTGGCAGGAGCTCCCTATCACTGAATTTACATTTATTAAGTAAATAAAAAATTGGGAGGGAATCCTTCTTTGAGCCCTGAAAGTAAACCCAGAAAAGACAGTAAAGTCTCAACTTTCTCTTTCAGACAGAAACACATACACACACACACACACACACACACACACAAGGATTCAACTCTATGTGGGGTTTTAGGGACAACTGTTTACAAATGCAAGTATTAATAAATACAGAAACTATAATAGAAAAAAAAATTATGGAAGGAAGCTTGGACTGGCTGCATTCTAGCAACATTAAACAGTAATGTAAACTTCTTGCTTTCTTTGCATATTAATTACCCTACTGTTGAACAACAAATATTCATGTCATTAAATGTACCAGATAACTGTTATACTATTAACTGTTCTAAAAGACACCTCATAGCACTAAACTCTTTTCATGATTTGTTGTTGTATTAACAGTAGGACCATCTGCTTACAGTCTAAAATCACTAGCGTGAACACTGCTTACAACCAGCTGGCTGGCAGGATTTCTGGAACTCAGATCCTTCTGCCACAAAAACAGGCATTTTCTACCACTCTCTAAAGCCTGGAATTTCTCAATTAGGTATTCATTAATTATGTGGAAGGTTTCAATAACCATTTTTTTTTAAATGCAAATAACTTCAGAAAGTTATGTTGTGGACAACTGTGATACTTGTGAAGATCAAACAGTTCAATGTAAGATTTTTGTGTGTGTCTCTAAGACAACCCCCAAAACTAAATTTTTTTCCCTCATTCTCTGACTATTCCCAGTAAATTGTACCACCAACTCAAATACCCAGGCTAAAAATCTCATTTGTCTTCCTACACCTCATCCATCAGTTGTCAAGGCCTCTTGATTCTAAAATTCAAACTTTCCATTTCTCTCCATGCCCACTTCACCTCACTGGCATAAGTAATCAATACGCTTGATAAGTCAACCAATATTCAGATGCATCTTCCTAAAACATACTACTGATGCTGCTCTTCTGCTGAATACTCTCGGCTGCCTACCAAATTGTTAAGATACTTTGGCTTTGTATTCAGCATGTATGTGCTAAGTCGCTTCAGTCGTTCATATCTGAATCTTTGCAACCCCATGGACTGTAGCCTGCCAGGCTCCTCTGTCCATGGGATTCTCCAGGCAAGAATACTGGAGTGGGTTGCTGTGCCCTCCTTCAGGGATCTTCCCAACCCAGTGATCGAACCAGCGTCTCTCCTGTATGGGCAGGCGGGTTTTTTTTTTTTTTTTTTTTTTTTTACCACTAGCGCCATCTGGAAGTCCTTTTGTATTCACCCCCTCCCCTAATGTGGTCCTGACTTCCCTTTTTGCAGCCTTCTCTCTCAAAACCTACCTATTCCAAGAGCCCCATTTTCAGATGTATCAGAAAACACAACCTTTACTTTTCTGACAATTACACCTCTTAAAACTGTCCCTAGAATCTATTAACATGCCCCATCATCCATGTCCGAACTCAGTCCACGTGACTTTTGTTTATAAAATCATTTTAATACTCTTCTCAGGTTTTAAAGTCATAACATATGGACATCAGCCTTCAACACAAAAGTTCTCTGCAGTTGAGGAGAGAACTTAAGCTCGTTTCTAGAATCCACTGATGCTTGACACTTAATAATTTAATTAAATAGAGCACTTTAATCTGTGCTGAGGGTGATGATAACATGGCAGTACTAAATGTTTAAGAAGGTTGTGGCCACAGGGCCTTGAAGAAGGTATTGCTTGGTGCTGCAGATCCGCTCCACTCACTCTTTACCACTACCTTTGAGGTAAGTTAAAATTATCACTCTCTTTTTTAAAACAGTTCTTATGGTAAGATACATTTATTTCAAAATAACATTTCTAAAAAGATGCAAAATCATGTGGAAGCACATCTCAGGGTTATAAGTACTTGTCAGTGAGAATAAGACTGGTTTTATTTCCCTGTTAAGTCAACAGAATATAAGCACATTTGTAGTAAAAATCCTCTCTTAAAAAAAAAAAAAGAAATCCTCTATTTTTAAAGATGAAGAACTGTAGGTTCAGAGTAATTAAGTGTCTTTTACTTAACTTCCCAGATGAGATGACCCAAATTCACAGAATTATTGAATTCTGGAGCCAGAGTTGAAACCTAGGCAGCAGAGACATTACTTTGTCAACAAAGGTCCGTCTAGTCAAGGCTATAGTTTTTCCAATGGTCATGTATGGATGTGAGAGTTGGACTGTGAAGAAAGCTGAGCGCCGAAGAATTGATGCTTTTGAACTGTGGTGTTGGAGAAGACTCTGGAGCATCCCCTGAACTGCAAGGAGATCCAACCAGTCCATCCTAAAGGAGATCAGTCCTGGGTGTTCATTGGAAGGACTGATGTTGAAGCTGAAACTCCAGTACTTTGGCCACCTCACGCGAACAGCTGGCTCATTTGAAAAGACCCTGATGCTGGGAAAGATTGAGGGCAGGAGGAGAAGGGGACGCAGAGAATGAAATGGTTGGATGGCATCACTGACTCGATGGACTTGGGTTTGGGTAAACTCTGGGAGTTGGTGGTAGACAGGGAGGCCTGGCGTGCTGCGGTTTATAGGGTCGCAAAGAGTCGGACACGACTGAGAGACTGAATTGAACTGAACAGTTCAGCTCCAGAGGAAACAAAAGCAGACAAGGTTGTCTACTCTGCTGGATCTTACATTCTCAGAGAGGCAGCAAATGTGTGCGGGCGTGCCTGTATGCGCTCAATTGCTTAGTTGTATCCAACTCTTTGTGACCCCATGGACTGTAGCCGGCCAGGCTTCTCTGTTCATGGGATTGTCCAGGCAGGAACACTGAAGTGGGTTGCTATTTCCTTCTCCAGGGGATCTGCCTGACCCAGAGATCAAACCACGTCTCTTGCATCTCCTGTACTGGCAGGCGGATTATTTACTACTGTGCCACCTGGGAAGCCCAGAGGCAGGCATAAACAATATAAAGCAGATTATGAACTTTTATTCCACAGTGACAGATTAGGCTTCACATGCAAAATACCTTTGAAAACAGGTTCACAGCTAAAACACAGTAACACTCGCTATAGCTATTATATCCTTTTCTGCTCTCAGTGGAAAGGGTGTAGATTACCTGCAAGGATCCTTCCAGAACTTCAAGAACGGGGAGTAGTGTATAAACAGAATCTAGGAGTGAAATTTTACCTCTGTTTATCTCCAGATAGGCATGATCAAACACTATGGGGCAGCAGCGGGTATGTGAAGAGGATATGTGTAATCAGAAAAGACTTACAAAGGATTTTTATCAAGGAATGTGAGCACATGTGGCTTTGTAGCAGGTTCAAATTCCTGCTGGAAATTC